>NC_080671.1:92097869-92742869 GCF_030247195.1 Topomyia yanbarensis
GATTTCAACTAGCTTGTTCTGCTAAGAGTTGAGTAACAAACGTATAAATTGCCGAGTTATTAGCGAAAGAGAAAGTAAACAAAGAGAAACTGTCATTTGCACTTAGGACCATTTGACATGTTTGGCTAGAAATAGTAAATGTGTTAGGTGAGTCAGCTCCTTCAAAAACAATGGTTTGAAAGTTTTTTTTTTTTTTTTTTTTTTTTTTATTTCGATTATAGAGGTTTTAACCTTAAGGTCATTCGCCTCTTCGGGTTAGAAAAATCTCTTGTGAAAAATTTCTAACCCTATGTGCGGGGTCGGGACTCGAACCCAGGTGCGCTGCGTACAAGGCAATCGATTTACCAACTACGCCACGCCCACCCCTGGTTTGAAAGTTGGTTGGTTTGCTTAAAAGTCTTGAAGATGATCCACGTCAAGCACGCCCAAAAAGCGCTTCAACACCAGACATAATTGCGGAAATACAGGAAAACTTTTCATTCAATAGGTCCAATCTCGCGTGATTTTTATAAACGGCCAATAAGCATGCTGTCAAAATTCACTTTGAGAGAAAATTCCGGACAAACCGTAGCTCACCGAAAATGGATGTTAACATTTTATGAAAGAGAAAAGTTTTCTCTTTCGTCTGATGTTGTGATTTATAATCCGCGAATAATGGTTTGTCCAGAATTTCCTCTTAAAGTGAATTTTGACAGTATGCTTATTGGCCCTTTTCAAAAAACACGCGAGCAATGTACAAAAGAGAGCCTCTCTTTGTTTACTTTTTCTTCCGCGAATTACTCTGTCACCTTCCTGATTTTCTTTCAACTGTTTGTTTAATAAAGTAAAAGCCTTGGTCTTAAGAAACATACTGATAAATATTTTAAAAGTTTTATGGTTTTGCAGTAATAATCTAAAGAGAAAGCGAAAGAAGAGGGCTCTCATTTGCAGATTGGACCTAATGAAAAAAAGTCTTCATATCTAGCCAAACATGTCAGATGGTCCTAAGTGCAAATGACAGTTTCTCAGCATTTACTTTCTCTTTTGCTAATAACTCGGCAATTTGTACGTTTGTTACTCAACTCTTAGCAGAACAAGCTAGTTGAAATCAGAGTTTTTCGTTATATCCTGAAACAATATTGAAAAGTTTTAAGATGACGCCGTAATAATCGAAAGAGAAAGTAAACAAAGAGAGGATCTCATTTGCACTTAGGACCATTTGACATGTTTGTCGAGATATGATAATAGAAGATTGTCGGTTGACCGAGCGAAATTTGGTAGAGGCACTCAGTAGGCAGCATGAGCAAAATATTAAGCGAAATTTTGGGGTTCAGTAAACTGTGTGCACAGTGGGTGCCGCATTCGCTTACAGTTGAACAAAAACACATTTAAATTCGGCTTTCTTAGCAACATTTGGCTCGGTTCAGAGAGAATAAGGATTTTTTGCTTCGTTTTATTACAATGGACGAGATCACGATCCTGAAGCAAAACAAGAGGTAAAAGAGTGGCGTAAACCTGGTTCGTCGGCCCCAAAACGTGTTCAGAAATCGGCCAAAAAAGTTCTAGGTTCAGTTTTTTGGGACCCACAAGGAATTTTGCTGGTTGATTAACTTTAAACTGGAAAAATAATTAACTCGGATTATTATTGAAATCTTCTGGATCAATTTGATGCAAAAGTTCGTGAGAAACGACCCGGCTTACAGAAGAAACCTGCTCACACTGCTCAAAAAACCATCGCTAAAATCAGTGAGTTAAATTATGAATTGTTGCAACATCCAGCCTATTCGCCAGATTTAGCTTCCTCAGACTTCTGGCTTTTCTCAAACCTCAAAAAATGCTTTCGCGGCAAACGATTCTAATCGAACCAAGAGGTGATTCAAGCCGTGGAAGAATGTTTTGAACACCTTTCGGATTGTCACTTCAGACAAGGAATCCAGAAATTGGAGGATCGTTGGGATAAGTCTATTGAGCTTCAGGGAGAATACACTGAAAAATAAAGTCATTTTTGAAATAAGAAACCTGCCTGGGGGTTGGCGTAGCGTAAACGAAGTATTTAGAAGCCAGTCTCAGTATTGTAATCTAGTGTCAACCAATCATTTAACCCTTTTTGGTTCAATTCGGGATCTTCAGCATTTTTTAATTGTACAAAACACTCAATAATGAGATTCACAGGGATCATCAATAGACTTTAAAGAGTAAATGTAGTTGTTTTGCATCCAGTGCGATTAAAAGTCAAAGCCGGTTGTATGTGTTGCAATTATTTCGTGCTCACCCTGTACAACGGAAAAACTCGCTGTTCAGGGTATTTAAAATATGGGAGAAATATTATATAGATGACAGTTATGGAAACCATTTATATTTTCATCAAAGAAAAAAAAACATCGCGAGATCAAGATCATAAACAAGTTAACCTGCTGCTTGCGGCACGACAAAACTAAATAAATTGATTAACCTGATTTATAAAGCTCCATTACTACGCAAGCTTACTTCATGACATGATTACATGATCACCGCAGCACACCCGCGAAAGAAGCAGCAATCAGCTAACTGACCACAAAAAGTCCTACAAGCAAATAAACCGTAATGAATTCAGATTGATTTTAATTACCATCTAAATTACCCGACTGTCACCTACGGCGTTCGCATTTTCACCCCACCGACCGTTCGATGCTTGTCGCGCCTGTGTCACCAGAGTACCTACCCACCTACCGACCAAGTATGGCCGTCTCGTCTCGGTCGGTAACCGAACACCCTCTTTTATGCTTGCTCGTTTTACCCTACCGCGGACTTGCTCCGGTGGCACATTGCGACCATGTTTCGCAGCCATTTTTAACGCATCCAATCGGTGTGCTCTCAGTCCCACACTTTCATCCATTCCCGTTCACTTGCGCAAGTGTCACGAAGTTACCCGGGTTTTTTTTCTCGGAAACCGATCCCGAAACCCGATTAGTCAGTCGTAGTAGAATTAGCTAAATTTATAGCTTTAATTAGCTAGCATTTTTACGACTGATGATTTTACACCTAACCAGCACTTCGCTTCGGCTTTTCTAGGTTTTTTTTTCGTTCGACCCAAACCGACCGAAAACAAAACATGCTATCGTTCCGACACCGAAATGGCCTAATTGAATTTTATTTTTATCATTTTGAATTATGCTAATAGCAAAAAAGGCTCCGGTAAGTGGCCCTAAAGAAATTAAGCTTAATTACGCGTGATCTAATTTCGGAGATTGCCGTGTCAATAAATTATGATCCGTGCCGAGTCCTGAGCGGGGCTGGCTGGCTGTTCGGCAGGGGGGAGTTGCTGGGTGCGTGATAGTTGAAGCTCAATTTTCCGTCATATCAAACTACACCCCGGCCACACCCGCCCTGATGTGTGCCTCTGAAGAAGTAAGCCCCGTGTGCCCTGATGGTATATCGAGGTTAGCTGCCGTTGCCGTCGCCACCGCTACAACCCCGATACAGCACTGTGCTTAATGGCCAATAATTGCCGCAGACAGTGAATGCAGTCTTTGCTCAAAAACAAGCTACTGCGCCGCGGTTTGCCGGTTATGATTTTTAATTAAAAATTACTACCGCCATCAGTTAATATTCCGGGCCCGGGTTGAGATGTTTGGTTTTACGAGGCCGGCTGTGGCCGTGTTTGCTTTAATTAATCTAATGTCTATTTATTTTCCTCCGCGCTGATGGTGATATTAGTTGCACTAATTATGTGCAAATTTTCTTGTAGCAATAAATTACGCTATGGGATTATGCGCTGATTCGCAGCAGGGTGAGGCAGGGCTATCCTGGTTGTGTGTGTGTGTTGTTCATGTATAGGCTTTGACTAGGAAATGAAGAAAAAGTACATTTGCGAAAGCATGTTTTTTCTTTAATTTCTCGTGATGCTGCTATAATTTCAATTCGATAACTGGTTCACATTTAGCACAATAGTATATGCTCTAAGAAAAGAGATTTTTTGCAACGAGTTGCAAAAAAATCGTACAAAGTAAAACCATGCACCTATATTCGCTTACGTTCATACGTAGCTCATAAACATCAATTCCCGCCAATTCTGGTAGTTTTTACAACAGTTAGCAGGAATTTTAGTTGCTGGGGTTATGTATACCTATTAGACCGGTAACAGTTTTGACTTTTTTTCCGAACACTGTTAAATCAAACGGTAATTGGCTTCCCATACCATTTGTCGGATACACTGCTGCCAATAAAATAGGTGTGAGATGAAAATACATCAAATTTTGAGTTTTCTCAAAAATATTTTTTTATTCCAATATTTTATAGTTAGGCACAGTCGTAAATATGAAAAAGAACACTTTTATTTGTAAATTAAATGTTATGCTTTACCGTAACTCTCTCTTCTAAGTGAAATCCAAAAAAGTATCTGGTCAATGAAATAGGTGTATAGTAATCCATTGCATTAAATTTTTTCAAATCCAATCATTTTAAGACTTTAATATTTTTAACAACTAGTAGCCTCTGTGACCTCCCTTATTCAACCAAATTTTATCCATTCGCCTTGGCATAGAGTCATTCAAACGCTGATAAGTTTCCGTTGGCATAGTGTATCATTCCTTTTAAGCTGCTTCCCACAAACGACCCTTATTTCTGAAATTTTAACCGGATAACTTCTTTTTAAGTACATTCCGTAAATTTTCTTCGGGATTGATGACAGGAGATTGGTAGGGTCCGAAATTATAGTCACTTTATTATCCCGAAATCATTCTTTTACATACTTCGATGTGTGTTTTCGATCAATATCTTACTGAAACTACCATACAAAGGCACGTTATCTTTGGCATAGGACTGCATTACATCCTTTAGGATGTCCATCCTTTAGCCTTGCATTCGAATCTTGCCATTGTAGTGGTGTTGCGAAAAATAGGACCTGCGCCATTCCACGAAAAGTAGCCCCAAACCTCATTGTTCTCGCCTCCGTGTTTTACCATATTTTGCGCGTGTCGCAGATCAAATTTTTTGCACTTTGGTCGTCTAATGTTTCGTTGTGCATCGGAGGAAAACAAGTTTATTTTCGATTCGTCCCTCCGAAAGATATGTCGCCATTTTTTGATTCCTTCTGAACCAGGCTCATTAACGGTGTTGAAAACTAAATTGCATATTTGTGTGAAGACTTTTGCTTCGCAATACTGGAACCTTTCTAGAAATTCTTTCTGGAATATTTGAATTTTACAGCCTACGGCGAACTGTTCTCGGACTTACCGTAAACCGGGGTGACTTTGATCATCGGGGTGACTTTGATTACTCGAAACTTTTTTCGAAGATCGCTTATTAAACCAGAATAGTCTACCGAATCATTTTAATTTGAAATGATTTTTACGCTAAACTTATAAAAAACTGATTTGTTATACTTTTTGAGTATATTGTACGGTTTATAAGCATAAGCATAAGCATAAGCATAAGAGATCGCCCGTAGTTGCTACTCCGTTATTGACCAGAACCAAATTAGGTTGCAAAATGTTCATTGGAACAACATGCTTGGGAATAACATGATGAGCCACATTGTACAATCTATATTGATCCCTGCATGCTGATCAATACCGACGCCGGCCACATCCGAATGCAGATCTTCTGGGAAAGGAAGGAATGTTAGTCCGATACATGTTGCTACTAGAGACCGAGGAATCCTCTGCATCTCCACATGTATCACGGGAAGGGGAGAGTTGTTAGTAAGTGTGCCAATATCATGTAATAATTGCTCTGGGCAGCCGGCTGCTGAGAATTTGGGAAATTTATCATTTGTTGTATTAATAAGATTGGCAAAATAATCAACTTGAACTCTGGATAGCCTGCTATAAGGAGCACTGCTTATATTTTTAAATAATACTCAATCACGCGACGAATTTTTTCAATTCATCAGACTCTTCCATAGGTGTCGCGGAGTTGATGGTTTGTAAGAAAATAAAGTCTAGCATTCGCTCCAAGCGACCTGTAAAGCATAGTTTATTAGGTAGTAGTTTAGTTAGTTTTCGAGAACACGATCGCTCGAAAAAGAATATCTTGTTTAGTTTTTGGTTCTTTTTAAATTCTGGGTAGCCGGCTACCGAGAGTATCCCATGTTTCCTAAACAAAAGCAATTCCAACTCCACACAGCCGATCGTGGGAGTATTGCTTAGAAAAGCTAATCTTATCTGCGTAATGGGCCGTATCACTATTTATTGCGGCATTGTTTAGACTAATTTCGCTATTCCTTCTCTACGATATATTTTTGGGTTGCAAACTACCGAGTGATAACACGTTATACAGACAAAGAGTTATGATAGCTCGAGATGTTGAAAATCAACGAAAGCATTCCCTCTTTTCCATATCGGATTGTTTTTGAAATACACGTATACGAACGATTATATCGAACATTGAACGGAAATACAGAGGATCGTTAACCTGATGCACGGGCCAATAACGGAACTTGAAATTAGATTCATTAAAACAGACGCGACGAATTTTCGGTACGTATTGACCCGCGATCATCGATACCAGTCTAATCAAAGTCCCATTGGAGCCGACATCCGAACAACTATTCATTTTTACGGTATTGTCTTCTCGGCTAGATCCGTTCGCACCCTCTCATTCTGCCACTATCGGCAGAAGGCCGAAAGCACCCAGTCGTCGCCGGTCTAAGGACCAAATGTCATCAATAGACCTAGACTCGCGTGGAGGCATGAGATAGAATTGAAAGCTAACCAATGAACATAACAGCAAAACACTTATTCTTCGTGCTGACATAACTGAAGGTAACTGCCAGGCGGTCCCCGATCCCTCTCGCGAATTGTCAATTCTCAAACCTTATATATGATTGAAGTGATCATTCCACACAAATAAGGCCATGTGTTTTCCCTATGCACATTGAATGCTCTGTGGATCAGTTCCCCCGTTGGTAAAACAAACCCTAAATAAATATAGAAATTAGTTTGCTCAACCCAAAGAAAAGTTGGCCGACCGGCGGATACGTATTCCCTTACAGTGCCATCACATCAACGTACACCCAAAGTTTACATGCGACAAAATATCTGCAATGCCGAATATAAAAGAATCAAAACCTCTACTCATTAGCAATAAAATAAGATCGCAAAAAACAGTTAAATATCCAAGGCGGCTCATTTTCAAAGAGTACTATCGTTGATGAAACATCCAATAAAAAATAGGTGACAAGGGACGCGGACGAAAATAGCTGAGCACCGACCGGCTGGTTTGCCACCTATTTTTCAGGCGAAGAAATTTGGGGCGACACCTAGTAGTCGCTAGTTGCCGGTGAAACGCCAATTATTTGAATATGTCAATTTTTCTTATTGCAGTATTTTTTCACTTTTCGGATCGAATTTTTTCTCTGAAAAACCATTTTTCACTATTTTTAGAATGTAAACTGTGTTTCTAGATGTTTTCTGTGCACTTTTATTGTCCTTGCATCGGGTATCGACGGCCCGTAATGCGAGGAAGATTTTTTTTTTCATTTGCTGGAATGCGATTTTCACAAACTCACCACTCGCGTCAGTCGAAAATATGCCGAAAAATGCTTTCATAAGCCACTTCACTTTGTATAATGGTTAACTTGCACCGTTATTCACACTTTTGACAACCGGGAGGCAGTAAACTGTGCCGAAAATGATGAAAATTAGCTGACTCGAAGGGAGCTCTACGAGAGTCAACCGCTCGCGACGAAGATACACACTCGAATCATTTTGAGTATATTGTACGGTTTATGGGTACAAAAACTACAAAAAACCAAAATTTGACTTTACCTTATTTTTACGAAGCTTCGTAAAGTGTCTATTTTTTATAAAACAAATAAATCTCAGATTTGAGCAAGAGTAATAAATTACAAGCGAGTTTTTATTTTCCTTGAGAGTGCGATGTGCCAAATTTACTTTTAAGAGTTTGTTAATTTTAAATACATTTTTTGTGAAACTAGTTGGCAATTATTTCAAATTAAATTCGCAACATTTTTTTATTGTTCAATATTCCAACGTGTTAAACTGGATGAAACATTTTGTACATTGATAAAGCAATGAAATAAAACAATTTTAGCAGATTTAAAGGTTATCAGAATCTTTTATTCTAGTTGCACACCAATTATGCAATTTTGGTTACTCGAATTTTATAGTACATTGAAATACTTTGTATAATACCAATTAACATCTATTTAACTATGGGTATCTTTCCAGAATTAGTAAACAAGCATTTGAATGAAAAACACTTACATCAATAACTTAATGTGAGTGAACATGCAGGTTATCAAAGTCACCCCGGAATACGAAAACGGACCTCATCTTGAAATCATGTTTAGAAAAATAGCTGTAAGCGGACAATTTTAGGTAAAACTATCCAATCTTGTTCTCCATATATCAATACATGGTTAAAAAATATTAAACTTGAAAAAAATGAGTTGCGTCTAAAAATATGTAATGATTCCTTCGAAAAGTAATCAATGTCACCCCGGTTTACGGTACAACATTTCCAATTTGTGCTGTAATAGTCCTGGATGACGCAAATGGATCAGATTTCGCTAATAATGCAATACAATGGTCAGCTGCTGTAGATGTTTTCTTGGTTTTTTTGCGTGTTTTTTTGCGTGTTTCCTTTTTTCAAAGGTTTTAAGGCATTTGTAACGAAGTTTTCGGAATGCCGAGGTGTATTCACGATTTATTTGTACGTCTTATCTTCTTTAAAGAAAATTTCTTATCAAAACTCGTTCCATTTGAGTACAGTGAGATGCTCGACCCAGGGCTGTCTTAACGCCACTCGGGGTCCCTGGGCACAACTGAGCTAAGAGGGCCCCATAATTGAACAAGTATTAACTACTGCAGGCAGGCTCGTGCGCAGAATATGCTCAAGGGGAGGGTTTTGATTTTTCTACGTTTCTTATAAAAGAAAGGGTAAACTTTGACGACTTTTTATGAAACCTGGAAGGCCGGGTATTGTTGTAACGGACTTACTTTATAACATCACAAATTATTCTCACAAGTCATAAAAATCAATCCCTACATGCACCAATGTGAATCCTTCTCAGGTCACAGGTCATAAAACCAAAATTTAACATATCCTTCAGTCAGGCCACTTGAAACGAGGTCACACTCATATTTTCCCGCAGATCGTAAATTACTCGAGCGATCGTTTTCAAATCCAACTTGCATAGCCAGATGGGCGCATTCCAGTTAAACCATTCTGGGTCACACCACTTGTTATAGCAACATTCTCACTAGGTCATTATTTTGCCGAGGCAACAAATAAACAGTCTTGCCTAAGAAAACAAGCACCGATAGCAACCGATGAACCCATACCTATTCATCGATTTGTTTTCCCTTCTTTACGCTACCCGTACATAATTATGTACTTTGGAATTGTAACTGACTCCTCCCATCTAGATGTACATAGAATAGTAAAGTCAGGTTAGCTAGGTTAGCTCTTAAGATTTTAAAAAATGAATAAAACAGATCATGTCAAGCCACCAAGGATGACACATCCAAAATGTTATATAAGTGATGATGTCAAAAATCCAAAATGGCGACCGTGACAGGACTCGAACCTGCAATCTTCGGATTTCGACTCAGTTCAACAAATTGGAAAAATGTCTATCATCGAGAAGGAATGGAATGGTTATCGGTAATGTCTGATTGGTTTGAAGTAGTTAATCCTACCGACTAAACAACCTCCTGTATCTTGCCATCCTCATCCATCCGGTGCCACCGTTAAACCGTATAACCATTGTTCCTAAAATCGTGAATAAAATTCTATGAATTTTGTTTTACGCTATGTAAACAGGACTATGAAAAAAATCATGTATTTTATAATTAGGTATGTTCAATTTCGCTTTGGTGACGCCCTCATAACGCGGAAATAGTGTAAATATTTGTTTTTGTTTCGTGAAATTCAGTCACGGTTTCCTTGTCATTACTAGTTCACAACTTTATGATCATTAAACTCAGTTGACTCATAATGTTATTCATAGATTTAGGCACATTAGTTCGCAAAATGAAAACATTGTGGATATTTTCTCGTGATCTATTTCACGAAACTCGGAATTTTATTCATGAATCCATTCAATCCTCGTGAACTAATTCGTGATGCCTAATATATTAGTCAAGACTTATCATTCGTGCTCCTGAAACAGATCACAATATAATGAAATATTATTCATGTATTCGAGAACTCGTTCATGATTCCTGGTATAATAGTCACGACTGACCATGCGTACCCGTGAAATAAATCACAAAATTATAAAATGTTATTCATGTCGTGAACTAGTTCATTTTATCTAGTATAATAGTCACAAGTTACCATTCGTGTTTGTGAAATAGTTCACAAATCCATCAAATATTATTCATGTAATCGTAAACAGGTTCATGATTCCTAATTGAGTTCTACAAGATGACGACACGAATGAATTCATGATGAATGAAGTTCATGTTTGACAATTGTCGGTGTTTTGTTTATTTTGTCAGTTGCGTGAGTGCGAGTGCAACGGGTGCTTATCTGTTACATTATAACTCACGTAACTTCCATGTAAACAAACCACCGAGAAATGTCTAACGAAGTTCACCTGGCTCATTTTGTCGGTTGGTGTACAACCTAGTATATTGCTCACGGTCCAATACCCGTGCTCGTGAAATGGTTCCCAAGTTCATTACATATTACTCATGTATTTGTGAACTGGTTCATGATTTCTAATATAATGAATTTTTACGTGAACTAATTTCACAAAATTTGGAGTATTAGTCGTGGAATCATTCTTGTTCCGTGCACTTTTCATGAAATATCCAGCTGCTAGCGACCAAGAATAGATACAATCTGTAGATACAAAAAATATTAGGACCTCGAACATCGTTATTTCTTTTGATACGGTTCAGTGTGATGTCTGGATAGAAAACGAAAACTGCGCTGAGCGCCACAAATTCTGTTCGTGATATAGTTTACAGAACAAGATACCGCGAACCAGTCACACTTTTATGATCCGGTTCACCTTATCACGTTACAACGAGTAAAAAAACGATAGTAACCAAAAAATAACAGATCGCGACAAGGCGAAAAGAAATTACGAATACCACGATGAAACTGCTGATATCATGTCACATTACTCCACGGCTTACATATACTAGGCTAGCTCGTTAGAGTGTAAACATTTGACGAGAGCGCGTCATAGAAATCGTCGGCGAAAACAATTACATGAAATTAATATATTGTTTGCTGCTAACGAATGATCGGCACCTGGCAAATCACAAGGAAGCTATGCGGATGTCCAAACCCTTTGCTATGATCAGAAAATTACGGTGGGATATGTTTTCTATGGCATGCATACAAATTCCCGATTTACGCTAATAATCACATAGATGCACTGATTATCCACTGTGTCTAGTGTAATTATGGCGTAATTTCTGTGAGCCGTGACATGAATCCCTACTCGTGACTAAAACATTACGAAAACATGAACAGAAATTATGAAAACCATTACAAAGTTCCTGCAGTCATGGACATGAATCACATTACTCGTTAATGAAATATTCAAAATCGTGACTAGGATCCTGAAATTATAAGGATGAATCACTTTACTCATGACTGAAATTTCAGGATAACGTGAATAGAAATTACGAAAATCGCGACAAAGATCATGAAATCTTGAACATAGATCCCGCTACCCTGGCATAAAAATCGGATAGTAAACTCATGAATAAAATAGCACGGTAACGTCATACGAAATCACAAAAATCGGGGATTAGCTCCGGAAATCATCAAAATCGCTTGACTGTCGGATGTGTATTCCCAAATTATGAACAAGACTCATAACAAAATCTGAACATGTCCAGCGAACAACAGTAACCCAACCAAACATTTGAATGTAACGCCACGATCTAGTTTTGTGGAAACACAAATTGTTTCATGGATACGAAGTTTATTACTCATAATTTCAGGAACTTGGTCACGGTTTTCGTAAATCGTTCAGTTCACGAAATAGCGATCATTTTGTCATGGATTTATGATCGGATTTTTTCCGTGTAGGCACTACTTCAGTGGGGATTGTACTCATGCTCTTTTTATTTTGTGTTAATCGTTCTGTTTTTTTTTCCATTGATGCTTTTTCTTGTTTGCTGTCCAACCTTCTCGGTATATCTGACCTGCTCAGATCTGCTGCAAATGTCGTCATCTGTTGAGACATGAACCGACCCAGAGATGTCGACCATAATGATTTACATCTCTTTACAATCACCTTCGCAGGGTTTCTTATCCTTCTTGGCGTTAGTCGTTCCTATTTATTTGCTAGCTCCTGCTGAGAATTTTTCGGCGGCGGTATTCCTCCCGATACCGATGACCATTTTCGCGGGCCATTTAGCTGTCCGTCGCTCCGATGGAGAGATCATCGGCAATAAATAATAATAACGATATCTTGATTTTCTCTAACATCATGCTTTTTCCATAGATCACTTTGCTAGTCCGCTGACCGAACTTTGATGTGAAGCTGATCTACTCACAACTAGTGCTATTATCGAAACATGCCGAAACATGAACCGATCCAGCCACCTTCGCGAGGTATCTTCCTTGGTTTTTTCAACGACTTATTTCTAGAGTGACCGAACTCGAATGACACGGCTCGCTGTATAATTTCATCCCTGAACAGGAAGTTTATAATATTTTGAAAGTAATTCAAAACCCCCATGGGAGGGGTTTGAACCCCTAAAACCCTCCCCTTGCCGGGCCTGACTGCAGGGTAGGAAGACCAGAAATGATCCCCAACATCACGGAGCCATTTCTACTCTATGCCAGCCTGTGACAATCAAAATATATAATCAACAGTTTGTCTTCACATCTCGCCCTGAGCAGAAGCAAAAAATCGCCCCGCGCAAGTGAAACAGTCAATTCTACCTAAAAATCAATCGATGCCTATCGCACAAGCAGTCCATATAACAATAGCCTATACCTACTGTGCGATTTAGTGATGAGTTTCGGTCGAATTGATTTCTCGGTGTTGATTTTTCTAAATGCCCCGTAAGACCAGCCATTCGGGAAATGGAACCGTTATTAAAAGTGCAGATGGAACTCAATCTTGCTGAAGTGAAAGCTCTACAAATGCATCATATCAAACATTAACCAAGCAGAGTCATTCGTCTCGCGAAACAACATGCATCACACCGCCGAATGCGGCAATGTTAAATATAGCATTCCCTATACAACGAGAACGACGCTGTAGAAGTTCGTGTCCATGATTTTGCTACGCGTACCCCTGACAGCGTGATTAAAAAATGCTTGCGAAATTTCGTGAAGTAGACTCCGTTACACACGATACATGGAGGATTTTTTTTCCCGGGGATCCCTAACGGTGTGCGTGTGGTGAGAATGGATGTGACCAAGCCAATTCCCTCATACATAACCGTCACAGTGTTAGGAGGTGATAATGTTCCCATTCATCAGAGATCACTAGTCACGTACCCAGGGCAAATTCCCACGTGCCAGTTCTGCACGAAGACGCTGCACCCCGGAAAACCTTGCGCAGAAACTGTTAAGGAAAAATCAACAAATCCAACTGAAATCAGCACACAACCATCTTACGCTAAACCACTAACAGCTGCAAAACCAACATCTCCGGATCAGGCACCAACAACCAGCAACAACAACAACAACGAAACGAATGCCGAAATATACGAACATACAATAACGACCGATAAGAGTAAGACACAAACTGGAACATCTGACCGCGAGCAGCAGGAAAGTAATACGGATGAAGACATGGACGTGAACGATAACGCGAAAGAAGACAAACGAATCGAACCTCAACTTGCAGTGGACAACACTGGCAATATTTCGCCCCCAAGAAAAAGGATCTCAACACGCAGCAGCAAGCTGCGCCTGAACGAGACCAAAAATTTAATATACATAGTTGTTTCTTTATTTATTGTAAAAAAACGATCGGCCTCGTCGAGCTACCGCATTTGGGCCTAAATAAATTTATTAATTATAAAAAATATATAGAAATAAAACTCGAAGTCAGATTTCAATCACTATAGATTTCGATGTCGATTAGGTCGGAAAACAGAATAAGCTTTGAGCAGAAAAAGTTATTAGTACTTCTGACCGATAGTGGCGAAAGGCCTAACACAATTCATGTGTTGGTGGAAGTTCGGACAGTGTATAATGGACTTACCAACTACATTATGCTCTCTACTACATTGTCTGTTTTTATACGAATTGTAGGTGAGGTAGATTCTTGTTATTTATTCTGACAGACTGTTCAATCGTTTATTGTGATTGGTTCGGGGAGGCAAAGAAAGCGTACATTTTAATTAGTCAGAACAGTATCCATTTTCAGCAAATTAGTATTTCGAAGACGACGCTGGTGGTTAAAAGGCAAGTATAGGGTTTATACGACTTTAACTTAGAAATATTTTACCATTCGGAAGTACAAATGCTCAATACCATAGTTGTTACTTAAACAAATTTTAAAATGTTTTTATAACGGAACATCGAAATTACTTGACTCTATAAATATGAGTGGCACAATTCATTTCAATGCCAATCATGTAAAACATCAGCAAACACATCGAAAACACAGTTCGAGTTCAGTTGGCTTGAGGTACAATTCCCCGACTATGTACAGGGAATGTTCATTTGAGCTAAAATAATTCGATTCCTGATTCTTGCATGCACTGTGACGCATACTATGCTTCTGCGTTTGTCATTTTACCGTAAACTTAGATTTTGAACTTAGCAAAGCAAAACTGAATTTAAAATTATTTTATTTTCAACAGCGGAAGAATTTTTGGTAAAAAAATATTGGAACCTATCGAAAAAAAAATTTTCATCCAACAAAGGTCACCAAATACTCGGGGTTCTTCAAATATTTTGAAGCGTACGCGCATTTGCCTTGACTCCTATGATCAGATTTAGAGTAAAGATCGGGTTGATTTGTGAAGACAATTTCAATCACTCTTTCTTAAAGGCATTTTTCAACTTTTTGCGGCAAAAGGTTTCGTGAGGGCCTATTTTTTTGGTATGGCAGAGTGTAGTAGAAACCTCAAGAAGTCCAGAAGTCACTGTTGGAGCATTCTATATACATATTTTTCCATTCACAGTCCCAGAAGTCGTGAAGAACTGAATATTTGATACATCCGCAAATCGCTTGCCAAACAAGCATTTTGTAGCGAATTTCGACATCATCTTCCTCCATTTTCTGTATACCTTCTTGTGTGTTCTAGTTGTCGCTTCTGCTTGGTGCCTTTCGAGCTTTGTATACGTATTGTACAAAACATTTCACTGCTTTTGCTCAAAATAAACTTGCATCGGAATGTTTAATTGACGTGTAAATTTGTTCAATACCATCCTGGTCATGCAGTGCCTCGTTTTCTACCGCTATAATAATTCCGCTTTATTACCTGCTCTTCAATTACAAGGGAAAAGATGCAATGTGCGATTCTGAACTGCTTCTGATCCATTATTATCCATACGGAAGAGAGTTATAAACAATCGATTGCGGTTTGTTTGGAATATGGCCTTCAGAATTATTTTATTTCATCCTATATTGGGGGCCCCTAAATCCCGGGGCCCCTAAATCCCGGGGCCCCTGGCCCTGGCCCACTGTGCCCATGCGTAAAGACGGTACTGGCTCGACCCATTCTATAACAAATCTTTGACTTATTCAATATTTAAATGCATTTATTAGCACGCAGAATACAAACTTTACCAAATAAAACATATAATGGTATTGTGTAAAATAATAACCCCTTAATATATTTCACACACCTATTATATTGACCACACAAAAAAGCCTGCGGCAGTCTTGTTTTGCATCTTGACAAAGATTGCAAATATAATCAGCGTCAACAACCCACTAATAGCTTGACAGATACCAAGGCTTGTGTGTGCGGTAGGTGTGATTGACACTGCTGCAACTTGGTATGTTTAATGGAGAGAAAAACAAAACAATCTATCACACACCTATTTTATTGGCCAGCAGTGTATGAGCCTTTTTCGAAAACTAGTTTACTCACAAGAGTTTTCATGTTTGTATGTGAAAATATATGAAAAATAAGCAATAGAAATAATAAATTCAGTTAAAAATGCTAAAAGTGATTTACTCACATTGGGGACGGGCATAGCGTAGTTGGTAAATCGATTGCCTTGTGCGCAGGGTTCGATTCCCAACCTGGCACATAGGGTTAGAGATTTTTCTTAAGAGATTTTTCTAAGCCGAAGAGGCGAATGACCTTAAGGTTAAAACCTCTATAATCAAAACAAAAAAAAATTACTCACATTATTCATACATTAAAAATCTATGCACTAAAACTACACTATAGTGTTGGAGCTTCCGTTTAGAAAACATCTAGGCAGCCCTTCATCTATTAGTTTCACGATCTATAATCCAATGTTCCCTGATCATTAGTTTTATTTGGAGAAACCGGTAAATGGAGGGTTCATTTGGACGCGCCCAAAACCAGCCATTACAGAATTACACCAGTTTACGAAGCGGTTCACGATCCGATGCTTCTCCGTATGCAATCTCTTAGAAACTCGGTCAAGAAACACGCAGAAGGTTATCATTTAGTGCAAATTGCATTTTGAAAGCCTTCCGCCCCAGGAAACGTAACAATAACAACTGAGAAAAGCATCGAAAAACAGACTGAAATGATATCTTGCAAAGATATCATTTATTTCGCAATCGAGAATGCAGAATCGGACAACTGTCGGGAACCTTACGGGCGAATGAATGGCTGTATTATTTGCATAATTTACTGCTGGCCGGTAGCTAGTTTCGGGTTCCGTTCGGTTGTTAATTAATTTGATTACACTTAATCATATAGAATCAAACGTACTACCACCACCGAATGGGGAAGCTCGCAGACATACAATCCATCAGCAGATATTTTAAAACAAGTGAGCTACCTCTGCCAATATTGCTATTCTATCCGGTGAAAGGATCTACCAGTGGCTTTTACCGTTGCCGCTAAATTTTTTAAAGAACCTTATTATCTTGTATGTATGTCTGTCTGATCTCATTAGGATTCGGACCTGTTAATATAAAATGGTCGGTGTTAAGTCAGACCGGACTAAGCGACAAAATATTGATTTCGAGAAAAACAGGTTTAAAGTTTGAATCGCAGCATTCTCTACGTTATAATTGGAAATGATTTTTTGCCGTAATTCTTGATTATGGTTACATATTTCAATCTGGCAAAAGTCAAATGTAGCTGAAGAAATTTTTTATCCAGCTCTATCATTATTTCATTTTTTGATGTTTTGCGACTTAGTCCGGTCTGACTTAACACCGACCAAATGTTAATATAAAATAGTAGCAAGATCCGAATTCAAGCGAATGTTCTTTGGATTGATCGACAGAAGTGTCGACAGACATTCGTAGAACCATGACGAACAGATGGCCCTACGTGGAGGCATGTTCGTCACCCAAATTCAGCAAACGCGTTCCGCTATAGTGAAGCAAAACGAAAAAGGTGCAATGGCAGACACGAACAAAAGCAAGTAAATGGATTAACTCGGTAATATTTTATTTGCTTGCCAGTAGAGGAAACCGTTGCCCCCCGCCTGATCGGATAGGAGTAGGAGGTTCGTCGCTCGTTTCTCTTTCTATCTTTCGAAGCTATGGTCGACCAGTGCCAACTTTTGATTCACGCCTCTCCGCATAAGCCTCCTTCTGGAAGCTCATTTCCGCTATCTGTCAGCAGCGTTATATGTACAGCGCAGAAGGAGGAACAGATGCAGGAGTAGGAGGATAGCAGGCTGGACCGGCACGACACGACGGATAACAAGATCAACCGCAAAAGTATCGCTGCCGGAGATCTTGCGGTGAAGGAAACTGGGGAAGCACTTTTTATCTCCTGTTGCAACTGGTTGTGATTGGATAACAAGATATTAAGTCTACTTGTTTTTAGGTGGAACAGTTTTGCGTCGGTAAGTGAGGCCTTTCTTGGTGTTACAAGTTGATATTGTGGTTTCGAGCAGTTGGAATTAAACTAACTTTGAATGTTGTCTGGTTAGTTTGTTAGTTAATACGAATGTTGAATCTCTCGCAGAGGTAGTCCCTGCAATTCATACAAGTTTCTCTAGAGGGGCTATATTCGCTTGGGTCTCAAAAAAAATCTCAAATCCTTTGTGATACTATGTCACAAACTTATTATTTCCTAAGACAATGTGCACAGAGAGCGAAATACATCGATAGAAAATTGAACAGAATTAACACGTCAGCTGGGGATATTTTAACCCATTCGCCCCATCTAATTGTCGCGCTGCCATTCGAGCCAATGCGTTGAACAAAGATGGCAGAAGCTGCTCTAACTAACGGCTTCAAATGGGTAAGCCGATAGTAGAAACTGGGCGAAAATAGGCTCAGTACAGTAGTATGACTCGTACAGAAAAATGCGGAAGCTAATTTTCGGAAAATTGTTCAAGAGGAACGCAGAAAACCGAAAAATTTCAGCCTATTTCGTGCAAAGCCATCAATAAGGAGAAGCTACAGAATACTAGTCCTGTGAAATTTAAAAAAAAGTTCGCTGCAGATGTGTTTTTAATATCATTAGGAGTCAGGTGTTTGAAAATGGCAGACGGAGCATTTTTGGAAGTCAGTTGGCCTTAGGTATTGAAAGGTAACGGGCGGAGGATTGTTTCGGAAGACTATGCGTGTAGATCAGTTTACTGAGCTAACGTTTTTTAGGGAATTCGCCTCTATCATACAACAATACGAAGGTTTTATTGTTCTGTTGTATTTAGACCGAATAAATAAAAATATCGAAAACCTCGTTTTCCAAGAGATTTGATCAAATTTCGATTGTGTTTGATTATCGCTCATTCTATGTAATTTCCAGCCGCAAATCTTGAACTGTTTTTTTCATGACATCAGTTGACACTAGATGTTTGAAGGCGACGGAGAAAGCATCTATTCATCTAATTCTATAACCAAACGCAAGCATTAGCACTTCGTAAAAAGTATTTATGCATAATTTCAACTCAATTAGGTATAATTAAGAGGTCATGCTAACGACCAAACACCAAGGACCCATTGAATACTCGAAAATGGAATTAGTATTTTTGATGGTAAATGTTTTCAAATATCATGAAACTTCAAGATCTGCTATAAACTCAAAAATATTTGAGAATAGTTTTAATTGGACTTGTTTAAGCCAAATAACCCAGATAAATATTAAACGTCAGATCTTGTACCGCCCGGTGATTGTTTTTGGTAAGTGGTTGTTTCTCAAATACTTTTAATTTTATAATAGTTATAATATAATATTAAATAATATTAATATTATATTATAACTATTATTAAATACCAAAATATTATTTTAATTATTTTATTTTCACCAGATCTTAACGTTCCATGCATTTCCAAGACGCACAAAAAAAATAAAAGCTGTATTTACAAATTCAGATCGCACCTCAACTAAAAAATTCCATGTCCTAGAAAAGCATTTTATCGAGATTGCATCAGACCGCGACCGTTCATGACATTATAAGACATTTAGTATAAAAAATATGAATTCGGTTTTTGGATATTCAAAGGGTCTTTGGTGCTATTTCACGGATGAAATTTTTTGCACTGTAATTGTTAAGCGTGACCTCATTAGGTTTGAATGAACTGAAATTTTGCATGGATTTTCTTCATAGTGCTGATATTTTTCCGATTGAGCTCAAAATTTTCAAATGGACTTTTTTCGATGTGCTATATCTATATATCAAGACCAGTATATTGAGAAGACAATTTGAGGAGTTGTGACATAGTTGATGTATTGTTGATTACAGTGCATATCATTAGATTGAAATGACCAGTCCAAGTGCTATCACGACATTCCGGATATCCCAAGTAACCATAAGCATTAAGCCATTGCACTATATTGGCTACACATTTGCACTAATGTTGCATTGAAAACAGTATTAACAATGCAATAAAGCTCTATATTAGCATCAATAATGCATAACCGCACAGCCGACATATAGCATTATCGCTTGCTCTATATGCGTATATAAAGCTGATATAACGCGTACATGCTTCAAGGATCTTTAAAGCATGTAAGCTTTACAAGTGCATTTAGTGCCATTATAGAACAAATAAAAAGCTGTATGTGCTAGAGGTGTGCGCCGATGCATTTTTAATCGGCGG
Organism: Topomyia yanbarensis; assembly: GCF_030247195.1. Lineage (NCBI taxonomy): Eukaryota > Metazoa > Arthropoda > Insecta > Diptera > Culicidae > Topomyia > Topomyia yanbarensis. The sequence continues at coordinate 92,117,950 of NC_080671.1, forward strand.
CGGCGTTGGCGGCGTCACGCCGTTGGACCCTATCGGCGGCGGCGCGCCGGCGTGTGTCGGCGTGACGAATATTGACGCCTATGTAACTAAAAACAATTCTTGGCAGTAAAATTCTGTTCCCAAATTGGTAACAGACTTCGCAGCACATACAAACAGACCTTACCAGCTTGAAGAAAATTCTAAAAAAAATCATCGCTCACGATATACTAGCGACGTCTGTTGAACACATTGCACAAAATGGAATTCTCGCAATCATATCAAGTAATTTTTTTTTTCAACTGAAGCTCCAATAGTGCCCACCAAGGGGCAGATCCCTTTCAGAATGTATTACAAATTTGCTTCAAATTAGAAAAAATGCATTTAATTTCCATTTTCGCAACAACTTTGCACTCCTTCGCAGAAAAAATTGTTTAACAATCGTCCTACGCTGATCCACTTTGCTAGATGTTTTGTTGAATGTAGGGCTGGTTTTTTGTAGGGTTTTGACGTCGTACACGCAACGCAAAATGTATTATGAATTTCTATTTTGATGGAAAGAAATGCATTTATTTTCGCTGATGCGTCACAAGTGCCCACCCTGCTTGCCAAATGCAAGATAATAAATGAATGGCGGGACTATTTTTACAGTTGCAGAATTTAAAGAACGAAATAGAAAAATTGTCGATGTCGCATACTACGACTTCGCATGAAATAATGATTGCAATGGACAAATTTAAAGAATGCAGAGTAACGACTGTATTTCAATGACCCATAATAATTATTTATTGTTCTATGATTGGGAAATTAAAATGGTAAAATAGTTTTTGTTTTGTTTGAGGAAATTAATTCTTGTTGTCGTTTCATTGTTTTTTGTTTCATTTTAGTCTTCTTTACCGTCGCTCTTTAAGAATCCCACAAATATCGGGTACCCTAACACGAGGCGTCACTAATGGCATTAATGGCATTACTGCGCAGAAATGTCACTTTTAATGGTCATGTAAGGACCTTTCAAGGTATACACATTACTTCATTTTCCTGGTTGGCATTTATTTTTACTTCTTGTAAGTACAAAATAACGCATACGATTCCGTGGCACCACATTTTCTTTCAACTTAAGATTTGCTTCTATCTAGAGTGCAAACTATGCTCGATGTGCTGGAGTCATACAGATCTACACCATAACGAAACCTAAATATACAGTTACTATCATTCATAATAATTCCACGACTTGATGTTGGGTTGAAACTGATTACTAAACAAGTCTGATTGAAAATGGTCTGAGCGTATTTCTAGTTTTCGTAGCACCTGCAATAATTTTTGAGACCAGAAATCTTACTCTCTGCATCGCCACATCAGTGCACCAGCGTCGCGAAAAGTCAAGATCATTCTGGTCACGATTCAATCAATGATAAGTAAACCTCGCATTGAAAATAATTTTTGTGTTTTCAAAAAACTAGTTCACGCGAAAAAAGATGGCATTATACTCAAATGTTTAGTAGGTGGTTGTGTCTGAATATGCTTAATATTTTTATGATTCTAGTTCATAACTTGATGATACTTGATGATGTGTATTAACTTTATTGACTAAAACAGTCAAGAATTGAATGATGTGCAACGATTTTCGTAAATTCTCTTCGTGTTAACGTGATATTTTAGTATTGAGTTTATCGTCGGATTTTTTACACTGAGTAACGTGTCTTATAGTTTTCTTAATTATTTCACGGACTTCAATTGTGGCTAAGTAATGTATTTTTGATGCTTAGCGCAGTTTCATTTAATTCCGAACATTACACTGAATCTTAACAAAAGAATAACAGGGTTATAGTTTCCTTGTATCTAATACTCGCGCCTATGAGACTGGTTGCTAGCATTTGTACACAATATCTCACATAGAAATTTCAAAACCAAAGAGCAGAGCGAATAATCCATGAATAATAGTCTGAGTTCCTTGAAATTGTTTTCGTAAGTATATTAAGATTATGTGGAAAATTAATTAATTAATTACGAGCTCGACGGGTAATCGTGTCTAGCATACTAGGAATCATGAATCGGTTAAAAAATCGATGAATAATACACTGTATTCCAGTGAAATTGATTACGTGCAAAGATTAAGATCAGGCACATTATCGTAAATTTCATTACTTATATCTTGAAAGTGGAAGTGTTTTTTTTTTAATTTGTGAACATTTCCACGCGCACGAATGGTGAATTGTAACTTATATGCTCGCAATCATAACCAGTTGACGAAACAAGAATGGATCCATGAATTGTATTCCGACTGTCGTGTAATGATTTGCGAGAAAATATCAAGACTTTGTTAATTTTGTGATCTAATTCACAACCACTAATACCAAATAAACATCAATATGTGATTAATCATCAATTAGTTAACGTCGTATATTCGGACCATAAACAATGTTTCTAGATTTGTGGTTAAAATTATGAGCCAACGAGTTTCGAGTTCGCGACTTGTCGGCGTGGGAAAAAAAGCGTCGGCGACGCGCCGCCGATCTACCTTTCGGTGTCGGCGTTTGTTAAAATTTACCGGCGGCGGCGGCGTGGCCCGGCGGCGCACAGGTCTAGTATGTGCTATTTACCTACCACCGAATTCTGATCTCGCTTTGTATGAACAGCATGCTGCCTGTGTCAATCGACTGTACGATCAAATTGGTACCAACGATAGGGTGGTGGTTTTAGGCGACTATAATTTACCTCAGTTACGTTGGAGTTTCGATGACGAAGTTGGATGTTTAATTCCAATTAATGCCTCCTCGGAACATGAAATTTTGTTAGTCGAAACCATGATCGCTTCTGGCCTACAACAAGTGAACTATTTTACGAACGAGAATGGCAGGTTGCTTGATTTAGCGTTTGTTAGTAACACTGGCGGATGCGAAGTATTGGAGCCACCCGTACCGTTAATGAAATTAGATCGTCACCACAATCCGTTTATGTTGAAAATTGACGCTGTGTTTCCCGTGTCTGTGAATGACGATGTTGATTTATTCTACGATTTTAATCAATGCGATTATGATGAATTAAACACTGAAATTTCACGAATAAATTGGGTTGAGATATTAACGCAGGGTACTCTGGATGAATCTGTGAATAGATTTTATCACGAACTGGAATCAATATTTCAACAACTTGTGCCTAGAAGGAAACGCACGCGCCGCCCGGGTAACAAACGACCTTGGTGGAATGCTGAGTTACGAAATCTTCGAAATCGTCTCAGGAAGGCTTGAAAACGATTTTTTAGAACAAGAGGCGAAACCGACAAAACGTTCGTGCGGGAAATAAAACGCCAATTCGAGCTCGTGAATGCAGCATACTTTCGCTCATATATTTTCCGAATTGAATGCAGCATGAAGGACAATCCAAAGCAGTTTTGGTCTTACCTGCGGAACAACAGTGGTATTCCGGAATGTGTCAACTATCGAAACAGGACATCAACGGCACCAGCGGAGTCAGCAAATCTATTCTCGTCATTCTTTCAAAACGTGCCAAGTAATAACTAACCACCATTGTCTGAATCGTACTTGAGTAGTTTGCCAATATTCACTCTGAAATTGCCTGCGACATCATTCACCGAACATCAGGTACATGTATTAATCTTCGGGGTATTGACAGTTCCAAGGGCCCGGGGACCGACGGGCTACAACCATCGTTCATCAAGAATTGCTCTTCATGTTTGGCACTACCTGCATCTCTATTATTCAATCGCTCTCTTGTTGAAAATGTTTTCCCCACGAAGTGGAAAGGAGCTTTGATAACTCCAATCCACAAAACAGGCAACGTACATGATGTCACCAATTATAGAGGAATTTCAATCTTAAGCTGCCACGCTAAAATCTTCGAGGGTATGTTGTTAGATGTTATCTACCCCGCGTTAAAACACATCATCACTTTGGACCAGCATGGTTTTGTAAAAAAGTGCTCGACAACTACAAATCTGATGAGCTACGTGTCGTCGCTGATTGATAAATTGGAAAAACGACAACAGATCGATGCGGTGTACATTGACTTCTCGAAAGCTTTCGACCGTGTTCCTCATCAGCTTGCTGTGGAAAAGCTAAAGCGGACTGGACTGTCGGACTGGCTGACTAATTGGATCTCCTCGTAACTTGCGAACCGTAGGGCTTCGGTGCGACTTGGAACTACACTCTCGGATCCTTTCCACATTTCATCGGGCGTTCCTCAAGGAAGTCATCTCGAACCTCTTCTATTTGTACTCTTTGTAAACGACCTCTGCAGTGAATTATCGTCTTCTAAAGTCATGTATGCCGATGATCTGAAAATTTACCGTGTCATAACAACTATGGTAGACTGTTGTGCATTGCAAATGGACGTCGATAGGATCATTGACTGGAGCGACAGAAACGGAATGAGTGTGAATATTCAAAAATGCAGTACAATCGCTTTTAAACGAGTACATACTCCAATTAAGTTCGAATTAAGTGTTCTGCTCCCGTAGAACGAGTTGTATCCGTCAAGGACCTTGGTGTCATTCTCGATTGTAAGCTACGCTTTACCGCACATTACTCTTCAGTTATAGCTAAAGCCTACGCTGTACTTGGACTCATCAAACGCAACACTCGTGATTTCAATGATGTGTATTGTCAAAAAACACTATACATTACACTGGTACGCAGTATTCTAGAATATGGCGTTACTATTTGGGCTCCGTATCACACCATACACATTGATCGTATCCAACGGGTACAGAAGAACTCTGTCAGGTTTGCACTTCGTCGGTTACCCTGGCAAAGCCGTTTCCAGCTTCCTCCATATGAAGATCGCTGTATCCTCATCAATCTCCCTACGCTGCGAAACAGACGGATATTTCTGCAACGACTTTTCATTTTCGACCTTCTGACGGACAACATAGACTCTCCGGCGCTTCCAGCAAAACTCGAGCTCAACGTTCCGGGAAGATCTTTCCGGAGAATCGATTTTTTCCGACGCTCAACACATCGCACGCAGTACTGCCAGAATAATCCTTTGGATGTTTGCTGTCAACTCTTCAATAGTGACTATCATTTGTTTGATTTTAATATTAGTAAAGAATCGTTTAAATTAAAAATAGGATTAAGTTAGTGTTTAGTCTAAGTCTGTGCGATGTAACTTTTTTAAATCGAAGGCAATACAATACAAAAAGCTGATATAATGCTATTGTAATGATGTGGGTTTATTTGGTATGCAACTCTTCTTGAAGATTATATTCGGCATATTTCGTTTCAATCGAACGTATGCCATATAGTCCAGGGAGCAAACGCAGCGCACTTACCGCGAAGGACGAGGCAAGGTATCTCAGGTCGAGACTTACTGAAGGTAATTTTCGTAAAACATTTATATCATGTGAGAACGAAAACCCATTAGGGATATTCATCACAATGCATTAGAAGAGTGTCAATTACGGTTTTAAACATAGCATATTTTATTTTAAAATTTTTCCTTTCTGCTCATCATACCGAAAGGAAACATAAAAAATGGTTTTAAAACTATGGTGGACAATGACAGCCAACTGAAGCTTTTAAATAGCATTAGTAGTGCCAATATTAGGCCTTCAAATTTGACATTTGTTTTGCTGGTGCTATATAATAGCATTAGTACAGCAGAAACGAGCTGTCAATCTCTGCACAGTAATACCACTATACTTCGCCTTTTCTGGCATAATACTAGCATTATATCAGTATTTAGGGTTTCACGGCTCTTTAAGACAGCTATGTGTGGATCTTAAGCAGATATTAAGCTACGTTAAAATGCTTATTGGTTACTTGGGATGTCCGACCCATCTGTTTTCACACACGAATAAAATTAAATATCTAAGCAAATCTTTTGATGAAGAAAATTGGTAACATCCATATTTTTGTTTTACTGTTCTCAGACTTCTCTTTCAATTAGTTATATCTGCCGTGACAGATATCTTCAAGAATCGCCTAGATGAGCTCAGAATTGTGATATTCTGTCTAAAGCAAACAAATCACATTACTTGCGAGAAGAAGAGTTACCGTGTCTACATTTCCATTCACAAAGTTGAGATCGATGGTGTAATCACCGATTCGAGTTACTCTTTCGTTTTTCGACTAAGGCATGGGGTTGGCTATTTCAAGAACAGCTTACATCGCCGAACAAAGATTTTGAATGACAATAGCACAGGACGGGCCAAAGTAGTGTGTCTTTTCAAACTTTTGTCAATTACCCGTACGAGGAATCTGAAGCATTCCCTTAAAAATACGCTCTTATCATTCTTTTACAGAGCTACTAAAAAGAGCTACGCCACTCACAAGCACAAATCATTATGTTCTTTTCGCTCAGGTGCGATCTTCATGTGGGGATGCCTTTTACTGTTCTTAATAATATAGGCAGATAAGTTTGTGCCGCAGCTGGAATGGCCAGTCCACCTCATCTTGGAAACGGCTCTTGTCATCTCCATACCGAAAAGGGTAACAGTCCTCGTACGGCGAAAGACTTACGTCCTGGCAGTCTCCTTCCCTACTCGAGGAAAACAATGGAGTGGATGGCTTATGACCTCGAAGAACACTCTCCTCTTGACCTTGCGCTAATTCGCTTCCCGGTAGAGTGGGGGGTCTGGAGTCCACCTCGAAGCCATTTGAGAGATTTTGTGGTAGGCCCTGGTGAACGATCAGCATCCTGACAGAGCTCCTGTGAACATCACTAAGGCTTGCAACAAGTGTTCTTCATCAGCGGACTAGCAAGGAAAAAAATGAATCACATCTAAATTGTAGTTACTAGCATCCTAAGGCTTCAAGGACTACATCAACAACCGTGTCTCCCGAGTGCGAATCGGTGGTCTGTAGTCTCAAATATGTGTGGATGATAATTGTTTCCCTAACAATTCGTCCTCGCTGTTACTCTGTTCCTTGTCATCATGAACTCCGTATTTAAATCCGTGGCGCTCCACGACGCAGTACACGCTATGGGAAGGGTCGCTTGGTTGAAGGCGGTTAGACCGAAAAGACCATTTGGCCAAATGCCATTTGGTCGAGTGTCATTTGTCCAAGTCACATTTGTCCGAATGCCATTTCGCTGAATGCTATTTCGCCGAATGCCATTTAGTCGAATGCCATTTAGTCGAATGCCATTTAGTCGGATGTCATTTGGTCGAATACCATTTGGCCAAATGTCATTTGGCCGAATATCATTTGTTGGTTGGTAGTAAACCAAATCGATCGCAAAAAATGTATTGTTTTTTTAACACATACTTTAGATTGTTTAACTGAATGTTTTATAACAGTGGGTTTAAAACTGTATCCATATCTGATGGAAGAAAATACAATAATTTTGATTCGATTAACTGATATTAACGCGATAGATAATATCATTTTGAAAATAAAAGCACAGTTGTTTCTTGCATAGTAATCGACACAGCGTATTGCAAACGATAAATTCTCCTAGATCAATACATTTAATAAACAACTCAATCCGGGTTATAGACCGCAATTGCCTTTTTCTTTGAAATGGCAGACCATTTGTAAGCACCACAGGGTTAGCCTAACCCAGTGGTGTAGCCAAGGGTTGAACTTCTTTGGAGTTTTTACGGTCGACATATCCAGCAAACCAAATAAATTTCAAACCTTTGTCAAGTTTCGTGTCTGAAACGGTAAAATTGAAGAAGTCTACCATCTCCTTAGCAAAACAAGATTTTTTTATTGACGAAAGATAAGAAATATTGTAAAAATTATTTTACAGTTGATAAACATTTCTTTAAAAGATTATGCTTATGAACCCAAAAGGAGTACATGTCGTCAATTAACCATTTATAAGGCTCAGAGTTTGGGACTATTAATGAATGTTATATTAATAGAAACACAGTTCTCTAGCTTAGTTTAGAATATATTTACATTTATTTCCTAATAAAAACTGTTTTGAAAATATACTGCCACCACCCGTTAGAAAACGTCAGTCTTTGTAATGTTTGATGTTTTTCCAACGAGATTGGTGCAAATATAAAGACATATCGAGCTGGATCAGAAATTTAAAAAGAAATTAAGGTGGTTTACTGGTTTTTACCTGATTTACAGTAAATAACCCCTGGATTCTGAGGATAAGTTGAAAAATGAGACCACAGATTACAGACGTTCATTTATTTATTTTATTTTTTTCTTTGCAATTTTACCATTCATAAACCAAATTTTCAGATTAAAAATAGTTGTTTTTACAAATTTGCATCACCAACTCAAAGGGTCTAAAGTATTTTTTTCAAAATCGAGCTAATTTTATTGTTTAAAAAGGAAATCGCCGGATTTTTTTCAAAAAACTCTTCACAAATCTGACACTTTTCACTGTATCTCAATAAAAAGTAATTAGAAGAGTTGCCAGATTCCTAACAAGTAGATTTCATAAGATTGGACCACCACACACTCCATATTCCTACGTTTTAAACGAAACGAAAAGGTGGCAATATAGTTGCCACTGCCTTATAAAGGGTTAATATTCCGTTCTTTCTCTTTCTGAAAACTGGAGACCTTATCGAGCTCTAAGTAGGATACGGAAAGTACTGCTGTAGACATATATAACAGAAATGTATAGAAAGAGCAGCTCATGTTGAAAAGAAGGCAAATACCCAAAGAATTTTTGCACCAATAACTGCATATATTACAAATACTAAATAAACAGCATCCAATTTAAGGAGACTGTCGAGGTGATGGAGAACCATATTTGGTAATAAAAATTAATGTACGCATACTATTTAATCTCAATAGTTAGAGAATTTTTAAACTTTTTCCGTAATGGACTTGTTGCTCCTAAAACGCATCCAGGATACCTTGTATTGACTGCCTTTGTGTGTCATTTGAAAGCTGGGGATATTGCTAGTTATATCTGAATTAAGTAACTTCTAGAGGAATCAAACGTTAGTGTTTTTGATAGTGTAAAATAATAGTAATAATTTATTTATAATTGATATCAACAGACACAGCGTGGTCCTAATGATAATTTCTTAATCTATTTAAAAAGTCAAATTGTAATCTGCTACGTGGAATGTGAAGATCGAACTCGGATGACACTCTGTTGAAGGTCCGCTGCAAACCAATGATGGCACCGTTTACTCCATAGTTAGTCCGGCGAAGAGGTAATCGGAGGAATAAATTATTGTGAAGGGCGCGAGGGCGAACGTTCATATTTATCGCACTGAGAAGTTCGGGGCAGTCAATTCGATCTTGCAAAATATCCGAAATCGTCATAGCACGGAATAGATCCCGCCGCACTTGCAGTGTACCGAGTCCAATAAGCAATTTCCGGCTTTCGTAACTTGGCAGCTGGTGAGGGTTGCTCCAAGGCAATCGACGAAGGGCAAACCGGACAAATCTGCGCTGTACTGTCTCAATTCGATGGACACCGTTAAGATAATGAGGATTCCACACAACTGAACAATATTCCAGAGTTGATCGAACGAGTGAGCAGTAGAGAGATTTCAATCAGTAAATATCTGAAAAGCGCTTAGATATTCTCATTATGAACCCCAAACAGCGTGATGCCTTTGCGACAATATAGCTGATATGCTGTTTAAACTTCGGTTGTTCATCGAGAAAAACTCCGAGATCTTTGACACAATTTGCTCTGTCAATCGTGGATTCAGCTAGACAGTAATCGAATCGAATTCGAGTTTTTTCCTCGAGAGCGTAATGACCGTACATTTCTTGGGGTTTAGGGTCATTCGGTTGAGCTTGCACCATTCCGCAAAGGTTACCAGTTGGCGTTGAAGGAAAGCTACACCATCAGTATTCCCGATTCTATGGTATAGCTTGAGGTCGTCGGCGAAAGACAACCGTGGTCCTTCTTAACAAAAGTTGACGTCGTTGAAATACAGAAGAAAAATCAATGGACCGAGATGGCTGCCTTGCGGAATACCAGATAAAGCAAAGAACTCTTCCGATACACAATCACCTATCTTGACTGCTAGACGACGATCACTGAGATACGATTGCATCCAACAGAGAATATTAGTACCAATGCCAAGTCTATCCAATTTTGCCACTTCAATAGCGTGATTAATCTTGTCAAAAGCAGCTGAAAGGACCGTGCAGATAACGTCAGTTTGAAGGCCGTCCGACATGGCATCGGTAACATATGTTGTGAACGACAGAAGATTCGTAGATGTTGAACGTTTCGACATAAATCCATGCTAAGCCTCGGAGATATACTGTTTGCAGTGGCTGGAGCTGAGTTCCAACACAGCCATTTCAAACAGCTTAGGAATTGCGCTTAGTGTTGTAATACCACGGTAGTTGTCAACTACCTTTTTATCTCCTTTTTTGTGAACTGGAAACATGAAGGAGGATTTCCAGAGTTCGGGAAATACTCCGGTTGTTAGCGACAATTGAAATAGATGACAAAGAGGTTCAATTAGACCGGCGGAGCATTTTTTTAGAATAATAGTTGGTATACCATCTGGGTCTGCCGAAGTTGAAGCCTTCATTTTGCCAATCGCCAGTTGTACCATATTATTGTCGATAATGATAGAGTTCAAAGACTGGTATGATTGAGGCACATTAAGAGCCGCGCGTGAAACCTGGGTCGGTGTCAGTTTCTCGTTGGAGAAAACACTCGCGAACTTTTCAGAGAATAGTTGGCAAATCTCCTGTAAACTAGAGCTCATACGTCCTCCATAGCTCATTGTTGAAGGCAACCCGGATTCCTTTCTTTGCTCGTTTACATGCATTCAGAATGTTTTAAGTGATTTTTCTTTAGATTATTAAGACATCATCATAAAATTTTCCAATAATTTTACTGTGCATACCGAATGACTATGGTTTCTAATAGCATATTATGCAAAGAACAAATGTGCCAATGTCGAAGTGGCCGGGTTATTGATGCGAGAGAAAGTAAATAAAGAAAAGCTTCCGTTTGCGCATAGGACCATTTCAATAAGTTTACTAGAGATTTGGTTGGGACTATTTGATTCGCCAATATTACACCAATCATAGATTTTCCGTAAATTCACAAATTGTTTTTGAATCTGTGATCAAAATTAGACCACAAATTCTTTTTTCACAGATGGTAGATTTTTTTGTACATAATATTCCACAGATTCCATGGAAATTTCACATAGATTTTCACAGATTTTTTCAGTTTTAGGTATCACAGATGAAAAAACGGATTGTTTGGGCTGAAACACAGATTTCAATGTGGCATCCCTGGATATCGCTGCAGTTATTCCAAATAACCCAAGACTGAGTTGAACACTGGAACACACCTTTACCAATGTTTTCCTTTCCAAAATCACATACGTGACCGAAAATATCGCAAATAAGTCCAAACACTATTACTCCGGACACACAAAAGAATCACCCGAACACGCAACATCATTAGTGAGACTACCGCCAGCACAGCAGCGAAAGAAAGCGTCTTTCAAACTCTGACGCTATAACTGCTTGCATGCGCCACAGTATGCACGGAAAAAGTATAAATTAAATTAATTTGTTTTTATTGACCATTTTCGTCCCAATCAAAAGTCCATATTTTATATGCTCGCAATTGGTCGGACTTTTTTTTATTGTGTCGATGCCTGAGGGGTCGTTAAAAATGTTGGTTAGATTGTTAGATCTAATATCTGTTAATTAAACACAAAAAGTTGAAATATGCACATGCGTGTTTTGCAGATGACAGGTACGGAAAAAATAGGTTCCTGATCGACCAAACCAACCAACCAAGTTTTGTAAAAGTGAACTGAATTTTTACGACGATTGATACTGATCTACTTGATATGATATTGATTATAAATCTGAGAAAGTTACCTGTATCCGAGCTTCTGTCAGTCCTATTTTCATTGCTAGCTCTTCCCTGAAAATGAAAAAAGAGAAAAACAAAGATAGATTAAAAACCTCGAACATCACACCGTCGAATAGGTTTGCAGCAAAAACTCCACAAACATGTAAATTAATTCTATTAACGAGTCCATCAAAGCCAATCAACACCAACTATCCATCAGCGCCGTACGGCACCATTCCGAATCACAAAACATTTCACATCGAACGATCCACAAATCAAGCTAACAATAAATCCATTAGACAGTATCTTTTCCCATCCCAATAATTATAAATTCAAAACTAATAAATTTGCCTAATGAGATGATTCCAGCAGTAAATTCATCATCCTTTTCAAGCGAACGAGAAAAACACAGACGAAACAATGTCGAACCGTCGGTTCGGTTCGACTTCGAACAAAAGCCGCCACCAAATGACATTATCACTATATTAAACGTGATTTCCCGTCTGGCACCCCTCGTTGCTCGGTCGGGACGAACGGGATCCAATCGGACAGGGTTCGCAAATTTACCGGACGGTGTCTTCCGAGCCATAAAAAGCTTTCTCGCCTCGAAGTTCATATACTCGCTCACACGGACACCGATGGACGCACGGGGCCGTGATTATGGGACAAAACATATAAAATTATGAATATCAAATTAAATGTTGAAATTTATTAATCTTGTTGCTTGTGTTGTTTATTCCTTCGGCTCACATCTGAGAGGAGGCCACAAGCTGGCGGTTTCGTCATTACATTTGTTTTTGTTTAGCGAGTAAGACAAACAAAAACGCTTATCATGTTTAGCTGATTTTTTATACCATACATATTCGAATTTTCAATAATCCTTTTATGGTCCGTTTAACGTTAGGTTAGATCTCATTTCCTACCAATCAACGTTTTTCCATTCGTTTTGAGGAAATCGAAACACCGAATACAAATGGTAATAAAATGCTTATCCTCTCGGGGATTTCATTAGTGAGAACCTTCCATCCGCTATGGCAGCTTTACGCATTGTAATTTAAAGCATTATACGATAGAGTGCAGAGTAGGAAAATATTTATATTTTATTTCAACCTACAAATCCATAGAGGCAGACCATGACATGATAGTATACAATTTGCACCGTGAACAAAGACTAGTGTGCTTAATAACCATAATCAAATCGGCACTTTAAAGGGCTAGGCTGTGGATTCCTGCTTAATGACTGGATAGTATGACTGACAATGGCCACTTGCCACTACTGCAGTGGTGACAACTTTTATCTGACAAATAAAAATATCATGTAATCACTAGCGTCAGACTTTGGGGCCATTTATAACTTACGTAACACAAAAATTGGCCAAAATTGACTCCCCTCTCCGCATGTTACAAATTGTCGGAAATATCATTACAACTCCCCCTCCCTTTACTACGACGCACAGAGGCATAACTAACTTCAAATCCTGGTCAAAATAGAAAAAATATTGTTTTTTGTTTATTTGTCCATATTTTCAGCTTAAATAGTTCATCGAATAATTTTTGTGTGCAATAATTTGAAACCAGTGATGTTTTTACACATTTTATTAGCTTGAAAGCCATTATCCCACAATTTTTGAGATTGATCAAAAACTAATTACCTAATGTCAATATATAAATCGTTCTTTTCATAGCAAACTCCAGCAACTACAATCAATTGGGGTCTATTTTTGCTTTTCTTTTTCATTGTTAGGTAGGTTTTATAAATGTGCTCACTTTTTCCAATTTTCAACATATTCGTTAGTAAAAAATGTACCTTGCCGGGCAATGCCAGGTTTTTATTTATTTATTAACAGATTAAGGCAGAAGTGGCCTGTGCCGTATACAAAAGATTCCTCCATTCCACTCGGTCCATGGCCACGCAGTCTGCGAAGGGTCCGCAAATCGTCTTCCACCTGGTGGATCCATCGTGCTCGCTGCGCGCCACGTCTTCTTGTACCGGTCGGATTGCAATTGCGAACCGTTTTCACCGGGCTATTGTCCGACATTCTGGCTACGTGCCCGGCCCACCGTAGTCGTCCGATTTTCGCGGTATGACAGATGGGCGGCTCCCCATGGTTCATTCTCCATGTGCCGTCTTCCATCTGCACTCCACCGTAGATGGTACGCAGCACTTTCCGTTCGAAGACACCAAGTGCGCGTTGGTCCTCCACGAGCATGGTCCAGGTCTCGTGCCCGTAGAGAACTACCGGTCTAATCAGCGTCTTGTAGATGGTCAACTTCGTACGACGGCGAACTCTGTTCGACCGAAGTGTCTTGCGGAGGCCAAAGTAAGCACGAGTTCCTGCCACGATGCGTCTACGAATCTCTCTGCTGGTATCATTGTCGGCGGTCACCAGTGAGCCCAAGTACACGAACTCTTCAACCACCTCGATTTCGTCGCCACCGATGCAAACTCGAAGCGGGCGGTTCTCATTCTCTTCTCGTGAACCTCTTCCTATCATGTACTTTGTTTTCGACGTGTTGATGGCAAGTCCGACGCGCTTGGCTTCTCTTTTCAGTCTGATGTAGGCTTCCTCCATCTTCTCAAAGTTTCGTGCAATAATATCAACGTCATCGGCGAAGCCAAGTAGCTGAACGGACTTTGTGAAAATCGTACCACTCGTGTCGATCCCTGCTCTTCTTATTACACCTTCCAGCGCGATGTTGAATAACAGACACGAGAGACCATCACCTTGCCGTAACCCTCTGCGTGATTCGAAGGGACTCGAGAGCGTCCCTGAGACACGTACTACTCACATCACCCGATCCATCGTCGCCTTCACTAATCGTGTCAGTTTGTCCGGGAATCCGTACTCGTGCATAATCTGCCATAGCTGATCTCGATCGATAGTGTCGTATGCGGCTTTGAAGTCGATGAACAAATGATGTGTGGGCACATTGTACTCGCGGCATTTCTGCAGTACTTGACGAAGAGAGAACACCTGGTCAGTGGTAGATCGTTCGCTCATGAAACCCGCCTGGTACTACCCCACGAACTCTCTTGTAATTGGTGATAGTCGACGGCATAGTATTTGGGAGAGTACCTTGTAGGCGGCGTTCAGCAGGGTGATTGCTCGGTAATTACAGCAATCCAGCTTGTCGCCCTTTTTGTAGATAGGACACACGACACCTTCCATCAACTCCTCCGGTAAAATCTCCTCCTCCCAAATCTTGGTAATCACCCAGTGCAGCGCTTTAGCCAGTGGCTCGCCACCGTGTTTTAGTAGCTCGCTTGGTATTTGGTCAACCGCAGCGGCTTTATTATTTTTGAGCCGGCTGATCTCCTCCTGGATTTCTTGGAGATCCGGAGCCGGTAGTGTAATGTCTTCCGCGCGTGCTCCCAGGTGCGTTACCGTGCCATCCTCGTCGTCTGCTGCATCGCCGTTCAGGTGTTCTTCGTAGTGCTGCCGCCACCTCTGGATCACCTCACACTGGTCCGTGAGAAGATTCCCGTTTGTATCTCTGCACATGTCGGCCTGTGGTACGTGGCCCCTGCGCGAGCGGTTCAACTTCTCGTAGAATTTCCGTGTGTCTTTAGCGCGGTACAGCTGCTCCATCGCTTCGCGATCTCGGTCTTCCTGCTGGCGCTTTTTGGTCCGGAAAACCGAGTTCTGCCTGTTCCGTGCCTGTTTATATCGCGCCTCGTTCGCCCTCGTGCGGTGTTGCAGCATTCTCGCCCATGCTGCATTCTTCTCTTCGACTAAACTACTCGCATTCGCCGTCATACCAGTCGCTTCTTCGGTCCGGGCCCACCGTACCTAGTGCAGTGGCTGCGGTGCTACCTATGGCGGATCGGATATCTCTCCAGCCATCTTCAAGGGCAACTGCGCCTAGCTGCTCTTCCGTTGGTAGTGCCACTTCCAACTGCTGCGCGTATTCTTGAGCCACTCTGCCATCTTGTAGCCGCTCGATGTTTAGCCGCGGCGTTCGGCTTCGACGAGAGCTATGCACTGTCGAAAGTTTTGAGCGTAAGCATACTGCAACCAGGTGGTGGTCCGAATCAATATTCGCACTGCGGTAAGTGCGGACGTTTGTGATGTCCGAGAAGAATCTACCGTCGATTAGAACGTGGTCGATTTGATTTTTTGTTACTTGGTCCGGTGATCTCTAGGTGACTTTGTGGATATCTTTACGAGGGAAGAAGGTGCTTCGGATTACCATTCCACGGGAGGCTGCGAAGTTCACACATCGTTGGCCGTTGTCATTTGATACGGGATGCAGGCTGTTAGGCCCGATCACCGGTCTGTACATTGCCTCCCTTCCTACCTGTGCGTTCATGTCGCCGATGACAATTTTCACGTCTCGCAGAGGGCAACCGTCATATGTCTGCTCCAGCTGCGTGTAGAACGCTTCTTTCTCGTCGTCGGGTCTCCCTTCGTGTGGGCAGTGCACGTTGATGATGCTGTAGTTGAAGAAACGGCTTTTGATCCTCAACTTGCACATCCTTGCGTTGATCGGCTGCCACCCGATCACACGTTGGCGCATCTTACCCAGCACTATGAAGCCGGTTCCCAGCTCGTTGGTTGTACCACAGCTCTGGTAGAAGGTAGCCGCTCGATGCCCGCTTTTCCACACCTTCTGCCAATGCCCTGACGGCAATGCCAGGTAAATCCGTTAAAAGGAGAAGATTATTTGGAGTGTCCTCTCACTGTTCCACGAAGAAAACATTCCCAATTAATCCCATTCGGTTTTTTTACAGCATGTGGTGTTTTTTCTCAAATATAAAAGAATAAAATTTATAAAAAAATAGTATTGGGGCTATTCAAAAGATCAAATATGACGAGAATAATTTGATTGAGTCATTTTTTGGTGAATTCATTGAATACGATAATTACTTGAATAGTATTCTATTACCGAATTTACAAACACCTGAATTTTTTTTTTCTACAAAAAGAAAACCAGAAAAACAAAATAAACATATGAACTTGAAACAAATGTTGAAACAGACTAAATCTCAATGCGAGGTTTTCTCAAACTAATAAAATACTCTAAAAACACGTTTACTTTGAAAAATAATAAGGCTAGTGGAATTCGTTTATTTTCGGCACTGCATCACACTTCATGGAGGTTTCATATTATCATATTTTGGTCAAAAATTGTCTTAAACCATGAAAAACCATTTTTATCACTTGCTATCGTATAAAAAGCTTAAAAAAATATAAAATAATTTTCGCCATGGATTTGATACAGTTACGTCACTGTGCGACGCAAAGAATTTTTTTTTTCCATTGTTGTCATGACTAGCGACTAACTTTTTCCAAATTTTCGGAAGAAAAGACGTTTCAGCTTTGGATCGTTTATATCTTTAGCTGTATTATCTTTCTTCGCCATTTTGTCAAAAATATGTATACCTATGTTGTATTAACGTATATCCGACATGCATTAACCGTTATGTGTCCGACGCGGTACTCGGGTACCTTTTCAGCTTTCAATTAATGAAATTCTATTGCTTTATCCATATCTGCAAATTGAAACTTCGTGACATCTTAGAACATCACTAAGTCAAGCTTTTGAGTTAATAATATTGTTGATATAGTGAGGGGGTAGTGAGCAAGGGCTCCTGAATTTTTCTACTACATAACAGGCCGACGAGGGTACCCGGGTACCTACAAAACTGAAATACTAATAACTAAAGCAATTTCTAACCGATTTAGATACTTTTAGGTGTTTTGGTTTCAGTAACTGATCCACTTTTAGACTTGGCAAAAATGTCCAAATCGGTTAAAGAAAGCTATAGTTTTGAGCATTTCAATTTGTGGGTAACCGGGTACCCCCGCACAGTGGTTGTGAACTTAATTCACTAGGGGCCAAACCATCGAATATATTCACAGAGTGTCTTTGGAGGAATTGTCCGTGTGAATATTCCCCAAAATCTGCTGAAAATTGAAATTTGGCATGGCTTACCATCAGGACCGCCGAGAGGGGGGGGGGGGACCGGGGTGTTTCCCCCCGGGCCCGGAGTTTTGAGGGCCCCCTCAACAACAAAAAATTAGTTTTAACAGAAACTAAATTTTTGACAAATACTTTTTCGACAAAAATTTATTTGAGAATACAATTAAAAATTCAATATCTTGTGTATGAGGTAACTAGAATAGCGAAAATTCAAAACCACTTCATATTTGATATCAACTATGTTTATACCAACGTAAATCTCGCATCGAAACAAGATCAGACTCGAGCGGGCATAGCGGAATTTCTACATTGAATGTCATGTATGCAGCTCACCTGAGTTCGAATCCCAACCCCGCACACAGGAATAGAGGTTTGTTATAGGAAAATTCCTAACCTGAATGAAGAAGCGAATGACCTTAAGGTTGAAATGTCTATAATCGAAAGAAAAATATGAACAGACTTGTAAGGGTTAAACAATTAAAAGCTTTAATTGGAAGTCATGAGGTTGTCTTCAAATTTCGCCAATTTGAAATCGATTTTTTTATTTATTGAATTTCCAATCTCCGAAAGCGCTGGATTAGTATCGAAAGTAATTATTGAAAGAAACAAGCCCTGCTTAGGGTTGCCACACCGGTTTTGGACGCGAATTCCATGTCTTCGTTCAGGTAAATCCGAATTCGCCCGGAAGAATCCATTGGATTATTTTGCAATTTTGCGTTGCGCTTTTCTTTACCAGGAATCACCCAACACTCAGTCCTCATAAACATCATCCTCGGGTTGCAGGCCCTAATTGTTAAGGAGGGCCTCTTGGCTTTGACAAATATTATTTTAATAGTGCCATTTGGGTTTACTTTACCCCGTTAAGGTTGGACAGAGAAAGGGTAAAATTCTCAAACGAAAAAACCAGTTTTTTTCCACACCGTATGTCAGATCTTCATAAAAATCATTCAGCAGTACTGTAACAACATTCTACATACGCTGATTGATTTTTATGAAGATCTGATATACGGTGTGGAAAAAACTGCTTTTTTCGTTTGCGAATTTTGCGCATTGTCCAATCTTAAACCTTCGCTTCAATGGATTAATGTTCCTCACAAAGATTCTCGAAAGAAACTGAAGTGTGATTTCACACCCCGTGTTTGTTTACTGAGGAGCAGAGCAAAGCTCGCTCGGGTTATCCTTTACAGCGAGAGTGGTTGGTGCTTTTGGATTCCCTGTGAATATCCGAGAAAGCGAATCACTACATCCAACTAAATCAACAAAACTGTTAACAAATGCAAAAACATAAAACTAAATGTGAACGGCACAGAACGGTGGAGTGCTTTACCAAAACATTACACTCTACGGTGAATGTGACCAAAATAAGATATTTTCCTCCTAGTGCTACGAGCTGCATATGAAAAAAGTGCATACTTATTTGTTTTTAAGCGATTTATACAATAAAAAGCAATGGAAGCACTCCAAAATTCTGTCGAGTGATCACTTTAATTCGAAATTCGAATTGATTTCAACGACCCGTGTGTCTCTTGAAGTCTTTTCGCTGCTCAGTAAAATTCTGCTGGTCAAAGTACCACTAGAGGCGGTAACCCTATTTCTATTTGAGAGCTCAATTGGTCAAATGAGTCATCAAAATCTCTTGAAATCCAAAAGAATTCGAAATTAATCCAACAATTTAAATTTAAAATTTAATATATTTGGTTTGATTTCATTGATAAAAAATCTATAAAAAATCATATTCAGATACGAGATGATACCGAAACATTTTTGTAAAGGGGTCATACTCAAATAACATAGCTTTTTTCGGCGATTTTCGACTACCAATTCCCCCCAGCAAAGAGGCCAGGGATGGGAAAAATACGTTTTACAATTCTTTCAAATACGTCCTTTTATCAACATTTGCATTATAACAGCAAATTGCGTACACAACAAGCCCCTTTCATGAAGAGTATAGAGTTAATAGTTTTGTTTTGAATTTTATATGACATGAAGCATGCAGAGATCTCTCAGTTCACAATCTTGCAGCTGCCAATGATTCTAAGAAGCATACGTTCAACTAAATTGCTAAATTGTATTTGATTGATTTCGAAGAGAAAATTTAACTCTGCTACCAAACTAAACCAACTAGTTAGCAAGATTAGCTAACAAATGTAGCAAGTTAAATCCGCATACAAAATCTTTTCGTTTTGGAGGAGTGAGCGTGTGATTTTGAACGACACTTCTTAAACGTAACGATTTTATTTTTATTTTTGAACTATTTTCTAGAAATCAATTACAACATTCTTGTAAAATATTTTAAGGTGTGCTAACACACCAACTCAAATGAAAGAATAATTCATGTTTTTATAGGATTATAAATGTTTTCGAAACCAGCATAGCGTAAAATCCAACCAAAACCTTTATTTGAAATTTGATCCATGTTTCTCATTTTTTTCATTTTTTTATTCCTACATGTTTTTTTATTTTGTTAAAATTTCATTGATGTATTTTTTTCAAGTTGTGGATTGTATGTACATTTCTACAATTGTAAGATTCTGCCTTTTTTAATCTATTTGCATACTTTATTTTATCCATCTTTTTACGTTCCTTACTTTTGCTTTTTTTTTCTATTGCTATCACCACAGAGAACAGATATCCATGATCGAACAAAAATATTTAAAAAACGCGTGTAAACATTTGAATTAATATACGATAAACACTAGCGCCGCCACACCAACCTATCCCAACTATCCGTCAAATCCATTCCGGAACCGGTTCGAAATCCTGACTGGATTTAGTATGGAATCTTGCTCAAAGAAAACAACCGATTCCGACGCCATCGGTTGATGCATTTAAGCTGGAATTCATGCTGGAAGTCCGAACCGGTTCCGGATTAGTTTGACTGGGTAGAGAAATAACCACCGTCAATTCTGTCGAACTCAGCCACAAAAAAACATGACGACAGTAGCGCACCTGGTTTGGATATCCCAATTACCTTAGAAACCGTTGGAGATTTTACACAAGTGCTGAATGCTGAAGATTGACGTCTGTTCTCTGTGCTATCACTATCACTTACTTTAATTTATAGTTTTTTCTCCGTTATTTAATTTTATTCGCAATTTTTCGAGAAAATTCTGCTTTCTTTATTTTTTTTTCTTATAGTTTCATACTTTGATACCCTGCTTTTTTATTTGTTTCTTTTGCCATTCTATTTAATTTTTAGAATTTGTCTATTTATTGCATTTATTCTTGTCATAGCCTTTTTTATTTCCATTTTTTTCATATTATTTTGCATTTCTAAAAGCAATTTTACTTATTCAAGTTCATTCCAATTTGTCTTATTGTTTAATTTTTACCTTTCTCCTATTTTCTTCTTCATTTTCTAGTTTTTAGTTTTCCGTTTGTCGTAGTTTTATTTTTTCCCATCGTTCATTTAATATAATTTTATTTATTTTTTATACCTTTTGCTTAAGATTTAATTCGTTATAGTTATTTCTTCATGTTTTCCGTTTAACCTAGTTTGAAAATATTTTTTCAGTTGACGTTAATATTGAATTTTTTTTATTCCTAAAAACATTTGATTTATCTTTTCTTGACACTCAGCGCACTTTTTCTAAATTTTACAGTTAGTTCGTTGTTTGAATTTATTTCAAATTTCATTTCTAGTACTTTTTCCATTCTTCAAATAATATCCATTTTATTCATTTTTTTCGTGTTAATATCTTCATTTTTGTGTTTCTATAGTATGTCTTTTCTCTACTATTTTTTGTTTTCCATTTTGTCTGTTTGCTCCGTATTTGTTCAATACTTCCAATTTTCTTTACTTTTTTGTCTTTTCATCATTTAAATTTTCCAGTTTTTCAAAATTTTCTGGTTCGTCCATTTTTTTTAATTTCTCTATGGTTATTTTATTCTTGTCTTTTATATATACTCCTCTAGTTTTATGCATTCTTAACGTTTTATTTTTTTTTTATTGCTTTAAATATGTCTTATTTTTAATGTTAAATAAATTGTATTATTCTCGATTTATCAAGTTTTTCAGTTTTATGCATTTTTATATTAATGTTTGTATTCTTTTTAGTAGTTTTTTTGATTCTAAAAAATTTTCCTACTTCCCTATCGATTTTTCAATATTTTTACCATTTGTTTAATAATGTTCGACTTTTTTAATCTTCGCAATGTGTTTTTCTAGTTTCCTGTTTTCCTTTATCAATTTTTATAGGTTTTGTTTCGGTTTTTCTCGATTAAACATTTTTTGACAATTAATGTTTATTTGGTTGATTTTGTTGTTTTAACTCTTTTGTACATTCTTTTAATATTTAGTTTTACTATTGTTTTGCCTTTCTCCTATAGAAAGGTTATGCAATCACTCTGAACATCGTCAACCTAATCCCCTAATTTTTTTTTTGACTTGCGTAGGTTTTCTGTATTTTAACAGCGTCGTAGTTAGGGGGATACGGTGCTGGGCACCCCCCGCATCACTCACCACACTTCCCTAAACCGCCCTTCCCTCAGCAAGTACCCCACCACGCGAATAAAATTTTCTAATTCCTCTAGAATAAACTTTCCTAGTGGATCTGAAAAACCAGTGAAAAATTTGGCTTGAAATGATTTTGAGTTGAGAGACTAATTTAAAATTTCCAAACCCTTCCAAAAATTTTCAAAAACGCAATACTGAGTAGTGAACATGAACACTAATGATAGAGTATAATGAAAATGTGTGGCTGTTTTCAAGATAAATTAGTGTCAGAAATACAACTGTCAGCAGTTGATTATTAGGACCATCCACATCCGTCTTACTATCCGATCAATGACAGGCGGCTTTTATATTTGTCCTCAATAGTCGAAACAAATTAGGTGGACTACAGTCATGTAAAACTTAGTCCAAATTCAGTTCAGCTAACAAAATGTAATGAACGCTACTTTCAATATCGATTAATCACTTTTTGAAAACATTTGCATTATACCACGAATAGTTAATCTTTTTTCACTAAAGGTGTTCAGTTCAGGGTGAATCAGGAATCAGAATATATTGGCTCAAATGTCCTGTTCCTTGTATGTAGCCGGAGATTTGTTCCTAACTGTGAAAGTTGTTAAATTACGTGTTCGAAGTTGTGTTACAGCTATTATAAGTATTGCAACGTGCTTTCCCCTATCTATCACCAGTTCATAGGACAATATCAAGTGGATTTCAAATAGTGTCACTTATGAATTTGGATGTTCAGTGGGCTCTAGTTCTCAAAATGTTCAACCAATTTCAACCAAACTTTCTGCAAATCATCGTGCATTCATGTTGCAAAAACTCTATTTATTATGGTCAGCTCAGACACAGAATCGATGGATAAGCAAGAACATATTTTTCGGGAAAACCCGTGTAAGCATTCGTTACATATCACCATCGCACTATATGTACGCGAATAACCATCGTATCCATGTTTGCATGCAAGGTTCGTCTGCCGATTGCCGGAAGTCTGCTAGCCGATCGTAGCACTGGTAAGTTGATTTTACTGATGCCATTTAAAAACGACAGATATATTCCTTACACACATTGAAAGCTTGATGTTCAGTTATCAGTACCTCAGGTATCTGGTTTCGGATTTACACTGAAATTTTGTAGTGTCATGTTTTTCCAACGTCAACCAGGCATTTGGTAATATTGCAACATGATCATCGTCAATCGTATATACAAACGCTCTGAATTCATTTCGATCCATATTGATCAGTTTTTTTTATTGAGATTCTCCAAGACGCATTTTAATTACTTTACACACAACCACTAACTAAATATCAATGGGCTTCCACTTAATATTATCTAATAAAACATCGATTTAGTAATATAAATTTTTATTTTTATAACAAGACTTCGATGACTCCGAGCAAACTAGGTAGCAACATGTGTGTCGAATGTTTTAAATCGGTAACTTTCGAGCTTTCTGATGCCGTAACATACGATTTACTGGAAAATGGAGACTGAAACTGAATAGCTCAAAATAGATCCGAAATTTGGTATAAAACCTGAAGAGCGGGAGTACAGGAACAACAGACACGTGACAACTGAGCGTATTCCTTAGCCGCAAGTTGGAATATTGGGAGACCCGAGTCTACCAGTATATTACCGGAAGTTATGAAAGCACCAGGAAGTTGCCAGTTAGATTTTTCCATTTTATTTGAACCATTTTGTTTTCAGGATGGCTGCGTATATATTAGTAATTCTTATTAGTATTAATATACATTCGTTTCGCCTTTTGTTATCTCCGTCGTCTATAAAAACTGTTTCGGCATATTATGAAAATAAAAATGCTTGTAAGGACGACCAATTTGTACCGACAAAAATGTTCCCCAATTCGGGAATAAAGTGCCATGAATTCTGGAATAATCGTGTTTCTACGTTCGGAAACAGGACCGTTAACAGAAATTCATGTGTTTTATAAACGTGTTCAATTTTCCGTAACGCCTGCTTTTTTTTGGAGACATTTGATTTTTTATGAACATTGATCACGGGTTCCGCTTAGTCATTGACAAATCGTTTTTACTGCCTTCATGCCTCGTAAACTGATTCCTGATTCCAAGTATGTTAGTCACGATGAACCCTTCTTATTCGTAAAACAATTCACAAAATCAAAATACATTTCCAATTTCATGATATAGTTCATGAAATATGCAATTTTGTGCATGATATGCTTCATGCTTGTGAAATTTAGAAGATATCTCTAATCATTTGCACTTTCATGCAACTCTGCATGGAAAATGGAAAATCTGGAAAATTTTACGTGAACAATTTCACAAAATTTTGGAATATTATAATTATAAGTATATAATAACTATAAATTGTACATATAATATACAACGCAAAACGAATATTAAATTTGTGACTAAGCTCCTCAAATTATAAATGTGAATGACATTATTATGCCCGAAAAATCAAATAGAAAACTCATCAACTAATATAACTACAATGTACATAGTAATTGCGAAAATCTTGACTAACCTCTTGACATCATGAACATCGTTCAATATTCAGTTCTTTTGGTCGAAACAGTGTTTTTTCAAATTATGAACTAGATTTGTAAGATAAAACTAAACATATTTGGCACACAACCGCAGTGATCTTACTAAACATTTGAGTGTAACACCATATGATATTTTAAATTTTAGATTTGTCTGATTTCAAATTTTAGATTTGTTCTAAAAATTTTAAGTGGGTAATTACCCTTTCAGATATATTCGAGTGGGTAGTACTCAGGGCAGGAAATATTCGAACCGAACCTATGTTCGAATACTTTCAAAGCGCGAAGCTTTGCGTTACTGGTTCGTATTCACAAGCTTCGCATCACAATCGCTTACCATCGTAATTGCGGACATTTGGGCGATACTTTTGCATGCTCTTCGGCGAGGACAAATGAAGCTTCTTGTTCATTTCATTGATGTTCGGAAAGATATGTAAAAGCTTTTGCGTAGTTTTCGACGAACACGAGCTAAGGTCTTGGTTCGTGTGATCGATATTTTTGAAACAGTTACACGGAGCTTCGAAGCGATGTTCGCGAACACAGAAAAAAGATTACCTCGAAGTATTTCAGAATCGCGAACACCGAAGGATTATATCAATTTAGCATCGCGAGGGCCATCGCTAACATGTTCGCCGGACGATATTAGTTTTATTTATTCAGATACCTACCTACTAGTTATACAAAAAAAAGTATATTCTAGACAGAGGCCTTGTATTAAGGGTGGAATAGGTGAAAAATAATTGTGACAATGTGTAGCTTATGGATGCTGGGGTTAACTGAAAAGTGACGTAACAAGTTTATTTAAGATACCCTACTGATATATTACCAGTAGGGATAAAATCAAGATTTCGTGACAGGGCGGGGATAAATTTTCAAATGAAATAAATTAGGGCTAGAAAATGAAGTTAAACACAATGTACACAACGTATTGAGTGGCTCGCTTATCTTAGTCATGTTCCTATGTCAGTTTCTTGAGGATCCAGTTATGTCAGTTTCTTGAGGATAAAGATATCGATATCCATTCAAAGGAAAAAATCGATTATCAGTTAAATAAATAACGTCATGATGTGTATGATGAATCCTAGAAATAAATAGGGAATGTCAATAAACTCGACCATTCCCGATTCATATTTGGCAGTTCTGGTCGTTTTGTAAATCTTGTTTTCGACTAACAGTAAAACCATTTTGATTCAGAAGTATGTTTTAGAAGGGCGCATGTTTTTTCGTGCACTTATTTAAAAAAAACGCTTTGAATCCATCTACCAGTGTGATGAGACATTTTTATAACTGTTTTCGAATATTATATCGGTTGAGAACTTTTAGAACATGATATTTCGAGAAATTTTGAAAGTGAAATTAAATCAGTTGTAAAGTTATAGAAAATAGCCTTTTAAAATGAACGGACAATCGAATTATTACTAATACTTTATGAATACATTATCTAAGTTCTTCATTCAATGCAATATGTATGCAAAAAGTTAAAAACTGGATTTCCCTTGAGAACTGGGCCAAAAAATCGAAAAAAATGTGTTGGCGATCCGAGAACTAGAACAGAAATTGTAACCCTTGGACCTCTGAAGTGCATGCGTACAAAATGCTATAGTCTAATGTTTGTTTTCATTCATTTCATTTAATAATTTTCAGTTGAGCAATTCTGTCGCAAACTGCATTGTGGAGCGAGGGTCATAACTTCCTAAATTTAAGTGTTCCTATTAATTTAGTACACTCTCTTTAACATAAACTACTCTAACGAATGAATGAATGGGAGTAGGTTCGATAAATTTTGAAAGAAGCCGTTAAATCAACCACTTAAGGGATTACACCACCGCAAAATTAAAAAAAAAAATCGAAATTGATCTTGATTGATTTTATTATTCCATATCAACATTTGAATAGGGCTAATAAGATTTGTGAACAAACTTTTGTTTTGCTGATTTCTCGTTATTTGTTATCATTTCAACACAGAAAACATTTGAAATCGATTTTACCAAGGGCAAAGATGTTGATTCATGTGTATTTTTCATAAAATTCAAATCTGTAGCGGAAAAATGAGCGAAATAAGTTTGTTTACAAAAGTCTCATTAGTCCTTTTGAAGAATTACTATTGTATTGATCTTAAATATGGGTCTTCAATATAATATATCAAAATATGGAATGCGACAAAAAGCGAATAATAATGGAAAGACAGTATTCGAAAAAGTTCGAGTTTAGAACGACTTTCATTCTACTTGGAGTTATTTATTTCGCTTCTCATTTTCCGAGATTTCCCTTACATAAAGCATTTCGGCTATAACTGATTCAAAAAAAAAAAATACAGGGGGCCCTGAAGATTTCTTTCTTTTATTTTTAATTAGTAAAAGTCAAATAAGGGAAGATTACATCATGGTGAAGATAAACCAATTTTTGTCCTTTTCAGAATTGTTTTTGGATTTCCAACAAAAAAAAAATCACTAGAACATTGTTTGTAAGTTCTTTGCGTTTCTCCATCAGTAATTAGTTAACAAATACAATACAAACAAGTTGGAATATCCTTCTCATTATTTATCACAAAACACATGTATAGGAGTCAGGAAATAAATTTCATAAAAGTGGAACATGTAATAAGTTTGACACTTCATTTATTAAGTGAACAGATTCTGTCGAAAATGTTTGAAAATAAATATTTTGTCTCTTGTGATTAGGTAATCAACCAATAAACTTATAAAACAATATTATAAAAATCATTTGGAAACTTTCCTCTTGGTTTGGTACAGATGCCAAGAAATTATAATTCAATTAATGACAATAATAATAAATTCAAGTATGTGGGTATTTGTTAATAAATTCATTTGGTAAAATTAAAAATAACGTTTAACACACAAATCATCGCATATTATTGAGTGAATATGACTAGCCGATTTAGGAATGTTGCGCAAGAACGTTAGAAACCGCAACAAGTTGAAAACAAAGGCCAACGGACTACGCCTAACTACCCCTCAGTGGATGCAAATAACTGAAGTTCGCCGTCTAACTGAACTCGGACGTCAGCAGTGAGATTCCATCCGAAAATTGTTCTTTTTAGGAAGAATTTGTTTTAGATAGGGAGATTATTAAGAGAGGGGTAATGGTTGTAGCGTTAAAAAACACTATTTGCGATTTTTTTAGAAATTTGGGCGAAGCGAATTGATCAAAACTTTTGTACATTATAATGTATCATTTCATCCAAAAGAGTCATTTCACCAAAAAACATTTTTTCACGCTGAAGCCCTTACCCCCTTAAATATACTTTATACATCTTCACCTAAACTCCTTGGCAGGGAAAATATACTCCGATTGAAGAAGAAAAGACGAGTTTGCAATCAAAGTAGCTAGTAAACATAATTGTATTCCGAGAAAAAGAATTTGAATTTCACTACCACTACGCTCATTCAAACTCGTGGCTCATAAATTGGTAAGGTATGCGACGCACCTAATCCCTAAATCCTAAATTATAATCTTAAAATAATCCATTTTATTTATACTCAAAATAAGATTTACAGTTTATGATTTTAAGACAGATAGTCACGTAGCGAACATGTTCGCGGTGGCCTCATGATGCTGATGCTTGAAGCGATATAAAACTTCGATGTTCGCGATTCTCAAATAAACGAGGCATTCGCTTTATATGTGTTCACCGAATATCGCTTCGAAACTCTGTGGAAATGTTCCAAAAACGCAAAAACCACGAGCCAAGAGCTTACCTCGTGTTCGACGATGTGTGCTTCTAAGGTTAATGTGAACTTTTTCGAACATTGTAAAGAGCGAACTAGATGCGAAGCTCGCTTCGTCCGAGCAGAGATAAGTTTTACCCCTAAATGTTCGCAGCGATTGTGTCAAACTCATCGATTGCATGTGGTATGCTTGAGAAGGTGCTTCGTGAAGCTTCGAACAGCAATCAATTCATTTTTCGAAATTTTCCTGCCCTGGTAGTACTACTCATACTACCTAGGTCAACCGCCATCTCTGCCTAGTTTTGTGAAAAACTTCTATGCAGTAGCAAAATGCAGAATTAGAATCATACGTCACCGTAGTTATCAAATAGAGATTACCTCAAGGCGCCATTTATCTATGCATTCACTGGTTGACAAATCTGTTTCGCTGCGGTATATCTGATTTCTTTGTATCCTCAAAAATTACTGTCAAACTAATTAGATCAGGTGAGGTTTCGACCAGTGTTTGCAACGCAACTTTAGCAACATTCTCTCTAGAGGTTGTAATCTCTTTTTTGCAAACCATTCCAGTAAAGTTCAGCTGGAAAATACGCCGGCATTATGGCTGGTTCTGGTAAGTATTCCGACATTAGTAACAAAACGAATACTAATTAGAATCGGTTGTGTCCCTGGAGATTGAAAACTAACCGGTCACCAACCAGAATTCCGGTTCATTTTCCGGCTGGACTTACTAGGGTGTTCGTTGCTATACATAATATACTGAAACTTTATTTAGTCATCGATAGCATATATTTATATCTGCCTCTTGCCTCTTCAGCTGTAAATTGCTCTTCCCGTCATTGAATGCTTCCTAGAAGCATATGCTAAAAATCACAACAGAATAAAAGATATATGAGAAAAAAATATGCAAACATTGGATATTTTTTTCCCAGTGTATACAAATTTGTTTTTGCAACTTTTTCAAATAAACCGCAAGATTTTTGCTTGGTCTATCTTGTCAGAACCATCAAAGTAATCAACAGTGTTCCTAAAATATTTTCCGTGGCCAAGCATTTTTGCCATTGAAGTGGTCCCTTAAGCTTTCTGTTTCCCCATGAATTAGCCTTAATTTAACTTAATTTCCGGTTAAGATATCAACAGTTTCTCAGAACGTCACAAATTTGACGTTCAATAATAGTAAATATAAATGCGGATTCTACTCGGCAGTAATTTGTTTTGCCATATGCAGATATAACTCAATGCGTATGGTGCTACTTCAGATTCGAGTGATTCTACTATTCTTAGATGAGTCAAGGGTCCAGCTCGGGTGCCTAGAATTAAAAATCTTCGAGATCTTTGTTTGATTCTCCGTATTAGCGAGTTGGATTCGGATCGGGCTTCTCAAATTTTAAATTTTCGGGTTCGGGATTCTTGGGTCGGGTCGGGTTCGGGTTTTACAAAATTTTCATTCTCGGGTACGGGTAGGGTTCGGGTTTTTCAAATTTTATAATTTCGGGCGCAGGTCGGGTTCGGGTTTTTAAATTTTCATGCGCTCGGGTTCGGGTCGGGTTCGGGTTCAAAAAAATTGAAACCCGACCATCTCTAGTGCAAACTTGGATACAACGGTGATTCATGCATGCAAACCTGTAAGCGATGATGATTTTCAACATACATGTTTTCATTTAAGGCTCAAGTTACCTCAAGGCTTGGTAGTGTGCGTAAGAAAAATTGTGTTCAGCTTTGCCACCAGATTATCCATTTAAACCTTTTCAAAACTCTAAAAGAAGAATATCAGTCGATTTATTAGATCATCAAGATTTAATTCATGCAAAATACCTGCTGGAAAAACCATCGGCTTAGCTAAATGGTGCTTTTGAAAAAGTGGCTGTGGTTTTTTCATTGCGCAGTTGTGTTGCGTACCCCAGCACGGTGTGGTAGTGTGACAAAAAATTACAGCCACTTTTTCAAAAGCACCATTTAACGAATCCGATAGTTTTTCCAGCAGCTATTTTGTATGATTTGAATCGTTGTGATCTAATAAATCGGCTGATATTCTTCTTTTAGAGTTTTGAAAAGATTTAAATGGATAATCTAGTGGCAAAGCTGAACACAATTTTTCCTACCCATACTACCCAGCGTTCAAATCTAACACATGCTCAAAAAAGGTAACTTGAACCTTAAACGTTTTGAATGTTTACACAGGTTTTTCACGAAAGTGTATTCTAGTTCATATGTCTGTTCTCTTTGGTAGTCGTGCACAGTGCCAATACACTACAACCTTGCCATAAAAAATACACACACAGTTTGATTAGACTGCACTTAAATTGGCTTTTTCTCATCTTAATACCTATATGTCAATAAGTAAAATGAAATCAATCTTTTATTCCACAAAATAATCCCAATTCGTTTTTTACCTCACTGCTCTCAAGCGGGAAAGGGAGACAAATTCTTCTGGAGTGCTTTTTCGAAAGTATCTAGGGTGATGAGCCTATTTTCACCATACTAAGCAAGGTGCCTCACTAATTCGGTAATTTCTTGCCAATATAATAACACAAATGCGTTGAAAACAGTGAAATTCTCGTGTTTGAGCTCAATGAAAACTCGAATCGAGTGCCCTTATTGTTGCGCTACCATTTGACTCAATGCGTTAAACAAACCTCTAACCACTGAGAACTGACACACAAGTAAAGTTTTCAACTTGTGTAAGAAAATAAACAGTCGCTTTGAAATGACAACAGCAAGTAGCAACTTGCCACTGGTCGGCGCTTCGATCGGCCAGCAATCGCTATACGGGACTTGTGTGCAAACTTGGATACAATGGTGACGCACGCATGCGAACCTGTATGCGATAGTAATTTTCAACGTATTTTCATTTAAATGTTTACACAGGTTTTTCGGGAAAATTTGTTCTAGCTTATATGTCTGTTCTCTGTGCTCTAACTGCTCTAACCAACGGCTTCAAATGGGTAGGGTAATAATAGAAACATGGCGCAAATAGGCTCATCACCCTATATCGTCCACACAACGGCGACGTGATTCCGGCAATGATTTTGTTAACTTGAAATGAACCAATAACAGAACATAACTATCAAAACTCCACCGTAACAGTCGCATCGAAATCTGTGGCCGGTTTCTTTGTGACAGAACAAAGCAACGAGCAAATTTCCGAAATTAAACAATGTGAGGAAATCGCAAATAACGATGCAATCAACTGTCCGTAGCGCTTTTCGCAAGTAATAATTAATATCCGTGGCTGCTCAGACACACGTGTTAAAAAACCGACATCGACAGATTGATTTGCACAAAACAGGAAATTAAATTTTCGAACACTTTGAAAAGGTGTTGAAGCATCAGTCCATGGCATTGATTACTTGTAGATTACTACCGAAGGTTGCCTGATTCGTACCACCTGGAGAGGAGGCAGAAGTGTCAAATAGCTTGATGGAAGTGCAGTAAGTTTCTGGAAAGTTCTGAGCCAAGGGGAAAATTACTTTAGAAATTTTCTCTCTGTCCCGTTGGGATCGAAACTGGGTCGATTTTACAGTAAATCGAAAAGTAAACGCAAAATGAGGTGTTTCTCGATTAGACTCTTAATCTCTGCGTGCTTGTTCTTACAGTTTCAAACTTTATTTCTTTTATTATTACTGCTCAAGCTGCGCGATTCAGACGGAATGAGACTAAAAACACAAGTGAAAGTCAACTAATGTGTCCGTTAATCTGTGATAACTGGCCGGCAGGCAAGAAAAGCCCCGAACGAGTAGGCGTCCAAGATTAATTGCATTTTGCAGCGTGTGGAAATCCGGGAGCTAATAGCAGCGCGTTGCACTCACCTGGTGAACACATCCGGATAGTGAGTCCTCGAGAATGCCTTCTCCAGCTCCTCCAGCTGAAAGCTCGTGAAGGTAGTCCGGTATCTCCGCTGCTTTCTCTTTGGTGTGTAGTCATCGTTCCGTTCGTCGTCGCTGTGCTGATCCGACAGGGGACTGTTCGGGTCCCGGCCCGGGCTGCTCATCAGATGGCCGCCTGGTGTGATGGACCCCCCCGTACCGATGCTGCAGCGCTCCAGTGGACTGCCCTGGGGTGGCCGAGCCTCATGGGGTATGTCCTCCGTGCCTAACAGCTTGCCCTCATCCGATATGCCCATTGGTCGGTGACTACCGGGCTGATCTAGATCGGCGAGCCGTGCGATGTTGTAAATTTTGAACCGGTCTTACGCGTACTCTCTCACCCGGGAAAGCTGGTTCTACGCTGAGCGAGCGAGCGCGCGCGTTCCTCCGGTACCGGTTGTTTCTGAAAGGGTACAGCAAAAATATAAAAAAAAAACAATCAGTTTCATAATTTTAATAATTTTATCGAGTGATGAAAAATGCAATTTGCGAGATAAACGAAGCGAACGGAAATTGCACCGAACTCATGTGCGGTTAATAATAGCTTTCGGCAATAATCGATCCGAACGCCGCCGCCGACGAGTAGGGAGCTTTTATTAAAAATTTACCAACTATTTATCACACCTGAAAATGAGAGCGGTCGGCAAGAGCCGAAAAATATTGTAATCCTGTTCATCAAATTTCGGGTTGTTTTCGTTCTTTATTAAATTTGTTCTAATTATGGGGTCCGCCAAAAAAATAAGATTATGTGAACTCTGCAGTGCTTCAGATGAAATATTTTTAAGTGGACCTTGCGGCTGAATGTTATGCAAATTTTTATTGTATGGCTAAGTTATTATGTTAATATAAATGATTAGGAGCTAATTGTTTTTTGTTTAAATTGTTAAGTTCTTTCTCATTTCTTTCTCAAAAGCAAGAGAAGAGTAAACGATAATTTTCGTAGCACTACAAAAATCTAAGACGATATACTTTTATATTGTAGGATATTTAGTCCTGTTTTAACATATGAAAACGTTATATAAAACCTTCTATTTATCAGAAATCTATAGAACATAAGGAAAAAATTGTTTAAAATCATCTTGCGCGTGAAGTGCACAAAACCTATAACAAAGTTAGTTAGAATTTGCGTTTCGACTTCGTCTCATCAAAATCTGGCACTAACTTAGTGACAGGATTACGCTAGCGAAGGATTGACGGTAGCTCCAAAAAACGAAAACACTATTTATGTTTCGGAGCAAACCCCTAGTACTGCGCGATGTTTCGCAAGAAAAGCTTAGACCTGTCACTAAGTTAGTGTCGGATTCTGATGAGACGAAGTCGATATTCGTCGAATTCCATATCTAAATTAGTTGAAATCAACAAAACAAACTCATTCTTGGAGGGGGGACATAGGCAACCCTGCAACGGTACCTGCTGTCGGGCAATTGAAAAAAAATATATTTCACCCAAATGACACTCTCAAAATCTATATCCCGATTACGTCATCCCTTCCGATCACAATATGATAACCTTGGGAAAATTCCTAATATATCCCCAAGGAATGTGCCAACACACAACTTAATTATATCACACACAATTAAAGGAATTCGTATCACAAACCATTCGCTGGGCTACTTTCAAAGATTGCTAACTTTTTATTAGTCTAATCTAATCGAATTTCAGTTTCGAAATTGTTTCGTCTTACTGGACACAATCGTTTTTACTTGCCGGGGTATTTTCTGCATCAATAAAATCAGACACTGCCAGTGAAGTCGCGATGTTTTCACGTTCTGCGCTTTAAATTGAACTGGCGATTTTTGTTGTTTTTGTTTGGTTTCTTCGCTCCTCTTCCTTCACTTTAGACATCCGTCCGCGTGATTCTATTTCGCGGTTCGACGATTTTGAACGACCACGACCACGAGAGTGGAATCTGCGACGAGTGAGAGGCATTCTTTCGCGTCGAATTAAAATAATAATAAAAAAACAATAACAAAAACAACAGAATGACAACAAACGCGAACACGCACAACAGAGAAAAGGAAAAATTTGGCTCGTTTGTGGTCTCTGATTTGATTTTAAACGTCTGCTTTATTGGTTTTTAAATTGGACAAAACGTTTCATTAATCACTCAATTTAGATCGATCGGAGCTGATAAAGATGTCACCGGAACGCGATGTACGGTGGAAAAACTGGCCGATCGTCATCGTCGTCGTTGTGGTCGTTGTCGTCATCCTCAAACGGTGCAGCGAGTGCGAAGATGTTGTTTCATTGCTTACTTTGATTCAGCAACTGATTGAAGATGTGTTTTTCACACACTGGCAACTTTTGTCAACGGTGTTCCGTAGTTTCCCTTCACACATTGGAGTACACAAAAACATTTGATTGATTGTTTCGAGATTTTCAACGAAAGTTTCTGTTGAAATTTTTCATCTATTCGTAATATTTTCAACTAGTCAATTCTTTTACTTGTGAATGTTTCAAAACTTTTAGAAATGCCTATAATTCTTTCGCTGTTTTTACTTTTCTTCTATTTAACTGTTTTGTCCGCTTTTTCACTTTTTATTTATGTGACTCATGATTCTACGGGTTTTACTGTTCATATCGTTTAAAACGGCTTACTGGTTTACTGATTCCACTGTTTTTAGTTTTCAATAATTTTTGACTGTTTTACTAATGCAGTAGTAACGGGGCAAATTACTTCAATTCCCATATAAACATTCCAGTTTCGGTTTCTTATTGTATGTAACCGCTCAGAATGGTATTTTTTTGAGAATTGTCCTAATGAAGCTGTAGAGCTAGGATCTAGTTAGAGCTCCCCGACAGAATCACTCACTACAATTTCAGACGAGACGGGAAATATCAACCACTAAAACACTGCTTATAGCGGGCCGCGATTCTGAAATTGACATTCATTGCTCGGTTCAGATATATGTGGGTGTCGAGATTTGACGATCGCGTGTATCATCGCGAGGAGCTCGAGTGTTTGTGTGTTAACGTGTTCGATCGAGTGGGTGTTAGTCACGTGTGCTAGCGTGTATGTAACTTCGCACGTATAAATTCGATTTTACAACCATGTGTCCATTCGCATATTCGTATGTGTTCTTGACTGATACTTAATTTTCAGTATTCGGAGCACAAATGCCAGAAGAGAGTCAGTTTCCCCATATCACTAATTGGAGGGATGGATCTAGGATAAGACCGAAGGAAGAGATTTCCGGGCGTGACCGATGTATTATTGCGCGAACATGAGCGTTTGTAGCTTCACTCTTGAGACAGAATCACTGCGTTTCATTTATTTTGAAGTAGGATACTTCTAACGTTTCAATACAGTAATGTTTCGATTATATCACGGTCGGTCTGTATTTTAGCGTGATATATTTGAAGCGTGATATATTCAAAACAAAACAAAAGATTTCATTCAAGCATTAATCCATGTATTTCTATAAACAAAATGTAATAAATATTTAAAATTAGTCAAAAAGAATAAATCATAGTAGGGTAATGAGCCTATTTTTGCCATGTTTCTATTATCATACTACCCATTTGAAGCCATTGGGTAGAGCAGCGTTCGCCATTTTTGTTCAACGCATTGGGTCAAATGGCATGGCATCATCGGATTATTTTTCCCCACACAGCTTCACTTTACGTATCCCGTACCGTTTCTTAAAATTGCCGAACCACCCAAAACTAAACTTGAAGGAATCTGGCACGTTAAGATTTTGGGTAAATATCTACTATTAAAATCACTGTATTCGAAGGGACTACGATTCAGTTCTCGTTGTTTCAACATCCAAAAGAAAAGTAGTCATATCCATTCAAGAGAAAACGCATATGTATCTCGGTATACCTACCATGTCTTTCCTATTTTGTTTCTCTCATTATTTTGTTAGATTTTTCTGCGGATAACTAACAATTAAGCGAATAATAAAGAAGTCGCTTTTACACGCTGCACCAGACGCCCTCTTAAAGACACGGCAATTAAGTTACGAAAAATTTAAAATAACAATTGGAATCTGCCGAAACATATTTCGATAATCCTAGTCATTGCAACAACGTTTTTAGTAAAACATGATATCGAGATTATTCACGCTTAAAGTTTCGCGCAACGCCCTCCGTCCACGTAAATGAGCAAGATAAATAGCGCTATAACATTGCTTCTACTGCATAGACCTTTAAAAAAATTCAGATGCATTCTTTAGAATCTATTCTTTAAGATAGAAGAATTAAAAAGTTCTACTTTTTGACCGACCTCATCATATATAAACTCTTAACGAAATAGTACTGTGGTGCTATGCCAATAATAGGCACATTACCCTACATGTAAATAATCAAATCAATTGTAAAAATATCTTAAAAGTGCCAGGACACAATATGTGGCTTAATTGGATCACAACGTAGTTTTCCTTGCCTGTTTTTCAAAAAGCGTGATATAATCGAGATAAAACCGTGATATAATCGAGGGTGATATAAACGAGTATTGATATAAACGCATAGTGATATAATCGAAACATTACTGTATAGGGGTCCCGTTTCAAAATTTTCTGCCGGAATTTAACCCGATTTTTTAAACGTGAATATCTGCCGTTGTACTGAATGAATAAGGTTATGGCGCTATCTGATTGGAAATATGTACAACAATTTTGTATCCAATTCCGTAGGATGTACAATTACCAAAAATAACGAAAATAATGGATTTTATGTAAGCAGTAATTATCTGATCCATAATTGTTGAATTCACCCAAGCAGCAAGCGTTGCTTGGACTTCCCCTTTGTCATCGAACGAACTGCGACACGTATAAAAAGGGAACATAAAAAAAATTGTTGGTTTGTGTTCTGACGTTGTAAGCGTAGCAGCTGCTGCGTTTCATGTCAGCACGCATTCTTCGGTGGTAAATAATACATCCCATGACTGCCACCAGGCGCTGATAGCATTTCATTCTAATGATGCATTGGTGCAATGACATAAATTAAAAGGTCTGGCAAATAAAGGGCAAAAAGGTAAACAATCCCGAAGCAACCAGTGATGACGACCAGGGATGGGAATTATATTCATTCGCATGATTCTTGGCGAATCGTTCATTCACGATCCGACTAAAACTCTCTAAATAAACACAACTGAACGTAGGTAGAGATCAACTTCCCAAGATGTGAGCCAGGTAAAAGAATGACACGAACTATGTTGAATGAAGAAGATGGTGTTCTTTATTGGCGGATTGAATCGGAAGATTGTACTGTAAACATTCACAAGTGAATCAACTTTTAGTTCACAAATGAATGTGAGATTGTATTCTCCGGTTGGGTTAGGTCAACTTTATAGTGCAAATCAGTGGCGTAGCCAGGGGGGGGGGGGTTTGGGGGTTAAACCCCCCCCCCCCAAACCAAAATTAATTGGATTGAAAAAAAATTGATGCTGACGAATTTAATTCAATATTCCACAAAATATTTTTGGAAAAATATTCTCTGATCACTACATTGAGAACTGTGTTTAAAGCGTCATGAGAACTTTTGGAAAATTATGGGAAGGGGATCTTGTAACTTATCTCTTAGCCAAAATCCCATAGTTGTCAAATTATTTCAATGTAAAATAAAATAACTGTCTGAATTATTATGAGCTCATTTTTGGAAAGATGCTTCAAATTATGGATTAGAGACAAATTTGGGAATCTAAATTTGAATAGGTTGATTGCATATAAAACAAAAGCTTGTTTACCGAAAACTTACATACATTTCAACATTTGCTGAAAATGTATTTTTTTAGATTGTGTAGAGTTTAGACAACAATTCAATATGGTTAACAACAAGAATAACATTTCAGAAACTAGTTGAAAGCTTGTCTCTAGCAGGTCAGGATCGGTTTTATGAGCATTGGATTTTTGTTGTATTATCAACTATATGAATAGCCTCTTAGCAGGATTCAATGAATGGCGTACTAAAATTCTGTGTGCTACGTACTAGTACTGCAAGTTGTGAGGTTGACTAATAAAGAAAAGTAAAATTAATGCTCGATAAATTTTTAACGGTCACGATCACATTCATTCGAAACTGCCAAATTTCGATGTTAAGTAACATTGAAGAATTTCAAAACGTAAAACTGTTCATCTGCTGATAGAATAATTTTGACGGTTAATCCTCCTAGAAGTAATTATAGACAAGAATTACTCTTCAACCAAATTTGGGTCGAGACTTGATGTCTCCAGCAAAGTTTTCGAAAGTGCTATTTCAAACAACTTTGTCAAAGACATAAATATCCCACATATTCAGAGTATCGAAATATAGTAGTAGAAAACCTTTACAACAAGCTATTCTGAAATTACTGTATTTGATAAATCTCTTCTGCGGTAATTAAATAATAAATTCACATTGCGTTCAAGGTGCCTTTGAAGCTTACAAAAAAATAAGGGAATTGGATATAAAACAAATAATTCCCAGATATTAAAAGGACTCAAAAACACAAAGAGTGATTCCATTTTCAGGAGCTAGCATCAATTCGGCGCAAGCTTAGTCCGCCCACCAAGTTAGTGTCGGATTCTGATGAGATGAAGTCGAAACGCAAGTTTCAGTTCCATCCATCCATAATTTAGTTATAGGTTTTGTGTTCTCAACTCGCAATGATTGTTTCAAACAATTTTATCCGCAGCGCAGAAAAAAATAGTTTTCACCTAAATTTTTCTTCACGAAGAAGAAATATAGCAGGCCCAGTCCATTTAAATCCCTATATGTTGAATTCATGTAGCCTTCATATTTTCAACAAAATTGTT
Organism: Topomyia yanbarensis; assembly: GCF_030247195.1. Taxonomy (NCBI): domain Eukaryota; kingdom Metazoa; phylum Arthropoda; class Insecta; order Diptera; family Culicidae; genus Topomyia; species Topomyia yanbarensis. The sequence goes on from NC_080671.1 coordinate 92,156,862, forward strand.
TGAAATGACATTATCAAAAACTTTGCTGAAGGCACCATGTCTCTTAATATTTTTGAAAAATTAATTCACCATAATTACCTCTATGAGAGTTAATCACTAAAATTTCTATATCAAAGCAGGCGCTGTTTTATGTTGATAACTTCCCGAAGTTGTCAAACCTTCAAAGTCAAGGATTATTATATTAGGTGATCTTGAACGTTGAAAATTTTTTAGATCTTTTATCCCACTTTAAAAGATCGCAATTTTTGACTTCATTGACATATTATACAAGAAAATAATCTATAGAGGTTTGAAAACTGTTCCATGTTGATCCTTCTTGTTTGTAGACTGGAATGACATCTGTTAGACTACTTATGTTTTTGAGTTTTCAATAATTTATCAAACTCATATTAAATTTTTTAAAAAAATTTGCGATTCTCATCAAAACCCCCTCCAAACCAAATTTCTGGCTACGCCACTGGTGCAAATGTACACTATAATCAATATTGGGATGTAGATTGCACTAGAATCCACTTGAAATTAATATTGTGATATGCACGGAATCGTTTTAAGAAGTTATTTCCGGGCAAATGCATGCTTGTACATGGCACACATGAAAATTGTTCAATCAACAATTTCGTATTTTTCAAACATGTTACGACCCTGCGATTCTGTTTTATCGTTTGGCGGTGCAGGTAAATTCATTACTGCGTGGACAGCAGGGTGCATTTTAAAAATGTTCCTTTTGAAATTTTCGGGCATCAGCGGTGCTTGCTTATATTTGCAATTCTCATCTGTTTTGAAGTGGAATTTTCTGCCCTCCTCCTGGATAACTTGCAACAGGATCTTTTTTGAGTACAGCGTCGTTTCATTTTAAAAACTGTTTTTTGCCAGCACTTACTTACTTACTTAACAACAAGAGATCAAAAAAAAATCATAGATCTATAAAAAAGAACAAGTTTTTTTTATTAGAACGATCCAGTGAATGTTTTAAAATGACTCTTTGTGAATGAAAGAATGCATTCATTTGCGATCCTTTCTGCTTTCATTCAAAAAACTATATATGTGATGGAGAATGAATCACTGGGTGAACACTATCATTGCCGTGCGCTGTCACTTTTTTCAGTTTTGTGTTTTGCTTCTCGCTTTCGCATGAACGCGTAACTCGACACGAGAAGGGTTACCGAGATCGCCCAGTCAAAAAGGGCAAATTGCTGGCTAACGGGGGTCTATTTGCCAACTCGAATGCGCTAATTGCCCCTCAATTTGCCAGCAAATTGCTGGCAATTAGGAGGCTATTTCAAATGCAACATTTGGGCGATTTGCCGCCGTCATTTTTTAGCCGTTCTACCCGCCCTTAAATCGCCCCTAAATCGCCCAGGGAACGCGCCATTTTATCGCCCCTAATTTTCTTATATGAAAATTACAAATAATACTTATTTTCGGATTCATTATCTACTCACATAATCTTATAACTACACTAGGTAATCACCACCAAACTATAGGAAGAATCAATGGTGAAATTGGCATTGCATATCAAAACTTACCACAATCTGACTTTTATTAAGAGTTTAGGTCAGAGATCTTGTTCCACTATTTTTACACACGATTCCACAATTTCCCACATTCGTTGGCTAAATGAAGTGCACTAGACAAACAAAATACAAGCGAGAACACGCCAATTGTTTAAAAAAATTATTTTAAGCTTAAGCTAAACATGAACCGCCATGTTTGAAAAATGCAAAAACAACCAAGTCCTTTTCAGCCGCCAGAAAATTTGTCTAAGTGTTGAAATCGCCTTTAAATCGCATTCGCAAATTGCATTTGTTCCTAGGGCAATTAGCACAGGCGAGTTGAGTTAAACGTCAAACTGTTTAAATCGCCTGACCATGTTCGTCCGCATTTTTTGACCGGGCGGGTTTCACAGTAAGAGCATGTTGGTGGATGATTTCAAATTGATCGTTTCGTGAAATGATTTTTCCCATGCCTGGACGACATTGAGTTCCAAAATGGCAGCAGGTGAACAATAATCAAAACACACGGAGTGACGTCAGCACCTTCCACTTTTGCTATCGGTGATGTAAACAAACGGAAAAATCACATACACTATTAAACATTTTTTCTGCGTATTGGTGATAGGTACAATCATCTGCCAGACCTTTTGCTTTTAGACATAGGCATTGGTGTGCCAGTTTCATGCATACACAGAAGATACAATGATCACACACCACAGAAAAAGCAGAAAGCTCTTACTTTTGGAGCTGAATAAAATTAATTGAATTTAAAAAAAAAGAGAAAAAAGAAAAAAAATGGATTGGCAATGGGGTGGTTTAGCACGAGAGAAACGCGCTCTCTTGCTCTTTAAATTATATGTGGCGTCAGCTGCGTGTAGGGTAAATGGGTATAATACGCCCCACCGGGGCTAAATGCCCCTCTTCGATTCCCAGGATTCCTGAATTATCTAAAAAGTAAAAATGACTGATAACAGTATCGTTTCATGAAATCAACGTACTAAGTTAGTTTGGTATTTTTAATATGTTGCAAAACAACAATATACACAAAAGTTTCAAAAGAGCTACTTTTATGTAAGCTTCCACTTTTTCCAATAGCATTACAACCAATTAGAAATAGTCGAATTCGATAGAACTATTTCAAGTAGCTTACTAGAATGTTATAGTTACTATCTTAGTTTATAGCTTGGCTTAAAACTATGTGTGTGTGTAGAATTATTCATGTATTCACAACAGCTCATCACCGGCCAAAACGCCCCACCCTTTGTTGTGGGGCATACTCACCGATTGCTGTGGGGCATACCGTCCTCTTGTTGTGGGGCATATTAAACTTTCACCGGGGGCATTTTGCCCTGGGTGAAAGAAAAAACTAGAATTTAGGCATCTTTGAAAAATGTTTAATTGTAGGTACTTGTATCAGGATGTTTTTAATAAAAAATGAACTGGGTACTAATTTCTAACTAATATAACAATAAATTAGAGTAGTTAGTGAGAAGATCATAGCGTCGAATGGTGAAATATAGCTATTTTTGCTTAAGGGGGGCGTATTAGACTTGTTTACCCTACAGATCAATTCACCATGGCGCACAATGGGACGAGATATGAAGGTCACGCAATATATTCATCTATATTTTTCTTGTGTTGTCTTAAATGTCGAAGACAATTTTACGAGATTTTGGGCTATTTGGATAAAAAATGAATTTCTCATAGCTTTTAGGAGGGCGTAATTCCAGTGTTTTTTGCATAATTTGCTCACAGGAACTTTATCCGGTTATTTTAGTTTAGAAACAGTTGTTCTTATGGCATAGGTCACTGTTGCATATTTATTCGTTTGATTGAATGATATCGTTAAATTATTACAAATGAGCTACTAGTTTGTTTATACATTGTGAAAATAACCGTTTGTGATGATACCGTAAACCGGGGTGACTTTGATCATCGGGTGACTTTGATCATCGGGTGACTTTGATCACTTGAATTTTTGAATCACTTGATTTTTTTTATAAAATGCTGATTTGTTATACTTATTGAGTATATTGTTCGGTTTTAGGGTACAAAAACTACAAAAAACCGAAATTTGACATTACCTTATTTTTACGAAGCTTCGTGAAGTGTCTATTTTTTATAAAACAAATAAATCTCAGATTTGAGCAAAAGTAATAAATTACAAGTTTTCATTTTCCTTTAGATTGGGATATGCCAAATTTAGTTTTAGGAGTTTGTTTATTTTAAATACATTTTTTTGTAAAACTAGTTGGCAACAATTTCAAATTGTTTTAAGCTAAAATTCATAACATTTTTTTATTATTCAATATTCTAATGTGTTAAAATGAATAAAACTTTGTGTACATTGATAAACCACTGAAATAAAACAAGTTTAGCTGTTTTAAAGGTTTTCTGAATCTTTTATTCTAGTTGGACACAAATTATACGAATATTGGTTACTCGAATTTTAAGTACATTGAAATTCTTTGTATAATACCAATTAACATCTATTTTACAATGAGTATCTTTCCAGAATTAGTTTAAACAAACATTTGAATGAAAAACATTGACATCAATAACTTATTGTGGGTGAACATGCAAGTTATCAAAGTCACCCTGGAACTCGAAAACGGACTTTTTTTAAAAAAAAAAATGCTGTTTGCGGACAATTTTAGGTAAAACCATCCAATCTTGTTCTCCATACATCAGTACATGGTTTAAAAATATTAAACTTGAAAAAAATGTGTTGTCTCTAAAAATATGTAATGATTACTTCGAAAAGTGATCAATGTCACTCCGGTTCACGTTAATTAACAAAGTACAATCTTGTAAAGCCATAACAACTACAACACCCGCGAATGCCCGCTATCGCACTAAACTCATTCGAAAGCATTTAATTTTCTCTTCCACATGAGCTCATGGTAATTTTGCGAAAATTTGCTATTAGCAATCAAAATTTAAAAAAAAATTAAAGGGTTGTGTACAGGACACGACCACGGTGACATTAAAAATGTAGCATTTTTCAAGAGCGTGCAAATGAATTTTATCTATCACACATATCGACTCACGTTCTTGTTCACTCGCCTGTATTTCATACAATTTGCTATATACCCTCCCCATCAAAACATAATTTATTGAAGGTCTTTTAACGGTAATCTATTAATTAATCAAGTATCTCACTAGGTGATTGGCATTATTTGGCTGATCCATCTAGTAAAAATAGGCTGGTCTGTCCAGAAAATATATTCAAAAGAAAAGTTCCATATTGAGAGCTGTGATGAGGAAGCCCACGCCCGCCAACGGAAATATACAGATTCTCCATGAAATATGAAATTTCATTTTCTATTTAAATTTTCAATAATGTACTAATGAACTTAAGTAAGCAATCTAAAGTTTAAGTATTTCTTGATCGATTAGTGGTGGAAAAAATGAAATTATTTGATAAATTACATTGTTATGCAACGTTCGCACTACCAGTTAAAACAGGTTTTTATGCTATCTTGGTGACATTTTTCTTGTTGCTAATTATTAAAACGTGTTATAACTCTGTAGTGTAAACATTGTATTATTAAACCAATTCTGCAGCGTTTTATGTTATATAGGTGTTTTATGTGGTAATAGGACTGACATAATTATATCTTCAGTACAGCGGTTTGTTTCATAATTTAAAACATTTATTTTAAAATTTAAATTAGTATACCCAACCGTTCTATTTGTTGTATACTTTAAAACGCAATTAGAACTGTGTTTTAAATACATAGGGTAGGACAGATATTCTGACTGGATAAACTGGGAAAACAATTTTAAGTCCAGTAACGCTTAAGACATGGCTTGAATTTGAATCGAAAAAGAACACCCGCTTCAAATGCTGCTGGGACGGTAAGTTCTGTTTTAAAATTTTCCGTTGTGTGCAGTACGAAACAAAAGTGTTTGAAATTATAAAACAAAAAGTTCTGCTGGGAATGTAATTGTTTCCACTGCAATTACACTCAGATTTTTCACGCAGGGGATACAGGCCGTTTAAATGAAAACCGCGTAAATTTAAAAAAACGCGTTAATGAAAGCCGCGTAAATTTCAAAATCCGCGTAAAAAAACCTGAGTGTACTCTCCTATATAAAATACTACGCTGCTGAACAGTGCAATAACTACAGAAGCACGTTGTCAGATGCCTTACTGATAAAAAACATATAACCGAAATATGAAACATGAAAACCAATAGGCTCTTTACCCTGCGCAGCTACAAAGCGCCGTAAACATGGATTAACAATTTACAACGCACACGCATGCATAAAAATAAATATATTTTTTTCAAACGCAACACTCTTAAGCAGCACACACCGTATAGAATTAAATCCAAACCACCCCTCCCACCCACTTTGCAAATCATTCTGTGACACCGCGCTGGTACCCGAAAAATCCGCACACGGCCACCGCTGCCGAAAATGCATAGCGTCTACCGCTTATTGTAGTGCCCAGACGCTGCAGCCATGATCTTACCCGTTCGACATAAGAACAAAAACTGATTCAAACGGGTACGCGTCACCAGGGTTGCCAAAACTAAATCTGTATTTTTGTCCTAAAAAATCTTTTCATCTGTATTTGCTCCTCGAAAAATCTGTGTTTATATCTGTATCGAATCAGTTGAGTCGTTCAATCTTTTGCTGGATTATCTATCGAAAATATTAATTCCTGTGGTTTAAATCAGTCAAGCAAGGACCTGTTTACATTTTCATAAAGAAACACTACAAATCGTTCTGATATTTTACATCCAGAAACTTTAACTTTATCGAATTTGCACAATGGAAAAATAATTTTCTTCACTTAATGACTTCTGTTGATATATAATGTTATATACATTGAGTATACCAATGTAGCTGTCGAATTTGCGGACAAAAAAAGTCACAGAGCATTACAATTAATGTTTCTGGAAGTAGACTTCAGCCAGCCGTTTTTTGGGTGCTAACCTGAGTGTATTACAAACCTTTACCTTTCAGAGTGAGTGACCACTCTCAAAAATGAATATATATTTTAATATAGAGGTTATATTGTAACGACATATAATTAGCAAGGGATTGGAAGGTAAAGTATTTTTCAAACATTAAGAGCCATAGTACTCAAGGGAGAGCAAGGATTTGAAGTAAGAAAGTTTAGAAAAGCGCGGAGTAGGGTCAATGAACAAGCTTAGAGTTTCCCGGCTACTTAACTCTTTATCTTCTGCAACGCAGGAGTCAGGATCTTTTGGCATTAAATGCGAATCACGTAAGTCTGCGGCATGTCAGGACAAGCGTAAAGTCAATAGACCTTTCTCGTCCGACCTAACCCCCTTTTTTCTTATTTTTATTCAAAAGACTACACATTTTTAAGAATATTGCCGTTGAAATGAGACTATTTGGAGCTATCGTGATTTTTTAATGATTTTTTTAAATTTGAAAAATGCAAGAATGTTGAGTATTTTTTTCACCTTAGCAAGAATGGTGGGACTCAAAATGTGTGTTTAGGCAACACTGTTTTGTATATTTTTGCTTGAGTTCCTGGCAACGCGGCAAATGAAGTGGTGAGTCGCGGTACAAAGTTCATTGGTTATGTAAACAAACTAAAGTGAACCTCTCGGTGGAGAACATTGCATGATAATGTTTAACCTCACTTTTTTGACAGTTCAGAGAGATTGTTTACATGGTCTTGGAATTTTTGTTGATTCGATCATAGTATGAGAAACTTGGTTTGGTTCGCTGCCAAATGTTAACACTTTCCAAACAAGGTCGCTCAGCTGTAATTTTTTATTTGATGTCGGCATCATACATTGTTCCGTTAAATTTAACATTTTTACTTTTCATGTACATGACTCATTGTAGAAGTAAGGAATTTCTAGCCAAACATTTGAAAAAGGCCCACTGCCAAATGCAAACAAATCGAATTTTCATGTTCTCTATTAAAATCCTGGGACAGAACCTGTGGATAGATGTTTTCTTTTTCTTTTTTCTGTTCATTTTATCTCTTGTCTTGCATAGCCACTCTTTCTTCCTCACATATTTTAAATGGACTGGCTGCATTTGACAGTTCCCCCTGACTGCATTTGACGGTTCCCTTTGGCTGCATTTGACAGCTCCCCCTGGCTGCAATTGACATTAGGTTTTTTCGTATCCACACGTCACGTCCCAGTTAAAAACTATCTATCTGGCCATGTGCATAAACATAACGTAACAATGGATTATGAAGAATTTAGATAATGATTTTATAACAAATTATAAAAGGGCCCGGCTGATATAAAAGTCCTAACTAGCAATACACTTATCATAAAATGATTATAATGGATTATTGTAACTGATTCCAAAAGGATTATAAAGGCAGTGAAATGCTTACTCAACGAATTAAGGGGAGTGTCTCATGTAAACAATATGCGCAATCAAACTAAATAAAACAGTATTAAATTTTACATAGAATTATAATGAATTCGACCAAAACTTCTTTTGGATTAAAGGCTAAAAGGTCAGCTACGGCTGGTGGTGTTGCTGCAATCGGTTTGCCTTCGGCCACGTTGGACACATTCGGCTAACGGGAATATTCAGCGATTCCGATTCGAAGGAAGCAGCGCCAGTAGCAGACTGCTTCGGTTCAGCAATACGCTCCGGTATCGGACGAAGCTAACACTCCGGCAGGACGAAGGTTTCAATGAGGGGCTCAGGCATAAGTAGCAGAGTCCTTGCACTTACTGCTTGTCGAGTGAACAATTCCGACGAAACCACTGCCACTCTCGACAAGCTTGATCACCGTCATAAGTGCGACGCCAGCGGTATAGTGCCAGGAATAGTCGACAAGAGCGCCAGGACTAGGTCTGTTCCAGTACCAGGAGAAACTGGAACCGGAGAAAATCGTTCCTGTACTCTCTTCTTCTCTTTTTTCTTCTTCTGGTAGCAAACCGGAGTAAAAAGGAGCAAATATTTTTGCTCCTCTTTATTCCGGAGTGACTTCCGTGTACTGGAACAAACCTACTGACTTGCCGAGAGCTACAAGATTAAATAGCAGGGCGTTTTTAAAGTGACCGTAGTATAACGTAGAGGCTTTAGGAAGATGATTTATTCAGCAGAATAAGATAGCAAAATTACCCAAAACATAAGAGCTGGCTGCCGAAGTGAATCCACACACATCATCACCTACAGAGGCAAGCAATATTGGAACGCAGCGAAATTCCTCACAATGAATTGATCTCGTTAGGTGAAATTCCAGGAAGTACAATTTTCATAGCACAATTTAGTCGACCGAAAATGTAGTCCTCAGTCGAGAGAGAGAGACTGATAGAGTAGCAGCAGCTAGGAATTTTCTTTCGAAAGCTAGCAGCGGTTTCGCTTCTCCTGCGCTAAGTAGAGAGCATTAAGACAGATCTCCGAAGCATGTCAAGTGCTATCAGATGAGAAAAAACGTCGCATCTATGACTAGTACGACAAGGACGGTCTTCTGACCAACGGTTCCGTTCGGTAATACCATAACACACGGCACCGGCGACACATATATTCACGACATACTAATTACTTATCCTTCCGAAAAAGTAAATAAATTGACTATGAAATTTATCATTCGCTGCCTAGTTATTTCGTGCCAATTTGAACAAGACAGCAGATAGCTTTATTGCGGTGCCAAAATGATGGCTACTCGGGATATAATATAAATTTACATATAATTTCTCCTCTCTGATATTCTACCAGAATGTATAATGCTCTGCATTATTATTATCACTCCAATCAAATCCTTCTTACTCCTTATTGTCAGTGCCGAGCGCTATTTTGCATTTGCCGGCTAAATCAACGACAATGCGATAATCGACGAAACTTTTGCTGTAATGGAACTTGAACACGAATAATAAATAATTGTTCCATTCGAAAGCGATAACCTTGTTGTCCTCATGTTTGCAGCTATCATACGCTGGTAGGCATTCTGACCAATGGAAGCGTTCTTCGATATGGGTATTGAACGATCAAAATCATTTCAACAACTTATCATCGACCGAATTCGTTACCTATAAAGTTCAGGTAAACTTCACCACCTAAAAATGAATAATCAATCGGATCATCTTGTTAAGAATTAACCCACGAGCAAACAAACAAATGTGTACAAATCCTTATCCATCATCCAGAAAGCAATCGTTTTATAGCCCAATGCTTGATCTTACGATTCAGCATATGCCACCGGGTTTTACATCCAGCGCCGATTGGTCAATGTATGAACCAGGTTACCATTGTTCCAATCCTAATCCCTCTTGAGTTGATATTCTTTCAAAGAGCATCGAAAGTATTCAAGTAATGTAAATTTTAAAAGTCCGTGTAAACAAGTCTTAGGTAAACAAGCACACCGAACTGTCAGAAAAGTGAGGTTATACATTTTCATACAATGCTCTATATTATTGACAGGTATATGAATGAATCATTTCAGCATCAGTGATGCCAGGTCTATTTAAACAATAGCCTGCAGTAAAAATATAAAAGTCTGCCGAATGCTATAAAAATCTTCAATAAATGCGACGTAGAAATGTAGTGTGTATATAATTTAAATGATCAAAAATGTTGAAGGCTGGTGTATAAATTGGCTGGCATAGGCTTTGTTCTGCTAAATATTTGTAATCTGCAAAAGATCTGCAGTGAAAATGCAAAATCTGCAGATTTACTAATATATATGCCGATCTGGCATCCGTTTAGTATTCCCCACAGGAAGTTCATCCAAATGGTGTAAAAATATGGGGAAACAAGGCAAGATAGGTATTCAGAATATGGGGTTAAATGAGCAGCTTGCACTATTTTTGATTTTTTCAATAGTAAGAGGTACCAAATCATCGGGGAAATAGGCAGTAACGAATTGGGGATAAAAAAGGAAGCATCCTATCATATAAAATTTTTTGACGAGAAAGGTCTATTTAATGACTTATGCTGTCGGAGCCGACAAATTATATGTCGTTACAATATAAGAAAATGGAAAAAGATTGACTCACTATAAGTCGTTAATAAAAAAGGAAAAAAAAATATAGAGGGCTAAGCTGAGAGAGACAGCGAGGAATCAGTGAAACTGAAAAAAATATTTCTAAAAATAGTTTTTGTAACATCATTTTTCAAAAATCTGTATATCTGTACATACACGCAAAAATCTGTATATCTGTGCATACAGATTCTTGGTGTGAAAATGGCTGAAACATCTGTATAAATACAGATTCTTCTGTATTTTTGGTAACCCTGCGCGTCACCTTTATTTATAAACTAACAGTATATGGTTTAGTCACTTAGGTGCGAGTGTGTGCAAATGCCAACGTTACCGAAAATCGATAGCGCTTATTGCGTCGCCCGGAGACGACGTTGTTCATATGGGATAAGAACAACAACTGATTTAAACGGACATGCGTTGCTTCTATTTATGACTTTTCGTGTTTCATTGAGCAACTAAGCTGCCCTCTCTTGACGGCTGTGTTTGAGAAATCTGCCTCACGAATGGTAATTTTCCCGTTTTTCGTGAACTTTTTAATTTTACCAATTTCCAAAAGTCTACTTTTATTGGGGAGATATTAAATTATTATCAATATTTAAGTTAGGTGTTTCTGAATCGGTTGGTGTATGAATGATTAAAATTCATCTAGTAATATCGGAGTTATAAGCGTACAAACCTTACATAGTTTCGTTACATGGGAGATAGTTTAGATTTTAGAATGACACCTAGCCCCAGATGTGGAGTAAGACATTTTTAATGTCAAAAAATGCAAATGGACTCGCGTGGTATAAAATTTCAATAGTTATTACAAAGCTAGAATAATGACATGAACACATGCACAGCTTTCAAAAAATGTTAAGAGAATGATTCACGAAATTCATACGAGTGCATAAATAAGGGAAGACAAGTGGAAAGAGTAATTATTAAAATGTTGATAGTATCCATTTCACGAAGCAGAAAATATCGGACGAACCATCATGAGAATTGAACAAAGATTAAAATAAATTATGCTTTAATTGACACAATTGGCATCACTGTTTGCTATATTCCGGTCGTCAGTAGAGCTGATAGTTTTTTTTTTTGATTTTTTAGTGTTTTACACTCGCGATTATTTTTATTCTCGTTTTATCTGTATATCGTTTTATTCGGTAGTACGTGTGCATTGAAATTTCGTGACTTCAAGCACGATTATATCTACCAGTGTGATTCGTGAAAGTGATTGTTTTTGGTTGTGATTTTTGTTTTCATTTGACATTATCACTGCACAGACGTTACGCTCAATTTTTTCGCCAAAAGCGACATCTGCTGGTGGGTAGTTGAGTTGTCGCACGTTGCGTGCAAGTTCGCTTCCATTGACGCACGTTACCCGTTAGCGTTTTCCTGCGCATATTGCATACCCGCTAGGCGTTATTTCTACTTCAACAGCATGGCTTGTAAGAACTGCTCGAAAGTGGTTAATGATTCTGATCGAATCACATGTCGTGGATACTGCGGAAATTCGTTCCACATGATATGCGTCAAGATGGATTATGATGTTCGTGACGTCCTGGGAACCCACCCACGGAATCTATTCTGGATGTGTGACGGCTGTGCTGACTTATTCTCGAATGATAATTTTCGTAGAATGGCTTCGCGTTGTTGCGACATAGTGCCTGACAACAATTCTCTGAAATCTATAAAGAACGACATAGCTGATTTGAAAGATGTCGTCAAAGCTCTCTCGGTTAAAGTTGCCTCAAAACCGCTATCCCCAACTATAACGCCTTGGAATCGAATTGCTGAATATAATCCAGTTTCAAACACGCCTAAGCGCAAACGGGAAGATGATTCGCTCAAAACAAAAATTCCAAATATTCGTGGATCCAAAGCTGCGTTTGAAACAATAAAAACAATTTCACCACCTGAGGAGCTGTTATGGGTTTACTTGTCAGCATTCGATCCCAGCACGACGGATGATGAAGTTTCTACCCTTGTGAAAGATTGTCTGGGGGAGAATCTGCAACCGAGAATAGTTCGTCTAGTTCCTAAGGACAAGGATCTCTCAACTTTGAGCTTCATTACTTTCAAAGTTGGCGTTAGCAAATCATACAGGGATAAGGCTCTGTCCAAAGACTCTTGGCCGGAGAACATCTACTTTCGTGAATTTGTGACCAATTCAAAAATCCAACGACCTATCATCAGGATTACGGCGGAGAAGAATCCATCTGGTGGTGAACAGTAGCGCCAAGCTGTTCCGGATAAACTCATCTGTCCAACTTCTTGTATCCCGGCGAGCGATTTAGGTTTACCTGGCGAATCGGCGACTTCTTCTGTGTCAGGTAAAGCCAAGAAGGGTATATGTCCTTCCGAAGCAATACAAGATGCTGCACGCCCTCAATGTAAATTTCACTTACAGTCTGCTGATGAACACAACTCTACCGCCGCTGTGAATCTTCAATGTCAAAAACAAAATTTGGATCCCATCGTAACGAGCACGTCTCTTCATAGCACATTCGGCTCTACAACGATCACAGAAGGACTAAGCACTCTATGCTATGCTGGTATGACTCATCGCACCCTGGGACGCACTGCTGCTAGCACTATGGAAGCCCTAGATCCCCCTGCCACAGTCGAGCCATTGCAGCCAGCGTTCACCAGTCGTCCCGGTCCTGTGTGCAGGAGTGGTGAAGGGGTCTTCCAAATCGATACCAACGGCAATCAATCGCGGCATTCAAACCTACAAATATATTACCAGAATGCCGGTGGTATGAATTCAGTAATCGAAGATTATTTGGTAGCAAGTTCGGATGAATGCTTCGACATAATCGCCCTCACAGAGACGTGGCTTAGCGATAGCACTCTGTCAGTGCAAGCATTTGGTGCCAACTACGATGTTTTCCGAACTGATCGCAGCTCACGTAACAGTCTCAAGGCTACCGGCGGCGGGGTACTTGTGGCTATCCATCGTCGATTGAAAGCGCAACTGATTGACGATACTTTGGGGGTCTGTGTCGAGCAGGTGTGGGTGCGAATCAAACTGGCTGGCTACGCACTTTTTCTTTGCGTGGTTTATCTTCCACCGGACCGCACTCGCGATTCGACATTGATTGATTCACATACTGAGTCACTGGAACGGATTTCCGCTCAAGCAAGCCCGGTTGATGAGATCCTGATTGTTGGTGATTTCAATTTCTCCGGATTAAAATGGCGCTCTGCTTCTGACGGATTTATGTTCGCTGATCCCGAATTGTCATCTTTTCATGCTGGTATCACCAGTTTGCTTGACTGCTACAGTCTAAATCTGCTGCGCCAAACGAATAATGTGGTGAACGAGAACAACAGAATCCTTGATCTCTGTTTTTCGAGCAAATCTGACTACGCACCAAAAGTTACCGCAGCACCGTTCCCCCTGGTAAAGACTGTTAGACATCACCCTCCCCTGCATATATTGCTTGAAGCGATTCGAGTGAAGCATGACTGCAATGCTTCTGACGCCGTCAGCTATAATTTTAGAAAAGCCAACTATAATAGCATTATTGACTTCCTGTCGAATATCCACTGGACTGAAATTCTCGACAATGATGATGTCAACGTTGCAGTGCAGACCTTCTCCAATGTTATGAGCTATGCTATCGATCGCTATGTACCCAAAAGAAGTGGCCTTCAATCTAAGCACCCAGCGTGGTACACTGCCGAGCTGAGACGGTTAAAAGCGACTAAAAGAGCCGCTCTGAAGAAGTACTCCAAGTTTGGGGGCTACATGCTGCGACAACACTACGTTCATGTTAACCAAGTCTATAAAAAGACATCGAAGCGTTGCCATGCCGATTACTTGCGAAACGTGCAACGTAAGTTGAAATCCGAACCTAAAACATTCTGGAAGCATGTAAACGAGCAAAGAAAGGAATCCGGGTTGCCTTCAACGATGAGCTATGGAGGACGTATGAGCTCTAGTTTACAGGAGATCTGCCAACTATTCTCTGAAAAGTTCGCGAGTGTTTTCTCCAACGAGAAACTGACACCTACCCAGGCTTCACGCGCGGCTCTCAATGTACCTCAATCATACCAGTCTTTGAACTCTATCAATATCGACAATAATATGGTACAACTGGCGATTAGCAAAATGAAGGCTTCAACCTCGGCAGGCCCAGATGGTATACCAACTATTATTCTAAAAAAATGCTCTGCCGGTCTAATTGAACCTCTTTGTCATCTGTTTCAATTGTCGCTATCAACCGGAGTATTTCCCGAACTCTGGAAATCCTCCTTCATGTTTCCAGTTCACAAAAAAGGTGATAAAAAGGTAGTTGACAATTACCGTGGTATTACAACGCTAAGCGCAGTTCCTAAGCTGTTTGAAATGGCTGTGTTGGAACCCATCTCCAGCCACTGCAAACAGTATATCTCCGAGACTCAGCATGGATTTATGCCGAAACGTTCAACATCTACGAATCTTCTGTCGTTCACAACATATGTTACAGATGCTATGTCGGACGGCCTTCAAACTGATGTTATCTACACGGATCTTTCAGCTGCTTTTGACAAGATAAATCACGCTATTGCTGTGGCAAAATTGGATAGACTTGGCTTTGGTACTAATATTCTCCGTTGGATGCAATCGTATCTCAGTGATCGTCGTCTAGCAGTCAAGATAGGTGATTGTGTATCCGAAGAGTTCT
Source organism: Topomyia yanbarensis (assembly GCF_030247195.1). Classification (NCBI taxonomy): domain Eukaryota; kingdom Metazoa; phylum Arthropoda; class Insecta; order Diptera; family Culicidae; genus Topomyia; species Topomyia yanbarensis. Next base: position 92,171,960 of record NC_080671.1, read on the forward strand.
TTGCTTCATCTGGTATTCCGCAAGGCAGCCATCTCGGTCCATTGATTTTTCTTCTGTATTTCAACGACGTTAACTTTTGTTTAGAAGGACCACGGTTGTCTTTCGCCGACGACCTCAAGTTATACCATAGAATACGGAATACTGATGATGCAGCTTTCCTTCAACGCCAACTGGAAACCTTTGCGGAATGGTGCGAGATCAACCGAATGACCCTAAACCCCAAGAAATGTACGGTCATTACGTTCTCGAGGAAAAAAACGCCAATTCGATTCAATTACTGTCTAGCTGAATCCACAATTGACAGAGCGAATTGCGTCAAAGATCTCGGAGTTTTTCTCGATGAACAACTGACGTTTAAACAGCATATCAGCTATATTGTCGCAAAGGCATCACGCTGTTTGGGGTTCATAATGAGAATATCTAAGCACTTTTCAGATATTTACTGCTTGAAATCTCTCTACTGCTCACTCGTTCGATCAACTCTGGAATATTGTTCAGTTGTGTGGAACCCTCATTATCTCAACGGTGTCCATCGAATTGAGACAGTACAGCGCAGATTTGTTCGGTTTGCCCTTCGTCGATTGCCTTGGAGCAATCCTCACCAGCTGCCAAGTTATGAAAGCCGGGGTTTGCTTATTGGACTCGATACATTGCAAGTGCGACGGGATCTATTCCGTGCTATGACGATTTCGGATATTTTACAAGATCGAATTGACTGCCCCGAGCTTCTCAGTGCGATAAATATGAATGTTCGCCCTCGCGCCCTTCGCAATAATTTATTCCTCCGATTACCTCTTCGCCGGACTAACTATGGAGTAAACGGTGCCATCATTGGTTTGCAGCGGACCTTCAACAGAGTGTCATCCGAGTTCGATCTTCACATTCCACGTAGCAGATTACATGTTGACTTTTTAAATAGATTAAGAAATTATCATTAGGACCACACTGTGTCTGTTGATATTAATTAATTATAAATAAATTAAATTAAACATAAGAATGTTTTATCAACACTGAATCAAACTGTACCTTTTTGAATTGTCGTTTGCTCAACCCTTTGTAGATAAATTGATTCAGTATCCCACAATAACTAAATAATAATAAGTAAATCTGTTGGAATAAACCACATGTGGTGTGATGTGATACGAAGCCACAATCATTTCAAGACTTTTCCAGTGGATGCGGGTATATTTCCGGTAGCCCCGAGATACTGTATCATAAAATATTCACTTAATTCCTGTAACCAAAAAAATGTTTTATCAATCAATCACATAGAAAAATATTGGAACCCTGACGAAAACAAACTTATGCGTAATTTGATTAGTGAAATTATTTTAACTTATCAATTTACGGCATAAATGAATTTAACGTTCCAAAGTTATTCAAAATCAGCTTATTTGAATTGTTAAGACATAATAATCATTTTAAAGTACCCTAATAAGATGGAAATTAACAATATGTGAAACAAGACGTGACAAAATACGCCCGTTCATTCCGCTTAGCGCCTGCAGCGCCGCCTGTACCTGAGTAGCTGATGCAACAATTTCACGGATGGAGGAGAATTCTTCACAGAAATCTCATAAATTTATTTATTCAGAGCTGGTGAGATCGATTCATGTCATTTTTCAATGCTTGTCTTCCTTCATAAATATTTTCCTTTTTGTAAATACGTGTCAGAATCAAAAATATTTTTCATTCTGGAAGTGCGAATATATTGCAAATATCCAATTGATACGTGAATGTATTCGCGCGGGGCTTAATGTATATGAAGGCGGCCTCAGAATGTACGTGTACGAACAGGCATTCTTGAAATGGGTTATTGGATGTGCAATAGAGCTATAGCCTTTCATTTCCAGGGCCAAACACGTGTACATCTATCGATGAAAACAAATATATCATTACATAGATGAAGACAAGTTTCTTCCATAAAAGTACTGCCGGACAGTGGGAAATGGATTGTACACACACACCATAATGAACAGTAAATGTTTATTTTTAATATACTTTGATGTAAAAAATGAATTAAGCGTACCAAAATTACACAAAACCATCCTATTTGAACTGATACGACAAAGTTTTGATTTTAGTTCACACTTTGCTCTATGAACCACTGTTCGGCGCGCGTCCCAGAGTGCACTACGGTGTATACATTGAAGTATGAACTGGCGTGTGCTTTTTGGTTCGTTTTCCTCTGGCAAACGGTAGTGCGGATTTGATTGAACATTTGATAAGCACTAGTAGTTTCGTTGTGTAAAAGAAATGGTAGTACTGGCATAATGGATGCGGATATTATGATTTTCTGTTGATGATTTGGTACGAGTTACTTCGTAAAGCTTATTTACGAGTTTATAGAGCATTTTTACACTACCCGAGGAAACTTAAAATACTCGGTCTTCAGGGCAAACTGGGAGAAAGTTTTACGTACCATCAATGTTTAAAGACAGTTAAATAACGATCCGTAAATCCAGATTAATTATACAACAGGTTGATGCATGACGGGATAGTTACATCCACATTAAGACCGGATTAGTTTATGTGCGGCTAGATGATGCAATGTGCATTTTACTTATTTTGTTTGCACGGCTCAACAAGTGAAAAGCTCAATCAAAAGTCATGTCCTGGTACTGCATTCGTTGTCGATTATCATACGTGACAATTGGAGGGTTATTGTGAAAATTCCACTCTATGATATCTGCTTGGTTAAGGTTTGAGCATATTATTATTTAGAAAAAGATAAGGTAAAACAACAATTTTTCTGTTTTAGATTAGAAAGATGGGTAGGTAATGTCAGAGACAATACCGAAATGAAGTAGCATAGGCTGTTAATACGAATACTGCAATTTTTACTAATTTTCGAAAGGTTTTATTAAATAAGTTGTTTCGGCATTTCCAAAGAAAATAGCGAAATAACGGTACAAGCGTATCCGATTCTCTGCTGCTGTCAAAAGAATTATTTCACTCATTACCATCAGATTTACCTTATAAGGATAAATATGTTCAAATATTCTAGGTTCCGATGCACGTGTACCGATATTTCGGTATTTCCAGTAGAAATAACGAAATAACGGGTTATATTACAACCTATCAGAAGATAGTCAAAATTGTAGCATTCGCATTAACAAAGTGCTAAAGTGTATTCTACTTCACTCCAGTTATGTCTCTGACATTACCCACCCATCTTTTTCATTATCATTTCATTTTACACACTTGTAAACCGTCTGGGCAACAATTTAGCACTGGGTGGAAATATACCTTTTTTGCGTATACACTCCATAGAGTGTATTGTTTCGTAATGTTATGCTCACCACTATTTTGTACCGTTCACGTTGAATTTGTAAATTTTTATATAGTTTCGCGTTTGCGAACGGTTTTTTTGTGCAGATAGATGTAGTAATTTTTGTTTGACAATTGTACATAGTTAACATAGGGCTTAGATAGGCCACCGCTCTCCTACTGCTGAAATAAGTGCACTGGCTATGCTGCGCATAGGTGATGACAGCTATGCGGCGGTGCGGTTGTTTTGGTGTTGAAGGTTTTGTCGTGTCGTGAGGAAGGCGGCCATCGAGTTTTAGATAGTGACGGACCACGGCATTGAATAGACGCCCAAATTAGTTTAACCTACTTTTCGGGACAGTTTCCCGCCACCATAACAAGAACAGTTTAGTGCGCGCGTGCGACAGTGAAAAGTCCTGTCGAAAAGTGCCAGCCCGTGGTCCGGGTGCTCTGTGATTTGTGGTGTTGGGTAGTCGAATAACAGAAGCTAATTGTCAAGGAGCCGCTCGCTTCCCCGGCTAAATAAAAAGGACCCAAGTGACACCAGTACCGTTCTCACTGTGGAGGATCAGTAAAAGGGGCCAAGCTCTCCTCCACAGTTAACCATCAAGGAGAACGAAGCAGGGCGGACAAAGGTTCCCCCTGGGAAGTTCACTGCGATGACTTCCGGGATCGTTTACGGCGAGTAGACGATCCGGCGATTCGTCGCCAACGTCGCTAGAGAGGTTCCAACAAATGAGCCTTGCTCACCTCCCTGGCTAAAAGTTGAGGAACGCTGCCGGAGCAGCCAACGAAGATACGACCAAAGGAGAACTCGGCCGTTGCTGTCCCGGCCGGTCGGAAGAAACCGTCCGTCTTCCCGCCATCGTCAGCAACCATAAAAAACGCAGTGAAGAGGAGGTGAATAAAATTTAGGTTTTTTTTTGTTTACTTTTTTTGTTTGTTACGAAAATCCGAAATTCTGTAGACGCCCTAAGGCCGCCCTGAAAGGAAGGGTTCTCCGAGCAAACAAGAACCCGAGAAGTGGACTTACCGCTACTTACACATTGTAGATGTTTTCAAGTGATCAATCGGTGCAATTCCACCTAAAGAAACTAAATTCGTGTTCCACATCGCTCCAAAGATTTTCGACTAAAGTTCACATTGCAATTGCTGCAATTCCGATCAACTGAAAGCCGCAAAGGCATCGAAATACAGACGCTTGACTGGGAAAAAAATTCTTTTCGATCGGTTGAAAGTAAAACCACCGAACGAAGAATGTCACAGCATCATGTAATTTAATTAAATGTGAACCTTGCAATGAAATGCAATCCCCTGACCAGTCGACATTGTAGGGTAACAGGGGTATTTTGGACCGCTTTAGGAAGTCATGAGAAAAAATTTGAAAAAATACAGTTTGGCTACGTAATCTGGATCATTTCATAGGCTAATACGTACGGCATTATGATTTTTTTTGGATATGTAGTGTTCTAAATAGTCAAATAAACCTTAATAATTGGGAAAAATGACAAATCGTGAAAGCGCATTTTTCTTATTTTGGACCCATCAACTTTATTTTGGACCGTAAACAAAGCATATTTTGGACCATCGATTTTCCTTTGTACCATTGCTGTAAACATATTTTGGACCGATATCGAAACAGATTTTGGACCATCTAAATGTTCACATATCTCACTTTGTATGATGAATTTGTACATGATTGACTAAGAAGTGCTTTTCTGGGAACAAAAAGTGAACTTTTTTTTAATGCAGAGTAGATATGCAAAGAGGTGTCAGAGTTAATTGGGAGCATGGCGATAATATGTTATCCTTTGGAAATAGCTAACATATTTTGGACATACCCAACATAACAATTTTCATACATCTGATTGCTTTTTTAAAACTAAAATCGATTTCTTATGTATTTTATAAAGACAATAATGATGTTTGCATGATTGAAATGTTTGCACTTTATAAATAATAACTCTTCGATGTTGGTGACAACAATGCCACCTCCTCCTGATTTTGGATCAGTTCAGCTGAAATGTGAAAACACGATTAAAAATTTTCAATTCAATGGTTCCTATTAAACCATCTGACTCAGAATACACCGGGAGTTGCTTTCTAGCATAATAATTTCAGTGTTACGTTTGCAATATTTCAATTTGTTATGAGCTTTAAATGGAAAAATGTACAAATCATCGTCAAGTGGTCCAAAATATGGTACTGGTCCAAAATACCCTCGTTACCCTAGCACAATCTCTACTTGCTCATCGACATCGAAGCGGATTCCTCGATGACTAAGCTAATGATGATTGCCATTATTCATCCGGCGTTATGAAAACAGCTCAGCGAATCGAATTGGACAGAAGAGCTGCCGACACGAGTACGAATCGCGACTGCAATTTCTGCTTCCACACATTATAATAGTAATTTTCATTCATTCATTCAATTCTGTCCAATTGCTGTAGGTTGATGAGCACGCAAATGGCGACCGTATATGATAGGATGTGCATTTCTGCATTTCCTTTCTAATAGTAATAGTCCCGGTCATGATTTACCTTCACTTTTGTATGTCTAGGGTCCGATAAATAGTCGAACCAGACATCAAACAGGCCCAATATAAGCAGAATTATTTAAATTACGCTACGTCCTATAAACAGAAAATGTCAAGGTTTCACCATTAAATATCGAAAAAGATTTCATCAAGCGAAAAAAAAACGAGAACAGCAATAATCTTAATTGGCACTGATTTGGTTTGATATTTTATTGCTCGGCGAGCAGTAACTTTTCATCATCGGTTAACTGCTTCATCTATATCGACGCCATCGTCTTGGACATTGACGTCCCACACAATTTCGCCGCTGCCTGCCATTGTCGGGGGATACGCTGACGCGCGGTCAGTCAACATTGGCCCCGTCATTATTAACTTATTTTATGTAAGCTGCTGATATTGATTTAATTAGTTTGTGGTTGTTTCAGCAATCTACCCCCGGAACCCGAAACACCTTTCCACCCACTAGGTGCTATTATTACGATCGCGGTTATTGCTTCGATCGATAGGCGATTTGCGTGGCTCTGTGTGTGTGCGAGGAGAGAAGCTCGAACACACTTGGATTATTTCATCAATTTACACTCGATATGTACATACATGTATATGAAGTAGTCTGGCCAGATCTGTGCGCTGCAATTCTATTTAATAAATGAAATTATCTTTTGGTTAATTTAAATATACGGTCTCATTTACACATATCTTTCATAAATTTACATTGCTCTTGGGCAGCTGTCTGCAATTTAAATGGTAGAGAAGTTGAAATGAAATCGAAGTATTCATGAGTGTGTGTGACCCGTCAGGGTAACAATTTAGCACTGAGTGGAAACATCTCAACATTTGTCTATACACTCCGTAGAGTGTATTTATTTATGCTCACCGCACCGTTCCCATTCGGTTGGAGATTTTTGTTCAGTTCCGCGTTTGTGAACAATTTTGTTCGTGTAGATAGGTTAGGTAAATTTAGTTGTATATTTGTGTATAAGTAACATACCCTAGTAACAACTGAGGTTTTATTGTAGTTTTGTAGCCGCTGATAAAACTTAGATTGCACTTTAAGCATGCTATAAAACTTCAATTATTGCTTGGGATAGGGTTAAATAGGCTTCAATTCTCCGATTGCTGCAAAAATGTGTGTAATGATTATGCTGCACACTGACTGGCAGCACGGTTTCGATGTTTTTGTTGACATCGTTGAAGAGGATAGAAAGTGACGACCTCGTCATCGAGTTTCGGGACTGTTTACCGCAACCTGGGCTGACATTGCGCATCTCGAAACGAAAGGTTTATTGTATGCAAGCTTGTACAAAAAAGGCGATTCGAAATGGTTCCATAATGTCGCCCCTGTGGACAAAGCGTGAAGTGCTTGCGTGCGACGGAATGCGAATCCGTTGAAAAGTGCCGTTATTTCTGGTACTTGTAATTGTGATGTTGGATTACCGTCGGGGGAAGCTGATCGCCAAGGAGTTTTCGTTTCTTCGGCTAACCGCGACCGCAGTGATATCTGAGTCAGTGTTACATTTAGCAACATCGCCTGGTTGTGTATCAGTACTATATCCCCACGAACAATATAATTTTGTGAACAGAATGTTTAGTAGAATTTTGGTACCGTCAAACGGGATTACTTGCAACACTTTTCAACTTCAAAGCGGTATAAAAATGCTGAATCAGGAATCAGTAGCTTCTGGCTCAAAAGGCACGTTCCCCATGTTGATCGGAGATTTGTGCCTTGTCAGGAATCGTCTTTTCATCATTTTCCTGATGGGAAGGATTGCTGAAGTGGTAAGGTTAGGGGTAAGGAAAATAACGACAAAGAACAATTAAAACAGAGCATTCTGCACCACCGGAGAGATGCTGAACGATCTGCAGGTGCTACAATAGCAGGAATAAATATTCCACCCCCGGAAGGATTTAGAATTTTTATTTAAGCAGTGATAAATCAACACCCCCGAAGGAATATTGAGAACGACAACACCCCCGAAGAGAAATTGTCATTCAAATACGGCCAAACCAATAGTTCTTTACCACACTGGGTTAGGAACAATAGCATATCCTTAAATTTCAGCTCTCTGTACATAAATTCATCTATGTATGGAGAACCAAAAATCCGGATACGTAATTGCATTAATACAGGGCAGTTGCATATCAAATGATATGATGTTCCGTAATCGGATTCACAAAGATCACATGAATAATACTCAGCACGCTGAATAGTAGCCATAATTGAGTTTGCAATGTGCAGTCAGTGCCCTGACTAGAATACTCCAGTTGTGCTAGGAAAAATGCAACAAATTCTTTGACATTTTCGGACTCACATCCTGCAGAAAAGTCTTTGTTTGAACGCAAGTTTGCAAGCTACGCCAATGGTTGGCATGTTCGAATGCAGCCCAAGAGCGAATCTTGTTGTTTATCCAACTTATCGACAGTGGTAGAACTGGTTCTGGACCAACGAAATCAGTCGCAGCGCCAGCTGTTGCCAATTCGTCCGACTATTCATTTCCAGTTATACCGGAATCACCGGGTACCCATAGAAGGTAGATAGCATTTGAAATGCTAAATTCTTTGATTTGAGTTCGACATGCGATTACTAATTTCGATCTCGATCTGCCTGACTGTCAGAGCAAAAATAGATTCTTTTACCGCAAATTCCCTGTTGAAGTGCCGATTGTACGCCACACAGAATCGCGAAGATTTCTGCTTGGAATACGGTACAGTATCTACCAAGCGAATGAGATTGGTTTAATCTCATTTCATGACAATAGACACCAGCACCACCGGCTCGGCCCTCCAACAAAGAACCGTCAGTATAACAAGCTACGTATTCTTCAAGTTGTCGCTCCATCCAGCCAGACAGCCATTTCTCGCGAAGCGGAATTCTCACATTGAAAGTTTTAAAAGGAAAACTACATGTGAGTGTAAGGTCACTGCGAGCAAGTTTATACTGTATCCCAAGTAACCATTTGGGGTTTGGGGTTAAGTCTTGTGTGGCTAGTTGCACGATCTATTGGGTTACTGTTCCAGAGCCAAGTAACCTTAAGACAGTATGTATAAGAAAGTGCTTCTTACTTCAGAAACACGTGTAATGGTTTTATGTTCAAGAGTGCCTCTAGAGCAGCAGTAGGTGTTGTCGAGAATGCACCAGTCATCGCCATCAAGACCATCCTCTGAAGATGGTTTAACTTTGATTGGATTGTCGTGGCTTCTTCCTTCTACCACCAAACAAGGCACTCGTATGCCAGTATTGGTCTAACAATTGTTGTGTAGATCCACTGAATGTACTTGGGTTTGAGTCCCCAAGATTTGCCGAAAGCCCATCTACGTTGGCCGACGACCATGCAAGTTTTCTTGATGCTGAAATCGATATGAGCTGTCCAATCATGTTTTGAGTCAAGAATTATCCCAACGTACTTAACTTGATCTGCGATAATAATTTCAGAGTCAAAGAACTGCAATGGACGAGCTTCGGTTGTAGTTCTTCGTTGCGTGAAAAGCACCATTGATGTTTTATTGGGATTAACTGATAGTCCAACATGAAGGCATCATTGCTCAACTTGTTGCATCAAATCAAAAAGTATGTTAATGTAAATACCTGTGAGCATTATATGATAATCATCAGCAAAACCATACGTCGAAAACCCAAGCTCATTAAGTTCTATCGGCGACAAGGTTCCATGTAAGTGGTGACAGCACACCACCTTGACGACATCCGGAGACACTCAGTTTCCTTATCTCTACTTGTTTTAACGATGAGCACAGATATCGGTTGCCATTTGGCTTATGCAATGCTCCCGATATCTTCCAGGAGATTCTACAAACAACGGTTCTGGGCGGATGTCGCGGAGTTTGTAACTACTTGGATGACATATTAGTACACGGGAAGACCAAAGAGGAGCATGATAAAAATCTCGAAGCAGTTTTAAACCGTCTAAGAGATCATAGTGTGAGCATAAATAACGTCAAATGCGTGTTTTGCGAACAAACGGTGAAGTTTCTTGGGTTTTCAATGTCTCACGATGGCCTGCGAGTCGAGGAAGAAAAATGGGAAGCAATAAAGAATTTTCGAAGACCGCAGTCTCAGTTGGAAGTGAAAAGCTTTTTAGGACTGATGAATTTTTCGGAACGGTTTATATTCAAGAGAGCAGACAAAACAAAATTCTTAAGGAACCTAGCGAAGTCGGATGTATTTTACTGGACGCAAACAGAAGAAGAGGAATTCAACTTCCTGAAACATGAAGCACTGAAAGCAATATCTAGACTGGGATTCTACAATCACGAACACGAAACTGAATTGTACGTTGACGCTTCTCCCATCGGCTTGGGCGCAGTGTTGATTCAGTTTGATGAAAAGGGAACCCCTAGAATTATATCATGCGCATCTAAGGCGTTAACGGAAGCTGAAAAGAAATATCCCCAGACTCAAAAAGAGGTTCATGATATATGAAGGTACTCCATGACCTCGCGTTGCTTCCAAAATGGATTCGAAAAGCACGTTGTCAAAAGCACCTTCAATATCGAGACAAATTCCTACACTTGATTGCTTTCGTGAAAAGCTTTTTCAATGTTGTAGACAACATTGTGTAACAGGGTGGTAGTAGACTTCCCCCGCTGATATGCATGTTGCATTGCATGCAGCGGGTGCTCACCTAAGCTAATGTAATGGTCGATTAAACGTTCCACTGATTTGAGAAGGAAGGAGGTCAGACTGATCGGTGTAATGCTCTTTGCCTCCTCATAAGTGGCGCGGTCACCTTTGGGTATGAATTTGACAGTTATTTCCCACCACGCCAATGGAATGTATCCTGTTGCAAGACTACAAGTAAGAACCTTTTGCAAAATATACATGAAGGTTCATATCCTTTTTGTAGTAGAACTGGAATAATTCCATCCTTTCTCGGAAACTTATACGGAGAAAAACATTCAATCGCCCATTTGATCGATTCGGTTGTCACAATTCTTCGAGCAAATGCCCAAGAATCAGAGCTACCTGAAAAGAACTAAGGGGCAGTCGTCAGTGATGGCTCCGTACAGTCTGGAAAGTGTGTTCCAAAAATACAGTTGAGTACTATATCTTCGTCAGACGATTATTCACCATCAGCAGTGGAACTGACATGAAAGTCTATCGATTTCGAAAGTAATTATTTAATATACTAGTCCCGTTGAGACTTGAGACAGGCTTTTCCAACCACTTCGCTCAAAGGATCGAAGGGCATTTCTGTATGCTTTGCGAGCCAACTTAAATGCCTCCGACCCGTCCCTGCGTCCGCAATTCCAAGCTCTTATACATATTTTTTGACGTAGGACTATGTCTTTGTTTTTGATATGGGGGTGCACTTTGCAAATTCTACAAAAATGGTACGTAACAAAAAGTGGTCCAATTTTATACGCATATGATTCAGCCATCTCACGACAAATTTTCAAATAATTTGCACATGTTGTCTCATCATACTTCTAAGAATAGATTCCCATAGATAAACCCAAAGATTTTTGATAGCGTGGCATTAAAAATTTAAATAATGTACAACCAAGTCAATATATCGCTAATTTACACACAGAAGATAGCGCTTCCCAAGTCCGGCGCTACAGATTTGTGTACCTAGCGCGCTACGCTTTTGTGAATGACGTCCTCATCGACTATTTAAAGAACGGATTTGGCCGGACAAGCTCAGTTGCCCGTTGAATGGCAAGCATGTTTTCACAGCCTGTGTAGCTGAGTTAGAAGTCCGTTACACTGGCTGTGGAGGTACGCTACCCAGTACAATCTCGAACACAATTATTCACAATTAACATAGTGTCGTGGTACAAGTTGTCTCTTTCGCTCTACCCATCATCATCAGCGTTGACTCATTTTGCTTTGTGCGTTTGGGTTCAATGTTTGAGGCGAATGTGTAGGTAGGTATATTTAATTTGTTAGCAGGGTTACCCTGATTCACAGATTTTTCTGTAATGTCACAGATTTTTCCACAATTTTTTATCACAGATTCTTTTTCACAAATGGCAGATTTTTGGTATTTTGATAAACATTTCACAGATTTATGAAAATATTGTGATTTTTCACAGATCGTCACTTTATCACAATGTATTTTCCTATTTTAGTTATCGCATATGGTAAAAAGATATTTTTGACCGAAATAGATTTCAATGTGACATCCCTGTTTGTTAGCGGTTGCATGCGTAGCCTGCATGATAGCAATCTGTGCTTTCGTTGCGCAAAGACGAAAACATTCTCAGCAACAAATTTACGCAGGTCGATGGAAAGCACAACCAAAGTTTTTTATTTTTTACGTTCGATCAATTAATTGATTCATTTCCACTTCACGTGATTCATTTCCACTCAGCCTATCATATTTTGATTTTTCTAATAAGTACATACTGCAAAGCCTATTTATGAATGAATACACTGTCACTCGAAAAACCGTTGCAAAAACGCATCCAAGTCCATATATGAAATTGTTTTCGATTCTTGTATATTTATAGTTTCGATATATGATGAAGACCACTACATTCGCCATACATTTGTATGCGTACTTTAGGAAAATTACAATAATGGAATAATATAACTAGCTATAGCTTGGTCTATGCATGAAATGTGATTATATTGTCTAAAATTTTATTTTTCTTCACTGCTCCGGTTTTTTTTATCACGCAAAATCGAAAAGCTTTTACAATCAAGCCGTGTGGTGTCCGGCGGGCTGAAATCTTTTTGCACTATTTCAACCAAGAATAGAACCTCTGGGAACTGCTCCCATGTCGTAAGAGGCGACTAACAACATGCTAGGAGTTCCTAGGCCGAGGTTTTGTTCCGTACCGAAGACTTAATCTGGGCGGACCTTAAGGTTTTCCATATTACCCTCTTTCCAGTCTGTATTTAGTGAATCACTGACATATACCTTTTCTGATTCGCCTTTCTTGATTGTGTACCAACGTTTTAAGTTTCTTCTGGCGGTTGTATATTAGCCGTAAATGACGAAATCTAATTCTACACTAAGTAACAGAATATATTAATATACCGGCACTTCCACGCCAAGGTTTAACTTCCAAAGCTTTGGCTTAAAAACCGTTTTTAAAAAATGGAAACTTTCATGCAGGAAATTTATTGAATTGGCCTAAGATGGAGCTGTCGAATTTCACAAAAAGCTTTTTATGTTGCAAGTGATCTGTAGTTGTGTTAAATTAGGTATTTTTCTATTATATTTGGAACCGTCTACCGACAAATCTACATTTACGAATACCTCCAAAAGTGACTTCTTGAGGTCTCATGAAGGCCTGACACTAGCTTTATGATACTTTTGCTTTTCTAAACAGTAATAAAAATCTCAACATTCAAGAACTTCACTTTGTCAGAAAATGTAGGGCCATCGGAAGCTAAAACTTCGTAAAATCGCACTCCTGGTCCTTTTTTCAGTGCAGTACTCTACGTCACTCGTTCAAATTTGCACCGCTCTTATGGTAGTCGGTATTTGCTAGTATTACTGTTCTCCCATCCATTCTGGTAGTCAAACGGTGGGATAGCAAAATTCTTACAAGTTTCCTATCTCATGCCTCCACGCGATTCTAAGTCTATTGATGACATTTGGTCCTTAGACCGCAGAATGAGAGGGTGCGAACAGAATGAGAGGGTGCGAACAGATCTAGTCGAGAAAACATTGCCGTAAAAATGAATAGTTGATCGGAAATTAGCCCCAATACGACTAATCTGACTAGTATCTATGAACACGGCTCAATACGTATTGAAAATTCGCCGCGTCTGTTTTTATGAACCTAATTTAAAGCTCCGTTATTGCTAACAAGCCCGTGCATCAGATTAACAATCCTTTATATTTCCCTTCAGTGTTCGGTATTATCGCTCGTATACTTGTATTCCACAAACAATCCGATATGGAAAATAAGAAATACTTTCCTTGATTTATAACATCTCGCGCTATTTTTGCCAGTATAATATGCTGTCACTTGGTAGTTTTCAAGCCAATAAATATATCGTAGAGAAGAAGTAGCGAGTTCTGTCCAAATACTGTTGCAATAAATAGTGATCCGGCCCATTACGCAGATAAGATTAGCTTTTCCAGGCAATACTCCCACGATCGGCTGTGTGGAGTTCAAATTGTTTTTGTTTAGGGAACATAGTATACTCTCGGTAGCCGGCTGCCCAGAGTTTAAAAATAACCAAAAACTAAACAAGATCATCTCTTTTTCGAGTGATCGTGCACTCGAAGACTAACTAAACAACTACCTAATAAAATATGCTTTACAGGTCGCATCGTTTGCTTGGAGCGAATCCTAGACCTGATACCCTTCCAAACCACCAACTCCGCGACACCTATGGAAGAGTCTGATGAATCGTCGTCCTTCCGTTAAGTAGGTGGAGCATCAACACTTCCTGTCTACCTTATCCTTTATCCTTCCCCGTGAACGATGGAGATGGGGGCGGCCGGCAATGATGGCTATCATGCTGTTGAGGTTTTAATATGGGTCGGATTGGTATGAATTCCTACTTACCACTTCCTAAGCAACTCTTATTAGATAATCAGCAGTCAAACATGATGAAGTCAGTGTGCAATCCGCCAAAATCATCGTCACAACGCAACGCAACGCAACGCAACGCAAAATCGAAAAGCTTTTACAATCTTTCAAAGCTAATCTTATGATATAAAGATTTTGTTCCGGATATTAGTTCGGTCACGGTTTTCTGTTTTCTTTCTGCAGATCTTCTCACATAAGTTTAATCGGATTCGATCACCTACAACAAATGAAATGACCTGATAACCAAGAAGTTTTGGTTCAATATGTAACATTCGATGTTAATTGGTTGTGCTTAAACTATACGTAAGAAATATATTTCATCAATTCTTGGCATCACTGTTTGCTACACCCCGGTCGTCAACAAAGCTAGTAGTTTTCTTTTTAATTTATACTTGTTGAACAATCGTGATCGTTTTTATTTTTGTACTATTTATTTTTCGTGTTAATCGGTTGTGCAAGTACTTTGAAGTTTCGTGAACTTAACCAGCATCATATCTGATAGCTTCAAGCGTTGTTTTTAGTGAAAGTAATAGTTTTGTGTTTTTTCTACTTGACATTATCACTTTGCACGACGTTACGCTCAATTTTATGGCAAAAGCGACATCTTCTGGTGGATAGCTGATAGTTGCATGCAAGCTCGCTTCATTTTTGCTGCGTTTATTGCATACCCGGTAGGCGTCATTTCCTTCGCTCCAAAGCATGGCTTGTACCAACTGCTCGAAAGTCATAAATGAGCGAATCACCTGTCGTGGGTACTGCGGAAATTCGTTTCACATGATATGTGTCAAGATGGATTATGACGTTCGTGATGTCCTGGGAATCCACTCACGGAATTTATTCTGGATGTATAACGGATGTGCTGATTTGTTTTGCAACGATACTTTCCGTAGAATGGCTTCGCGTTGTTGCGACAATACAATGCCCGACGACAATTCTCTGAAATCATTAAAGGATGACATAGCTGATTTAAAAGATGTCGTTAAAGCTCCCTCGGTTAAAGTCGACACAAAACCGCTATCTCCAACCGTAAATACACCTTGGAAAACGATTGCTGCATATAATCCTTGTTCCAAACACTCCTAAGCGCAAGCGTGAAGATGATCCGATCCGCTCAAAGCAGAAATCACTAATATTCGTGAAGCAAAAGACTCTTGGCCGGAGAACATCTACTTCCGTGAATTTGTGACCAATTAAAAAATCCAACGGCCTATCATCAGGATTGCTACGGAGAAGAACCCATCTGGTGGTGGACAGTAGCGCCAAGCTATCCCGAATAAACTCGTCTGTCTAACTTCATGTTCCTCGGTGAGCGACCTCGGACTACCTGACGAATCGGCAACTTCTTCTGTGTCAGGTAAAGCCAAGAAGGGTATATGCCCTTTCGAAGTACTTCAAGATGCTGCACACCCTCAATGTAAATTTCACTTACAGTCTGCTGATGAACACAACTCAATCGACTCTACCACTCCAGCGAACCTTCAATGTCAAAATGATAATTTCGATCGCATCGCATCTGTCCGCTCAGGTAAACATTTGAAGAATATATGTCCTTCCGTAGCTACACGTGATACAGCGCACCCTCAAGTACGCCTCCCATTGCAGTCAGACGCTGGACACAACAGTTATGACGCAGTCATTCCCGCCGCATCGCAGCTTGTTCCCCTTCCGGACAACAGTACATCCTGCTCTCCCCGCGCTATTTCCGCCCGCAGTCCTGAAACTTGGTATGCAGCACGACACCTCTCACATGACACTGATGGTTTGCGGATTTACTATCAGAACGCGAGAGGGCTTAAGACGAAAATTGATGACGTGTATTTAGCTGCTGTGGACGGTGACTACGATGTTTGCGTCTTCTGAGGCTGCAACTTCACATGGATGCTGTGAATAACGCTTCTTCATAAGCTGGCGCGGATGGCGTGATGATTGTCCTTGGTGATTTCAATCAGCCAGGGCCCGTTTGGGAGCCGTCACGACACGGATACGCTTACCCAGACCCGATTGCTTCGACAACCAACATCGCCAGTCGTTTGCTACTGGACGGATTTGATTTCAACGGACTAAGTCAAGAAAGCATGATTCCTAACCACCAGTCACGCTTTCTGGATCTCGTCTTTGTTAGTGAAATTATTATACCTGTATGTTCCGCCAATGAAGCATCCAGCGTGATTGTTCCACTTGACCGCGCTTGAAATATCAATTGACACTATTCTCTCAGCTCAGTACGTAGAAACTCTTTCTGTCGACCGGCTCAACTTTCGAAAAACTGATTTTGTAAAGCTGCGCAGTTCTCTGTCGCAAATTGGTTGGAGTGTACTGCATGCCCAAGTGAGTGTTAATGCTCCAGTTGTCCTCTAAAAGCGACTACTACTGAACTGTGTTGAGACTTCAGTGCCTAAATGTCAGCCTCCTTGCAACCCGCCCTGGTCAAACAGCACTCTTCGAAAGCTAAAATGTACTCGAGCAAAAACCCTACGTGCCGTACACCAATCGACGGAGTCCTCTTTCTAAGCGCATGTTCACTTTAGCCAGTAATGAGTATCGTTGTTACAATAAGCTTCTGTACAAACGCTATGTAAGGGCTTTTGGTTATTTGTCAACACGAAGCGAACAGAAACTGGACTTCCATCAAGGATGCTTTTCGACGACGAAGAAGTTACGACAACTGTGGCGAAATGTACGCTGTTTGCCAGATTCTTCTCGAGTGTTTTTTCAACTGACTCGCCAACCGCAATCGAACTCGAAAATGCCTCTCGTGACGTTCCTGCTTATGCTGTTGATTTGGATGTGTTTACTGTCTCTGAACAAATGGATATATCTGCAATCCGGAAAACGAAGTCATCTTATGCACCCGGCCTCAGTGCTATACCTTCAACTGTATTGAAAAAATGTTCGGACTTACTTGTAACACCACTTCCATATATTTTTAACCTATCGTTTCAGCAGCAAACGTTTCCTGAGGATTGGAAATGCTCAGTAAGGTTCCCGGTATTCAAGAAAGGTGACAAACGCAACATAGCGAACTATCGCGGAATCACTTCGCTAGGAGTCGAATCTAAAGTTTTTGAATCAATTATCAACGAAGCGTTATTTTCTGCTTGTCGACACTACATCAGTACATCTCAGCACGGATTTTTCCCAGGACTTTCAGACGAGACGAATCTCGTCTGCTTCACGTCATTTTGCACGGAACAAATGTCTAAGAAATTGCAGGTGTATACTATTTACACTGATCTAAAAGCAGCTTTTGATAGAGTTAATCATGAGATACTGATAACAAAGCTTGGTTCTACTAGATTCTGCCATTGGCTTCGATTCTACCTTGTGTCACCGTGAAGAATCCTTTTTCAACACTTCCGGAGTTCCCCAAGGTAGTACGCTAGGTCCACAACTTTTTTCACTGTTCGTGAATGATGCGGTTTTCGTTCTAAGGCGTGGAGGAAAGCTGTTTTTTTCCGACGACTTAAAATTTTTTCTTGTTATACAAAATGAAGCCGATTGCCGTGAGCTACAGCATCTTATTGACACCTTTTATCGAACGAGAAATATGCTTACCTTCAACTATAACATCGCAGAAACTCAACTACAACGCGTTGACCACGTGAAGGATCTAGGAGTCGTTCTTGATGAAAAGCTAACGTATACTCATCACGTCTCAGCGACCATCGACAAAGCCAATCGATTGCTGGGATTTATTTTCAAAATATCCAACGAATTTCGGGATCCTCTATGTTTCAAGACTCTTTATTGCTCATTGGTGCGCTCGCAGTTGGAATTTGCAAACGTCGTTTGGTGCCATTATCAAGCTACGTGGAGCCTTAGGATCGAAGCAGTCCAGCGTAAATTCATACGATATGCGTTACGTGAATTGCCGTGGAACGATCCATCAAACCTGCCACCGTACGAGGACCGTTGTCGTCTTTTATGACTTAATACTTTAACACGCCAGAGACATGCAGCGCAAGCTACCTTCGTGTCAAAGATTCTGCTGGCTGAATATGATGATCCGGAGCTACTAGCGCAAATCAGCCTCTAGTCCTACGTCTACAGTTCGTGTAACCCCATAGAGCTGCCCCTTGTAGTTTTTTTTTGAGTCGAACAAGTTCGGTATTCCACCAAGGCGTTCCTCTAGAAGCACGCATATCTCGAAGCGGGCAAGCCTCTTGGTATGGTTGCCAACTCATGCGTAATACCGTCAGAGCAGAGAGTTACATCTATAACCTCTTCTCTGCCAGCTTGTGAAAATGTTGGGGGGTTTCCTGCATTAAGTATTGTGCAGATTTGTACTACTTAATTATTCCATTAATTCGGTTGCTCTCAAATCGATATCTGAGCTGCCCCAAATTATGTGATGGGCATTTACATCACTGAGGGGAACCTCTTTTTTGCCATAGCATGGTACAACCCTTTTGAAATCATTAGCAGAGTTTAACTTAACAATAACGACAAGAAATATTCATATTACAGTTGACGTAAACCATATCGTATCGTATTGTTCTGTCGGACCGTAGAATTTGACAAGTATAATCTGTGAAATTAAGAACCGCAGCTCAGTAATCCTACGTTTAGGTGAAGTATACTATATCCGAACAAACAACTGTGTTTCGGTATGGCCCCGTTGTTAAAGACTCAGTGTACTCAGTGAGAAAGCTGTTGTTGGTTCAAGTCCTAGGTCGGCTGGGCTTGCTTCCCGAACCACCTAAGTTGATTTAGGTACAAAGATCAGATGTCCTTATCGAGCGTTCAAATTGTGTAAAAATTAACGGCCTATCCAAAGATACTTGGTCGGTGTTAAGTCACACCGGACTAAGTGACATTGCGTTGATTTCGAGAAAAACGAGTTTAAAGTTTAGATCGCAGCATCCTTTACGTTATAATTTGAAATTCATTTTTGCCATAACACTTGCTTATTATAACATATTTCAAATCTGGTAAAAGTCGAATATAGCTGGAGAAATTCTTTAAGTAGTGCTATCATTATCTCATTTTTCATGATTTTGCGACTTAGTCCGGTCTGACTTGACACCAACCAATTAGAGTACCATCACCAGGTTCACTACTGTTGCTATTTGGAAGTTTTACTGAATTGACAGCTGATCACATAGAGATTTCAAAATGGCGTACATCTCTATTTGCGTTGGTGTTTCATCGAGTATTGGTTCAAATATTTACACAAGGAAACTTTTTTGCACGAAGATGGGTGTCTGTTCTCTGTGTCTTAGGTGTTTAGTTGTGTCACCGTTTGAATTTACTGTCTAAGTGGTACCAGATTGGTGCTAGTTCGGATTTATCGATTAACTGGCCCTAAGTTGGCTTACCTTAGCTTAGTTGACCGCCAGTGAGTTTCCTGTGATTGATCAAAGCCTGTTGAAATTGCACATTGAACCAATTGTATGATACTTGGGAGTAGTTCATCATACTCAACGTGCAACCTAAAGAGACTAAGATTATAGTATGATCAATAACGTAGATAGCCACGCCCATGCAGGTCAATTTTGGGATGGGAAGGAATGCTAGTTCAACACTTGTGACCGAGGAATTCTCTGCATCATCCACAGGCGTCACAGGATAGGATTGGTGTTAGTAGGTAGGGAGATGAATCAGGAAATATCTTGGTAGATACTGTGATTTAGCAAAGTACTCATGAGCTTTGTGTTTTCATTTTAGATCAAAGTTTTCAGGTGTACGACTTCCAGTAGAAATATGAATCCATTCATATAGGCATTTTAAAAATTATTCTTCCGTGGGGCGTAATGAAAGGATAAACCCTTGTAGAATATGATAGAAGTCTATTCATCTATAGACAATATGATCTTAGCAATATTTACGAAGTCGCTCGCGATCGATTTCCGAGAATTCGAAACGAACAATTTGAACTCCGAACAACCGGCCATCGGGAGTAATGTTTCTTATTAACACTTCAATAATCATTTTCAAAGTTTGCAATACAAAGAAAGCGTACAAATGTATAAAAGATATCCCAAATGAATATGAAAAAAATCACTGCGAAATGTTAATGACAAGTTGGCATCTCCACTCTCCCTATCAGACACGTTCCCATAATTGGGTTAAATACCAATTGCAAACGACAGGTTTATTAAGCGTAGCAAATATAATTAACACTACGACAGGAAATCGGTGATCCAGAAGAAGAATGGATGGGAAAACAGCAATACTAGCAAATACCGACTACCATATGTGCGGCGCAAATTCGAACGAGTGACGTAGAGTACTGCACTGGATGATTTTGAAGAAAGGTCCAGGAGTGCGATTTTACGAAGTTTTAGCTTCCGATGACCCTACTTTTTCTGACAAAGTGAAGTTCTGGAATGTTGAGATTTTTATCACTGTTTAGGAAAGCAAAAGTATTATAAAGCTAGTGTCAGGCCTTCATGAGACCTCAAGAAGTCACTTTTGGAGGTATTCGTAAATGTAGATTTGTCGGCAGACGGTTCCAGAATTAATTAAAAAAAGCCTAATTTAACACATCTACAGATCGCTTGCAACATAAAAAACTTTTTGTGAAATTCGACAGCTCCCCGATCAGAACATCATAACAGAAAGCTATCAAATTTATATCTCATGTTGATATATATTACTCTCTTTGTTATCTTTATGATATACCGATCAGGAATGCAAGAAAGCTTATATCAAGATTATATCTTCTGGTGCTATCATTGTATTAATAATATAATATTAATGTACGCATACAACGATGATGTTACAGTAAGTTATATATTCTTTCACAATTATCTTTGAACGCTAACGGTTACAAAAATGACAGTATATTTGCTTATACACTGAAGTCTCTTTTTATGCGTCGTAATTCAACTTTTCAAAGGGAATTTTCGAAGTTTTTGATTTTTTTGATTTGGATTTTCAAAATTCCGCGTTTTGAGTATAGACAAGTTTTAGATGCAATTGGTCAGAGAACTCGGCAGTGAGGTGTTTGATTGACTAACTTGGATTAAGAGATGACATTGCCGCCCGACACATAACTGCGAGTAGGAGGCGTATGATTTAAATGTTAATGCTATTATCATAAAAAGCTTTGAAATCGTGAAGTTATCAAAGAACTTTTCTAAAGATTATCATTTTCCTATAAAACTTATTTCGAAGAATATGCAGGAAGTATCAAGCAGTCCAGATAAAATAAAGAAACGTGAATTGAAAGCAAAACGCATTTTAAAACTAGTTTTTGTGGCTTAGTCTAATAATAAATTTTCCTCTAATCTATGCTGCATATTGCGAAAACGAATTTTCAGGTCACAAAAAACTATCTGATATATTATACTGATCTCCAAAATATTCGTAGTGTATTTTGAGGATCTTGATAAGACTTTCAGTGCGATTTCTCCAATTTATGCAGGTTTTTATGAACACTTAAACCTTATCCAGTTTGTGGGTTTCTAGTTTGTGCGTTTTTGGAATTTCTAAACTATCGCGACTTTTTATTTTATCCTCCGCATAAAAAGTGTTTGAGTTTACTTGAGTATATTTAATGGTTGAACTGACAAGTGATTTGAATGCGTTTTTGATAATCCTTCAAATATCTAAAAACTTTAATGCAAAAATATTGTGAATTTCCTCCTTCAAATTTAATCAAATTTGGAAAAAAAATGTATAACAGAAAAAAAACATGAAATATTCAAGAATCCGTCCCATCGAAGTAACATCAACAATTTCTCGAATTTTCTCATAAATCTGTTATATTCGCAGTTGATAGATATAACTTCTGTGAAAGATTTGCATTTCTAGAAATTTATTAGGTGCGAGATAATTGTACTGGCATGTTTAGTATTCCCCATATCCAAAATGCCAATAACAAATCCCCAAAACTTATTTTGAAACTTCAAAACACATTTGTTGCTTTGAATCTATGCGGAATCCTAAATAAGATTTGTCGTATTCTCCGTAAAATAATGTTCGTAAAATATCCGTTCAATGTTACCATGTCGCATCGACATTATTTCTAAAAACCACGTAAAACACGTTAGCGTACAAGAGAAGCGCCAAAGCGCACTATTTAGAATCTAAAAATAGCCCCTCTTTCCTAATCTGAAAAGATATTATAAAGCTATTCAGTCTATCGTCATATAGACAGCTGTATTGGCGAGTTAAATTAAATAAAAACAAAGCGTATGACACCAGGAAAACAAAGAGAACTTAGGCTTGGGCAAAGTTCAATGTGTGCGTTCTGGAAACGTCTTCTGCATCTATAATCGTTTTGCCCTTGACGGAAGCGTGGAATATTATTCTAACAATAAACATCAGTCGAAAACAACGTCGTTGGTTCATGCAGGAAACTTCCCCATCAAACTCAGGATACCCAGGTTCAAAGCGGCAATATCGACAAATAATAATCTGCGTGTCAATTCAATTCACAATAACAATCAGCCAGCAGGTATGCAATCATTTGGCAATGCTATAAAAGCTTTTGATGCATGAAGCTTTTTGCTCCCAAAGCAAAAAGCGCCTTAATGTATGCTTTATTTTTCTCGTATTCTATTTTTAGACGTGCACGCTAAAATCGTTGATATTATACAATAAGTAATTCAAGCTAAGTTGGGGTCAATTATGGTATCTCATGTTGTTATGATCGTGTTATATTGCTATCAACGTGTGTTATAAATGTGATATTCGTAGAGAATTTTTTGTTAGAATTTTTGTTATTTTAACACCTAACGGTTTCTACTTTATAACAAAATTTGATAGGAAATTTTTCGTAACAAAATATCAGCATGAGTTATAATTGTGTTATTTCCTCCTGGTCGGGTCCATCTTAGGCCAATTCAATAAATTTCCTACATGAAAGTTTACTTTAAAAAAAACGGGTTTTAAACCAAAGCTTTGGAAGTTAAACCTTGGCGTGGAAGAGCTGGTATATTAATATATGCTGTTACTTAGTGTAGAATTAGATTTCGTCCTTTACGGCTAATATACAAACTTCAAACGTTAGTACACAATCGAGAGTAGCGAATCAGAAAAGGTGACAATATGTCAGTGATTCACTAAATACAGAATGGATAAAGGTTATGATGTAAAACCTTAAGGTCCGTCCAGGTTAAGTCTTCGGTACGGAACAATACCTCCACCTAGGAACTCCTAGCATGTTGTTAGTCGCCTCTTACGACGTGAGAGCAGTTCCCAGAGGTTCTATCTTGGCTGAAATAGTGAAAAAAAGATTTCAACCTGCCGGACACCACACGACATTGATTAACTGGCCCTAAGTTGATGAGAATTACTGATGAGATGAGTTCTGATTACAACGAAATCGTATCAATTTTCTTGTATTTCGACCGATAAGTTCAGTTCCAACAATTCTATTGAAACCACAAATCCTTGACAAATACTTTGAGCTTGAGCTTGAGCTTGTGCGACCACCTCTGGGCTGCTACCCCGTTATCGATCGGGACTAGCTGAAGTTGCACAGGGAATCAGTAGATAATTATGCTTGGAAGTACCGAAACATCTTTTAATGTGCAACTCCTGGTAATAGAGTGTTTTTGATCAATACCGGCGCCAGCCAGGCCCGAACGTAGATCGCGGAAGGAAAGGGAAGGAATGGTTAGTCCGATACTTGCTTTTGCTAGAGACCGTATATACCACTGCGCAGTCCACAAGTATCACGGGAGGACGATATTTTTGTTAGTAAGAGTATAGACGTTCTTCTTCTTTACCGACGTCATACAGGTGACTCCACTACCTGGACTAGATATCGATCCACCAATTTCATGGACCGGGGACTAACGGTTTTACTTCCCTTCCGAAGGAAGACGTGACCACAGATTTTTTCGCCTCAGAAAAATCTCAAAGACCTCGGCTGGAATTGAACCCAGGCCAACTGGAATGAGTGGCGGTCACGCTTACCACTCAACCACCGGCGCCGTCCACAAACCCTTGACAAATACTTTAGATAAAATACCTCGACACCATCAAACCAGTATAATCAACAGAAAGTTTCCTTAAAACGACCATCTGCTCCCATTTAGCGCAATCTAGCCACCATCGCATATCAGCGAAGAGATGCCCAAAACTGTCGATGGGCCCCCAGAGATTTTACTCAGTCCGGCCATAAGTGAGTAATTTTTTTTTCTGCACAGCAATCTGTTGTGTGATTGTCTCAATCATCATCATCACCGCCATCATCAGCATCAGCGAGCTGTGATTTGGACCTTTGGACGCGAGACCACATTCCGGTACGGCTCGTTCTTCGAAGCTCCCGCGGGACTAAAAAATGCGCATACCTTCGTACCACCACCACCACCGAACCACCAATCGGCAGAAGCTTTGCATTTCCGACCAAATCAGGCCGCACAGTGCAACCCGAGTCCAGCGACCACATTCCAGATAACAAATATATTAAGGCACACCGGATTCGTCCCAATGGGACCTCGCGTATGGAATAATGGATCGCTGATCGACGCGGTAAGAAATTAAATAAAGGAGAAAATTGCATGACGTGGAGATGGTATTGTTAGTGAACCGGCCGCCCGGCCGGGGTCGGCCAAGTTTGCCTTCTACAGCGACTCCCGGTGTAGATGTGGCAAAATTACTCCCGACCAGCCCACCAATGTACTCATTGTCAGCGTTTTATTTTTTCATTGATCCAGAAGCCCATTATAAACATCCATAAATTAAAATTGAACGTATCACTCCGATCTTAGTTGGGCAATCGAGGCACTGGTACGTACGTCAAACCGGCGAGAAAAGTTCAACGGTGAAGGCAGAAGCAATTTTTGAATTTGGCATCAATAAATTATTACCTGCCGTGGTGAGCACAGATCCGAGAAGAAGCGCGCAAAGGAGATGGCAAGTTCCTGTCGTATACCCCGATTGAAGTCTCCGGACAGTTTGCCTTTGATGCGATTTTGTTAATTGCGAAAAAATTAACATCTGATTTTATGCTTTGCCGTGCAGTTTGCAAACAATGATTTGCAGTCGAAATAAAGCTCAATCAACCAGATTATATGGCCTCCCTCGGAACAATCAGTGGAAACTTCGTGACCATTCCTCTACACCTTCTCACACAACTCAACCCGTTTCTACCAATCCAGCAATAAAATTTAATTAACTTTATGATTAATTTATTGCGATCCCCGATCACACTTTTCATGTTCTCCCGTGGCACCCAATAACCGAACCCTTTAACCTTTTTCGCGTTCGCCTTGCACCAGTTGCCTGTCCGTTTGTTCGGTTCTCTGCTCGGCTACCTGTTGTTCGTACGTTCGATGATCTTGTTCCGTTCCAGCCATGCTCGGACCAGCAGCGTATCGGGACCACAAATTCGCTCATTGTACGCCACACGGCCGCTTTAAAAAATTAACACCGCTCAACCGTGTACACGGAGTTTTACACGATTTTCGATTTTTTCCCCGCCACCAACTAGAGACAGAAGCTGATTGGCAAGGCAAGGAAGTAGCTGATGGGACTGTCTGCACCTTGACAGAAGAGAGCGCGCGCTCGCCCTTGGGCTACCAGGCTTATCTAGATGTAGTATTTCACTTTTTCATAGTTAACGTGTTGGCTGGCTGACTTACAGATGGATGGCGATTTGCGCTGGAACATGACGAGCAATCGAGTAGGCAATAAGTTTACTTACGACTACATTAAATTCAGATAAGCCGTCGTAAGAATATTTCGAGTAGGTTGATTGAAATGGCTGGTCGATGGTTGGCGTCAAGTTTTAATGTTGAATACATTTAAGCTTTCAATATAGGGGCCCCGTTTCAAAATATAGGCTGTGGTAGCCGGATCAGCTTTTGAACGGTAATTAATACTTAACACAATGGTTTGATGGGCCAGGCCATTTTGTCAAAAATATGTTCAGCAATGTAATATTAAAATTTGAAGCATGTTTAACATGCATCAATAACGAAAACACTGTATTATGAAAAATCTTTCGAAAACTACTCGTAAATGGTGAAAATTTTCAGCTCATCTCGGTCAGAGCCGTCAATATGATGCACCAAACGAACACTCAAATGACAAAAAGTTTTAAATATACACACCTAGAAAAAATAATGTAAATTTACGTCTCCTGACCCTGACATATACGAGCATCAAAAATAACTTAGTTTTACGTTTGATTTTAATTTTACATGACGTTTAATTTCGTAAATCATGTAATTTTACTCCACATACAGCGTTTGTTCTGAATGGTAGGAAGTGTAATTTTAAGTCATTGCGCATGTAAAGTATATGTTTCATGTAAAATTAAATGGAACACCGTAATGTTCCGTCATTTCGTAAATTACGGTTTGTTGATTTGTGTCATGTTTGCAATTACGTCAACGATAACATTCAGATTTTTTTGGTGTGTAGGTCAGCTACAGATTTGTTTTATTATCATTCGTTTTGTGGTGTTTAGAGCGTACAGGGTGTCTCCGCAAATAGCTGTACAATACGGAGAAGGAAATATTTGTGAGCTGCACACGGCTGGTGGATGAATTAGTTTGTGTCGTTACGTGTTACTAGCAGAGGCCATCATTTTCCTTTTCCGATTGGAGGAAGCTAGCATACCCACACACACACAAACACACGCGCTAAAAACCCGATTTTAAATCATCTGACCAAAGCTCGTTCGTGATTGGGTCCCGCTAATTACATGCACCCAGTCGCAAAACTTGAACAGAAAGTATTGTGATTTTGGCCGGTTTCTATGAGTAAACGTAGTTGGATGGCCGGAAACTACATTTCAGCATCGGGAGAGAAGGTCATAATTTGTTTGTACAGCTTCGCCATAGTAACGAGGGTCAATTGGAACAAAAATCTCCAAACCATAGAACATTGTCATTACAAATCAACCAAGAATTGAATCTGAACATTAGGGCATCGCCAATTTTTTTTTCGGATTTTCGAAGGCCCCCCCCCCTTTTATACTGTGAAAAATGTCAAAGTAAGCTCAAATGCCAAATTACACATCAATTGGACAATTTTAGACCCACGCCTACTTCGCTTCAAGTTGTTGAAATTTGTTCTATAGGAAAATATGTAGAAGAAATACATTAAATGCTATCACTTTTGAAGTAGCACTTAGAAAATTTTTATTCATACCTCTGTTTAAAGGAAATAACCTTAGTATTTGAATGGAGATAACGGTAACGAGTCTATTCTTATATTGTTCCTAAGGTTTGTCCACATTCAACAAGGTACATTTTATGAAAATTGATTGAAGAACAATCTTTTTTCATTCATATTAAATTTTATCATTTTCTATATGCACAAGAAAATGATAAAATTTAATATGAATGAAAAAAGGCCCTTTAACCCCAACTCCTCTTATTTGGACAAAGGTCGCAAGAGTCCCGTTCTATTTCTGAGATTTTTACACAATACAAAAACTGTAAAATATGTATGATATGCAGCGCGGAGCAGGAAAATTATTGAAAATAGGAGATTTTGGGGACAAAATGACCCAGTATCCCACTTTTCCGTACTATTCGAGCTACATAAATATCTCTATTCAAATGCAAATGTTATTTTCTTTAAAAAGACGTATAAATTGTAATTTTCTGAGAGGTACTTCAAAAGTTATTCATTTAATATATTTCTCTTCCATATTGTCCCATAGTACCGATTTCAAAAACTTCAAGTGAAGTGGGCAGAGTCAAAACTTGTCCAAATGATGTGAAATTTGACATCGGAGCTTACTTTGACATTTGTCATAATATGAAAGATCGCCATTGAGGATTCCAAACTGAGTGATTTTTTGCAATGCCCTACTGAACATCTTTTCCTTTCACCAACTATTATTATTATTTCCGATGGGTCAAAATTAGCATACACACACATACACACGAAAAAATCCATTTTAAATCATATAACTGAAGCACATTCCTGATTCTTTATGCTAATTACTTGCACCGAGCCGCAAATCTTGAACAGTTTTTGTTCGAAGCTCCTTCTCTTTGACGATGGAAGTAAGCTGATTTCATTCGATGGCCAGCCCGTTTGACTTCGAACGCAAACTGAACCAAGTACAAAACTGGGGGTCGTACACGAGTGCAACATCATACGCTCGTCTGGACGCGGTATAGGAGGAAAGCTGGAGGAAAAGTAAAAATCCCGCTTGGTTCGTGCCGGTCTCCAGTTTCCTGTCCATCGTTTGCTCACAAAGAGTCACTATGTCAAGCGTGTCGATGACGGAGCAGCCATTTACCTGACAGCCTGGTGGTCGTGCCATCGAAATATTGGAGCTAGCCCTTTCTTTTTTGGGCGTCTATTTTCTTTACATAAAGTATTAAATAGTTTTCACTACGGACCATGGCGCAAATAATTCACCGTTACTCAGGCACGTAGCCAGAGGGGGGGCTAGGGGGCTAAAGCCCCCCCCGAAACTTTTCAAAAATAAATTTAAGAAGCAACATGTTTTTCGGTAACTCGTAAAAAAATTGTATCTTGTTTGGTTTCAACAAATTAATGGGAGAATGGTGAGGAAGATTGCTATTTCGAGCCACCGAAGACATCGGTCACGATATGTACTCAGTATGCCGAGTCTGATAACACACTTCCTTTCATATTGTGTGACTCGTCGGAAGAACAAAAGAAACTGTTACTTTAATTCTTGCTGGGGTGATCCGTCGGATGATTGAATCGTAGAAGCAAGAAGTGGTGCTCCAGCCAAACGTGGAGGCTATTGACTTCTGGAATTTTTGCATAACCGAATTTCATGATGGGAAATATTTGCTGAAGGTGAAAATAGAGGTTATGCTTACGAACATCGCCTTTAACGAGTTCTACCTTGTCAGGCATTCAGTACTTATGTTACTCAACAAATTAGCCTAGGCGAAACCAGTCATTTTGCAACTTGTAATACGTGGTTGATTCTCATATATATGGATGATGAGAAAATCAATGTTCGTCTACAAGATCTGATACCTCTTACTTGAACTGCGGGCGAACGACCAGGAGGTTAAAGCCCCAATAAACAAACTTAACTTCTTTTAACCGTGGCCATTAAAAGATTCCTGTCACATTTGGAAAAAATGTAATTTATTATAAAGGACACATCTAGGATTTAGACGGGTAGGGTCAGCTAGGATTTCGTCCTAGCTGACCCTGCACGCACCCTGCATTGACGGCAAAAACTGCGTCTAGTATCTCAAAATTAACAGTCAGCATCATCATTGAGGAAGTCGACACTGGTGGCCCGTAAGGGGACAAAACAAAAATGAAATCAGATATTCGCGAACTGCCATGTCCATGGCAGTTACCACGATAATAATACGGAAGTGTACAAGATAGATATGAACGACCACCAAGACGCGGTTGGTTATGAAAAATATTTCTCAATCAGTAAACAGGTCAATCGCACGAGATCTGTTGGACAACCATTAGCGTTTTATCATTTTCATTGTTTATATCGTGGAAATATATTAAAGACTCAAGGCTTCATTTAGCTAATGCATTGAACCGACTCAAGTAAACGAATTGTATAATAAAAAATTAGAAGTTTCATAGAAAACTGAGTACAAAAACTGTCCCAAAATTAACATTTATCGCTAGTAATGGTATCTAACAAAACTCATTTTATGCTAGATATTGGCCTGAATAAAGAAAGTTAGTTAAATCATACGCAAATTGAATTTCTGTAATAGATTAGAGCAATGTGCGCTTAATATAAACGTCAAGCATCTTCCAAACTGTTTTCTTACATTCTTTAGCTAAAAATAATTGACACGTATTTTTTGGTTTGGCTAAATATTATATTTTTTTCAAGTTATTCGCTTTTGAACTTTTGAAGTCTATGAAATTGAACATTTTTCAATCACTGATAACTCGGAAACGACTCGATATATGGAAAAAAATATTAAATAAAAAAGTTGCGTTTTCAAATAAGCTTACCAAAAAAAATCACAATTTTTTTGTTATATAACTTATGAAATTTGCAATTACTTGAAACAAATTGAATTTTTTTAAGGCTGGACCAAATTTTTTATTTATTATTTTCTTTAAGTATTAAAATCGTGTTAAAAAGATTGTGTAAAAATTTGGCAGTGGAATTCTTTGCGAGATATTACAATTATAAACATAAAACATGGCAATTTTACACTAAACGCCCAGCGAAAGGCCTGTTATAACTGAAATGTCTCGTAACACTTCGAGTTCCATTCTGAAGTTTTCACATAATCTTCTTAATATAGTTATGTAATCAAAATAAATTTGATTTCGGGGGACTTTAGAAAATATTTGCTTTTAACATGAGATTACCCCCAAAAAAGTCTTAAATTTGCAGAATGCGAGTCATTCCACGATTTACAACTATAATTTTAGTTCCCTTCAATTTTTTTGCACTCTTTAGCTGAAAATTATAGACACGATTTTTTTACTTTGGCTGAATTTGACTTTTTTTTTTTTCAAGTTATGAGTTTTTGAACTTTATAAAGTACTAGCTAATACCCATCGCACGTTGATGCGACTTTCAACGAAATAGGAGGAAACCAAAATTTGTTCCGAAGCGCCTTCTTGTAGGCAGATAATCCCCACCAATAGCACACAAACACGCTCCATAACAAATTCCTACTATGCATAAATTTTTACGGCAATTGGTTAAGCCGTTTGGGAGTCCATAAATCACATACATACAAATATCGACTTTTAGTAATATAGTGATTTTTAAAAGTTTTATAAATTTAATAGAATTGGACATTTTTCATACCCTCATAACTGAGAAACTATTAGATTTCTGGAAAAAAGCATTAAATAATAAAAGCTGCGTTTTCGGAAGATCTCGGCGGATTTTTTTTGTAACATTTGTTTTTGTTAAATAATTTATGTATTATGCAAATATTAGTAACAAATTTTTTTTCAGGGTGGAGTCAAAAAAATCTTTTTAGTTTTTTCAAATAATTTATAATTATATCGAGAAGATTGTGTACAAATTTCAGAAAAAAATTCGAAGTATTTTACGAGATATTTCAATTACAATAGGCCTCTCACTAGGCGTTTGGTGTAAAATTGCCTTGTTTTAAGTTTATAATTGTAATATCTCGCAAAGTATTTTGATATCCACTCCCAAATTTTTGCAGAATTATTTTAACATGATTTTTAATATTTAAAGAAAATAATAAGTAAAAAATTGGTCCAACTTTAAAAAATTCAATTTGTTTCAAACAATTGCAAATTTCATAAGTTGTATAACAAAAAGAAATTGCTATTTTTTTCAGTAAGCTCACAACTTTTTTATTTAATATTTTTTTCCATATATCGAATCGTTTCCGAGTTATAAGTGATTGAAAAATGTTCAATGTTATAAACTTCAAAAGTTCAAAAACTAATAACTTGAAAAAAAATCATATTCAGCCAAAATAAAAAATGCGTGTCAATAACTTTAACTAATGAATGTAAGAAAAAAATTTGGAAGGAATTCAAATTTTGATTGTAAATCAGACGTGGAATGACCCATATATTTTGATCCTATTGATCACCAAAGATCCTTCTTCCTAACTGGGCTATGCCAAAAAATTATGTTAGCATGATGCATTAGAACTGGTAATAGTTACAGGACGCCAGATCAAGAAAATAGAAGTTGAACCATCTACAATTCGTTTGCTAAATCAGAAGATTTTGTGCAAATTTCGACATTCTCTTCGATCGAACATTTTATGGATATTTTTCAACTCATTTCGATTTAGCGTCATCTACACCTTTTAAACGTGTAGCTTAGAACACCTTGCGTTTTCCAGCACCGTCAAGGATTGTCATATTCGGTTAGCGCATAAATACTGAGAACTCTAGAATATCCATTGTTGCAACGAGAGTAAATTGTAACTTGTAAATAAAAATAAATAATAAAAATCAAATTAAACATCAATAATTCGTTGATGTACTATAGCCTTTCTTGTGACAAAGAACATGGATTGTCTTAGATTTGGCTTTGTTTTCATTAAGAACTTTTCAAAATTTCGTTTAGTTTCTAGTGACAATATGAAGTAATTAGAACTAAAAGCTTTATGCAGGGGCGGGTAAAGCGTAGTTGGTAAATTGATTACCTTTTACGCAGCTCATCACGGTTCGTTCATCAATCCCGCACATGTAGGGTTAGAAATTTTTCTAAAGAAATTTTCTAACCCAAAAAGAGGCGAATAACCATAAGGTTAAAACCTGTATAATCGAAATAAAAAAGCTTTATACAATAATTTTTTAAGCCCCTCCCGAAATAAACTCCTGGCTACGGGCCTGCCGTTACTTTTATTTCACTTGTTTTTGGGACTGTGCCAACGTAAGGACTCGATTCACATTCACAGTCCTGTCTCGCGTCGCGTTTTTGTGAATGTTACTTTTATTTATTTATTTATTTATTTATTTATTTATTTATTTATTTATTTATTTATTTATTTATTTATTTATTTATTTATTTATTTATTTATTTATTTATTTATTTATTTATTTATTTATTTACAGTTAATATCAACAGACACAGTATGGTCCTATAATTTCTTAAAAGAGCTAAAAAATTTGATTGTATTCTACTACGCGGGATGTGAAAGTCAAATCCGGATGAAACTCTGTTGCATGTCGAGGACGAGCGTTCATATTTATCGCTCTAAGATGCTCGGGGCAGTCAATTCGATCGTTTAGAATATCCGAAATCGTCATAGCACGGAACAGGTCCCGCCGCATTTGCAATGTATCGAGTCCGATAAGCTGTCCGCGACTTTCGTAACTTGGCAGCTGGTGTGGGTTGCTCCAAGGCAACTGGCGGAGGGCAAACCGAACAAACCTGCGCTGTACTGACTCAATTCGGTGGACACCGTTGAGGTAATGAGGGTTCCACACAACAGAGCAATATTCCAATGTTGATCGAACGAGTGAGCAATAAAGAGACTTCAAGCAGTAAATATCTTAAAAGTTCTTAGATATTCTCATTATGAACCCCAAACAGCGTGATGCTTTTGTGACAATATAGCTGATATGCCGTTTAAATGTCAATTGTTCATCGAGAAAAACTCTGAGATCTTTGACACAATCTGCTCTGTCAATCGTGGATTCTGTTACACAGTATTCGAATCGAATTGGCGTTTTTTTCCTCGAAAACGTAATGTTCGTGCATTTCTTAGGATTTAGGGTCATTCGGTTGATTTCACACCAATCAGCAAAGTTTACTAATTGACGTTGAAGAAAAGCTGTATCGTCAGTATTCCGGATTTTGTGGTATAACTTAAGGTCATCAGCGAATGACAACCGTGGTCCTTCTAAGAAAAAGTTAACGTCGTTGAAATACAGGAGAAAAATCAAAGGACCGAGATGACTGCATTGCGGAATACTAGATGTAGCGAAGAATTCTTCGGATACACAACCACCTATTTTGACAGCCAGACGACGATTACCGATATACGATTGCATCCAACGGAGTACATTGGTACCAAAGCCAAGTCTATCCAATTTTGCAACTGCAATTGCGTGATTAATCTTGCCGAAAGCAGCTAAAAGGTCCGTATAGATTACGTCAGTTTGAAGGCCATCAGACATGGCATCTGTCACATAGGACGTGAACGACAGAAGATTCGTAGATGTTGAACGTTTCGGCATGCTGATGAGTCGTCATAACCGTGTTAGATCTCGACCGAGAAGATTAATTTTTTGTTTTTTTCGTGCTATTGTTCTGGGAGTGATGAAACGTTTAGACATCATATGTGCAAGGAAAAACATAAAAATCCTGAATAATAGCTGGCGGTTATTTGGAAATACCCTTTGTTAACGGGCCGTATGACCGACCGACTACAAATGTTCCACGGCTAAGCACCAACTTCTCCTTTCGATTAAATTCTGTTGCGTTAATTTCCCGTTCCCTCCGACGAAACTTGAAGCCGGCATTATAGCTTCACTTAACGTGATGACATCTCCGACGACCGACATCCCCGTAGGCTCAATGGTGGTCAATTTGAATATATTGCCACGAATGGCAAAAATAATGCCGATAAGTCCTACTGTTCGATACAATTTATGACCGTCTAATACAACCGACACCTGGATGGTCAGATAACTGTCGTGAGCGATCTTGAACAGGTAAATATAATTGCTCGCTGTAAGCTTTTTATGAATAAGTATCTTGTCTACGTTCCCACCCAGGAAGTAAAGATTGATTGTGTAGTCTCCTACATGGACCATAATTGCGCAGATCTGCATAGATTCAAATTTATTCGCGTATTATATTACACACTCTTGAAAAAAATCTATATTTTAACAGGTGTTTACGGCTTTCTTAGTCGGCAAAATTTAGGCTGAGAAAGCCGTAAACACCTGTTAAAATTCCCAGTCAATACAACACCTAAGCTATATTTTAATGTCGCCGTGATCGTGTCCTGTACACAACCCGCTAATTTGTTTTGGCAGTCTGTGGCATATCAGCAGATGTCGAAGGTCGTTTGTTGGTGTTGGTTGTAGTGGATAAGTTTTCTTTTGTTATTTCGGCGCATTCCTTACCATAGTGTGCCGTCTGGTTATGTGCATAGGTATGTGAACACCGTTGAGGGTGTCTGCACACCGAAAAATAATTAAATTTAAACGACATGTAAATTAATACGAATGTAAACATACAAAGCTTGAATTAAAAATTTGATTGAAAATTAAGTTGAATTCGATGCACTCAATGTGAGCATCAAAAAGTATATGATTTTACACATTCGTTCGTGTATTATTACATGTCATTTATTTTACAGCAATATTGGATTAAAAATACATTAATGTGCATTGGTGTCCCGTTTTATGAAGCGGCAATGTTCAATCAACGTGTAAAATTATAATAAAATTCGTTGAAGAAAGCACGACAAATTATGTGTATTTGCGGTGGAACTTAATTTTACATTTATATTCATGCTCCAAATATGTGCATGAAAATAAATTTAAAATTGCAAAATATTTTTTTCTGGGTGGGATAAAATTTCTCAAGTGTCATTTGCGATGGATTGCACTTCTGCATATTTCGACATGAATCTTTAAATATAATCCGTACTAGCGCGCGGTACCAAATCGTGTAGGTGAATTTTCGAAAGATCATTGTTCATAGCTATGGGGTCTTGGTTTTGACATTTACGTTTTCGTATTTCGTATTGCATGTACTACCCACGATCGCATAGTTGTCCTGTTTTCTATGGGATTTCTTATCTTTATGGGACTGATATGCAATCATGGGCAGTGCAGTTCTTCGCTACGAAGCTTTCTGCCTCAGATAACGTGGATAAGGAGTTGAACTACATACCTCGTTTGATGTAGCTGTATGTGTGACACTTCTGTAAGCACAAGTTCCATTTTCATTTTGATCATTTTTTTCACTTCGCGCACTGTCTAAATCTACGATCGGTTTGCGTAAAGTTAATTGCGATTGTGTTATCCCGTAATGGGCGAAATTATTTTTTTTTGATTCACTTATTTAACTTATTTTATTTTGTATCCATAAGTTACACGTACACTCTAAAGCGGGGGTGGCGCGGGTAATATTTTTGTATGTATGCTGTTCGCAAGCGCTTTGCCTTTTGCCTTCTGATCTATGCGAGATGGGCAAGCAGACTCAATCGTGAGATTCAAATGATGGGCATGTTCTTTATAATGTTTTTCTGGTTCTAGAGCCCAGCATAACCCATCGTATTGGGTATCTCCGAGTGGCTATATAATAAGAGCTGGTGAGGAAATGTGCAGTACTCTGATCGACCATTGTTGGAATGGTTCAAATTAATATTCAGTATAATCGTACAAAAACTTTGAATATATCCCGCCTTGTGTGGGAAGCAAAAGCTTCCATAACGTTGGTTCAAGAACCACATTTCCATAAATGAAACTTCTATGTTGAAAACCTACTTAGCCCCGTCTTCGCAGGCTTAAAAAAATGTTATGATAAATTCACGTGAAATGCCTCGTGCATGTGTATTTGCCAGTTTCCCGGCGAAGCTCTAAGCTTGCTATAAAATAAAAAAAAACTTCCTTATCCTTAAGCATCATTTATACGTTTCCCTAGGTATCAAATTTACGAACTGGAACCTCTTCGAAGAAGGCTTGGCTACTAGATTAAAACAAACTCACTCTTAGCAGTAGCATAAAAGTGGTCTGTTTACCTCGAGTTATGTACACTTCTGGGGAAACCCCTTGGTGCAATGTGCAAATGGCTAGACTCAAAGAGTTATATGGATTCTCGTCTGACGGTAATGAAGCACTCAATTGTCTTTTTGATGCGCACTTTCCAGGCTGTACGGAGCCATAACCGATGACTGCCCCTAAGTTTTTTTCACGTAGTTCTAATTCACGGGCTTTTGCTCGTAAATTTATGACAACTGAACCGATCAAATGGGCGCTTGAAAGTTTTACTTCGTATAAATCTACGGGAAATATAGATAAAGCACAAGATTTGGTCTTGGGCTGCATCCAAAAATGGCGCAGCTTGCAAACAGGCTTTCAAACAAAAACTGTGTTATTGTTAAACGGAAAAAAATCCGTTCATAAACTCGTGAAAGCAAGATCACGATTTCGTGAACTGAACGATTTACGAAAACCGTGACCAAGTTCCTGAAGTTATGTACAATAAACCTCGTATTCATGAAACTATTTGCGTTTCCAAAAAAAACTAGTGTGTGTCGAATATATACATGGCGTTACATTCGAATGTTTGGTATAGTTACTGGGGTTGTTCCCTGGACATGCTTAGTTTTTTCCTTGTTCACAATTTTGTAATACACAGCCGACAGTTAAACGATGTTCATGATTGCAGAAGTTTATTCACGATTTTTGTGATTTCTCATCAAGTTACCGTGATATTTTATTCATGAGCATGCTATCGGATTTTTCTGTCAGAGTAGCGTGATTTATGTTCATTACTGCACGATCTTAATCACGATTTTCGTAATTTCTATTTCGTGGTTTTTGATAATGGGTAGAGTGATTCTTGATTTCAGGATACTAGTCACGATGTTTGTGTTAGTAATGTGATTTACATTCATGATTTCAGGATCTTTGTCAGGATTTTTATAATTTCTATTCACGTTATCGTGACATTTTAGTCACGAGTAGAGTGATTTATGCTCATAAATTCTGGATCTTTGTCACGAAATTTGATATCACGAGAAATATGTTTTATGTTCATGATTTCAGGATCTTTGTCAGGTTTTCTATAATTTCTATTCACGTTATCGTGACATTATAGTCACGAGTAGAGTGATTTATGCTCATAAATTCTGAATATGTTTTTATTCATGATTTCAGGATCTTAGTCATGATTTTCGTAATTTTTATTGACATTATCTTGATACTTGTGTTACGAGTAGAGTGATTTATGACGATGATTTCAGGATTGTAGTCACAATTTTTGTAATTTATTTGCACGTTATCATATTTTGTTCTAGAACTTACCATCGACTTTGACACGTGGAGTGATGTGACTGATGTTCATGACAACAGCAGTTTATTATGACATTCGCAATTTCTCTTCGCCTTATCGCGATCTGTTAATTTTTGGTTATTATCGGTTGTCGGAGTATCGCGACAATATTAACAGGAACAAATGTGTGACTAATAACCGGGATGTTGTTCCATGAACACTGTAATGCATTTTTAGTGCTCAGCGCAGTTTTCTTTTTTTGGCAAGACATCACACTGAACCTTATCAAATGAATAACGATGTTCTAGGTCCTAATAGTTTTATGGAATAGTGCATTGAACAAAAATGATTCTGCGAATTATACTCTAAATTTTGTGAAATAGTTCTCGTGAAAATTCCTAGGTCAAGTACTAGGGATCATGAACTAGTTCACGAACCCATGAAGAATATTTCGTAATTTTGTGAAATGTTTACGTGCTCAAATACTTGATCATGTTGTTGAACCAGTTCACGAATACATAAAAAATATTGTATGATTTCGTGAACTATTTCACGAGCACGAATGTTAAGTCGTGACTTTCAGTGGATGAATACATGAATAATATTTCATGATTTACTGAACTATTTCACGACCTCGAATGGTAAGTCGGGACTATTATACAAGGAATCATGAACCAGTTCACACGAAAACATGAATAATATTTTTATGATTTTGTGAACTAGTTCTCGAGAACGGATATTGGACCGTGACTAATATATTAGGAATCATGAATTAGTTCACGAAGATTGTATGGATTCATGAAGAAAATTCCGAGTTTCGTGAAATACTTCACGAGAAAGTATCCAGACTGTTTCGATTTTATGAACTAATGTTCCTAAATCTATGAATAACATCATATGTCAACATTTGGTTTTATGAATAATGTTCTTAAAGTTGTACACTGGTTCACGTACAGAAAATCGATTTGGTTATGACATGGCGGAAAACACGACTTGAGTTCACTAAACAAAAACAAATATTTGTATTAATAAAAGCGTTATGCGAGCGTTACTGAAGGGAAATTAAACATAATTATAAAAGTCATGATTTTTGTTCATGGTCCTGTTTTCGTAACGTTAAAACGTGGTTGTTCCAGAATTCATGGCTTTTTTGGGAACAATTTATTTTCCGTGTACTAGCCCAGTGTGGTGAAAAGCTATAGTCTTTATTAGAAGGTTTTAAAAATTCTGCAGGGAAGAAACTAGCCAAGTGATAAACGACATGGAACGGCACAATTCTCCAACTATCATGGGGAACGTGCCAATGATTCTGATTCTTTTTTGAACAATTTCGAAGCTTAATTATTGTTTATTTATGAAGTAATGTGTATTTTATTCGATTTGACGATTACACTGATTTTAATAGTCCGGTGACAATTTGGCAACTCCCATCTATTGAACTCATAAGCAACTTTTGTGGTATTTTGGTGACGGCTCGAATGGAGCAACATTTAAAAAAGGCACATCTCATTCATTATTACCCTCTAAGAACGGTTGGTTTCAAAATCGTCCAATGAAGGACGTTCGTTTGACCAATTTGGACAACGTTCAAATAACCGTTCAACAAACGTCCATCGTTGGACTCGTGTTGAACGATTTTGAAACAAATTTTTGGACGTCTCAGTGGGTATCCATAGCTGTATAAAGGTTTAGGGACAAAATGCCGAAAGACAAAAGGTCGAATGGACAAAAAGTCGAAAGACAAATGGTCGAAAGACAAAAGGTCCAAAGGCCAAATAGTCGAAAAGGACAAAAGGTCGAAAGAGACAAAAGGTCGAAATGGACAAAACGTCGAAAGGGAGAAAACGTCGAAAGGATACAATATTCAAAGGCATTAAACGTAAGGGACAATAAGACTTTTTTACGCGGTTTCATATTCCATCGCAGAATTTCTGAACATATTTTTTTGATTAGAAGCATTACTGAGGGTAAACAACCAAGACGATCGATTACTGTTTTCTACTGTCTGTTGTTTTTCAATTGCATTTCATTAACAACCATGTATTTTGGTTTGCTGAGTTCAGTACTATCTTGTGTTTAAGTGGAGTGGACTATTCCTTTTTATGTTTGCCTTCTCTGACTACTTTTGACTGTGTGTTGTTCTGTTTTCATGGTGATTTGGGGCTTTTGAATTAGATAGGAATCCTGTGATAACTGCTTTGTTGCCGTCTGTTATATGTCATTTATCATCCGTTTCATACGCAGCTTATTCTAATTATACT
Organism: Topomyia yanbarensis; assembly: GCF_030247195.1. NCBI lineage: Eukaryota > Metazoa > Arthropoda > Insecta > Diptera > Culicidae > Topomyia > Topomyia yanbarensis. Next base: position 92,211,846 of record NC_080671.1, read on the forward strand.
CTCTTCGGGTACTATTTCATCAACTTTGAAACCTGCGCTGGTCTTGGCGTAGAACAATTGGCAATTTGTAAATGTAAAAATAACCTGAATAAAGCTATGTTCTTGAAATTACTAAAAGCCGATTTAAACTTATATGTTAATGTTAAACAAATAATCAAGCCCACCATGAACTTGAATTTCCCAAAAAAAATTAATTATAAAATACAACAAAATGAATTTTCATTGGAGTTTTTTCTTCTTTATAACATGAGCTGTTCTTTATATGATGATTGACTTGCCAAATATATTTCTTTCTCAGTGATGATTTGAGATCGCAATTAATAATACAGAAAATAGTACTGAAATATTCAATAGTCCAAATTTTTCCGAATCTTCCAGGCACAAAACATGTTCGATGAAGCTAGGACGAAACTGCTTTGAAGTTGACCGCATTGCTAGCGTAATGCGGTATAACCGCATAACCGAGGCCAAGGAACCGAAGCGGCTCAAAGCCGCTGAGGACCCGCTGGACGAGCTGGCCGCCGATCCGCCGTCGGAAGCGGCGGCCCCTCGCAAGCAAACCAGTGATCCACTCATTTGCCCGGCTTACTCAACCATAAGGTCGATAAATTTGTTTAGGTCCGACTGAACGGAGCGATGTCGGACAGCACACGTAGTAAAGCGATGTGGCATAGCCACATTAGGCGGCAATGTTGATTTATTTATTTATTTTACTCTTCTGCTATAAAAATGATGAACTAGCTATCATTGGTATGCGACATTTTTAATTCTATATATAATATTGCTAAACATTTTTTTCGTTTCACTATAATATACAGAAAAAGCTATAATTCTTAAAATATTATAAATAATCTGTCTACTTTAGCGTTTCTCGGATAACTGAACAAGTGGTTTAAGAGCCACCTCTTACGAGGACCATTTGGCACGTTCAAAGTTGCCCGACCAGAAAACCAGCCCCAGGGCGGGTTACTTTTACTAAATTTCGGGGGAAACGAAACGGTGGACGCTAAAGTTTTCACCCGGAGTACATTGGAAAAACTACAGGAATCGAAACATGAGACCCTTCAACTAAACAAATCTACAGAAATATCACTTCTTACACCTTAACATTGAATAATGGCTCACGCAATCTATTTTGAAGGTTTATTCCACAAAAAGAACATAATTCTTCTTCAAACTTTCTTTTCCTTCTTTTTTGCCGGTTTGGGGCACTAGTATGTGCGGGTGGAGAATCTATTCTACGCTCTAATTTTTAATATTCGGCTTGGGTTTTTGTCACCCTGCGCAGGGACTCGATCATCCCACGCTGCTGCTTTTGATGCGCACTCACACCTTCAAAAAGTTGACGACTGCTAATACCGCGCTGCTTGCACCAAATTTGATGAAAGCTATTCGACGACGATGCAGCTGTTTTACGCTACCTAGCGCCGAGGGTGTTGTTAAGACCCTAGCTTGGATTTCGGTAAATACTGGTATTGTCGGATCAACGGATAGCGTACCAGAAACAAAATACGGATGCAACCGATCCGGCTGACGGCGTTTAGCGATGCCTCCGGTTTTTGGCTGCAGCGGCGGACTTCATATTGCCTGTAAATCCAAAGTCCTCGCAAAGAGCAAAAAGAAAACGTCATGGAGAGAAATTTATTACGCCCGGTATTTATTCTTTATCGTAGGAGATGGAAGAAGTGAACAGCCTATATTTACAACAGGGAACTGGCGTTACTGAATTGGAAGCTATTTGAATTCTGATACACGATATTACAGAACATTGCCATTCCTATAAAGTTTTATCTATGAATATATGGCTATGATATTTGATCGTTCCTGGAAGGGTACTTTATTAAAAAAACGAAAGGTTAAAAATTTGGTATGGACTTATTAAATTTGGAAATTTATCGGACCTTTTGTCTTTTCGACCTTTTGTCTCTTCGACCTTTTGTCTTTCGACCTTTTGTCCTTTCGATCTTTTGTCCTTTCGACTTTTTTTCCTTTCGACCTTTCGTCCATTCGACCATTTGTCCTTCGACCTTTTGTCATAGATTCCTGTATAAACATGAATAATTTAAACACATCTATCACCAAATTTCTTTCGCTGTTCGAATTAGAGACTGCCCTTGTTCCACAAGACCAAAACATAAACATCGATTCCATTTTCAACCTATAAAATTCAAAATAAGACAAATTGATTTTCGGAAATAGTAGCAGATAACTGTTAAATTTGACCTACCTATATATCAAATTTGAAAGTTATCTTCTAGTATTTCCTAAAATCTCCCCAGACATTAAACTCTCCGACAGAAGCCGTTCTGCTAGGTTTCTGCCAAAGCGGAACCGAGTAAGACGCAAGAAGAATTCTAATGAGAGCCGTACCAAAACAAACGCAATATTTTCCGGACAGAATTATTGCAAGAGTCAAACAATGCTCTGGCCGAAGTAGAGCAAAAATGTATATTCCTGGCGGAATTCTTGTTAAAGCCAAACACTACCGGTTTGCTATAAGAATTCTGGTAAAATATAGAAAAATTCTATCCAAAACCAATTTCTCTATATATGTAGAAAATTCTACATATCCTGTTTAAATTTCCGACCAAAATACTAGAGGACCCTAATTCATTTAAAACAAGTTGTCATAGGTCGTAGGTTGTCAAGTTAATCATTTCCTTTATTGACCAAAATAGTTTTAATTTATGTTCCTACTTCATACAACAAGAAAACCAAAATATTTTTAGAAAGGAAGAGTAGGTTTCAATAAACAACGACGCCCAGCTAATAATAAGATTTATGTAACTTTGCTGACGTTGTTCAGTTACTGATAATTTTTTTTTAAATGATTATTCTCCTTATCCACATTTTGGAAACGCTTTTTATAAATGTTGTGCTAGCTGCATTGGTGGCGTTCATAATACACGTAACGAAACACTATTTTTACTTAAAAATATTTCGTGTCGTTATTCATGGTACTCTTATGGAGAAGGTATACTAGCGCCACTATCAAATCAGTGGTACATATGTGAAACAAGCATTATCTGTCAAATTGTCCCTGGGTTGGATTATATATATATAGCTTATTTTTATTTTCTTGTGCTACACTGCTGCCATCTATGTTTGGGCATGGCGAATCTTTGAAAAACTACAGAAAATATTTTCATGAGTAAGAAAGTAGGAGTTTTGTTGAGAAATAGCACAATAACACGACGAATGTGAAATGAGCAACCGAAAACAAAAGTCGCAAGAACAGAACAAGCTTCTTTACGAAGCCCTCTTTAAAATATATTAGAGTGTAAAAATCTGATACAAACATCAAGCGTAAAAATCGGAATCTGCAAAAGATTCGTTTAAAAAGTTCTCACTAGAAAAATTCGGTAAGAATTAACCTCCAGTATAAAAAACGGCTAACAGTGAATAATTCGTTCGCAGGAAAGTCCGTATAATGTTACATTGAATATTAAAAGTCGGAAAGGACTAAGTACTTTGTAGGAACTGGATATAATTTTGGCATTTTTTTCTGAAAATTGTCTTAAATGACTCTTCCATCGTATAGCTCCGTTCGATTTTTATGCTTGAAGTATATATCCGATTTTTGCATACTAATATACTTGAAGCGTATTAATTTTAGTATAATGATGTGGCTAGTGACTACATTAATAGTCAACCAATATATCCAGCTAGAGTGGGACATGGTTATATGAAAAAAATAAAATTTGGCTCCGAGTAACTTCTTGTGTCCCATTTAGCTTCCAGAACAACTCTGCAAATTTTTAGCTCGATAGGTGAAACTATATTTTTGCGCCCACTGTTTAAAGCTTACATGGGATTTTGTATGGGGAAATTGTTTTTTGCAAATTAATTCTTCCAAGAGTCGTCCGTTACCTCCTAAAAATAAGTGCATGTCTGATTTTTAGAAGAATTTTGTCAAGGAAACAAAGTCTAGAAGACTGCAAAACGATCTGATACTTGTGGAAAAAGTTATTAAGCAAAAACCGATTGATGCCCTGAAGATTGATGAAAATTTCACTTTTCATAGCATCACTGCTTTTGACGTTCTAATTACATACAAATTTTTTAACTTTCTCTTATTATGTACAAAAGAAGCCTCAATTTATCCCTGACAACCTTGCGAAGTGGCCAAATAGTATAGATAAACGATTTAGACATATTAAGAGAGGATTAAAACATTATTGCGTATAATTGGACAACCAACAGCAGTGATGCTAGAAAAAATGAATATTTTATCAATCGTCGGAGCATCAATCGGTTTCTGCTTAATAACTTTTTTCTCAAACGTCAGATCGTTTCGTGGTTTTCGAGACTTTGTTTCTTTGTTAAATTTCTTATAAAAGCCACGTAACGATTTATTTTTGGGAAGTAATGGGCGACTCCTGGAGGAATTATTTTGTAAAAGTTTTTTTTTCCCATACAAAATCCCATGTAAACTTTAAACAGTGGGCGCAAAAATATAGTTTCATCGATCGAGCTAAGAATTTGCACAGTTGTTCTAGGACCCAAAAAATACCTAAAAAGTTGATCGGAGCTGGAATTTAATTTTTGTCCCACCCTAATATCCACATAAACCGACAGAAAAGATGGAAACATCTTCTTCGAAATGTTTCTACCATTGAAATTTTTTAAGATATTCAATCTCAAACCGTAAACTTAAATCTATACTATACAAATTTCGAATTTTAAGGTTTTTGTTGAATGAATAGTAGGAATGAGTCATTCTGCTTCTAATAAGGCTCTGTGAGTTTTAATTGAATATTTATGCAAATTAGAAACAGAAGACCCAAGATTCACACACAATTGCCTTAACAATAAACTTTTCATATAGCAACCAATTTCTAAGCTTCTTGCAATTACTTTGAAACAACTGCGCTAATTAAACAATTTTCCCTACCTGAAAGCATCTGGTTCAGGATAACAACTTCACCACGCTCAACGAACATCATCATATTACAACTCATCTCTGCCCGTCGTCGGAGCAATCATACCCGATTGCTACGAAACATTCCTGATTCCATCAAACCAATCGCTAATGAGATTAATCAAAATGGCTCAAGTCGAGCCCGATGTCGACTGGGCGACAATGACTAATCACCAGTCAGTGCAGTGAGCGGACACAACACATCCTACCACCACCGGATGGTAGGTATTTGGCGTGCCGTGACGACCCGCGATGCATTGCATTGGTGGCGGCGGATGGACGCAGAACCCGGTGCGGATGGAAAATCACTCCATCATCGCGTCAATTGCTGCCGCTCATAGATATCAAGTGCGCGTTCCGAAGATGATGGAGCAGGCAATGACAAATGACTATCAAAACCTGTCCGGTCGCCATCCAGTGTGTTTGTGTGCTGATCCTCACCTCGCCTGCACCCGAGCTGTGCAGTGTGGTGTGGCAGAATTAATTAAAATCGTCAGATAGCTAAAGCCCGGCTAGATAATCGCCCCTTCTACGTAAGGCACTGGCCGTAACGACTTACAAGTACCAGTAAAGGATTTCTATACTCATCATAGCCGACAGGGGCTGGAACGTTAGCGGCTTAGTGTAGATTTCGCAGCCGGCGGATGACTTTAATCACACGAATTCAGATCAAATTATTCAAATCACTCATATTCAGAAATATGAATTAATCATGTTACACCCTTAAGGGAAACGGCCCCCTTTTTTCAATTTATAATTTTGTAGTCCTCGCCCCACTAGGTCAACACTACATTGGTCCAAATTGAGTCATCTGGGTGCGGGGTAGTTACCGCACTCGGCAAGGCTCGGAATTCGCGAACGACTAATCGGAATCGTAAAATCCCTGCAGGTCCGGTCGGGTCGGATCGGGTCGGGTCGAGTCGACGAGATTTCAGGGTCGGTGTCGTAAAAGCCCTACAGAACTCAGGCAGTCAGAGTCCGTTTCACTTTACGCGCGGTGGTGTGTTAATTTAGACCCGCGGTAATGAAATAATTGCACTTCTTGGGAATTCGCGAAGGTATAATTACGAGTGCTACAATATTGCAGCGCGGGAAAAATTGTTAAATCGCTACCTCAGGAGCTTTGTGGCCAGTTTAGTGAAGGTGTTTGAGAAGTAAACTGCGTTGCAGGGTTTCATTAATGGAATTTACCATATCATTTTGCGATCGCCGCCAAAGAAGTGCAGCTTCCGGTGAACCGCGGTGAATCGCATTGTCTGGAAGCTCCGAAAAAATTGCGACGATGACCTGGTAGTTTTGAGTCAGAACTAATTTCGATTCGGCGTGGTATTCTCGACAGTCAGACAGCCCATACTGGATGGAAAGTGAACAATCTGCATGTCATCGTGCATTACGGAGTATTAAATGCCCTTCACGATATTGGTTTGGCCACAAATCTGTGACCATCGGCGATTTGTCTGGGACTGCGTACTCTGCGCGGTGTACTTGTTGGAAACAGGCTATTTATAATCTCCGAGTAAAAGTGATCCAGTTTTGCTATGTTTTAGATTTACAATATTTAGAAAGAAATAACAATTTTCCTAAGATTTTGTTTTTGTTTCGATTATATATGTTTTAACCTTGGGGTCATTTTTCTCTTTGGAAATTGCCTAGCCAGCAAAAGAAGCGCTATAACCGTAAATGATGCTGATAGTTTTAATTTTATTAGAATATTTAATTAATCTGATGTGCGATTTTCTAGCATTGCTCATGTCGCAACCACATACCGTTAAGATTAAAATACTCATAACAGATTAAATAAAAAGGATCAATTGCGGTTCATATTGGTATTTCAATTTACCAACTTTTCCATGGGTTTTGATGCAAAAGGAAAAAGGAATAATCATTCGATTACTGCGAATAATGACAGCCAATTGAACTTATGTAATATAACGAGTAGTTCCAATTTCAAAACTTGGCAGCAATATGTTGATGTTTCATAAAAGTAGTAATAATTCAAAATACGGGCTGCCAAGCTCAGTATTATTATTGCACCATGCTTCATCATTTCTGGTATAACAAAAACATTAAATTTATCTGTAGAATATTTCAGTCCAAATAACTGCTCTATATGCAGATAGAAAGCAGATGCATATAAAACTCTTATTGGTTTCTTGGATAATGACGTAGCAGAAGTAAGATCTTCATGTTGTTCAATTTGAATCTCAAAACTTGGCTTCTGTAGTTTTCAATGTCTGTGAAATTATTAATTGCTATACTAAACGACGTTGAATCATCCAATAATTGATTTTTGATCTCGTGTTGGTGAAATGCCCCGCAAATTTTTGGATGGTAATTTCATGGAGCTATATAGATTTTAGATAACACTAGTTTACAAAATAAAAATAAAAATCTGAACTTTTATATTCGAACACCATTTCTAATGAAAAATTGCGAGCTGAATCCGAAAATGAGGTCCAAAAAATTTACAGTAGAACAGTTTTCGAGATACAGTGAAAAAATGAATTTTACCTTTAAAATTAAAAGTAAGTTCAGTAAAATCCAAATATCTTCGGTTGTGGTGCATCGATATGAAGTATTATTATGTTGAATTAAAGGTAACAGAATGCACTTTCGATCGTTAGAACATTTTGTTTTAGTGCGATTACTGGTTCTGACGTTATTTACGAAGCTATTGAACTTTTTCTTAATTTTTCGTCGTTTTTTGAACAAAAATGAGCGCATGGTCAATATTTTCGGCAACATAAAGCAATCCCAAAAAAAAATATATTTTTATGGGAAATTAAAGCCTGCTAATAACCAATGAAAATAATCACTTGTTAGTTTAAATCCGATGAAAATTGCGAAAGTTATTCATTTTTTTGTAAAATGGCAATTTTTGTGTTTCTCTGGGTCAACTTATTGATCCCTCTCGATTCCAATTTTTTCTAGGGCTTGTTTAATAATATATAAGGGGCATTCTGTCAGAATTCTGTTAAACAAGTAAATGGAGAAATTTTGAAAGAATTTAATGTATGGTAATATTCGAACTCGTTTATCCAAATGATTAAAGACTTCTGATAACAATAATTTCAGCCTCAGTGGAGTAATTTCATCAAAAATTCGGCATTAAAAATACGCATGATATTTACATGTACAGAAACGTATATGTACAAAACACATTGTAAACTGCACGCTCCACAATGCCTTGATACACACACGTTGTACGTTGCATATGTACGAAACTAAAGGCGCAGCTTTTTATGAATTGCATTTTATGCATACCTTGAAACAATTTGAGATACGAGCGTTTTATGAAAAAGTTATTTTTTGCTATTTTCAAAATGATGGGGTAAACCCGATCGCCTATGGTTTTGGTAGATTTAGTACAGATATTACCCAAATTTAATGGTTTTAGCTTTATCAAACTCCAATACAATCAATCGTGCATAGCACCCAGTCTAATTCAACTACTTATTAGTTAGCTCCTTTAGTAGGGTTACAGCAACATTCCTCGACACACCACCAGTTCTCCACCATCCACACTGACTGGCAATTTCTGCATGACAGTCGGAGCTGTGGGTCGAGACTTAAGACTTAGAGCACTTTCCCTACGAAGACAATCTTGGCGGTAAACGTCAGATTATCCAATTTACCGAGCCCTTCAGCTCCCTCTCCGTCCGGTGCCATTTAGCAACGCAACTCCTTTAAGCCCTTTGGTTCCCCTCTCGTTCCATTTCACCCCACTTCCTCGATGAGCCATTCAGCTCCCGACTTTACTTGATCGCGAACTACTCGATCTAGTCCCCGACAATGGCCTACTAGCTTACTCCGACGGAAAATTCTCCGGCGAGAGAGGTTCTCCCGAAACCGAGCGCTAGATTTCTCTCAATACCGATGTTCATTTCAATGAGCCATTCAGCTCCAGCTTCGTACCAATCTACTCGATCTAGTCCCCGGCGGTGGACATAACCTACTCAACGGGCCAGCCAGTAGGTGCTGAGGTCCATCCAGCGATTCCGGGTGGAGCGCAACTTCTAGTTTCTGGCGCCCCAACGAGCCATTGCTAGCTATTCGACGCGATCTACTCGATCGAATATCCGGCGGAGGATCTAGCCTACTCACGAGTTACCCGGTAAGGAGTCGAGGTGGGTCCGGCGATTCCGGTGAAGCCTGACGTCCGGCTCACTGGCGCCTCAACGACCCAAACCTGGTGCTACGTCGTGTACTACTCAACTGATCCCCGGCGGTGAATCTAGTCTACACCGACGGAGAGTTCCACGGTGGCAAATAGTGTCACTCTATGTTCTCAGAGGTGGCTGAACCGATTTGCACAAACTTCAAATGAACGGTATAACGCTCGAATAAGCTGTTATTGAATTTTTAGTTCATCCGACATCTGGTTCTGGAGTTACGGGTTGAAGAGTACCTACGGTCACACAGCAAATTCCCTTATAAACTGGTAACACTATGGTGTCCGAATGATGTAATACATATTCAAACAGGTTTAACATTACTTGGATTTCCGGGTTTAGATCACTAATGACCAATCAAAGTAGCTTTGACCACATTGGTTACTTATGACAGTTCTTGATGCTCCCGGGGTACTCGCCAAGTTCCTAAGCTAATATCACCCCTATTTTCCAGCGAACTCTTAACCGATTTCTACAAACTTGATTTCAAAAGAAAGATATAAAGGGCGAACACGAAATTATTGCGACACATTCAACATGGCATAACTTTTTTACCATTGCGTAAAAATCAACCAAATTTTGCACACTTTCTCATTGATGTGTATTGTTTACATGCTATCAAACTCGAAGTCGTGTTTTTTGATTCAACGAAAATGAAGGTGAACCAACGCGAGTCGAGAGAACAAATTCTTTCCAAACACCTGGAATTTCCTGACCTGTCGCACCGGCAGTTGGGAAACATGTTGAACATTCACCATTCAACCGTCTCCAGAGTGTTCAAGCGGTTCCAGGAGCGGTTGACGTTGGACCACGGCAAAGGAGCTGGAAGAAAACCGGGACCGGAGAACAAAAAGACGGAGGGAAAGGTGAAGCGGATAATTAAAGCAAATCCCAACGTCTCAAGCCGTGATTTGGCTAAAAAGATCGGCATGTCGCAGAGCTACGTCCAGAATGCGAAGAAGAGAGCTGGACTACATACATACAAGGTACAGAACTTCCCAAACCGCGATGAGCGGCAACAATCGACGGCTAAAACTCGGGCACGGAAGCTCTACGAGAAGATGCTGACAAAATATGGCTGCTCTGTGATGGACGACGAAACGTATATAAAATCCGATTTTAAGCAAATTCCGGGGTTGGAGTTTTTCACCGGCAAGAGCAAGTTCTATGTGGACGACAAATTTAAGAAGAAGAAAATGTCGAAGTTCGCCTCCAAATATCTCATTTGGCAGGCCATCTGCTCTTGCGGACTGAGGAGTGAGCCTTTCGTGACAAAGGGCACAGTAAATGGCGAGATCTACAAATCTGAGTGCCTCGAGAAGCGCCTTTTGCCGTTCTTGCAGCAGCACGACGAAGCTCCGCTATTTTGACCAGATTTGGCATCATGCCACTATTCTAAAAGTGTCCTGGAGTGGTATGAGGCCAATTCTGTCCATTTTGTTCCAAAGGACATGAATCCGCCAAACTGTCCGGAGCTGCGCCCGGTGGAGCAGTATTGGGCAATGATGAAGCGGGAACTTCGGAAGAGCAATAAGACAGTCAAAAACGAGAAGGACATGTTAAGAAAATGGGAAAAAACTGAGAAACTGGTACCGGATGACACTGTAAAGACTTTGATGGAGGGCATCAAGCGAAATTGCGTTCAATTTTACACTCAAGCCTCCATCGATTAACTTTTCTTTTGATCTTTGAAGTAAATATATGTATAAAACTTCCCTAAAATTTTGGTTTGATTTTAAACATTGGCATGACATTTTCAGTGTCGCAATAATTTCGTGTTCGCCCTTTACATGATACTTTATTTACGATTACGAATATTTTTCCCGCGTACCTGTTAACCGTTGCGTGTCCTACAAAAAAAATACTTTAACGGAGACGAGGGGGGGGTACCCACAAATTGAAATGGTCGTAAATACGGCTTTCACTAACCGATTTGGGCACTTTTAGATATTTTGGGTCCAGGAACTTATCCACTTTTTGGTTATGTGAAATTTAATCGGATAAATGTATCTGGCTCTTGGTAATTTCATTAATTGAAACCAAAAAAGGTACTCGGGTACCCCATCGAACACATAACGGTTAATAATTTTCTACATACCCGTGGTACGAATGAAACCCCAATAGCAGGAAATTATTAAAGTCGTAATCGTGATCTAAACACACGATACAAGTTATGTGATAGAGGGATTAAAAGGTTAAATCGATGAATTTTACTAACACTTATCACTTTACAAAGAAAAATCCTTAGGTTCCCTACACTTATCAATACACAGCCAATCCATCATCCATACATTGTTGAATCGGACGGTCCGCCCGGTTCCGACGATAGCATTCCTTTCTCGTCGGTTAATTAAAATAAATAGCTGTCACTTTCAATTACATCTCACTGCTCAACGAGTGGCTTTTGTTTTTCGCTTTGATTCTCACCTGCGGATTGCCAACGGCTTTTCGCATGACGGCCTTCCACCCAACCATAAGCTCAGCTCAGCTCGTCTTCTCCGCCCTCGATTTTCTGACGCGTTCGTCTTGACATCCTGCCAGCTAGTACGGCGGACGGACGGACGGACGGACGCCTATCGCACGGACATTGTCCAGCACATACCAATACTAACATGCAGATTTGAATTACGGTTATTATCCTATTTATTTTTATTATTTTTTCCCTTACGCCAGACTGACGACTACGTCTACCAAATTGCACTTATAATTACCTTTATTAGGCAGTCCTCCTTCGTTGCATTGTATGAGCCATCATCAATTGGCTTACATTCGTCAAAGTTTTGCTGCAACAAAGTCGCGCAGCTGTGCTGCATCTGCATTCCTACCAGGCCAACCCAACCGAACGCAACACCACCCCACCGCGTTCACCGTTATGTTGCGTTCATTGCGAGTCATAAAAACAAATAATAATAAATACTTATACCTATATTTTTCACCACGAGGAGTTTCTATAATTTGCTCACGTCTGGTTAAATTGGTTAGGTAACTTGTATGTACTTTTTTTTCCTTCTGATGTTCCAAGTGGATTAAGTTGGGCTGCATTTCGTGCTCGATGATGCCCTTGTGAGATTGTGTGCGTTGCCTTTTCCCGTCAACGTGTGTGGTGAAAGGGGGAGGTTTTAAGGTAGGTAATAAATATTAATAACAGACCACCTTGCCAAAGCCTACTCATCGCCGGTGTAAGTTGTGCGGAATTAATGCGTAGGAAATGTGCATTGGATCAATTATACCCATATGATTCACGATCCACTATAAGAGATAGGAGATCAGTCAGTCAGATCTTCAGCAGCGAAAGAAAAAAAAATTGATCGCGCACTGGCCCTTCCGCTTAAAACTAGCAGCTAATCCGCCACAGAGCTATCATTTAGGAAACGCTTCACCAATTGCTTCCCGGAAAGAAATTAGAGTCAGATCCCAAGTACAACCGGTATGTGTGTGTAGGCCATTTCCCAGGAGCTAATTGAGAATCGACAAGTTAATTTTCTTCACGGCCGACATGTCCGGATAGAAATAGACTGAACCTGCATTGCGAATGCGAGTGTGCAGAACCGCGCAGCGCAAGTTCTACGTACTGTTTCGTTTTATTTATTCCTGTTTGTAGTTGCTCTGTACCTACTGTCTCAATTTCACAGTCCGTTCCATGTTCTGAATCATCCGAAACCACGGGAACTTCTCTCCCCCCCCCCTCCCGCAGCCAGCAACCCAACCAGGGGGGAGCCGAAGTAGGTAACGAGTCGAAGTCTACACGAGATGAATTTCAACGAGCTGCTGCCTGATTTGTTCGGGCGAAAGGAAGGAAGGAAGCAAAAACAACTCCACTTTGATCGCACAGATATCGAAGGCACTGACTGACTGACTGTTGCACTGTCGGTTGTTGTGCGATGAAGTTTTTCTCCTTTTACGATGCCCAGTTTACAACTCTATTTCTTGCCATCGGAGATCGTCGTGGAGCGCGCCCGCAGCAGATATTCGATCTGGTTATTGATCCGAACGTGCGATTGAGTTCATTTACAGGCTTAATTATTTATGGAGTGTAGCTGTAATTGATGCTACTTCTCGGCAGCTTCTTGTTGTTACTTGTACTGTTGTTCAGTGCATGCGGAGATTGTTTGCTATGCTGTATGTCGAGAATTTTAAGACGAACCTAGCAGTCACCATCACCGTTTAACTGTCGTACCGCGCGCCAGGTCCCGATAAGAAAAAAAAACAAGTCCCCGCGACTCTGTATGAGAAGCGTGAAACTAAATTATTATAAAAATTACATTGATGATAATCATTATCATTATTATCGTCGCTCTCTCTGTGTGCCATGTGTTCGTGTTTTGGTTTTCCCATATATGCTCGGATAGGGGTTCGTCGCCTGCCACCCTCTTACCGTGCGTTGTTATCAATCTTTCCTTTTTTCCCGCTCAAGCTCTTTTAATTTCGTCAAATCGGTGCGACCGATCGAACAAAACGCGACTGTGACTGAGAGGTGTCCCTCGGACAAGGCTCGGTTTAATGAAAATTAAATATTAATCAATATAATTTTGCTTAAATAACACAAGCATTATTACGCGCTGGTATGCCATTTAGATTGAAATGAGTTTTCGTGTAGCCTTACAGTGTCCTGCGGAATTGCCTACACCGGTTTGGTACTTACTGGCGTACGGCGATAATTTGATATCAGCTTCTACTTGTAGCCGTCTTAGAGAGACCGTACGTGTTTATTTGATTAGCTATGGGTCTGGGCGCTGAAGGTTGTTGGACTGTAATGACGTTTAAACAGTGTTTTAATCAATAGGCGCCAGGTCCGTGTGCATTGTAACACTTTTTAGCGTAGTGTTTGATGTGCGCTTTAGTCAACTGGCTTCCTAGAACTAGTTTGTAGCGGCTACTAGGAGACATGTTTAATTACTTCTAATTTCCGGTCATCAGGACATGGCGAGGTGTGTGGTGAAACAAATTATTGATCACTTCAACAATCACCTGTGATGGTTCATAGCGCAATTAGTATTAGAATTGAAAACATGATTATTAATTAGTTGGAAAATGAGCCCGCTTGGGACTTTAAATTGGTTTAAATCTAGATAAACATGCAAAAAGGGCATAACGCAAATGTGAGTCTCTCTGTGTTTACTTTCTCTTTCGATTATCATGGCGTCATCATAAAACTTTACAACATTCAGGCCCGTAGCCAGGAGTTTATTTCGGGAGGGGCTTAAAAAATTATTGTATAAAGCTTTTTTATTTCGATTATACAGGTTTTAACCTTATGGTTATTCGCCTCTTTTTGGGTTAGAAAATTTCTTTAGAAAAATTTCTAATCCTACATGTGCGGGATTGATGAACGAACCGTGATGAGCTGCGTAAAAGGTAATCAATTTACCAACTACGCTTTACCCGCCCCTGCATAAAGCTTTTAGTTCTAATTACTTCATATTGTCACTAGAAACTAAACGAAATTTTGAAAAGTTCTTAATGAAAACAAAGCCAAATCTAAGACAATCCATGTTCTTTGTCACAAGAAAGGCTATAGTACATCAACGAATTATTGATGTTTAATTTGATTTTTATTATTTATTTTTATTTACAAGTTACAATTTACTCTCGTTGCAACAATGGATATTCTAGAGTTCTCAGTATTTATGCGCTAACCGAATATGACAATCCTTGACGGTGCTGGAAAACGCAAGGTGTTCTAAGCTACACGTTTAAAAGGTGTAGATGACGCTAAATCGAAATGAGTAGAAAAATATCCATAAAATGTTCGATCGAAGAGAATGTCGAAATTTGCACAAAATCTTCTGATTTAGCAAACGAATTGCAGATGGTTCAACTTCTATTTTCTTGATCTGGCGTCCTGTAACTATTACCAGTTCTAATGCATCATGCTAACATAATTTTTTGGCATAGCCCAGTTAGGAAGGAGGATCTTTGGTGATCAATAGGATCAAAATATATGGGTCATTCCACGTCTGATTTACAATCAAAATTTGAATTCCTTCCAATTTTTTTTCTTGCATTCATTAGTTAAAGTTATTGACACGCATTTTTTATTTTGGCTGAATATGATTTTTTTTCAAGTTATTAGTTTTTGAACTTTTGAAGTTTATAACATTGAACATTTTTCAATCACTTATAACTCGGAAACGATTCGATATATGGAAAAAAATATTAAATAAAAAAGTTGTGAGCTTACTGAAAAAATAGCAATTTCTTTTTGTTATACAACTTATGAAATTTGCAATTGTTTGAAACAAATTGAATTTTTTAAAGTTGGACCAATTTTTTACTTATTATTTTCTTTAAATATTAAAAATCATGTTAAAATAATTGTGCAAAAATTTGGGAGTGGATATCAAAATACTTTGCGAGATATTACAATTATAAACTTAAAACAAGGCAATTTTACACCAAACGCCTAGTGAGAGGCCTATTGTAATTGAAATATCTCGTAAAATACTTCGAATTTCTTTCTGAAATTTGTACACAATCTTCTCGATATAATTATAAATTATTTGAAAAAACTAAAAAGATTTTTTTGACTCCACCCTGAAAAAAAAATTGTTACTAATATTTGCATAATACATAAATTATTTAACAAAAACAAATGTTACAAAAAAAATCCGCCGAGATCTTCCGAAAACGCAGCTTTTATTATTTTATGCTTTTTTCCAGAAATCTAATAGTTTCTCAGTTATGAGGGTATGAAAAATGTCCAATTCTATTAAATTTATAAAACTTTTAAAAATCACTATATTACTAAAAGTCGATATTTGTATGTATGTGATTTATGGACTCCCAAACGGCTTAACCAATTGCCGTAAAAATTTATGCATAGTAGGAATTTGTTATGGAGCGTGTTTGTGTGCTATTGGTGGGGATTATCTGCCTACAAGAAGGCGCTTCGGAACAAATTTTGGTTTCCTCCTATTTCGTTGAAAGTCGCATCAACGTGCGATGGGTATTAGCTAGTACTTTATAAAGTTCAAAAACTCATAACTTGAAAAAAAAAAAAAGTCAAATTCAGCCAAAGTAAAAAAATCGTGTCTATAATTTTCAGCTAAAGAGTGCAAAAAAATTGAAGGGAACTAAAATTATAGTTGTAAATCGTGGAATGACTCGCATTCTGCAAATTTAAGACTTTTTTGGGGGTAATCTCATGTTAAAAGCAAATATTTTCTAAAGTCCCCCGAAATCAAATTTATTTTGATTACATAACTATATTAAGAAGATTATGTGAAAACTTCAGAATGGAACTCGAAGTGTTACGAGACATTTCAGTTATAACAGGCCTTTCGCTGGGCGTTTAGTGTAAAATTGCCATGTTTTATGTTTATAATTGTAATATCTCGCAAAGAATTCCACTGCCAAATTTTTACACAATCTTTTTAACACGATTTTAATACTTAAAGAAAATAATAAATAAAAAATTTGGTCCAGCCTTAAAAAAATTCAATTTGTTTCAAGTAATTGCAAATTTCATAAGTTATATAACAAAAAAATTGTGATTTTTTTTGGTAAGCTTATTTGAAAACGCAACTTTTTTATTTAATATTTTTTTCCATATATCGAGTCGTTTCCGAGTTATCAGTGATTGAAAAATGTTCAATTTCATAGACTTCAAAAGTTCAAAAGCGAATAACTTGAAAAAAATATAATATTTAGCCAAACCAAAAAATACGTGTCAATTATTTTTAGCTAAAGAATGTAAGAAAACAGTTTGGAAGATGCTTGACGTTTATATTAAGCGCACATTGCTCTAATCTATTACAGAAATTCAATTTGCGTATGATTTAACTAACTTTCTTTATTCAGGCCAATATCTAGCATAAAATGAGTTTTGTTAGATGCAATCACTAGCGATAAATGTTAATTTTGGGACAGTTTTTGTACTCAGTTTTCTATGAAACTTCTAATTTTTTATTATACAATTCGTTTACTTGAGTCGGTTCAATGCATTAGCTAAATGAAGCCTTGAGTCTTTAATATATTTCCACGATATAAACAATGAAAATGATAAAACGCTAATGGTTGTCCAACAGATCTCGTGCGATTGACCTGTTTACTGATTGAGAAATATTTTTCATAACCAACCGCGTCTTGGTGGTCGTTCATATCTATCTTGTACACTTCCGTATTATTATCGTGGTAACTGCCATGGACATGGCAGTTCGCGAATATCTGATTTCATTTTTGTTTTGTCCCCTTACGGGCCACCAGTGTCGACTTCCTCAATGATGATGCTGACTGTTAATTTTGAGATACTAGACGCAGTTTTTGCCGTCAATGCAGGGTGCGTGCAGGGTCAGCTAGGACGAAATCCTAGCTGACCCTACCCGTCTAAATCCTAGATGTGTCCTTTATAATAAATTACATTTTTTCCAAATGTGACAGGAATCTTTTAATGGCCACGGTTAAAAGAAGTTAAGTTTGTTTATTGGGGCTTTAACCTCCTGGTCGTTCGCCCGCAGTTCAAGTAAGAGGTATCAGATCTTGTAGACGAACATTGATTTTCTCATCATCCATATATATGAGAATCAACCACGTATTACAAGTTGCAAAATGACTGGTTTCGCCTAGGCTAATTTGTTGAGTAACATAAGTACTGAATGCCTGACAAGGTAGAACTCGTTAAAGGCGATGTTCGTAAGCATAACCTCTATTTTCACCTTCAGCAAATATTTCCCATCATGAAATTCGGTTATGCAAAAATTCCAGAAGTCAATAGCCTCCACGTTTGGCTGGAGCACCACTTCTTGCTTCTACGATTCAATCATCCGACGGATCACCCCAGCAAGAATTAAAGTAACAGTTTCTTTTGTTCTTCCGACGAGTCACACAATATGAAAGGAAGTGTGTTATCAGACTCGGCATACTGAGTACATATCGTGACCGATGTCTTCGGTGGCTCGAAATAGCAATCTTCCTCACCATTCTCCCATTAATTTGTTGAAACCAAACAAGATACAATTTTTTTACGAGTTACCGAAAAACATGTTGCTTCTTAAATTTATTTTTGAAAAGTTTCGGGGGGGGCTTTAGCCCCCTAGCCCCCCCTCTGGCTACGTGCCTGACAACATTGTTTCAATAAATATCGAAAAACTCTGATGTCGTCTAGCATATTATGCGTAAAAGCGGCTTGGTTATTGACGGAAGAAAAAGTAAACAAATAGAGACTCTCACTTGCGTTATGCCCTTTTTACATGCTTATCTAGAAATTTTATTTTCGAACGACTGGAATTATAATTCTTGGACCTTTTTGGACGGCTGTCTCAGTCTTGTTACAAGCAAAACGAAAATTTGTTTATTGCCCGACGTTTCGGCCTTGTAACAAGACTGAGACAGCCCTTACCTAGAAATGTTATAAAAATCTTCGCATCTGGATGATTTCAAAATGTCTAAGTTTAACAATTGATAGACTATTCTCTGAATTGATAATTCTTCTTCGAGAATTTTTATTAACTTAGAATGTACGCCATGTAGTTTGCAGCACCGTCTTTACGCATGGGCGCACATGACCAGGGCCAGGGGCCCCGGGTTTTTAGAGATCCCCCCACTTAAGATTAATATAGAACCATTCTGAAGGGTATATTCCAAAAAAAATAGTAGTGTGGGTAACAATGAACCAGTAGCTCGGACTCACGCATTGCACATTATCCCATGTGACGTTTAAAGAGCATCAGAGAATCAAGCGGAGTGATGGTAGCGGTAGGAAACGAGGCACTGCACGACCAGGATGGTATTGGACCAATTCAAACGTCAATCCAACATTTCGATTCAAGTTTCAATTCATTTTGAGGCAAAAAAGTAAGTTTTCTACAACACGTATAGAAAGTTCAAAAGCATCAAGAAGGAGCGGCAACCAATAAGGTGGCAAAATTTGCACAAGGAAGTGGAAGAAGAAGATATCGAAATTCGGTACACAATCATTGGTTGGCAAGCGATCCGCGCATGTGGCAAATTTTCATTTCTTCATCACATCAGAGATTATGAATGGACAAATCTACATGAAAACCTCTAAAAATGAATCCTGGACTTCTTGAGGTCGCACGATCCTTTCGCGGCCAAATTAGACATTTTCCACTATGCCATCGTAGTTTGGTACAGAACCAATTATGTTATTTTTGTACGTCACTCCGCCTTATGAACAATATTTTAGGCCGTCAGAACCAGGAATCAGAATATACTGGCTCAAATGGAACGTATTCCGTAAGTAATCGAGGATTTGTGCCTCACGGCAGCGTGCATTCGATGTGTTTCCTATTGCGACTGTTTTATATGACTGGTATTGAAATGCATTTTTTAACTTAAATTTTTATTCATTTGTGTTTGGGTTTACATTTTGTATAATATTGCAGTGATATAGCATTTGCTTTTCGTCTTTGTTGAGCTTTGTTGGTAGATGGTTGCATTTCTGTTTGTGGCTGATTGTGAATGAACTGCTAATAGTTGTGGTAGTGAATTATTGAAATGAATTGTGTTGCTCATATTAATAGGTTCGAGTAATTTAGATGTTTCACTATGTTTATTTGTTTACGTAACAACGCAGGTATTGAACATTCGAAAGGTGAGAAGGCTAATTATTATTATTATTATTATTTTTATTTTATTATTTTCTTCGGTTTCTTTGTGCACTGAGTGCCTATCACCGACACCAGAGAGGTGACTCTACCTTCAAAACCCTAGACTTTACACTTAACTACCGACACCGTCTTTGAGATACTAATTCGTTGAATATCAAAATCTTAATATTACTTGTAATTATAACTTATATTACTTATAATGTTACACTGTACATAATTTTTACATTTCTTAAAAATGGAATGTTTAGGAATCGCTCTAACTTTGAAAACTTTAGGGCCGAGCCACATATACCAATCGACTCAGCTCGTGACAATATCTGTATGGGCATGTGTCTGTATATATGCGCACTAATGTCATCTAGTTATCTCAGCAATGGTTGAACCGATCTTAACGAACTAGTTACAGACGAAAGGCAATTTAACATTAATAATTTGTTTAAGGTTTCAAGGTTTCAGTGTGAAATAAAAACACTTCTTTGCGATTTTT
Source organism: Topomyia yanbarensis (assembly GCF_030247195.1). NCBI lineage: Eukaryota > Metazoa > Arthropoda > Insecta > Diptera > Culicidae > Topomyia > Topomyia yanbarensis. The sequence continues at coordinate 92,231,994 of NC_080671.1, forward strand.
TTAGAACTTTGTATGAAGCGAATTGATCAAAACTTTTGTAAATTATAATTTATCATTTCAATAACATTCTGTAATTTTTCTATGGAACGTTAGAACGTTTCGGAAAAAAACATGATTTGCGGTGTTACCTACCATTCAAAAACTTCTTAACCGATTTCTTTCAAACTCTGCATACACATTATATGTAAAAAAATACCTAACCCCTACGTTGAGTTTTTGAGATAATTTTTCAATAAGGTGGTTTTAATCATAAAAAGGCAGAATTTTTCGCGAAAAACAGAATTTTTTATTTAAAATGAGTAAAAAACCCCTTCAAGTTCACTTCAAAGATAAATAGAAAAAAATTCCAACGTTACATTCAACCGTTAGTTTAAGGTTTGGTCGTATCTGAAAACACTCACACCACACTTCATAACGCGGATTTTTACGATGTTTCTTTTAAGCGGATTTTCGAATTGACGCGATTTTTTACGCCGATTTTCCTATTAACGTGTTTTTTTTTACACGGATTGTCCAATAGATGCGTTTTTTTTTCAAAAATATTTTAAGTCATTTTGAATGCAAAAGACTTTGACTTTTTCCTGAAAAAATACTAAGTCCTTTTAAATGCAAAGAACTTAGAAGAATTTTGGCAGATGGCGGATTTTGCAATTAACACGATTTGTGCAAAAAATATTCTAAATCCTTTTGAATGCAAAAGACAGAAGATATTCGGAAAGATGGAAGAGACGGGTCTGGAAGACTCCTTATGGCCGCACCTCAACAATATGGGTATTTTCGGAATGGTCTTGACGAGTAGGTACCAGAAATTGATTTTTGACGCCATTTTGAAATCCAAGATGTCGACTTCCGGTTTAGCGAAATTCGCAATAACCCAATCGCTATGGGTATATGGATACAGTGGAGACCCGATTTTATCAGCTTTTTGACCCGATTTTATCAGCTTCATATGAAAATTGATAGTTGGTAGTTTGATGGCTCTAGCAGACGAACCAAGTTGAAATCGAGTAAATCCTTTCTTGGGTATATATCTCTTATCTTAGAGATCTAAAAAACGCAAAAAAAAAATTTTTTTTAATTTTTTTAATTTTTGCCCCTTTAAGGGGAACGTCAATAATCAGAAAAAGTTGCGAGGCTATGTCTAAGGACCAAAGAAGAATATTTTAAGAGCTTCGGTTTATTAAAAAGACAGAAAAATATATGTCCCGATTTTATCAATGTCCCTATTTCATCAGCATAAAATTCGCCAAAGGGCTGATAAAAACGGCTTTCCATGCAGTTTGGGTATTATCGGAATGGTCTTGACGATTTGGTGCCAGAAATTTATGTTTGACGTTTTTTTGAAATTTAAGATGGCGACTTCCGGATTAGCAAAATTTTCGGAATGTTATTATCGAGTAGGTTCCAAAAACGGCTTCTTGACGCTATTTTGGAATTCAAGATGGCGATTTCTGGTGTGTGTGTGTGTGTGTGTGTGTGTGTGTGTGTGTTAACCTTCCTATCTCCCACTAGCTGGTAGTGATTTACAGAAAAAAGATGTTTGCATGTATTTAAACATTCATGCAAATAACTTGGTTCACGGATTTAGGAAGGTGTTAGCTCAATTGGCTTTCCGATGACCCATTTCGTGTACAGTGCCAGACATGTTCCGAGGTCATCGTTCCATCAACTAGCCCCGCCTTACTGTAATGTTTGTATCAATTGGATTGTAACATTACAGTAAGACTTTCGATTCCATTTAAGCAGGAAATCGACGCGTATTTATTATAATGGTTCAATTTGTATATATAACATAACACATGTGTACTAGAACTTATCATTTTTTCAGTTTTCTACCTTCATTCCTATCTCCCATTTATGTCTCCTTCAACTCTCATCCACATTTCTTGAATTTCTGCTTATTTAAGAAAGAAAAGGGGAAATAATAAAAAAGAACCGATAGACTCCGTGTTTTCCTCAGCACTTCCGTTTCTCCTAGTCTGGTGTCACTGCCTGTTGGACTTGTGTAAGTTGTTCCATTGGAGATCTCCAAGGAGCTGTAATTGGAGGAAGATCTGACTTCTATCCAGAAGTATCAGTTTTACACATTAATAGAATTATATGTGTACACTACAAAACAATTCCGTGTATAATGCAACCATTTTTTGAACATTTGTATGTACATATACACACATAAACACATACACATATATACACACATGTATACATAAAACCGATTGTATACATAATCCACCCATCAGTGGGATGAGACATCTCTCATACATATAACTGTTGTATTACTTATTATTGCCAAACGCACGCAAAGCTGGCAAGCAACTATATGTGAGACAAGCACAGTCTCGAGTCCTGCACGTATAACACGTATAATAAACTGAATAAATTAAAAAACAATAACAAAACAAACCAAAAATCAAAACAATTATGAAGCAAAAATAGTTATTCATAAAATGGATAGAATGATCCATATAAATCAAATTAATAAAACAAATCAAATTAGCTCAAATGAAAATCAGATAATATTAAAAAAGTTATGAAATTAAGAGAGTAAACTAAATTGTTTCAAGCTAACTAACTGTCATCCAATAACTAAAAGAACTGACTAAACCGAATTAATAAAATGAAGAAACTGAACAATATATGATCTGGGAAAAACTAACAATTTAATAAAATGATTAAAACAAATGAAACAAACAACATGAATAAAACAATAAAAAAAATTATTGAATTAATAAGATAAATAATATGAATAATGTGGATAACACTAACCGCCATGTTTGAAAAATGCAAAAACAACCAAGTCCATTGCAGTCGCCAGAAAATTTGTCGTCTAAGTATTGAAATTGCCTTTAAATCGCATTCGCAAATAGCATTTGTTCCTAGGGGCAATTAGCACAGGCGAGTTGAGTCAAACGTCAAACTATTTAACATGGGAGTCTGCATCTCCGCGCCAAGAGGGCAGCAAATCGGCACCTTCCCACCCCAATCTCGCAATATCTTTGGAAACAGACCAAAAACAAAAAACACAAATGGCATCCAGTAAACTAGGATAATTACCGAAGACATTGGTGAAAAATCCATTTGAAACTTCCAATCACTTCCAAAGTTATCGGTAGTTCCAGTAGAGAAAATCGCGAAAACCTCGAATCCTTTATGACTCCTCTCCCGAAAGCAAAATTCCCTCCCCACTTCTCTGCATTCTCTGGCCTCCACCCCACCAAAACCAGTGTTGTATCAATAAGGATTCCGTCCCATTCCCCCGCAGTACACCACAAGTTCATTTATAGACTACAACTGTTTGCAATCATGCAGATCGCCAAAAGATGCAGAGCACGACCCTTATACTGTCATGCGTTGAACAAAATACATTCAACGCTTGCAAATACATCTATTGATCGAGAACCTCTTTATTTGCGGAAGCGCGCGCTACTACGCAGTTACACCACTGCTAGCGCGCCCGGCTCAACGTGCATGTGTATGTGACAACCTCGGCCTCCCCGCCGCCACCCACAGCACGCGGATGCATCTATAGCTACAGCAGCACGTGGATGATCGGAGCAATGAGTGAAATGGAAAACTCCAATCACCAAAACAATCTCTCATACTAGTTCCAAAAAGTTTCAAAGGTTCAGGCCCTCCATACTATCGTAACACATCAATTTGCGCCCGAGACACTCAGGCACAGGTTCCGTATTAGGAAGTTATCCGTCGTCCACACAAAGGCCAAAAGAGGACATCACTGCAATCCCCTCTGTATCTGTACCTTCCAGAGGAATTCAAGATGGCGATTTCTGGTATAGCGAAATTCGCTATAACCCAATCAATATGGGGATTTTTGGAAGTTGAAGTTGTAGTATTAATAGTTTTCATTAAATTTACTTAAATTTACTTGAATTTTAGCAATGTGTTTAATTTGAATCTATTCAAACCCCCAACTCACACCACATACGTCTCTTCCTTTTCTCTTTTCCATTCTGACTGCACTCTTCTGAACGAACACATAAAAATATTTTGCATTTCGCTGGTTTATGATTAGATCTTATATTCGAGGATGTTTTAAATTATCGCAAAGATTTTTAATGCGGGAATTTCGGTGAACCGGAAGTCGCCATCTAGAATTTAAAAATGACGTCAAACATCGACAATTTGTCTCCTACTCATAAAAACCATTTCGAAAATACTCATATTGATTCAGTTGTAAAGAATCTCGCCAAGCCGGAAGTCGCCATCTTGGATTTCAAAATGGCGTCAAAAACCAATTTTTCATGGACAACCTTGCGCAGAAGATGCAGATTTATTTATTTGTTTATTTCTGGCTCCTACTCGTCAAAACCATTCCGAAAATACCCATATTGCATAGGTTATAGCGAATTTCGTTAAATCGGAAGTCACTATCTTGGTTTTTAAAATGGCGTCAAAAATCAATTTCTGGCACCTACTCTTTAAGACCAGTCGCCATATTGAATTTCAACATGGCATCAAACATAAATTTCTGGCACCTACTCGTTAAGACCATTCCAAAAATATTCATATCGCATGGGTTATAACGAATTTCGCCAAACCGGAAGTCGCCATCACGGATTTAAAAAAAAGTGTCAAACACGAATTTCTAGCACCTACTTGTCAAGACCATTCCGAAAATATCCATATTGATTGGGTTATAGCGAATTTCGCTAAGCCGGAAGTTGCCATCTAGGAATTCTAAATGGCGTTAAACATAAATTTCTGGGACCTACTCGTCAAGACCATTCCAACAATACCCATATCGAAGAAAATCGAGAATTTCTGCTAAACCGGAAGTAACATTGGATTTCAAAATGGCGTCAAAAACCAGTTTCTAGCACCTACTCGTCAGGACCATTCCGAAAATACCCATATTGTTGAGGTGCGGGCCATAAGGAGTCCAGACCCGTCTCTTCAACCTTTCCGAAAATCTTCTAAGTCTTTTGCATTCAAAAGGACTTAGAATATGTTTTTGCAAAAACCGCGTTAGTTGCGAAATCCGCGCAAAAAAAAACTTCTTTTGCTAACGGTTTTTTACGCGGATTTTCGAATTAGCGCGGTTATTTTGTGCGGATTTTCGAATAAACCCGATTCATTTACGCGGATTTTCCAATTACTCGGTTTTTTATGCGGTTTTTATTGCGCGGTGCATATCCCCCGCGTAAAAAAGCCTGGGTGTACATTCAACTCAGACAGACCACATTTTATCTTCTTGCGGGTCAAAGTTAGCACTCTATAAAGTACACAAGAACTGACACAGAAACATTGAGCCGTGACAGATTTATGGAAAGTTCGCCCTGATAACATCAGCATTTACAGTGCTGACGACAAGAATTCTATAAAGGACTACCGTGTCTACAAGCCCGCTCACAAAGTATAGATCGACGGCGCGATCTGCGATTAGTTTTAAATGCTATTTAAAAGGCGAAAAAGCCAAGATACTGTAAGAAACATCAAAAATGCAAATAATATGCGGGTTTACAGCATACACTAATGTCGATAAGCATGCCTATTGTGGAGAAAGTCCACATGATCTATAAGCTTTTCTACAGCTCATGTACGTACACATGACACACTACATAAAAACTTGGTGAAAAATATTAAACAAAACAGCAAAAGCAAATGGGATTGTTTTCAACCAAAAAACTGCATTAATGTTCGTGAAACCGACCGACAAGAGCTCAATTACTATGTTCCATGTACAAACGGTTCCCAGAGCATCTAAAGCGTTCCCTAGAAAAAAGCTCTCATTTTCAGATAAACTGACTGTTCACTACGACAAAATATTATAATCGCTTGGCTAAGGAAGACTGCGACTATGACATCCCTTTGCTACCGCGCTTGTTACTATCGGCGGTGAGATTCCTTTAGAAGGCTAAAAAAATTCTCTTGGGACGCCAGCAAATATGACAGCTCGAGGAAGAGCTGATCCAAAGCCTCTGATCTTAGAAATTAGAGATCAAACGAGGAGTTTCACGGAGCACATATATTCTCAACATTTCAACTAGTGATTCAACTTAGCACAGAGTGGGCTTAGGTTGTTATAGCGGAACTCCTCCCGACACCGAGACTTCAATTCTCACAGTATGGTCTGCAGTTATGTTCTCGAATCTTTTTATTCCGATTATAGTAGATAAACCTTATGATATAACCTTCGAAATATCACTCTGACAAGTTCGAGATGTTCAGTAAAAAGCTTTAGATTATCAAAATGATAAACTTTATATATTAACAAAAATGGCCTATCTCGTCTATTTTAAAAGTAATTTGGCATTGTTTGAAAAGTAAAGTGTTTCAAATCGATTTCATATATTCTACGAAGTTATTTCAATCGTCAAACTACACAATTTATTTTAAAGTATAATTTTCATATTTCGAGTATTTTCGAAGATATTTGACATTTATTGAAAAAGAGTAGTTTTTTTAAATGACCTATAACTCTACTGGAGACAACGAGAGATAAGTGAACTCTATTGAATTTTATAGTGTTGATGTAGCGTTTCAAATTGCAATTAGAGCTGGCTGCCTGTTTTTGACCGTTCAAAAGTTATTACTTTTAAAACTTTTGCTAATTTTACCAAGAATTACTCATTGATTTCTAAGTCGCAGGAGATTGACCAATGATCTCTTCTGGAAAAATATTAATCTTGATAAGACGAACAACTTTTTTGAACATGCTGAAACTTTATCTACGATAATATAAAAAATTATTTTGAATAAAAGTTTTTAAAGGGTCGTTCACAAACAGCGGTCAATAACTTCGAGTGTACTATAAATAGAGATTTTTAGTTTTCAGTAAAGATATTTAAAAAAACGCTTTTAATCCACCTAACAGTGTGATGAGACATTTCTTATAACTCTTATCACTCTCTTCGGATATTATATCGTTTGAGAACATTTGATGCTTCGCGATGTTTTTGATAACACATACTACATGGGATAGTGGCAGGACTCAGAGAATCACTCAAATCATCATAGGACAACATCAGTGCTAGATATCTCAAACCAAATCAATGGGAAGGCGAAAAAATGGCCCATAAAATAGACATACAAACGAATTATTGCTAATGCTCTGTTAATAAAATATCTAAATTCCTCAATCAATGCATTGTCGTGGGAAAACTGATTTTTCTAAAGGGGTTATGTATATTGTACTGAGCCAAATAGATTTTTTTAATCGATTTGAAGTCTATACTTTACTCAAATTTCCAACGCGACTGAGAATTAAGAAATCAACGCTTTTTCTTGAAAAAACCCACCATTCAAAGAAAATCAACAGTGCATATTTCCAGACTTGGTTTTATTTCCTATTTAAGAACTATTGGGTTTTTTACATCCTAGATTGCATGATTCAGTGATCTAAACTCAAAACTTCATGAAGTATTTGAAATTATTAAAATAAAATTTGTGTTTGCTATTGAAATTGACAAAATGATTGTATACATATAGTATATAGTCCCTTTGGCGATTGTTTACTTTTTCGGTCCCACCTATCAGCATTGAAGTATCGCCATTACGTTTTTTACAATACCGATTTTACAATTGGTGGGGGTTTGGTGAAAATCGATCTTAATGTCTAAACGGCATAATTCCGAAACCGTATTTTTTGAAGTTTTAAAATTATGCAGAATTAATTTTTCAGAAAATAGTAACAGAGCAAAAAAATACCAAAGTCCAAAAAATTCAATTTTTGTAAAACGTTATTTTTTCGAGTTTACATCAAATCTCAATGTTTCATGCATTATAATGTCATTTGGCATCAAAAATACAAATTTGATTTTGAAAATTTTTCATTTCAGTTTATATGGGAATTTGCTGTGTGATTGCACTCTTCAACTCGTAACTCCGGAACCGGAAGTCCAATCAATAAAAAAAATTCAATAGCAGCCGATGGGAAGATTGTACCTTTGATTTGAGACTAACTTTGTGCAAATCGATCCAGCCATCTCTGATGGTCACATTTTTTTCCACATACACACATACACACACAGACATTTTCCGATCTCGACGAACTGAGTCGATTAGCATATGACACTCGGCCCTCCCGGTCGGGATTAGATCGACGAATTTTAGAGTGAATGAGAAAGGCAAAAACATTTTTAGCAAATGTTGAAATTTATGCATTTTTTGGTGAGCAGTTCTATGTTTCATAGACATTAAATCAATTTTAACTTCGCTTCCTATTAAATAAAGACCCTTATTACAGTACATCTCTACAAAAACGAGATCAATTTGAAGATTATGATTGATTACAGAACTCTGGAATTTTCTATTGTAATGTTTTCAGGCAGGAATTTGATATTGATGCTATTAGACAACTGTGAAATCAAGACCAAGAGATCAGTTACATATCAGGACCCCATTCCGACAATTTATCAAAAGTCCTCATGATGTTTACAACAACAGGTTATCAATCTTCGGATCAGATTATTGTTATTGTAATATTGAATTAAATCAGTCTGCATCAATAAATTTTCAACTTCAATCCATTTTTTTTTTGGTTGTGGTGGGGGGGGGAGGGGGGTTGTATGGTGTTAAACCTCAAAACCTTCTCTTGGCTACGCCGTTGCTTGGGGTTATTTATTTCGCTTTTCATTTTCCGATATGTTTCAGATCGATGGTTATAAGTTAGAAAAATTGCAGTCAGAAGGTTCGCACAAATGAACATTTTTGTACTGATAAGTTATCAAGTTCCTTCCAGACAACTTGGATTATTTCTAGCGGTTGTAGATAGTAAAATGAAATACAAAATTTGTTTTATCGAAATAATGTTTGGCTTATTTCAATGGATTATTACTATATTGAACAATAAATAGGCGACAAAGAGTAATCAACAAACAACAAGCCATAACTTTTAAAGTATTCAAAATAGATATTTGAAGTCTTCAGTAAAGTTATTCGCAAAAGTAAGAGCTACAAATTTGCTGAAGACCTCATTTCGATATAATCACTTCCAAGAAAATTTGTGAAAATATCTCACTCATAGGGGGATTAATCAGCAAAAGCACAATACCAAAAGAAAGGGCATATTGCCTCCATTAAATTCTCCGAAGATACTATTGACCTAAAATAAGCCGTTTTGGCGTTAATAATAGATTACATGTTTTTGGTCATATTTCTGGCAATGGGAAATGATAAAAATCTTTCGTCCGCATTTAATGTTAAATATCTATTTTGATAATAGTCCGAATTCAACAATCTATAGCTTGTACAAAAGGTATTCGTTAAAGCTGTCTAAAACATATAAATTGTTAATCTATATTGTCAATTTCGGCAGATAATTTATAAAAACTGCGAAAAACGCCATTTTTACGCATTCAAACATTCATATCTTGGAAACTAAACATCAGAATCAAAAACAAATTAATAGCTTTCATACTGTTTTTTAGTTCTTTCATTTAAAATTGGTTTGGATAAAATCGGTTCAGCCATTGCTGAGAAACACGAATGAGAATTTGTCCGTTACATACACACACAGACACACACACAGACATTTTCCTAAATCGTCGAGCTGAGTCGATTGGTATATAAGACTCGGCCCTCCGGGCCTCGGAAAAAATCTTAAAGTTTGAGCGATTTCTATACATTTCTTTTATAAGAAATGTAAAACAAGTTCTTTAACACTTCTGAACACTTTATCTTGTTTTTCATGCTTTGAAAAAAAAATGCAGCAAATTTCTCACTTCAAAGGGGATTAATCACTATGACTATATCGTCAAAATAAAGGTCTTGGATCATCATAAAACAGCCCAGAAGTCATTATTGCTGTACGGATTACCGTTTTCGCGTCAATAATTTTTCGCACGTTTCTGGCAAAAAAAAAACTACTGTGCAATGTGCGTAGTTGGGAATAGAACTTAAGTGATCTGCGCAGAAGATAATCGATTTACCAACCACGCTATGACCGCCCCCTCTCTTCTCGATTACAATCGATCTAGTTCAGTCCACGATCTTTGCTGTAGCTGGGATGTCCCATTTATCCCAAATAGCAATTGCAACTTGTTGAAAGTTTTAAATGTTGCACAAATGTTACACAATATTTTTTATTGTTGGATATATTTGAAAAGAATTTCCACGAGTTTTTAAACTGATTGTGCAACTATGCAACTATAGAGCTGGTCAATATTGTTAAGTATGCAAACATCAATAACAGTTGTGAAACTAATCAGAAACTTTGCTAACTTGCACAAACAGTCTAACAAGTTGCAAATGCCTCTTTGTTTGCCATTCCACTTTGAAACAGAACTTTCCAACTACCCAGTGCTCGGCAAATGGCACAGCTATTGTTTTCATTATTTTGCTGCAATTAGGAACATGTTGCACAACATACAAACAAAGTGCGCTTTTTCCATAACATAGTTGTTACCAAGAGAGTTACAAATACTATACAGTAACAAAGCGTGCTACTTGGGATGTTTCTATGGAATTGAGAATACAAGCGATAAAGTTTGCAAATATTTTCGCTGTTTTTCCACTTTTAAGTTCTTGCAAACACTCAACGTTATTTATTTTTTTTAGACGAAGTGTCTATGAATAATACCATTTATTGTGAATAAATTTGGCTGAGGCTGACAGGGCTTTGGTTTTTACATTGGCTTCCGTTTTCAGTTCGACTTGCGAATTATAATTTTGCGTGGACATGGAAGTGACTCGCTGATTTTAACTTATTTTATGACCCCCAGGGTTGGACTCCTTGGCAGGTGCTGACGCGGCCAGCCGCACGCTACGGATCTTTAAGTTCCATTAGCAAATTGCGCCTAGTGCCTCCAAACCAACAACTAGCAACACCAAATTAAAGAATTATACAATCAGCATTACGATTTCTGGTATTTTATGAGCAGTTTTTCTTTGTCATTATTTTATACTTACCATCCAGCTTACTTCGATTGATTCGTTACAAAGAGCGTTCCACCTGTAATAATCCGTGCCATAAAGGTGTGTTAAAAGAAAACGCTGCGTGACAAAAAATCACATATTTCTGAATTGAAACATTATGAGGAAAACAAAAAATATAAATATTTCGATGATTCATCATTTCAGGGCCGGCGAATAGCATGGGTAGTACTATCCACTCGAAAATATCCGAGAGGGTAACTACGCGCTCGAAGTTTTCAAACAAGCCTAAAATTTGAAATCTGCCAAGCAATGCTTCCTAAAACCCTCGATCGAGACAGAAAAAAGAAATAAAGAAGAAAAAGAAAGCTTCAAATTAAAAAAGCCGAGCTTGACCTTTAGGTTCGGGTCAAGTCCAGGTTTCAAAAACCCGAACTCCATCATTCCCATTGCCGGAGTTGCCGATACGAATCATAGTACAACTGCGACCGTCAGAAAATGTAGACCTGCAATCAGAAATCACAACAGATCGGCTCTGTTGACAGAGTTCTTAATGTTATTCGAAGGTTCAAGGCCTTACCATGTCATCTCATCATTTTACTGATTGGAAGGGGAAAGAGGTGAATTGACACGGCGCGGAAAACATCAACACAATAGTTAACAGCCTGGATTCTTCACTCACAAAGGAACAACGAATCCTACTGCTAGAGCCTTTTTACCACACCGGAATAGGAACAATAACACATTTTTGAGCATTGGCTCCCTGTATATAGGTTTGTTTATAAAGGGAAACCAAAAATTTGGATAGACAATTGCAACCCTACATCTGAGACTGAACTGAAGTTCTGTATTCGGAATCACGAAGATCACACGATCAATGCTCAGCACACTGAATAGTAGCCATAATTGAGTTTACAATGTCCAGTCTGTGCCCTGACTAAAATGAAGCAATTGTGCTTGGAGAAATGCAACAAAACATTTGACATTAGGAGGTTTTTTTCTGCGCAAATTGACAAGCTACTCTATTGGTTGGAATATTCACATACAGCCTAAGAGCAAATCTTTTACCTAATCAACAGTGGCATACCTAGTTCGAGATCAATGTACTATGGCCCTTAGGTCGTATTTAGGAAGACAAAACTACTGACGCTCCAACCGTTTTCTTAAACTTGTCTTTGAGCAACTTTTTTAGTCTTTTTTGGCGGTTTTTACGCATTAATGAAATTGGGGTGGTCAGTGTGTACAAAGGATCAACTTATCAGATGTGTTAAATGTAGCTATGCAATGCTCGTATAAGTTATAAAACAGATAATCGAAGCAGCTTTCCTAAATAAACTAGATAACTATCTCTAATGGTTCATGTGTTATGATATTTCAAACATTTAGGGTAGGGTGGCTCTCGCAAAATTGATTTTCTTGCTTTCTCTTCTCTTGCATTAATTTCTCGTAAATGCTTTGTTCTAGAGACTTTTAGGACTTTTATTGATGCATTTGGTGCTAGCTTGGATTTATCGTCTACAACTGGCACCAAGTTGGTACTAGTTACTGATGAAATTAATAAGAAACACAAAATCTTTCTCCATTAACACTCAAGTTGTAATTTGTACAAATTTTCTAGTTAAATTTCGTTTCACTTTTTCAAACCAGACGAATACATCGCTCTTCGGATTCCATTCATTACTTAAATCCCACAATCGACGGGTTCCAGCCAATACTTCCAGGGAACTTCTCGTAGCAACATCAACACGCACGCCTTCAATATGACGATAATTCATGGGAACGACTTTTCAAAGCGCTATGAGCGGGTCGTTTCAGCTTTTCTCGAACCATTGCAATTGGATTGAACCTTCAGCCCAAAAGTAAAAATGTAAAAGTGCGAAATACGACCGTGCAAGAAGGGAAAGTGCGCATAACGAATGCAGCGAACGGTCGACTTTTATGGCAAAGATAGCCAACAATGTTTCTGTCATGTTTGCGACTGCAGTCAGTCGGTGCTGTTTGCTAATTGTATGCCTTGGAAATAAATATATCATTTGCCGTAGACGCCGTGGAGCATGAACTCTTCGCTTGCAGTTTTGCGATGGATCAGGTGTTTGGTGGTTTTGACGAGTGATCGTAAAAGGGTACTGGCGGTTCCGAAGACCGTTGGTTGGAAGTGGCATTGTTTGAACGGAACTTAATAAATAATTAATTTTTTTCGCAATGATTTTGGTGGCTTGAAGAAACTTTAGCAACTTAAGGAAATTAGCCTAGATTTTTATTGTTCTTACTGGTTTCTAGTCAATTGTAGACTGTTCGATATTTTTAACCAATTAAGAACTATGTTACATTCTGTTCAATTTTTTAGAGGATTACCTGCATCATGCATGAAGCGATCAACTAAAATGGGTCAATTAAACCATTAGCTAATTACATAAGAACGGTCCCAATTAAGGCAGCGGTATGGATTGAGACTAAATTGAATAAATATTGAGCACAGACTTCTCGGTAGGGGTGTAATTCTGAGAATAGCAGTCAAGTCGACTGCCTCCAGTTGTAGGTACGTGTTTTCATCCCATCTACAGCCCTTCTAGAAGCCCCCGCACCTCCTTCAGTTACAGTTGTTTCCGAACGAACAAACTATTAATTACCGCACGGTTGCGACGGTCATATCCACGACGGAATAATTAACGACTACGTGGTACATCGACAACCTGTGAAACTTCCCCCGAGGGCAACGAAAACTGACCTCCTCATCGGCGCTGCAGGAACTAGACCATGAGACCAAATGACAGTTGGTGGCAGATTCCCACTCCTGAACTAGACTAGAAGGTAATGATCTCAAACGCACCCCTGAGGCAGAATATTACAAATGTTGTTGTTGTGACCGTTTTAGTCCTATCAACTATCGACTATTCGACTCAGGGATATTTAACCCTTTCATGCCCAACTTTTTTCTTGTGCATGTAGGATTTCAAAACTATTTTTCCTTGAAAACGGTGAGATCAAGATGCACGAAAAGTCTTTTTTCATAAAGATAGGCGCTTCCCTTGCAGTGCTAGAAGCTACTCAATTTTTACCTTCCTATGCTCAATACAATTCTCCAAGAATATTTACAATAGTTCAATTGCAAGGAAAACGTAGCCAAAGACAGTCTAAATTGATAAGTTTTATCAGTTTTCAAAAATATTGCACCATAACGAAGATATATGAAAAAATCATTTTCCGTTGTCAACGTAAACTGTCCCTGGCAGCACTGCTCGATCGAAATCCAATCAGACTAATTGCAATAACTTCAGTTCTAAGGCTGATCCTTGTGACTGTTAATGCTCAAATGAAAGGCAATAGTCACATTTATTAGCCTTACTTGTTTTTGCGAGCAAATCTTGCCTCAATCAAAAGTTATAACTGTTTAAAAACGTCGTTGTCCACAAACAACATGGGCATGAATGGGTTAAATCTCCCCACGGTAAAGTGCAACAAATAAGCTAACTAATACGACAATACAGTTCTTGGTGACTGTAATACTAATCTGCGAACTGCTGTCACTAACGATGGAATTCTGTCAGGTACAGAATATTCATGAATCTTCCTATCTAACAGTAATCGTAGGTTGTAATTAAACAATCTATTCACACGGAAAACCTGGAGTACCTACGACACTACCCCGCCCTTCACATCAGACGGGAAACTGTTCCCAGGCACACTTTGCTCTACTGAACTGTGAGCGTGTATTGTAAGTGTTTAAAAGTAACACAGGCACATCGCGCTAAACGATTTTTAATTGCATTAATTATGATGACACATAAATTGTTCGAAACTTTGCGGTGTGCGGTTGCAGAGGGAAAACGGCACGGCATACAAATTATACAAGTGCGGAAAAACAGCCGGTTTACAGGTTGCACCCCACTTCATTGAGTGAGAAAGAAGATCATACACGCACACTCTTCACACACACACACACACATTCAAACACTGTTGGATTTGTTTACTTATCTATAAATTACTAATTTCATGTCGGTCAGCCACGACACCTTGGCTGTGCGAAAGAGAGCGGGAAACAAGAAAATTTCTGGAGCGTATTTAAGCGATTCGTGCAATCGAACCATTTGTCAGTGTAGAACATTTATGGCATTTGAATCGTTCTTGGTAGGTACATTACGTTTGAATTGTTAAAAAATTGGACTCCGTAATGATGATGTTCATTATAAATGAGTTGCAATGAGTCTGTTCTCAACATGTATCTATTGTTTATCAGATCCGGTAACGATATCTTGTAGAGCAGAAAACGGTCATTTCATCGCGTTTTTTTCCTGGCTGGAACTGTTGTTCAACTATAGATAGCAATCATTTCTATTTTCATAATCTGATTTTCATACGTACACAGCGTGGATTGAGAGCATAGATCTATGATCGACAGAAACGAAGGGAGGAATTAGATGAGCTAGCCCCAATTTCATCATAAGTAATACCAATAAAAGTTCTTACAAGTCTTATCTACAACGGAAGATATTTCTCTGCATTGCAAGACATTTTGCATTAAAAATGTCTTACTTCACTATCTGGGGCTACATGTCATTCTAAAATATAGAGTTTATCCTATGTAAAGAAACTACGTAAGGTTTGCTCGCTCATAACTCTGCTATTATTAGATGGATTTTAATCATTTTTACATAAACCGGTTCAGAAACTCCTATCGGTAGCAGAATCAGTAGCGACTGACTCAAATGGAACGGTCCCCCATGTTGATCGGAGATTTGTGCCTTGCCGAGCTTTGTCTTTTCATCATTTCCTGACAGAAAGGATTGGGGAAGTGGTAAGGTTAGGAAAAGGAAAAATAACGACACAGAGAATATAGGCAATACGGAAGTAATCTTCACTCCCAAGATATCTCTTGTTGAGCGGATAAACGACATCTCTCGTTGAGCGGATACATCAACTCCTCCGAGGAGATATTGAGAACAGAATGACAACGCCTTCGAAGTGATATTGTCTTTCAAATACGGCTTAAATTATACGGTGCTACAAAATAAAAATAATTGAATGTACTTTTAAATTAATATAGTAACGATTGTAGGTCTTGTCAAAAACAACACAAAACCACCTATGATCAAATGAATATACCCTCAAAATCTTATTTTATAGCAAAACACCATTTTCGGAACTTTCGGCACTACATTTTTTTAGGAAATCATTTTTCAACCGATTTTAATTTTTTTTAGTGTTTTGGAAAGAAGAAAAAATGACCTTTCCAACGATATCCCGATCAGAAAGAAATAGCAAAATTATTACAGACTGTGTTATTTTGTTATGATAACAAGTTGTGTAATAACTCTGGTCTCGTTAGTTGGTAAAATAACAGAAAACATAACAGAAATTCTTCTAGTATATATCAAAAATATGACAACCTGTGATAGGCTTCTATCAGAATTATAACAAATTTTGTTAGGTTCTCCCACGGCCAATATAGCTTGTATTACCTATTATATAGTATCAACAAATTTAGCGTGCAGATCTAAAAATAGAATAAAATAGAAAAATATAGCATACATCAAGGCGTTTTCGTTTGGCAGCAAAAAGCTTCATGTAGCAAAAGCTTTTTATAGTTTGGTCAAATGATTGCATACCTGCTGGCTGATTGGTAATTACGAATATATGACACGCTGATGGTTATTTGTGGATTATAGCGATTTGAACCTGGGTATTCTGAGTTTTATGTGGATGTTTCCTGCATGAACCAAAGACGTTGCTTTCGACTGATGTTGATGATGAATTTTAGCATAATATTCCTCGCATCCGTCAAGACCAAAACGATTATAGATGCATCTTGTTTCCAGAACGCACACATTGAACTTTGCCAAAGCCTATGGACTGTTTGTTTTCCTTATGTCATACGCTTTGTTTTCATGCAGTTTTACTCACTACTACAGCTGTCTATATTACGATAGACTGAATAGCTTTATGGTATCTTTGCAGATTAGGAAAGTGGCTGTTTTTAGATTCTGAATAGTGCACATCGGCGCTTTTCTTGTACGTTAACATGTTTTACACGATTTCTAGTAATAATGTCGATGCGATGTGGTAACATTGAGTGGATAATTTACGTACATTATTTAACGGAGAATACGGCAAATATTATTTATGATTCCGAATAAATTCAAATAAACAAATACCATAGTTTTGAGGATTGCTTTTTGAAATTTCAAGAGGTTTTGTTATTAGCACTTTTAATATGGGGAAGATGAAGCCAGTACAATTATCGCAACCTAATAATTCCCAGAAATACAAATCTTTTACGGTAGTGCAATCTATTAACTACGAATATTATAACAGATAATCAGAAAGTTCGAGAAATCGTTGAGGATTCTTCGGTGTGACGAATTCTAGAATATTTCATGTTTTTCTAAAATACATTTTCCATTCTAAATTTTATTTTATTTTAAGGGGAATTATTCAATATTTTTACATTAAAGTTTTTAGCTACTTCAAGCATTATTTAAAATTCATTTAAATTGTAACAGCGAACGATAATATCAGCTGGGATATGTATATAATCAGAGATTTCTAGGCCAGCTTTATGCAGCATACTAACAAATATTAATATTTCAACAATTTGAACAGGTCGCCTTATTTTGTTTTAACTTTCTACAAAATGAATCAAGTATCTTGACTATTACGAAAATTTGCTAGCTCGATGATTTTTTTAAAAGGAACGAAAACCATCGAATACAGCAGAAACATTAGAACATTGCGCATTCAAAGCAATTGTCAGTTCAACCGTAAAATGTCAAACTTGTCTTACGTGGAATGAAAAGATATAACAATCAAATAACTCAAACATTTTTATGCGAAGTTTAAAAAAAATGCAACGCTTTGGTAGTTCGGAGAACGCACAAACTGGCTAATTTTAATTGTTTATGAAAAACCAGCATAAATTGGAGAAATCGGACTGAAGATCCTCGAAGATCCTCAAAATACATAACGATATTGTGGAAATCAGTATACATCAGAAAGTTTTTAAGCTCTGAAAATTCGTTTTCGTAATATGCACAATCGATTAAAAGGAAATTAATCATATAACCATTTGACTAAACCATAACAAATAGTTTTAAAATGCTTTTTATTTCAATTCGCGTTTTATTATTTCATCTGGAGTACTTGATACTTCCTGCATCTTTTTCAAAATAACTTTTATATGAAAATTATAAACTTTAAAATATCTTGTTGATAACTTTACGATTCCAAAAAAAATGAATAAAGGCATTGAAATCATTAGCCCCATATTCGAAATTGTGTGTCATACGAGTGTCTCAGAAAGTACATAATCTTATAATCAAAATGCACCCAAGTAAGTCAAACACCTTACTGACAATTTACATCTAAAACTTCACAAATTTGCTTTAAAAAGTTGAATAACGACGCATGAAAAGAGACTTCATATTAGCAGTCCAATGATATCACCGGAAGAAATAATCTTGAAGTATGTTTGCTTGCCTTGCTGATTGGGATATCACAAAGATAACACAGTGAGTAATAAATATCAACATGAGATATAAATTTGATAGCTTTCTGTTATGTCTTTCTGATCGGGATGCTATGTTATGTTCTTTTGTCAAAAGTACTATACTGTTTTGGGACAACAATATGTAAGCTACCATTGCTATTTTTTCATTAAAAATATGAAAATTGCTCTACATTTTTATTAGGAAGCGTCTTTGTTTTAATAAAAATTTAGGGGAAAATTCAATTCCGTATTCAACGACCTACTTATGTTCAAAATCGGTTGAAAAATGACTGAGTTATTAATTTTGTTCAAATTAGAAACTTGCTTGCATGAACTTTTAAGGGGACGGTCTCAAATAAAATTTTCAAAAAAACGATTCCGTTTACATTCAAAAGTAGGTGAGTGAACTTTGAACATGAAATTGGATAACATAACGGAAGGTATAATTATAACATCTTACAGTGCGAGACAATACCTCACTAACCCCTTAAGAGTTCATGCGAGCAGGTTTCTAATTTGGAAAAAAATTGATAACTCAGCCATTTTTCAACCGATTTTGATCAAAAATAGGTCTCTTGATGCGTGATTGAATGTTCTCCTTACATTTTCATTGTAACAAAGACGTTTCTTAATAAAAATGTTGAACAATTTTTTTTATTTTGTTAATGAAAAAATAGCAAAATAAAGATAACTTTCATAGTGTTGTCCCAAAACCACATAGTACTTTTAACAAAAGAACATAACATAGCATACTGTCGGAAAGATAATTTCTGCTTTCCAAAACGCTTAAAAAATATAAAATTGGTTGAAAAATTACCGCGTAAAAAAATTTAGTGCTGAAAATTTCGAAAAATGTTTTTTTGCCATCTGAGATGAGATCTGCAACCTATACTAGGTCTCTTGAAAAGTACAAAATCACTATAGCACTGTGTTATTGCTCTACACCACACTGGGTTAGGAATCCCGATCAGAAAGACATAACAGAAAGCTATCAAATTTATATCTCATGTTGATATTTATTACTCACTGTGTTATCTTTGTGATATCCCAATCAGCAAGGCAAGCAAACATACTTCAAGATTATTTCTTCCGGTGATATCATTGGACTGCTAATATGAAGTCTCTTTTCATGCGTCGTTATTCAACTTTTTAAAGCAAATTTGTGAAGTTTTAGATGTAAATTGTCAGTAAGGTGTTTGACTTACTTGGGTGCATTTTGATTATAAGATTATGTACTTTCTGAGACACTCGTATGAC
Source organism: Topomyia yanbarensis (assembly GCF_030247195.1). NCBI lineage: Eukaryota > Metazoa > Arthropoda > Insecta > Diptera > Culicidae > Topomyia > Topomyia yanbarensis. Next base: position 92,251,567 of record NC_080671.1, read on the forward strand.
ACACAATTTCGAATATGGGGCTAATGATTTCAATGCCTTTATTCATTTTTTTTGGAATCGTAAAGTTATCAACAAGATATTTTAAAGTTTATAATTTTCATATAAAAGTTATTTTGAAAAAGATGCAGGAAGTATCAAGTACTCCAGATGAAATAATAAAACGCGAATTGAAATAAAAAGCATTTTAAAACTATTTGTTATGGTTTAGTCAAATGGTTATATGATTAATTTCCTTTTAATCGATTGTGCATATTACGAAAACGAATTTTCAGAGCTTAAAAACTTTCTGATGTATACTGATTTCTACAATATCGTTATGTATTTTGAGGATCTTCGAGGATCTTCAGTCCGATTTCTCCAATTTATGCTGGTTTTTCATAAACAATTAAAATTGGCCAGTTTGTGCGTTCTCCGAACTACCAAAGCGTTGCATTTTTTTTAAACTTCGCATAAAAATGTTTGAGTTACTTGATTGTTATATCTTTTCATTCCACGTAAGACAAGTTTGACATTTTACGGTTGAACTGACAATTGCTTTGAATGCGCAATGTTCTAATGTTTCTGCTGTATTCGATGGTTTTCGTTCCTTTTAAAAAAATCATCGAGCTAGCAAATTTTCGTAATAGTCAAGATACTTGATTCATTTTGTAGAAAGTTAAAACAAAATAAGGCGACCTGTTCAAATTGTTGAAATATTAATATTTGTTAGTATGCTGCATAAAGCTGGCCTAGAAATCTCTGATTATATACATATCCCAGCTGATATTATCGTTCGCTGTTACAATTTAAATGAATTTTAAATAATGCTTGAAGTAGCTAAAAACTTTAATGTAAAAATATTGAATAATTCCCCTTAAAATAAAATAAAATTTAGAATGGAAAATGTATTTTAGAAAAACGCTTTTAATCCACCTAACAGTGTGATGAGACATTTCTTATAACTCTTATCACTCTCTTCGGATATTATATCGTTTGAGAACATTTAGAGCTTGATGCTTCGTGATGTTTTTGATAACACATACTACATGGGATAGTGGCAGGACTCAGAGAATCGCTCAAATCAGCATAGGACAACATCAGTACTAGAAATCTCAAACCAAAGCAATGGGAAAGCGAAAAAATGGCCCATAAAATAGACATACAAACAAATTATTGCTAATGCTCTGTTAATAAAATATCTAAATTCCTCAATCAATGCATTGTGGTGGGAAAACTGAATTTTCCTAAAGGGGTTATATATTGTACTGAGCCAAAAAAATCGATTTTTTTTATTGTTTTGAAGTTTATACTTTACTCAAATTTCCAACGCGACTGAGAACTAAGAAATCAACACTTTTTCTTGAAAAGGGCGATACTAGCAGTGATACCATTCAAAGAAAATCAACAGTGAATATTTCCAGACTTGGTTTTATTTCCTATTTAGGAGCTATTGTGTTTTTTTTTACATTCTTGATTGCATGATTCAGTGATCGAAACCCAAAACTTTATAAAGTATTTGAAATTATTAAAATAAAATTTGTTTTTGCTATTCAAATTGACAAAATGATAGTATCGCCCCTTTGGCGATTGTTTACCTTTTCAGTCCCACCTATCAGCATTGAAGTATCGCCCTTACGTTTTTTTTACAATAACTAATGTTTTACACCACCGATTTCGTCCGGGTTTTTTCAATAGCGATCATTGTTACTATTTACAACTGGTATCAGCTTAATATTCCTAAAAAATACGAAAAAAACAGTTTCGCCTCAAAACTGCTAGCAAAAAAAGTATCGCCCTGTTTGTTTGCATGGAGCGTGGAGGGCGAAACTTTAAATAAACAAACAAAATACAGTTTCGCCCGTTGTATTTTTTGCTGTAGTTTAAGAAATCAATATCGTAGAATCCAAATTTTTAGGTTAATTTGTTGCGTTTCAAAGCCCCCATTCGCATGTATGAAAAAAGCCTTATATTTACATTTGTAAGTATCGCCCTTTTCACAAAAAAGCGTTGAAATGAAATCGCAGCTTCTGATATCACGCTATCTCTGAAGTACATGCGTGCATAGTTCCAAATTTTACTTCGACATCGATTTTTTCTAAAGGTGACTTCCTTGATTTGGTCACTATTTATTAAAAAATCGCGGTTAAATAAAAAATTAAAAACATTTAAAAAATTTCAAATAGTTTATAATTTTCACAAACTTATTAGGTAAAATTGCTTTCGTAATATTGTGTAGGAAAAAAGCTGAAAATTTCAGTTTTTTCTCTATCTGCAACATATAAACCCTTAAGTATACCAATTAATTGGTATACGAATTGGAATAGGTTCGCCAAATTTTGGAAGAAGTCTATAGTCCCTTGAAAACTACCTAAAAATTGTTGTAGTTCGAAGCAATAAAAAATCCCCAAAAATGAAATGTACCTATTAATGTGAAACACAGTGAATAATACATACAATAAAGACCCATTTTCATCAGTCTCGTGGTGCATTTTAGGCTGACAAAATGGGGACATTGACTAAATCGGGCAATTTTTTTTCTTTATAATAAACTGAAACTGTTAAAATATTCTTCCCGTCCCTTGATGTGGTCTGATAACTATTTCTGATTATGATGAACTTTTTATTTTTGCATATTTCCATCTTCATGATAAGGAAACATGCTCAAGAAAGGATTTACTCGAATTCAGTCTTGTTCGTCTGCTAGAGCCCATCAAACATGTGTTCATATTTGGCTGATAAAATCGGGGTTTCAATTTATTATAATAGATATTCAGCATTCGAAGAAGTTTCTTGTGAACGAGCGTAGAACGACTTTGTTTATACTTACTTGAAGTCAGCGGCGTAGCCAGAAATTCGGTTTGGTGGGGGTTTGGTGAAAATCGATCTTACTGTCCAAACGGCATAATTCCGAAACCGTAATTTTTGAAGTTTTAAAATTAAGCAGAATTATTTTTCAGAAAACAGAAATTCGTGTCCTTAGCGAATTTGTTGAGTCTTTATTGTAGTCAGGAATGTTAACCTGAGAAAATTCACCATGAATACTTCTTGGACGATATACCGTCAGAATTTTTTTATCAAATGAAGCACTGTTTAACGTTTGTAAAACTCATCGAAAATACTAAACCTCCGAGATTGGCGGTTTCAGAATGATGCTATCCTTAAATTACCGTTTTTGAGCATTTGACCTATACATATAATTGGCCATACAACAAAAATGAAATGCTCATCAAAATCGATCAGGACCTGCTAGAGTCGCATGGAAATCGTCATTTTTCATAAATTTCTCTCTACATTCGGAAAGTGTTATCCTCGTTATTAATCATATTACGTTTTCGTCTCAACTCGACGCATTCCCAAAATAAAAACCTGTTTTAATCCACCTAGTGGTGCAATCGTGCTTGTCTAATTTGTCCAGACTACGATTCCATGGCTGGTTATGTTCAATACAATGGTGGAAATGAATATTACATGTTCAGTACGATTTGCACATACATACAATGGATCGACAGCTACGATCTTGAGATACTATGTGATACTGAAACATCGCTTGAAACCAGCGGCGAATCATGGAGAAAGATCCGGGAGATCCGGGTCCTGCCGAAAATTTTCAACTTGTTAACAAATTTTAAACTAGTTTTAATTTTAAGTAGCAACCCCTCACTGCATATTCTCTCCGGGCCGGTATCATTGACGATTTTTAGAGTGATTGCATAACCTTTCTATATGAGAAAGGCAAAAATGTACCAAAGTCCAAAAAAGTCAATTTTTGTCATGCATTTTAATGTTTCATGCATTTTAAAGTCATTTGGCATCAAAAATACAAATTTGATTTTGCAAATGTTTCATTTCAGTTTATATGGGAATTTGATGTGTGATTGCACTCTTCAACTCGTAACTCTGGAACCGGAAGTCCAATCAATAAAAAAAATCAATTGCAGCCGATGGGAAGGTTGTACCTTTCAAATGAGACTAACTTTGTGCAAATCGGTCCAGCCATCTCTGAGAAACCGAGGTCACATTTTTTTCAACATACACATATACACACACACATACATACACACAGACATTTTCCGATCTCGACGAACTGAGTCGATTGGCATATAACACTCGGCCCTCCGAGTCGGGATTAGATTGACGAATTTTAGAGTGTATGAGAAAGGCAAAAACATTTTCAGCAAATGTTGAAAGTTATGCATTTTTTTTGGTGAGCAGTTCTATGTTTCATAGACATTAAATCAATTTTAACTTCGCTTCCTATTAAATAAAGACCTTTATTACAGTACATCTCTACAAAAGCGAGCTCAATTTGAAAAGAAATCTGGAGGATTATGATTGATTACAGAACTCTGGAATTTTCTATTGGAATGTTTTCAGGCAGGAATTTGATATTGATGCTATTAGACAACTTTGAAATCAAGACCAATAGATCAGTTACATATCAGGACCCCATTCCGACAATTTATCAAAAGTCCTCATGATGTTTAAAATAACAGGTTATCAATCTACGGATCAGATAATTGTTATTGTAATATTGAATTAAATCAGTCTGCATCAATAAATTTTCAACTTCAATCCATTTTTTTTTTGGTTGTGGTGGGGGGGGGGAGGGGGGTTGTATGGTGTTAAACCTCAAAACCTTCTCTTGGCTACGCCGTTGCTTGGAATTATTTATTTCGCTTTTCATGTTCCGATATGTTTCAGATCGATCCGATGGTTATAAGTTAGAAAAATTGCAGTCAGAAGGTTCGTACAAATGAACATTTTTTGCACTGATACGTTATCAAGTTCCTTCCAGACAACTTGAAGGTGTTCGGTGATTATTTCTAGCGGTTGTAGATAGAAAAATGAAATACAAAATTCGTTTTATCGTAATAATGTTTGGCTTATTTCAATGGATTATTACTATATTGAACAATAAATAGGCGACAAAAGGTAATCCACAAACAACAAGCCATAACTTTTAAAGTATTCAAAATAGATATTTGAAGTCTTCAGTAAAGTTATTCGCAAAAGTAAGAGCTACAAATTTGCTGAAGGAATCATTTCGATATAATCACTTTCAAGAAAATTTATGAAAATATCTCACTCATAGGGAGATTAATCAGCAAAAGCACTATACCAAAAGAAAGGGCATATTGCCTCCATTAAATTCTCCGAAGATACTATTGACCTAAAATAAGCCGTTTTGGCGTTAATAATAGATTACATGTTTTTGGTCATATTTCTGGCAATGGGAAATGATAAAAATCTTTCGTCCGCATTTAATGTTAAATATCTCTTTTTATTATAGTCCGATTTCAACAATCAATAGCTTGTTCGAAAGGTATTCGTTAGAGCTGTCTAAAAACATATAAATTGTTAATCTGTATTGTCAATTTCGGCAGATAATTTAAAAAAACTGCAAAAAACGCCATTTTTACGCATTCAAACATTCATATCTTGAAAACTAAACATCAGAATCAAAAATAAATTAATAGCGTTCATACTGTTTTTTAGTTCTTTCATTTAAAATTGGTTTGGATAAGATCGGTTCAGCCATTGCTGAGAAACACGAATGAGAATTTGTCCGTTACATACACACACACAGACACACACACACACACAGACATTGTTCCAAATCGTCGAGCTGAGTCGATTGGTATATAAGACTCGGCCCTCCGGGCCTCGGAAAAAATCTTGAAAGTTTGAGCGAATTCTATACATTTCTTTTATAAGAAATGTAAAACATGAAATATTCTAGAATTCGTCACACCGAAGAATCCTCAACGATTTCTCGAACTTTCTGATTATCTGTTATAATATTCGCAGTTAATAGATTGCACTACCGTAAAAGATTTGTATTTCTGGGAATTATTAGGTTGCGATAATTGTACTGGCTTCATCTTCCCCATATTAAAAGTGCTAATAACAAAACCTCTTGAAATTTCAAAAAGCAATCCTCAAAACTATGGTATTTGTTTATTTGAATTTATTCGGAATCATAAATAATATTTGCCGTATTCTCCGTTAAATAATGTACGTAAATTATCCACTCAATGTTACCACATCGCATCGACATTATTACTAGAAATCGTGTAAAACATGTTAACGTACAAGAAAAGCGCCGATGTGCACTATTCAGAATCTAAAAACAGCCACTTTCCTAATCTGCAAAGATACCATAAAGCTATTCAGTCTATCGTAATATAGACAGCTGTAGTAGTGAGTAAAACTGCATGAAAACAAAGCGTATGACATAAGGAAAACAAACAGTCCATAGGCTTTGGCAAAGTTCAATGTGTGCGTTCTGGAAACAAGATGCATCTATAATCGTTTTGGTCTTGACGGATGCGAGGAATATTATGCTAAAATTCATCATCAACATCAGTCGAAAGCAACGTCTTTGGTTCATGCAGGAAACATCCACATAAAACTCAGAATACCCAGGTTCAAATCGCTATAATCCACAAATAACCATCAGCGTGTCATATATTCGTAATTACCAATCAGCCAGCAGGTATGCAATCATTTGACCAAACTATAAAAAGCTTTTGCTACATGAAGCTTTTTGCTGCCAAACGAAAACGCCTTGATGTATGCTATATTTTTCTATTTTATTCTATTTTTAGATCTGCACGCTAAATTTGTTGATACTATATAATAGGTAATACAAGCTATATTGGCCGTGGGAGAACCTAACAAAATTTGTTATAATTCTGATAGAAGCCTATCACAGGTTGTCATATTTTTGATATATACTAGAAGAATTTCTGTTATGTTTTCTGTTATTTTACCAACTAACGAGACCAGAGTTATTACACAACTTGTTATCATAACAAAATAACACAGTCTGTAATAATTTTGCTATTTCTTTCTGATCGGGAACAGTAGCATATCCTTGAGCTTCAGTTCTCTGGACATAGGTTCATGTATGTATGGAGAACCATCTATCTGGAAACGCATTTGAATTACTGAAGGGCAGTTACATATCAAATGATATAGAGTTCCGTAATCGGATTCACAAAGATCACACGAATAATAGTCAGCACGCTGAATAGTAGCCTTGTGATTATTGAGTTTGCAATATCCTGAATAAAATACTGCAATTGTGCTTGAAAAAATGCAGTAAATTCATTAACATTTGCGGACTCACATCCGGCAGAAAAGTCTTTGTTAGAACGCAAGTTTGCAAGCTACGCCAATGGTTGGCATATTCGGATGCAGGCCAAGAGCGAACCTTGTGCTTTATCCAACTTATCGAAAGTAATAAAACTGGTTTTAGATTAACGAAATCAGCGCCCGCTCGAGCCAATTCGTCCGCCTATTCATTTCCAGTAATACCGGAATGACCGGGTACCCATAGAAGGTAGATAGCATTTGAAATGCTACGTCCTTCGATTTTAGTTCGACATGCGATTACTAATTTCGATCTCGAATCTACCGAACTAAGTGCCTTCAGGGCAGCCTAACTTTCAGATCAAAAATAGAGCCCAGTAACCTTGAGACAGTATGCACAGGAAAGTGCTTCTTGTTTCAGTAACACATATAGTGATTTTACATTAAATTATACCTCTATATCAGCCTACTGTGTTATCCTGAACGCAGCAGTCATCGCCGTCAAGACCATTCTATGAAGATGGTTTAACTTTGATTAGATTGTTGTGAATTCTCCCTTATGTCACCAAACAAGGCATCCGTATGCCAAAATTGGTCTAACAATTGTTGTGTAGAACCACTGAATATAATTGGGATTGAGTCCCCAAGATTCTCCAAAATGCCGCCTACATTGGCCGAAGCCATGCAAGCTGTCTTGATTCTGAAATCGATATGAGGTGTTCAATCAAATTTTGAGTCGGGAGTGGGCGTAGCGTATTGGTAAATCGATTGTCTTGTACGCAGCGCACCTGGGTTCGAGTCCCGACCCCGCACATAGGATTAGAAATTTTTCCTAAGAGATTTTTCTAACCCGAAGAGGCGAATGACCTTAAGGTTAAAACCTCTATAATTGAAATAAAAAAAAAAGTTTTGAGTCATGAATTACCCCAACGCACTAAACTTGATCTGTGACAATAATTTCAGAGTCAAATAACTGCAACGGGTGAGCTCCGGTTATAATCCCTCGTTGCGCAAAAAGCACCATTAATGTTTTATTTGGATTAACTGATAATCCAATACGAAGAAACCATTGCTCAACAACAGGTAAGGCTTGTTGCATCACATCAAAATGTATGTTAATGTAAACCATCGGCGAAAACATATTTCGAAAATTCAAGCTCATTAAGTTTCATCGACAAGCTATCGGCGACAAAGTTCCATAGCAGTGGTGACAGCACACCACCTCGAGGGCATCCGGTTGCTAAACATTGCGTGTATCCAGTTCGTGATATATGACCTCGTGCCGTGTCCACAATGAATGCGAAAGACACATTGTCAAAAGCACCTACGCTAGGATTTTCGCCAGCACTGGCATCGCACACAGTCAAACCGGGTATGAATTTTTCGGAAACCACGGACACGGTGTCACAGAAAAATTTGCAAAATGTGTGGTTGGGGTGGTTTTGGATTAAGTTCAATACAGCAGGGTGCGAACCGTTATGTCTGTCTGGCTCAACAGATGGGGAAAAATGTTATCATTAAACGCAAAATATCAAATCCCTTCGAGAGTCATCGTACGAATGAAATGTTTATTATGAATGCATAATAAAAATTTCATTCGTACGATGACTCTCGAAGCGATCAGTCGTTCTTTTCAGTTCCTGCAGTGTATAGCGACAAAGAATAGTGCTAATCCGCATTCAAAGTTATTCTCCGCCTCTTCGAGGTTTTGGATTTTTTGTGTGTCTTTTAATCGTTAGTCGACCAGCAGTGAAGCAGTAGCAGTGTTTCGTTTCGAGAGCTGACTGGATACCGTTGTCCCAGATAAGTATCGCTATTATTTTACGTTCATCTTTCCTGACTCTCATAGTAACGTGCACTGGGCAATAGACTCGTGCAAACAGTACAATGACTCGCCTCAAGGTAAGATGGATGTCAGTACCGTCTTTACGCGTGGGCACTCTGGGCCAGGAGCCCCGCGACTTAGGGAGCCTCACAATAAGCATTTATTCATACTGAGGCTTAAATTTGAAAAAATAGACACACACTTTAACGCGTTGGTGAAAATGAATGTTTGTAATTCAATAAATATAATTTTTCCTTGCTTCTTTTCGAGGGATCAGTTTGCAGAGCAGCTCAGAAAGGCGAATTGGTATGTATACCATCCGGCCAAGACGTTCAAAGAGAATCAGACAACTAAGCAGAAATACAGCACTGCAAAGCCAGGATGGTATTAAATCAGTTTATACGTCGATCCAGCATTTCGATCAAACTTTTCATTTATTTTGAACAAAAAAAAATGAAACCTTTTAGACTACACGTATAAAAATTTCGAAAGGTACTGAACCGTTGCGACAAACAGTACACGGTTGTGGCCACGCAAGAAACCTGTGAGGAAGCAGAAGAAAAAGCTCTCTAAATTGATGAAAAACGCTATGCCTAGCAAGTGATTTGTGGATGTGGCAAAATGGTTCCTTTTTTTTGAGTCCGATGCTGTTATGGCCAGCTGAGCAACCTACACTATACCCGGACCATTTTAGACTGGTTTAGAACCATTAATGTTATTTTCATTCTAAAAGAAGTCAACCTTCAAACCATTCAAGAAGTTCGCCTTATTGATACATTCCATCTTAAAGGCAAAAGCTTTAAAATCAGCTTCCCTATGTTAAATTCAAAAGCCCGGTTTACGGGCAAACGCAAAGCCAAATTGTTTACAAAATATGCTGTAAAAAATCAAATCCCGTTTATCTCGCCCTCAAAATTCAGCAGATGATAGATAAGGGTGTGTAGAATGCGATAAAAATAATCATGAATATGCCTCTTGGTATGTCCCCCCGTGCGCCGTTGAAAAGAATGATACTGCTCATATTGATAGATTCGAGTAATTATAATTTTTATATTTTTTCACAATTTTATATGACTTACAATGGACTCTGCCCGCACTAATTATGTAGTACCCGTCACCATAGAGACGACATTACTGTCACTGATAACTGATATGAGCGGTGCAACGTAACAGCGTATTATTATAATTCCCATCCTTTTCATTTATTTAATTACAAAATGGTTAGTCTTCAGGTATGAAATTATTTAAATTTGTTCTGGTGAAGATTTATGCATGACTTTCTGTTTTTTAAGTTGGTTTATTTGACTCGGGCCCATGAGTTATCTTGATTGAGCCGTTGGTCTATTATCTTATACGTTGTGTAAAAAAATGAACAAATTGAATTCCTGTCTGGTCTGGGTGTCACTCAGTTTGTCTTTTATAGCGTCATCGTACACGTCCATGTAGCCATCGACATGCTTTGTTGATGTTTATGGTCGTTTGTAGTTTGTTTATTGTCCTCATATGTTGGTCTTGTATATCAGTCTTCATCGACGTTTGCTCATTTAATTATGTTGCTGGTTGTTGGATTGGAGGTACTGAGTGCAATCGTTGTTACTGCTCAGTTGATACTGGCAGTAGGTTTCGGGATACACAAAAAACATCAGGTATTCGCTAGATTGTTATTGTATTTCAGCAGCGGAGACTGTTTGTTGGTTGATTTTTCTTTTCGCTGGAACATATCTGAGCAGAGCAGGTGCGCTGCGTTATTTGCCTATAATTCATGTATTTTGCTGATTTGAAATAAAGTTTGTATACAAAAGTCAAATAGAAAGAGATATATTTGGTAAGCTAAAAATCCCATCACACGAACGCCATTGTAACCGCCAGTAAAAAGGTTTCTCCGAGCATCATTCGTAACGAGTGCCACTTCTCCGAATTCCGACATAACTCTTTCAATGTTATCTGATTTGGTGAACGGTACTAGCATGTGTGAGCGTACTTCGATTTCATCATCCTCATCATTGATGTAAACAGGAATATAGGTTTTTTGCGTTGTTGATCTTCGCAGTGAACTTTTCTGCCTGGGCTAAACTTCTCAACGTTACTAGTACACGGTTGTGAACATTGTTTAATTATATGTATCCTTTAAATTAAGATCCTTTTTCACTTTTAGTTACTGTTCCACCTTGTGGACTGCATGACTACTATGAGTAAATGTGTTTTCCCGTAGTACCGGCATTGTCATTTTCTGTGGCTCGCTCATTTGACTACACAGCTAAAGCTAGCGATGTTATATTGTTTGTGCAGTGGATAGGCAACAAAGTGTAAGGAGGAATTGTTTGCTTACTTTGCTGTTAGCTTTCGCTTTTGTGCTGTGCAAGATTGTCCGAGCAAATTCTTATGACTTCCGATACCACACAACCTCTTAAAAAGACCACAAATATGGTGCGTGTAAAGTTTTACAACCATCGAAACACTATAATTTGGTATCAAAAACCCATAAATACACCAAAATATGGTATTTATATGGGATCCACCCATGAAAACACCATCTTGATTGTGTTTTCATGGGTTGATACCATGTAACACACTATCAAAACACCGTACAGTATAGGAGCGAAATTAGACCATGACCATGGGGGTATTATGGGCTTTTCGTTTGCTCGGGTAGACTGTCTTTCACAGTTATTTGCTGATTTTTGATATTCTTCCAGTGTAATTGCACAGTACTGCCTCACATTGCGATTTGTAGTATATAAGTTAAACATGACAGTATTAATAACAGTAGACAAAGAGTAAATGCAACTGTCTCGAGGTTTTAATGAATGATAAGGGGACATAGGAGTTTTTGACCATGTTTTATGACTTTTTTTTGCTCGAAAAGGGTAAGATAAAATACGACGGCGCCGGTGATTGAGTGGTAAGCGTGACCGCCACTCATTCCAGTTGTCCTGGGTTCAATTCCAGCCGAGGTCGTTGAGATTTTTCTAAGGTGAAAAAATCTGCGGTCACGTCTTCCTTCGGAAGGGAAGTAAAGTCGTTGGTCCCCGGTCCATGAGTTGATGAATCGATATCTCGTCCAGATAGTAGAGTCACCTCTCTGACGTCGGTAAAGAAGAACTGCTGCTAGAAAGTGCAAAAACGGCGCAGTTTCAGTGCACTCCACTACACCGGTGTCAATCAATCGAAAACCCCATAACAAATATCCTCCTCCCGTGATATTTGTGGAGTGCGCAGTAGTATATACGGCCTCTAGCAAAAGCAAGTATCGGACTAATAATTCCTTCCCTTTCCTTCCGCGATCTACGTTCGGGCCTGGCCGGCGCCGGTATTAATCAATAAACACTTTAGGGTTACCAGGAGTTGCACATTGAAAGATGTTTCGCTACTCCCAAGCATATTTATGGACTGATTCCCTGTGCATCTTCAGCTAGTCCAGATCGATATCGGAGTAGCAGCCAGGGGTGGTCACACAAGCACAACGCTCAAGCGAAAAAGGTAAGGCAAAATATGTTGAGGTTTTATGCATATTGTGAAAGGCGCTTTAGTCTTGAAAAACAATTTTAGTGACATGCCAGAGACCCCTTTACCACTAATTCCGGCCAGATGAAGTTACCAGTGCACGTTCATCGGAAATAAAAAAGATCAAGTTTTCAAACATTTTCAATTACTCCTTGTCCTTTTTTCATACATTCAAATTATGAATAAAATGGTGGACATTCGAAGCAAAAAAAAATGCCTCAGAAATCGTCTTTAATTGAATCACAGAAATATTAATTATTCTAATTTCAAAAGCGCAAAAATCGCTGGTCAAAGACTAGACAACGTAATGAGCTTCGAAACAAAGAAAGAAGGGGATAGCTTTTTCGGCTCTTAAGATATTCATGGTACCGATTTCGAAGACATGATTTCAGGAAAAAACGCGTTTACAGTTTTGTGCTGACAAAAATGATGCCGTTCAAAGTTGTTTTGCTCTATAGTCACAGTTCGAATTGCCTGAATTTTTTGAAGATTTTCAAATATTCAACTTTTAGACAATGCAACCTAATCGATTTCTTCAAATTTTTATAATGATCCTTAACGCATCATCTCAACCGATTTGCCAGCTTACAAGCAATATAATATCGATTGATTTCAAGGGTAGTAAGATTTGGCCGTCTCTGTCTAGTATTGCTCATATTCAGATAATTAGGAACGGCGTGAAATGCAGTGCCGTAATCTGTAAACTAATGAAAAAATTGTGTGCAATGCATAAATTTATGAACTTTGAAGTGATAAAACTGTACCCGAGGCATAGTAACAAATTTTTAATTGCTTTCGTAAATTGACTCAGTGCAATGTCAGATCAATTATATCGCACAAGCAAACTGAGAGGTCAAAAGAATCCGCAAGTATCTCTGACTTCAGTTACCCTAGTAACAATTGTGGTTTTATGATAGTTTTGTAGCAACTGATAAAACTTAGATTGCACTTGTAGCGTGCTATAAAACATCAATTGTTACTTGGGTAGCCTAGTTCAAATTCTTTTTTCCTAGCAGAGGAAATCTTTACCCTCAAACAATGCCATGTAATTATGAACGTCATATTGCAACGTGTTAATTATGTCAGAAATTAATTCTAGAAAACTTGAGGTAAAACTAGAAACTGATATGTCATGTTTTATCTTTTTTTTCTGTCCAATTTTAGGGCCCCACATTGGATAGTGCCTGTGGGCCCCAACTTATCTTAAGACGGCCCTGATGGAAGTCGAAACAAAATCGGCTCCCCGGCTCAAGGTGTATCCAAGCTCGGTCATCAGGCCCTTCGTGATCTTGTTCCGGGCCAAAGACATAAAGTGTTTGAATCTATTACAGATTTCTCGAGTTCTGGCAGAATGAAATTGGGCCGTGATAGAAATATCAGAAAATCGCCCAGATCAGCTTCAAGTGGTGGTAAAAAGTTAGAACCAGGCAAATGGGCCTTTTATGAAGAAGCTTAGAGTATATGTACCAGCTAGTCGGGTTGAATGTGGCGGAGTCATCCCCGACTCGATTTTGAATTGCGCGGATCTGCTGACACACGGTGTTGACTGTTTTAAAGACCCGATGCTTCAGCCAGTGAAGATACTGGACTACAAAAGCGCAAGTAAAAACTGAAACGTTCCATTCAGGGACGGGACGCTCTAAGAGATCTTCTGCAGCAGTGCTAAAAAGAGTTCCCATGCTTATTGTCAAAGGAAAAGATACAGAACATTTTATGTGCATTTGGAAAAACCTACTGCTCTTGATGGAGAAACGCGAATAACTTATAGAAAAGTCGTAATTGAACAAAATGTTTTTGTTAAAAGAACGACTACATTTTTTAAATTCTTTGTTATAAATATTTTCATTTGAATAGGCATTTTGAATCATATTTTCACAGTGTTTTTGGTAGAACAACTTTATCCGAAAAAAGGCATCTCTGAAGTTTCAGCACGCGATAAAATAGACTTTCCCCTTTCATTTGCAACATAAATCAAAATAATCGGTTGGGGGCTCAAGAACAAGTTTTTATTTCAAAGTTTTTTGTTTGAACACTTAAATTTTACAATGAAACTAGTTCACATTTTTCCCACTAGGTGGAACTATAGACACTCAAATATTACTAAAAGTGAGGGTCTGATTGTTAATTTCATTGTCTACACCATTGTAGATAGAAATATTAAAATTCCATCAAAGTTTTTAGATTCGCGCAGGACCTGATTAAGAATTATTTATTTTAATAAGAACCATAAATATTCCAGAATAGCAAGTGTGGCAATAGACCACCTATCAACTAATGACGAAAAATATTTTCGACCAAGCGACCAAGCTGAATATAGTTGACGCTTCCCCAACTCCATCGTGTATGGAGTTCATTTTAATGCGGGCCCTTTGTCTCTCGTTCGAAGATAGTATAATCGAATAAAAAAGCATTTGAACACACAAACAGCTCGACTCACTCGTGCACAATTGTGACCGCGAGACTTAACGCGAACCTATCCCCGCTCGGCCCATCCCCAACCTAACCCGGCCGAACGAAACAATTCAACCAGGACTGGGTAGCAAATTATAATTAGATTATGAAAATTAAAATTTAATTTCCGCCATCATTGCAGTTTTGTACGGTTGCTGCAGCGCTGGTAGTTGAACTGCGCTTCGGCTCGGCTGGCTGTATCGAACCCCCATTTCGCTAGCTAGGTTGGAAACATAGGTCAGTCCGTACCCACGACGGGTGATGTGGAATTTCCCCGTACCCCGCAGCCATCGAAGGTTTTTTTTTCAACTCTCCCGAGCGTGTACGCAAAAAGGCGGCAGGTGAATTGCGTTGGGAATTGCTTAGATAAGAGAAAATTATGAACGGTAATAAAAATCATAATTTACATTGGAGGCCGGGAGTCCGAGTTGTCGGTTCCAGAAATGAGAGGGCCGGTGGTTCAGTTAATAACAATAATAAACATAATGCAAACATGGGGTTTGGGTTTTTTTATCGCGGAAATAAGTGGATATAGACCATTTTGGTAAGAGCTGGAAAGATAACTTTTTTATGAATCGATAGTGTGAAACGCGAACTGTGATGGGGTTCTAAGTGTTCTGAAGAACTATTATAGTCAAGCCGCTTCGAGCTTCCAGAAATAATACACGGGGACGTCGGACGTGGAGTGATTCATTATGTGAGCTGTAATGTATGGCTTGAGCTGGTAACTCTTCGGATATGGAGCAATAAGCACAATTTCATCTGCCAACTTATAGCAGTGCTTAGGAATGTTTGTAAACTCCCAGGGGCGGGCCTGATTTTTTTTTTAATTTTCAATGCTTTTACAAAGAAAAAACACTGTCTTATCAGAAGAAATAACGAACCTGAATTGATAATTGACCAACAATCTACGTCCGAAAGCAATGAACACACATAATCCCAATAAAAAAGAGAAAAAGTGGATGCATGTTGTTTGTTTGAATCTAGTTGAGGTGCCAGTTTGCCACCACCCTACTTCGCTGAGCGGATGGCAAAGCATAAAAAAGATACATAAAGTATAAGTAGTAGTTTTTTTTTTCGATTGTCCGTTCGTTTTTACCTATCTTTCATTCAGAATTGTGCTGAAATGTGCATTTCCACTGCAATTCCCTACCCAGATCTCGTTCTTTTTTCCTCTTATGCGATCACACATTACAAATTTCATACCGCCAACCTGACTGGCGATCGAACAGCATGAACCCCTCGAACGATCAGTCAGTCAACTGAGCCTGAGAGCGCGCGCATAGCCAAAGGTAAAAAGAGCGTCATTGCCACACGCAGAAGTTCAGGAAATAAATGCAGTTAAAAAAAACTCCTGCACACAACTGCACCATCCATATCATTCGCTAATTGTGTAATCAGCAATTTGCAATTTCCGTTCGGAGTGTGCTGGTGCTGGTTGTTTTTTTTTTATTTTCAATTTTCATATATACGTACACCATATCTTTCCGAGACCTGTTTGCATTCCGTTGATTAGAGCTGTCAATGCTGAGGCTGGCTGGCTGAGTGGTAAACTGGCTGGCAGGCAAACTGACTGGCTGAGCTGACTAACTGACGATTCCGCCCAGGTGGTTGATTTTTCTGCGAAGCTACACATTCAATGTTTGGAATTTTCTAACCGACTCCAGCCTGAGGGGGAACATTCCACCAGCCCTTGCAGAGAAGTAGAGCACCGTTTTTAACGTTAACTGGATGCAAAGAATACCTGCTGATATGATCTGATTGTACGATTGTCCAAGTAAGGATGAACGGACATTGTTGGACAGGAACAGATATGAACTATGTTGCTGCGACTCAGTTTAGTTGAATACGAAGACATTAATACCGTTTCGATAATTTCGACATTTACATTTTGATTTTATATTTACCCATTTCTGTCTAATCTTCAAGTCTCAAACTGCACAGGTTTCTTCTTACCGTTGTTGTTATTTATTTTAATTGGTTAAAATTCCACAGTTCAATGGGTGAACATAACAGAGCCGTTTTAATTTTAATATGCATTGCATCATTTGGACATTAGGGTGGTACCAGTTTAAATGGAAATTTGCTGTGTGACCGCACACTTCAATCCATAACTCCGCAACCGGAAGTCGGATCAACTAAAAATTCATTATCAGCTTATGGGAGTGTCATAACTTCCATTCGAAACTAAATTTACGTCAATCGGTTCGGCCATCGCTGAGAAACTTGTGTGGGTTTAAATGGCACACATACATACGCACACAGACATTTTCCGATCTTAACGAACTGGTGGTAGCAGGGACAGGACGAACAGGAGTTCAGGGGCTTAAAGACCTCCCCCTTAACCTACTGCGAGTTGGGGAGTCTTGCTAGCATATGCTCTGCTAAAACTCTACAAAAAAAAACCAAGATTCCGAAAGCAGCTCCGACGAAGCGAGCCTGTGCCGCTTCTGCTAAGATCTTAAGATTGCAGTAATCAAAACTCTTCGCAATAAAAGCACTCTAGCCCAACCGGAGTGCCAACCGGCACATCAGGATCGATACAAGTAACATCCTGATGACGGCATACTGGCCATGACGAACATCAACGGACAGGACACGGATCCCGAATATGACGGCGACGGCGTACTGTCTGATAGGCGTACTGTTCTACTCTCTGAGGAAGGAAGGATGATACCGACTTGTAATGGCGAATGGGCAAACAGTACGGCTGCTTCCGTCCCGCTAAAATCTTGGCAAGTCTCCGGGTACGGTGAAAACTCGTCATCAATAGTTGGTGGTGCTAGGTTCGGATGGATTATTCCCGATTTAATGCCGGCTCTGAACACTACTCCCCATGAAGGATAGTGTCAAACCGAGCATGACCTCCCTGCTTGCATAAACAGCCATGGGATCACAAGTGGCGACTACGTTCAATCAGTAAAAATAGCGGCATGGACCCAACAAAATGTAGAAAAAACAAGAAACTCACACATACGAAGCAGGCGCGGCGAATCCGTTCACCAGTGGTGGTTCATGTGAGGTCATTACCATCAGCAGCAGCCGAAGTCATTCAGCAAGAGCAGGAGGAGAAGAAGCAGCAGCAGCCAGAGCAGAGCGGGATGAGTTACACTCCACAGAACACAGCGAAGTGCTTGGTGGAGGAGCTGGCAGCGAAGTGCTTGGTAGAGTAGCTTCCCACGACGCGAGAGGACGCTGTCATTGCCCGAAAGAAAAGACAACATCCAGCAGGGAGAAAGCTGGAGTACCGTTGTAGGTCGGAAGGAGAAACACGGGAAACAGCAAAAGCGGAAGGAAGAAAGAAAAGTGGAGTAGTAGAGGACAGAATAACCTCCGGCTCGTCAGAAGGTGCCAAAGGGAGAAGCCGTTCTCGTCAAAGCCAATGATGGGACCACGTACGCAGCACTACTCAAGAATATCAGAGAGGATCCGGAACTGAAGGATCCTAGGGGAAAAACATAGTAAGAATCAGGTGTACCCAAAAAGGTGAGATGCTCTTCGAGTGGAAGAAGGATCCCACGACTCGACTATGCAGGAGACTATTACTAAATCAATAGGTGGAAAGGCAAAAGTTAAAGCCTTAAACCCGGAGATGGTGATTATGTGCGAGGATCTGGATGCTATAACGACGGAAGACGAGCTGAGAGGTGCACTGAAGCAGCAGTGTAACCTGGGTTAGGTGCACATGACGATCCAGCTAAAGAAGGGATACGGAGGAACTCAGACAATGATGATTCGTTTACCGCAGGCAAAGTTACGGTTTGATGGTCGAGATGCCCATTGTGAGCCGGCTCACGAGTGAATAAACAAGCGGAGAAATGCTTCAAGTGATTGGGCTTTGGACATTTGGCAGGAGCTGCAAAGGCCCGGATAGATCCAGGATGTGCTGGAAATGCGGGGAGACGGACCATTTTGCGAGACACTTTACACTCCAGCGGACGGAAACGACAATCAGACGGGTGGCTTTAAATGTCCTGTCTACAAGAGGGCGACTGCAGGCCAACGTTGATAACGGTAATTGATTGGTAGATGGATCAGGAACGGCTATGTAGAACGCTCAAAGGAAGGCTTCGTGATGGCCAAAATCAACAGCGTCTTCGTGTGCAGCTGTTACGCACCTCCAAGACGAGTAGTTTGGCATAATGCTGTAGCAGTTAACCGAATAGTTGATCGACCGAAAGCCGATAGTCATTGATGGTGACTTCAGTGCTGTGCTGTGGAGGGGAGTAGTAAAGTAAACAACAAATGAGGATGTATCCTGCAGGTAACTCTAGCGAAGTTAGACGAACGATTGTGCAATGAAGGTTACGTTAGCACATTTCGGAGAGACGGGAGGGAGTCTCTAATCGACGTCACATTCTGTAGTTCTTCTTTGACGGTGAACATGGATTGGAGAGTATGCGAAACGTATACGCCTAGCGACCACCAGGCGTCTCGCTACCGTATCGGTCAACGAAACCCTGCAACAGCATGGAGAAGGATGACCGGCGATCGAAAGTGGAAGACGAAAGCCTTCAACAAAGACCTCTTCGTTGAGGCACTTCGGCCGAACGGCGGGGCCAAGAACGTGAATGCAGCTGATCTAACAAATAGGATTATGACGGCTTGGGACGCCATAATGTCGCGAAAACTGGAGCCACGCAGTAAACGGCGTCCAGCTTACTGATGGAACGGGACGCATAGTACGCTACGCGCTGCTTGTCTCAAATTTAGAAGGCGGGCTCAGAGAACAATATCGGAGCCAGATAGAAAAGAGCGCAGTGGAGGGTTTAGGGAACCTAGGGCCGCTTTAAAACGGGAGGTCAGACTTAGCAAGTCAGATTGCCACAAAGAGCTGTGGCGAGAAGTAGACGCCATTCCCTGGGGTGACGCTTACCTAGTCGTGATGGCGAAAATGAAGAGCTCGACGATGCCAGCCGAAATGTGTCCGGGTAAACTGAAGATATTCGTCGAGGATCT
The DNA here is from genome assembly GCF_030247195.1 of Topomyia yanbarensis. NCBI lineage: Eukaryota > Metazoa > Arthropoda > Insecta > Diptera > Culicidae > Topomyia > Topomyia yanbarensis. The sequence continues at coordinate 92,271,380 of NC_080671.1, forward strand.
TTTACCGAAGCACGATCCAACTATCTAGCCATCGAACGGTGAAGAAAAAGGAGCAAACACAGACGATCGGCAAGTGACTAACGATGAGCTCGCAGAAGCATCGAAGCGCTTAAAATCAAAGGAAACCCCGGATGGAATACCAAATGTGGTACTGAAAGCTGCTATCCTGGCATATCCGGACATGTTGGTGCTTCAGAAGTGTTCAAATGAAGGCAACTTCTCCGAAATGTGGAAGTAACAGAAGCTGGTGTTGCTGCCGAAGCCAGGGAAGCCACCGGGCAATCTGTCCTCGTATAGGCCCATAGGTCTGCTGGATACAATCGGAAAACTCCTGGAAAGGATCATCCTTAACAGGTCGATGAAATGCACAAAGGGTGAGCGCGAACTGTCCAATATGCAGTTCGGATTTCGCAAAGGAGTATCGACAGTGAATGTAATTCGAACAGTGCTCGAGAGTGCTGAAAAGGCATCTCAACAGAAGCGAAGAGTATATCAACACTGCGCTGTGGTCACGATAGATCTGAAGGATGGATTTAACAGCGCCAGATGAGAAGCCACCGTCGCACAGTAGTTTAAAACGCGAAAAACGTGATCGTTTTGAATAACTTCGAAATGGTTAGTTATAGCGATATACTATCTTCGGAAGAATTTATGACAATGAGATGCCCCATCTTTATAGTAAAAAGTTTGATGATTAATTCTCCTATAAGTGAGATTCAAAATTTATTTCTCATATAATTAGAGATAGCAAATTGGTGTATTCTGCAAAGTTGTAGTAAATTCCTCTACAAGAAACTTTACTGAAGGTGGTAATAGTCTATCTTTAATAGTCTTTGAGATATAGAGAATTATTAGAGGAAATACCGAAAAAATCAATTTTTTCATTATAACTTCTTTCCAAGATTTTGTGGAAGCTCAAAATGTTCTACAAAACTATCACAATTAATGAAATACAAAGTTTTGGTGAAGAAAGCAACTTAATATGTTGAGCAGACTCTGAGATATTCACGATTTTTATTCGAAAAATGGCCTACTTCGCACTCAATTCATAAACGGGCAAAAACGGGCAGACCACTCTATATGTATTTGAAAGTACAAGAAAGATGCTACAATGTTCTGTGTTAATCACTTGTATCTGTTTGTATCCATGGCTCTGGTAGCTGGATTTAAAGAATATCATTTATTAGTCTTAAATATTGATACGAAATATATTCGGTAAAGCTGTTGAGATAAAAAGGTGGTACCTTCGGCAAAGTGCCGATGAATATTCTTCTTAGAAACATTGCCGAAGACACCAGTTTGCCATCTTTACTAGTTTCTTAGGTGCGGTGCAATATTTATAGAAAGCCGACTAAAAGCGATTCATTTGGTAATCGCGCATGCTTTGATTACTTGTTTAGCAATGTCACTGTATAGCGTTACGTCAGACTTCGTAAGCAACAAAACTAGTTTATTGGATCGAATGATTTGTATTTGCAGTAATCGCGATGGTGGACAATAAACAAATTTTTAAAAGGCTTTCTTTCATATAACAATACAAATTCAACTGTCAAGTCGTTCATAGCAAACGTAAACGGTTTGCTTATATTAATGTTCCAAGCCCTGGTACTATATTCTATTGTGGAACTTGACCTTCTGTGTTGACAAACTTTGCAACCAATTTCAGAGCTAATACACAGCCTACTTATACTTAAAATCGTTCCTTGTTAGGATTCGACTATATGGCTCATAAGACAACGCATTACTCTCTCTACCACCGAACAATGCACTGTATCTAAAAACCATTCAAGACAGAAGGCTGCTGTCTTCGACAATGTCTCTTGTGAGAACATTCCACATAGAATGCCGAACATAGTCCCACTTTATCTCTTCAGTTCACCGAATATGTTTCGAATCAAGATATTAGACTAATAAATGATATTCTTTAAATCCAGCTACCAGAGCCATGGATACAACCATATACAAGTGATTAACACGGAATATTGTAGCATCTTTCTTGTACTTTCAAATGAATATTGAATGGTCTGCCCGTTTTTGCCCGTTCATCAATTATTTGAGTGCAAAGTAGGCCATTTTTCGAATAAAAATCGTGAATATCTCAGAATCTGCTCAACATATTAAGTTGCTTCCTTCACCAAAACTTTGTATTTCATTAATTGTGATAGTTTTGTAGAACATTTTGAGCTTCCAAAAAATCTTGGAAAGAAGTTATAATGAAAAAATTGATTTTTTAGGTTTTTCCTCTAATAATGCTTTATATCTCAAAGACAATTAAAGATAGACTATTACCACCTTCAGTAAAGTTTCTTGAAGAAGAATTTACTACAACTTTGCAGAATACACCAATTTGCTATCTCTAAATATATGAGAAATAAATTTTGAATCTCACTTATAGGAGGATTAATCATCAAACTTTTTACTTATAAAGATGGGGCGTCTCATTGTCATAAATTCTTCCGAAGATAGTATATCGCTATAACTAACCATTTCGAAGTTATTCAAAACGATCACGTTTTTCGCGTTTTGGACCACTGTGCGTCGCAGCACTGCAAAGAATGAGGGTTCCTGACTAGTTCCAGAGAAGAGTGCTGCTGTACGAGACGAGCGAAAGGCAGAAGTCAATGCGAGTCACTCGATCTCGGTCCAGCTCTAACGACGGGGTCTTGACACTGCGGCTGCCCAGGAAAGTGAAAATCGTGGGTTTCGCGGACGACGAGTCACAAACGGTGGTGGGTGAGACATTTGAAGAAGTGGAGGTATCGCTGGGCGAGACAATAGACGCGATGGAGAACTGGATGAACGGGGTCATCTGCAGATCGGCTGTAGCTAGCTCACCACAAGACGGAGGTGTTGTTGGTCAGCAACTGTAAAGCGATTGTGTGAAGCAATTGGCAGTGATATTCGACGACCGGCTCAGCTTTACCAACCACGTTGACTACATTTGGCGAAAAGTTGGCGAAGGCAACGAACGCAATAGCGAGGATCATGCCAAACGTTGTCGGCCTAAAAAGCAGCACGAGCTCTCTGCTATCTAGTCGTCTATCCAAGTAGCATTTCTAGTTTTATAGCACACTATAAGTCCATTCTAAATTTTGAGAAGGGCTTCAAGAGGGCCACAAAACCTCAATTGTTACTAGGGTTGGGTGTGGCGCTGAAAATCAAGCTGAACCGCGAAAATCTGAACTGGATGATCCACCTGATGGCCGTACGAATCGCTAGCGTGTACAGAACGTTATCGTCGGAAACAGTATGCGTTATCGCTGAGATGATCCTCACCTGCATCACTCTGGCGTAGGATATCAAGTGCTGCAATCAGAGAAACGCTAGAAAGAAACGCATGGAGAAGGAAAGCTGGGTTTACCGCCTCACACCTGTCGACGTGGGTTAATAGACAGCACGGAGAGGTAAACTTCCACCTGACACAGCTCCCGTCCGGCCAAGGCTACTTCTGGAAGTAACTTCAGCGTTTCGGGCATGCAACGTCACCATAGTGCCCGGAGTGTGAGAACGTCGAGGAGAAACCGGAGCATGTGGTCTTCGAATAGCCAAGGTTCGATGCGATGTGCATGGAGTTGCTTGCGTTCCGGAAGACCGGATATGAATCAAGATAAAATTGACCTGCTTACAGTAGAAATCGCGTGATGAACAGCGATCAGCGGTTTAAGGAGCGCAATTACCACCGAGAAACTCTGCGCTGGAGTAGACTAGACCCACCGCTGGGGACTCGTTGAGTTGACAGCGACAGAGAACCCGGTTTGGTTTGTCGCAGCGCCAGTGACCCGGATGCCATGTCTCACCCGGAATCGCTGGACCAAATACGGCACCCCATCGGTTGGCCCGATAGAAATATAGCGAACACCAAAGAAGAATCGGTATCGGGAGAACTTCTTTCGCCGTGGAACTCTCCCTTGGGGGACTATACTGAGTAGACCGCGACGTGACACCACCAGTCGCGTATCATAAAGGCACCAGCGAACCGGACGCCCTGCTCCACAGAAATCGCCAAACAGACCTCGGTAGCCGGCAGCTCGGTTTCGGGAGAACTTCTGTCGTCAGGGAACTCTCCGTCAGAGTAGGCTAGGTCCATCATTGCTGACTAGACCGAGTAGTTCGCGAAGGACGAGGAAGTGGTACTAAATAGCTCAAGGAAGCCGAAGAGCTCCGTAAATTAAGCAGGCGCACAGATTGTCGTCGCAGGGGAAGAGCACTAATTCTCGGCCCACAGCTAACTTTCCTACTACGATACGGAAATTGCGACGTTGTGTGGATGGTCGAAAACTAGTAATGTGTCGAGGAGGTGTACTGTAACCCTGCTAAAAGAACTAACTACTAATTAGTTGGATTGGAGTGCTTGCTGTACACATACAAAACCCTCCCCGAAGTACTAGTTTTAGCGGGTCGGGTTACTGCCCAAACCCGTTCCCTGAGTTGTTGGTTTTTGAACATTTTTTCTGCTCTCTAAAAAAACATACATGTGTACACAAAATATTTGGCCAGAAAACAACACTACGGCCTTGTCAGTCCTATTCAGATTTATGCACAATAAATGGTGTTGGGCTTGAGATTGTGCGACCACCCCTGGCTACTACTCCGTTATCGATCGGGACTAGCTGAAGTTGCACAGGGAATCAGTAGATAATTATGCTTGGGAATGGCGAACGTAGATCGCGGAAGGGAAGGGAAGGAATGGTTAGTCCGATACTTGCTTTTGCTAGAGGCCGTATATACTACTGCGCGCTCCACAAGTATCACGGAAGGAGGATATTTTTGTTAGTAGAGTATAGAAGTTGGATATACTTCTTCTTTACCGACGTCAGAGAGGTGATTCCACTACTTGGACTAGATATCGATCCACCAATTTCATGGACCGGTGACCAACGGCTTTACTTCCCTTCCGAAGGAAGACGTGACCACAGATTCTTTCACCTCAGAAAAATCTCAAAGACCTCGGCTGGAATTGATCCCAGGCCAACTGGAATGAGTGGCGGTCACGCTTACCACTCAACCACCGGCGCCGTCTAATTTATGCACAATAAATGGTGTTGTTATCAAATGCAAAGTAGAAAAAATAATATCGAACGTGTTTGAGTTGCACTACGTGAAACTTCAAATTAAAAAAATGACGAAAACTATTGCAACTTTCACCACACGTTTTCTCATGGGGTTTTCGATTGATTGACACTGGTGTAGTGGAGTGCACTGAAACTGCACCGTTTTTGCACTTTCTAGCAGAAGTGCAGAAAACTGGGTATGTTCCATTGACACTTCTGCTAGAAAGTGCAAAACCAGTGCAATCCACTACACCGGTGTCAATCAATCGAAAACCCCATCAGATTCACAGGCACATGAATGGGAAGACCAAATTACAGAGCAGTAAGGTAGGCCACCTCTTGAAAACTGTAGCAAAGATTGTGGACTAGGCAAAATTTAATATCATCGAGAAGACAACCCATCATACCGTCAGAAATGAAGTCTCCTCAGTAACACAAAGAGTCCGATGCACAACCTAGGCCCACTAAGAGGATCCTCTGGTTAAAATGTTGAACCACTTGAGGTTTTGCTGTTTCTGGAAGTGCTGCAAACTCGTCGTTTGATCGCAAATTTCTAAAACCAAAGGCTGTTTGCTTCATCTGCGTGACAGCGCTTATTGGAGCTGTTCTATTTAGCGGCCCCTAAAGAGAAATTTTATTGTCTTCATCTCATCTGCCTCTAGTTATTAGAAGCAGTAATAGGGTTGTTGAAAGTTGAACTTTTCCTGGGCAAAGATGATGATGATTTGTGGTGGTGAACGGTGCAGTTCGCTTTAGTATTTCTGCAAAAGAGTGCTAAATACGTTTTTTTAAGGGAACGCTTCAGATTATCCGAGCGCTTCTTGTGCGCGGGCAGAGAGTCTCTCCCTAATGTGGACTTTTCCCACGATAGGTATACTCGCTGAAGCATGGGATCCTTGAAATAGGCACGCTCACTGAAGCAAAGTGTCACACACATGAAAAACGCGAATCGGCAACTGCACCGTCGAGCTCAACTTTGTGAACGGGCATGTAGGCGCGGTTATTCTTCATAAAATACTTGTCGCAAGTTATGTCGAGTTGGAAGCAGAGAAGTTCAGTGTGACTGTTTGCCAGCAGTACCGTCTTCATGTATAAGCACACTGAGCTGGGGTCAGGAGCCTCATCTCTTCAGTTCATATACAGCGATTTCTTAGTACGCCAGGAAAATTATTTTTTCGAAAATAGCTTTTGACAATCAAACATGTTGAACCTTAATCTTCAGATTCTCGTTCAATAGTCACAACACTAACACTTCAAGATAAGCGGGAAATGGGCCAAAAATCGATTTTTTTTGTTTAAAAATCCAGTTCTTATAATCTGTAAGCGCTAGATATTCAGTGTCTTTAAAAATGTTTCTCAACAATAAGTGGGCTTCTTTTCGATATGAAAAAACTGCGGGTGGTCCCCCAGATTTTAGAAATAAAAATTATTTCTTCTGAACAATAAATAACACGAGTGTGAAACCCTGCTGAAAATTGGTGTTATATTTTTTGTGTAACTTTAGTGACTATTTCGAAACTCTGTCTTTAACCTTTTTTAACAGCATTGTCCCTTTTCGCGGTAAAAGCAAAACTGTTACAGATAGAGTTATGATATTTTCAACAAAGTTACTCAGAAATTATTTCTCTACATTTCTTTGGAAGATTGTGTTCTGCTATCTTATTTCGTTCAGGAGATACATTTTTATTTAAACAATGGAGAGGGCGACCCTATTTTGTTTACATCAAAATAAAGTGCACTTTTAGTGGTGGATTAGTTCCAAAGACATTGAATGTCTAGTATTAAAGGTTTGTATGTACTGTATTTTTGACAAAAAAGCAATTTGTGGCCCATAGTGAATAAAATAAAAATTAATTTCAAGGGCTGTAAAATTCAATCATCTATTAACGAAGTAGTATGTTAAATGTAGTACGAAAAACTATTAGCTGGTTCGTAGTTCAATAGTGCCCCGGGTCCCCAAATGGTTAAAAGACGGCTTTGTCAGCCAGTATTGAATAGGTGGCAAGGGTAAAAAATAGGGTCTATGAAAGGTAAACGAAAAGAGAAATTGATATAGATAATGTAAATACAAATAGGAATCTTAGACCAGCAATTAGACTCTTTTGATCAGGCAGTCCAACCGGTTTAATACTGCGTCTTTTTAAGGCGACATCAAATGTGGTACTAAGGGGGCATGCAGCGACTTGATTTACCCCAACACACTTCAACATTGAAATTCAACGCCTACGTTTTCGAAATAGTTCCGGTCGGTCACTAATTATTACTTCAAGTACAGGAAAGGCCGAATAATTTCTTGGCCTTTGAATTAATGTCTCAAGGCTTCCAAATTTTTGTGCTACATAAAAATACTTGTTGTGGAATGTCATAGATTTTTCGATGATTAAAAACCCATAATAAAATATAAATTTTTATTCTAAACTAAAATCAAGTTGTCTATTATCTTTTACAGCCTCTATTTTGTAATGAAGATTTGATCTTAAAAATTGACAATATTTGTTGAACCTTCAGACAACTTGAAGCTCCAAAAAGAGCACTAGAAAGTTTCTTCAAAGCACCAGAGTTTAACAAAAAATCTACTTATGTATGTGTAAAGTGTTCGGATTAGTTTGTAATTTAAAAACTGCAAATATGTTCTACAACCTCAATAACTGCAGAACATGGAATCAGTCCCTTACCCTTACCAACCGATCAGCTATATCCAAATTACTTTATTATTGCTGTGCGACATTCCAAACGAGACCCACTCACCCATTATCGGCTTACATATACCCAACACAGCCGGACCGCGTATCCCTTTGCGCTTTGTTTGTTTTTGTTCACAGCCACCAGATTCCCAAAATTCGCTGACTTCGAATCCCTACGAACAAATGACGCGAAAAAAAAATTAAACATTTATGACCGAAATCGGCATACCTTTGTCGATTGGGCACTAATTTCCTCCTTCCGTTCCACACCACTTACCGGCAGGCTGTCAAAAATTGCACGCAAACCGAAATGCCCGGCCAACTCTTGCGAGTTTTTCTCCCGCGGATGGCCCTAAAGGGCTCTCGCACCGCATGATATCGCCACATTTTGGCTACTTTTTTGCCACAACGAGAGCGAAAAAATCGGACATCTTTCTCGCAGTTATTAAATTAAATTTTTATTTACTGGTTTTCCTGTTTAATTAAATTAAATACCGTGAGCAGAAAACGGGAGCCGCCACCGTTTGGCAACCCCCGCCTCTTTCCCCGTTGCCGGATCCAAACCAAAGCCAACGTCGGTCCTAATTTGGACCGCGCAACTCACAGACCGATTGGATGCTGGATGAGACAAACAAAAAGTTGCCCTTGGCCGCGCGAAGACAGACTCCTGCCTGTTCTCGTTTCGTTAGCTACTTTTTACTACATATTATCTCGAGTCGTTTTCGGTCAGTCGCAGCTAATCGACACCATAAAGGAGCGCGACTCGATGCATTGTTGTAGCCGGAGATGGAAGGAAGCTATGTGTGTACCGAGAGCGTCGTCAAGATCATTACCACCGGCACCGAACCACGCGAAGCTGAAGATATATCATTCGATTGCAATCGACAAGAGGGAAGATTGTGCCAATGTAGAGGATAGGTGCCCACATTCAAGCAGCAGGGGCAATTACCAAAAACGACTGAATAGCTGACAGCATTCCGACTTTGCCTGCGCTTGCTGTCCGACCTGTTTATGTTTTATTCCTTCGGGGTTTGCTCTCGGTTGGCGAAACGCGTCGATATGATCCTTTCGGGCAGGTGAGGAAAGGTTGCAGCTCATGGAATTCATATTAATTGGGTTTTATTGAGTTGTCCTAACAAATCGAATCTCCGATTGGGAATCAGAGTTGTTCGACGGGTGACCTCGGAATGGGGTTGACAAATGTTGAACTGGTGTCTGTTTCAACAGAACGTGCTCTTGGGATGGTGGTTTCAGTGCGATTAGATTCGATGATTTGACAGGTTTCTTAGATTAGAGGTTTTATTGAGCATCTAGCAAGCAGGTACGGAGCGGATTATAAATGCGTCTGAACTGGAGAGGACGATTGAGACTGACCGACGCGACCAGTTAGCTAGTGGAGACCTGGGAGGGAGAAACAGACTCAATAAATGTGAATGTCATAGCCAGCCAGAACGAAACTGTCACTCCGAACCACAAAAGAGTGAACATCGAGGAAATGAAAGTATTATTATCCTATTCTTGCTTGAAAGTGTTTCCGAATAATAAGTTTCCTTGATTTTTTGTCTAGATTGGGCGAAGTAGTAAATATTATTAAAGTTTTTATATGATTTTAATGTTATTTTCACATATGCCAGATGAACTTTTCGGTAATCCATATTGCCATCGTCAAATAAATTGTATTTCCATGTCTTCAACGATGAATAAGAATTTGGATGCGTTCAAGAGTTTCGAGCATCGTTATAAGACAATATTGCGATCTTACTATAATATAAAATATTAAAAACGCTAATTTTATATGAAAATAATCTACATTTTAATGAAATAATCAAATTACCAGACAGAACGACTGTTTTTGAATATAAAGAGGAAATGGTCACTATAAAAAACAACTAGTGGGAGGATTCAACAAATGCGTCTTTTTCACTTGGATTTTTATAAATCTTAATATTTGACGATGTCTTTATGGTGTTTGAATTATGTAATTGGCCTGTATCGTTTCTTAAAAGTGCAATGAACTACGCCCAACATGTATTTTATCCTCGATATGGAACCAGTTATGGAAATGAGACGATGCTGTAAATGTTCTCTATTCCAAGAAATGGGAATGTAGCATCAAAAATATTTGTGACGTAAAAGTTTTTTGGAAGTCCAAAAATATTTTTTGACTTAAAATAATGTATATCATCCCTATATTTAAAACAAGTGAATGAAAAGCTGTTTTCATATCTATAGTAAAGACAAATAATAATGACCTAAATCGTACAAAGAAAGTTTTAGAATTGTTTGGTTCATTTAACAATTTTAGAATGAGTCCTTCAGATTTGATGGCGCCCCAGTTTAAAGTTCCTTTTGAAGGTGTACTGAGAAAATTAAAATCATTATTTATTTGCAGGCCTAGATGCATGCAAATAAATATTAACAAAGTTTCGAAAAAAAGTCAAGTTACTTTGATATGAAGTTTGACATAGACATCATATTTTTAGCGTTCGGGGGCTCTGCAGCTTAACCAGATGATCCGATTCATTAATAAAGTCCATTTCTATCTATTAGTTAAAATCTTATACTTCAAGAGTTATTTGCAAAATAACCCTGTTCTATAGCATGGTTAAATTTTACAGTTCGACAGTTAAATTTTTTGATAGTGTAGAAAAAAAGTGGAAACAGTATTCTGTACTTTATTTAGGTTGGCAATATTTTTCAGTAGAAAACAAAGGTCAATTATTTTGTTTTGATTATAGAGGTTTTAACCTTAGGGTCATTCTCCTATTTGTCGGTTTAGAGAAATCTCTTTTAGAAAAATCTCTAACCCTATGTGCGGGGTTGGGAATCGAACCCAGGTGAGCTGCGTACAACGAAATTGATTTACAAACTACGCTATGTCCGCCCTCAGAAGGGCAAATATGAAAACGAAAACATGTTGCGTCAAACATATTTTAGGTTATTTCATTATGTGGATATTTACGTTCCAAGGCTGCGAGTGCCATACTTGAAGTTGGTTTTACAGCTGTCAATTCCAAATACCTATCCATTTGTCAACATTTGGAAGGGGTCATTCTTGTGTTTAGATTTAACCGTTCGAGAGAAAAATAAACTATCAAACTATCAAATTTCAACCAAAGTGAAAAAAGTTTGCCAAATGGTCCACAGCCTAAAAATATATCTGAGGTTTTTTCTAAACATAGAAACTGATTCTACTTACAAACCAAGTTCATATATTTAAGTTAGTGATTTTTTAAAAGCAAGTTTTATTTGGAAAAGCGAAAGGCAATTTGTTAGTCGTACTATCGAAGAAAATAAAAATAAGTTGCATAAAAAATACTGCAAACTGTCGGAGTCGGCCGCGTCCCCGAAGCTCATTTTTCACAGAAGCTTGCGGTGAACACTCTTCCAGACTAACCGCTCAACTGAAATCTAAAAAGTGAGAAAAATATAGAAGAAAAATGTGTTCTGGTGTTCTAGAATTGACTGGTTTTCAAAAATAATTGCGATAAAAACTGTGTTGACTACAGAATCGATGTTTTGGATGTTCAAAATTTTAAACGAAAAGTAGTTTGAAATCTAGTGCTCCGATCTGGATGGAACTTTGTAAAGGTAACTTCAGAATAGGCAAAATTTTTCCGATTTTTTAGCATTAACGATTTAGCGATTATTGCGTCGTCAGAAGAATTTCAATAAATGAACATCTCAGGAAAAACAAATAGGGTCACATGTTTTTATGAGATATGAGCTGGAGCCGTCAACCGTAAACTACACTTGAATGTAAGAACATGAAATAAGCTAGAGTTTTTTTTTGCAGATTTCTTTTAAATTTGAAAAATAAACCGGTATATTTCTCTTATTCAATGGTGGACGTTACAGGAATCAGATAAACATGTCTCTACCAGCGAGCTTCCTTATTCAAGGATTCTGTTAGTTAAATTTTCATAGAATGAAATTCTATTTTTCAGCTTCAATTTAATAATGTAACGGTTTTTAATATCCAGTGCAAGCATTTTTTTTAGGAAATCGTGGTAGAATGAAAGAGAAGAACTCCACAAAAATCCTATTTTTAAAATAGAAGGTGAGATACATCGTTCCGAAATGTGTCCCTTTTTACTCGAGTACTGGAACCAAACTGCCGTCAGACTTTATCTTCAAATCAATGTAAAGCACCCGGAAAAAAAACCTGTCACGGTATAAAACTAGTTTTATACTGTGACAGGCTCTATTTCCATCACACGATTGAAGTCATGTACCGGTAGCACGCTTGCATCAATGACACGCAAAAAGAAATTTGCTCATTTAAGCGTCGCCCACCTTGATTGATTTTGAATGTCGAAAGTTTTCTTGCTTCTTGACAAGTGCTATTATTTACACTTCGTGCGTAGTGTCTGTTCCTCCCTCCCAGGTGGAGACAAACTTTAATCTATGCACTTTTTTCACGTCACACGTATGACGACGTACTCAATCTAATTCCTGCGAAAAACGCTGATCGCTTGGTACCAAGTCTGAAGAAGGTCATGTACACACCTTTGTAAAAATCAGTGTTGCAGTGAGGCCACGTCATCACCACAATGCACATCGCTTGTTTCCGGCCAATGTATACATCGATCTTCAATCATACAAAACCACCAGCACCACCACAACCACCCTTCGGCAAATGCCTCGCCTAACCGGGCAAATACTACCCGGCGAAAAACAGCCGGATTCACTTCATCGATGAAAATGCATTTATAATTTTTATTCAATTACGGAAACATGACAGACTAATGCTTTATTTATTTATTTAAAACGTAATTAAGTTTATGTAATAGCAATGATCTGACTGTTTCGCAGTCTTGCTTCGGCTGATCCCTCGTCCCCTAATCCCTCGGATAGCTGCGCTGCTCTTCGCTGAACTGATATCTTAATCGCAATCGAACACACATACAACGAAAGATAGTCAGAAAAAGAGAAAAAGATACAGTACCTACATCAGCTACTTCGCCGGCCGTTCGAGTTCAGTTTCTACCAACTTGTTCGAATCTATCCATCTGTTCAACCGACCAACCGACCGTCCGTCCATCCATCCGTCCGAGGCGTAGCGAAAAGACTTGCACGATCACAGCTTGTATCACTCTGTTTGCATTTGCATTTTACACTACATAATTTTTGCCCGCTTCCACCCTCCGCTGCCTTGCTGAAACCCTCGCGCCACGAGTGCGCCAGTAGGGTTGATCGATGGCGTAGCGAAACAGAGGGAAATAATTTACATTCTTCTTCTCTTATTACATTTTCATTAATTATGTTCGCTTTAATTACCGCTTCGATGCGCTTTGCACTTCGACTCCGACAAGTGCTTGCGCACAGTCATATACAACCACATACACACACACTGTGCCGGGCCACCGATCTATCCATCCGTCTGTCAGGATTGGCAGCCAATTGCCGGGTCTGTGACGGAAGATCCGTTCGGAAGCATGGTGGGTTATTCGACACTATTTTGAAATGGATTATTCAAAAACATTAACCCTTTACCATCGAAATACAATCATCAGAATTGTATTTTTGTCCAATAAAAACCACTACTTAACCCACTGTGCCCAATCAATGAATGGAAATCTAGAGCGAAGACGATCGATAAGATTGTGATCGCAACATGTCCCCTATCCCGATTCCGATTCTACCAATTCTTCTTCTTCTTTTTCCACAATTTGCAGTCGCTTAGCTAGTGTCAATAATTGATTCGGAATTACGATTTCAAATTAATTAGTTACCTACCTTGTTACCGGGCGTTGTTAGTTAATCCGGATGTGATTGCAGGGCATGGAATAGGAAGAGGATGCAGCTGAAAATAGAGAGCGAAACAAATACATCATTAGAGTCGTATAGAAACGAGCAAATGGCTGAGGGCTTTCGAATCAACTTTGCGATTCATAAACGCTAATTAGTTTTCAGTGCAGTTTGTTGATAATCCGGGTTGTTGAATACGCAGTCACTTTTAATGAGTGAAGACGTGTGAAGGAAAAAAACATAGCAAAATAAACTATTAGTGGCTTATGAAGGTCATCAGTTCGAAAACTAATTAGTGGATATATTCGCGATATACATTATCTACAAATTACTTGGGAAACTTAACAACAAACAGTGTGATTATCTATTGGAGCAGTTCTCAATGTGGGTACTTTGAATGATTGAGTGATGTTTATTGCATCAACGTAGCAAAAAACATGCCATAAACACTGAGCGTCGCTTTACCGACTATTCTATACTGAACCTATAAATCCGTATATTAATCTCATTCAAAATTTTCAAAATTTTAAGTTTTTTTTCTTTGCATTTTTTGAAAGTTCTACAGGCCATTGTTCTAAGCAGCGTCCTGGCCGCCATGGGATGGTCTCGGCTCGTGACGCGTGCTTCAGATAGAAACCATTTCATGGCTTTATACCAGCCCGGGGACAACTTGACAGCTCCCATATATTGAACGCATAAGAAATTTTGTGGTGATTTGGTGATGTCATGGTGGCTCGAATGGAGCAAAATTTGAAAAAGGCGCATCCCATTTATTATTTTTCATATCTGTAAAAAATAAACAATTTTATTATTTCTATCATCAAATTTATTTCGCAGTTTAAATTAGACGCTGTTCTCATTCCGCCATACCTAAACAGAAACATAGATTCCATTTTGAATTTAAAAAATCCAGAATAAAATAAATTCAATTTTAGAAAATACAAGAAGATGACTTTTAAAATCAAGCCACTTCCAATTATATTGTAATTTCCGAATATCTACCGGATCGAATCAACATTTCCCCATGCACTGATAGAATATATTCGTAAATCGCTAGGAATTAGATTCGTACAGAAAATTTTCATAAAATATACGAATTTTTCGTACATATAATGAGTTTTTCGTGAAAACCACGAAAGGACTTTCGTTGGCTTATTACGAAACGGTTTCATTAGGCAAACGAATTCTTCGCTGCTGTATACGAAAGTCTCTATAATATTTACGAGCACCATTCGTCAAACCGTTAACGTCAACAGAAGTTCAATGGAGGTAGAATATGGAGTCATTGTTGCTATACGTCAGATAATTGTTGATCATTACGACGGTTTCAGTCTGACTATTTAGTAGCCGTATCCGTATCCGTAGATTTCCTGAACCTCTTTCGGTTGATCCAGAATCCGGAGCAGTACGGATTCAGTTGAGCCATCGCGAACTGCTCGTTGGTTTTGTATGCATAGGTTTGAGTTTTTCTCTGCAGGAGCAATGTCAATATAATATGCTATTAAATACGAAAAATTATCTTAGATTAACGAAATGAATTCGTGCGACCAACGAGATTGTTCGTAATATACACAAACGTTTATTAAAATAAACAAAACATTTCGTTTCATTCACGAAAAATAATGTCGTTTTCAACGACGACATTCGTGCAATGTGCACTAAACAAGTAAAATTTACAAAAACATTCGTTCATCATGCGGTCATTTCTTCATACCACAATAAAATCGATTTTGCCAGATCTTTTTCCTTAATTAAAAAGAATCGGTGTTGTCAAACAAAGATTCCAAAAGATCGAATAAAAAATAAGAGGATGATAAATACGAAAACTTTTCTAAGTTGAACGAAAAGAATTCGCTCGACCAACGGAATCGTTCGTAATATACATAAACGTTTATTAAAATAAACGAAACATTTTGTTTCATTCATGAAAAATAATGTCAATATCAACGATTACATTCGTGCAATGTAAACTAGGTAAGTAAAATTTACGAAAACTTTCGTTCATCAAGCGGCCATTTCTTCGTACCACAATAAAATCGATTTTTTTAAATAAAGAAAATCGATGTTATCAAACATCGATCCCAAAGGACTGAAAACAATAAGAGACTAATAAATACGAAAACTTTCCTTAGATGAACGAAATAAATTCGTGCGACCAACGAAATCGTTCTCATATACACAAACATTTATCATCAACGAATCATTTCGTTTCATTCACGATAAATAATGTCGTTATCAACGATAACATTCCTGCAATGTTCATCAAGCGGCTATTACTTCACACCAAAATCTTTCCCCAATAGAGGTGAACAGGTTGAAATAAAATCGATTTTGCCAGATCGATCCTTTTAGTTAGTTATAAAACTCGTTGTTGTTAACCATCGATCTTAACTCATCGATTGAAAAAATATGCTAATGAATATGAAAACTTTCCCAAGATGAACGAAATAAATACGTGTGAGCAATGAAATCGTTCGTAATATACAAAAACCTGTTTTAATCCACCTAGAGGTGCAATTGTGCTTTTCTCATTTCTCAAAACTATGATTTAATAGCTGGTTTCATTCTTATTACACTTGGTAATGAATTTGAATGACGGTAGGTGACCTAGATCTACAAATTCAACAGTTGTGTTTATATTTTGGAAAAAAAATCACCTCACCAAATCATCGCAGAATTCGTTAGAATCGGGATTTGCTGCGTGATCGTACGTATCACCCTGTAATTCAGGAACCAGAACTCGGATCCACACAAAATTCAACAGCAGCTGATGGACCTTTCATTTAAAATCAAGTTTGTCAAAATCGGTTCAGAAAATTCCGAGAAACCGATGTAGACAAATCAACAAATTTTGTTTTGTAACCATACTCTTCAACTCGTAATCCGGAACAAGATGTCGGTTAAAAATGAAATTCAATAGCAACCTATGGGAATATTATACCTTTCATTTGAATCTTAGTTTGTAAAAATCGGTTCAGCCATCTCCGAGAAACCGATGTGGACATTTTGTTAACAAATCCGCACATACACACACATACATACATACATACATACATACATGCACACAAACATACACACAGAAATTTTGCGATCTCGGCGAACTGAGTCGAATGTTATATGAGACTCGGCTCTCCGGGCCTCTGTTAGAAAGTCGGTTTTTGGAGCAATTACATAACCTTTCTATATGAGAAAGGCAAAAGAATAATATTTAATTAGCTTAATCAGCATGAGTTCAATGTTATATATGTGATTATATTTTGAAATGTTGGTGGAATGGGTTTGAAAGTGGAGGGAATGGGGGGTTAGTAGAGTGAGAGTGGAGGATGCGTCAGAAATCCTTCATCTTATTTCGGTATACGGGGTGGATGAAGGAAATGCGGGCGTGAGGGTGGCCCAAGGGGAGGGGAGTGATGAAGGAGAGAGGTGTAAGGGCAAGGCGGGGGGGGGGGGGAGGGGCGGTGACGCAATACTCAACTGCATATTTTGCCTTCCATTTGAGACTTGGTTTGAGAAAATCGGTGCAGTCATCACCGAAGAACCGATGTGACTTTAATTGTAGAATATGCCCGGACTTCCGGAATCGTCGATAGTGGACAATATATTCAAAGAATGTTTGATTGGCAATCTGTGATCTAGATCTGCGATTAGAAGTAATTTGGTGACCATTTCAATAGTTTTTAGCCTCTGAGGTATTACGATTGTACCGATTTATACGGGAAATTCCAGTGTATCCTTACTAACACCCCTGTAACTCCGGAAGCAAGAGTCAGAACCGAATGAAATTCAGCAGCAGTCAATGGTATTACTGTATCTTTCATTTGAAATCAAGTTTGTAAAAATCGGTAGATAATTCGTTGTGGAATGGGTGTGATATTAGCTTAGGAACTTGGCGGGTTCCCCGGGGGCGTCATGAACCGTCATAGGTGGCCAATGTGGTCAAAGCTGCTTTGATTGATCATTAGTGATCCAGACCCGCAAACTATAATAATGTTACATCTATTTTAATATGTTTTGCATCATTTGAACATCATGGTGGTACCAGTTTATATGGGAATTTGCTGTGTGACCGCACTCTTCAACCCGTAACTCCGGAACCGGAACTCAGATCAACTAAAAATTCAATAGCAGCTTATGGGAGCGTTATAACTTTCAAATGAAACTAAGTTTGCAAAAATCGGTTCGGCCATCTCTGAGAAAATTGTGTGAGTTTAAATGACACACACACACATACACACACAGACATTTGCCGATCTAGACGAACTGAATCGAATGGTGTAAGACACTCGGCCCTCCGGGCCTCGGTTAAAAAGTCGATTTTTACAGTGATTGCATAGCCTTTCTTTATATGAGAAAGGCAAAACGTTTATTAAAATAAACGAAACATTTTGTTTCACACACGAAAAATAATGTCGTTATCAACGATTACATTCGTGCAATGTAAACTAAATAAGCAAAATTTACGAAAACTTTCGTTCATCATGCAGCCATTTTTTCGTACCACAATAAAATCAATTTGGCTACATTGATTGTTTTAAATAAAAAAATCGATGTTGTCAAACATCGATACAAAAAGAACGACTGAAAACAACCACAGGCTAATAAATACGCAAACTTTTCTAAAATAAACGAAATGAATTCGTGCGACCAACGAAATCGTTCGTAATATACACACATGTTTATTAAAATAAACAAAACATTTCGTTTCATTCACGAAAAATAATGTCGTTATCAACGAGAACATTCGTGCAGTGTACATTACATGTGTAAAATTTACGAATGCTTTCGTTCAGCAAGCGGCTATTCTTGTACATGAAATGAACGAAACCTACTATTTACAATGCACGAAAATAATTCGTTGCAGAAAACGACGAATGAATTCGTGCATTGCATGATCGATTTCATTATATTTACGAATTTATATTATCAGTGTGCATGAAATCCTCCGGTAGATACCATTCCGTTAGGTTTCTATCAGACTCAGGCCCGCGCGGGGGGGGGGGGGGGGGTGGTCAACCCTCCCATGAATGTTTTGAATTACTTTTAAAATTTTATTATTTTCCTGTCCTGGAAAAAATATACTGCAAACCGTTTAGACACATAAAATGTCATTTGAGTTCGGTCACTCTAGAAGCAAGTCAATGAAGAAACCAAGGACGAAACTTTGCGAGGATGGCTGGAAAGGGATGTATGTCGAGTTGGACGGCTTCTCAGAAGGATCGGTTAACGTTTCGGCAAGCTTCTATATTAGCAAAAGTACAGCAGATGTTGATCAGTACGGCAGTCAAGGAGGAAAAACACGAAGTTGGAGAAAATCGGAATATCGTTGTCTAGAGAAATTTTACCGCCGATGATTATTCCGTTAGAGTGGCAGTGAAATGGATCGCGAAAATGGGCATCGGTATAGGGCCCCAGGTACCAGCTAGCAGATAAATAGGAACGACTAGCACCAAGAAGGATAAGAAACCCGGCGAAGGTGGTTGTAAACATATGTAAATCCTTATGGTCGACACCCCCGGATCGGTTCATGTACCAACAGGGTACGATATTTGCAGCAGACCTGAGCAGGTGAGATATATCGCGAAGGTTTGACAGCAAGTAAGGAAAATTTGACAGCAAGTAAGGAAAAGTAGCTATGGATAAAAACATGACGATTAACACAAAACAAAATAAGCAAGAACACAATCCTTACTAAAGCAGTACTTAACGGTTGCCCCGAAAGGATGAGGATTACGGGATACAAGAGGTTTAAGTTTAGTCGGTTGGCTTAACAACTACTACAAACCAATTCGAATCCACCACGAGCCAGCAGGCAACGCACAGTGGTCGGAAATGCCAAAAACGTCACTAGAGGCCAAACCATTGAATATATTTATAGGGTATCTTTAGAGGAATTGTTCATAAGAATATTCCCCAGAATCTGATAAAAATTAAACTGAGGCATGGCTTACTATGATTGAACTAGAAAAATTAACTTTTTATACTGACGAGGTAGAAAGTTGGTGTCTTCGACAAAGTTTTAGGAATGCTCATAATGAAGAATTTCGTTCAACAACTTGAGCTTCTAGGACTTAATGTTATCGATTTATAAAGCGTTTTCTAAGGCAAACCCCTTAAATTTAGCTTTTTAATATAGCTTTTTTCGCTGTGACTTTTCGTGCAAACGATGTACCAGACAAATGTTGAGGTATTAAAACCACATAATATTGTTGAAGACTGCATGTAAAAATTAAATTATTGTTGAAGACTGCATGTAAAAATATCGTTGAACACTGCATATAAAATTTTTACCTGAAATCGGCAGCGCGGCGAACATCTCTTGTAAAAATACTAATTCGTTTTAGAGTTATTGCAGAATTTTAATTTTTTTTACATTAAGTTCAACTGCGTATAAGAGAGAAAGGTGCAAACCAAAATGGACGAGCAGGTACTATTTTCAATGTCCGGACTACGCATAATAAAGGTAAGAAGGTTTTAAGCTCATTTTGTATAGTTTTTTTACTTGGGTATTTTTACTTACAGTTTTCAACAATATTATGTGGTTTTAATGCCTCCACATTTGTCTGGAGCACGGTTTGCACGTAAAATCACAGTGGAAAAAGTTATCTTAAAAAAACTAAATTTGAGGGTGTTGTCATAGAAAACGCTTTACAAATCGATAACATTAAATACTACAAGTTCAGCTAAACAAAAAAATTTATTACGAGCATTTCTAAAACATTGTCGAAGACACCAACTTTCTACCTCGCCAGCATAAAAGGTTATTTTTTTAATTTGATCGTAGTAAGCCATGCCTAATTTTAATTTTTATCAGATTGTGGGCAATATTCTTACAAGCAATTCGTCCAAAGATACCCTGTGAATATATTCAATGGTTTGGCCTCTAGTGAATTAAGTTCACGTTTTTGGGGTTTCCGACCACTATGCAGCGCCCTAGTAACAATTGTGGTTTTATGATAGTTTTATAGCCACTGATAAAACTTCGATTGCACTTGTAGCGTGCTATAAAACTTCAATTGTTACTTGGGCGGTGTCTTTTGATGACTCCTTCTCGATAACAAACATTTACCCAATTTGTTGAGCAGAGTCGTTTGGTTCACAAGACTAGATGCAGGCCTCTGAAAAAAATCTTAAAAGTTTGAGAATTTCGGTACGTTTCTTTTAAAATCAACTTCAAAGTTTGATGGTTCCTGTACGTTTCTTTTAAAATAAACGTTAGAAAATCAAACCCCCCCCCCCCTTGAGAATTTTCTGCGCACGGGCCTGATCAGACTGGAGTAAAATGCCAGATTAATTCTGAAGGGATCCGTACCAAAACCATCGCAATATCTGCCGGACAGAATAATTGCAAAAGTCGAACAAAATTGTACATTCCTGGCAGCATTCTTGCTGAAACCGAGCACTACTGGTTTGCTGCTAGAATTCTGATAAAAGCACACATATTCAAATTCATTTCAAATTCTATTCAAAACGAATTTTGCTAAATTGGTAGAAAATCCTACACATATTGTTTATTTTCCCGATCAAAATACTAGAATTCTTGACGTTCTTAATGAACTTGAAACAAGATGTCGTAGGTTCACGAATTGTTAAGCTTGGCGATTTATTTTCATTGGCCAAAATGTTTTTCATTTCTATTTCTCGATGAAAAAGCACCAATGATTTACCGAGTATAAACTTCACGCTACAAGAATACCAAAACATTTTTAGGAAGGAAGCGAGCCGGCTTCCAGCTAAATTTAAAGTAAGGGTGCTTACAGAGTGGCGGCTAGAAGCTGAGCAGGGGCTGGTACTGACAGTAGGATGCGAGATGCGAGAAACCTGCTTGCAGCATATCAAATGGAGCCTGTCAGAGTAAAAGCGGGCAGTCGGCGCAGATCCGCTGGGCTTTCACTCTGACACCATCCATTTGGTTTGCAGTAAGCAGGTTTCTCACATCTTCCATTATAATGTCAGTTCCAACGCCAGCTCAGCTTTTCGCCGCCACTCTGTAAGCACCCTAAGATTGATGTAACTTTGTTGACGGTTTCCAGTAAGGGATAAATTTATTCTCTAATAATAGTTTTCGTTCACCACATTTTTTTAATACGCTTTTTCTAAATGTTGTTCTAGCCGCATTGACGACGTCTATAACACCCGTAACGAAACACGCTTTTCTCTTGAAACTTTTTCGTTTCGTTGTTCGTGGTATTCGTACAGAGAAGGCATACTAGCGCCACCATCAAATCGGTGGTACATACATGAAACAAGCACTATCTGTCAAGTTGTCCCTGGGTTGCTTTATACATGTTCCCAAAATGCTTTCCATTGCACTGTAGGGGGAAAAGTCGGCTAATACGGACACGGTGTTTTTCAAACTGTAAAATTAAATAAAAGTGTTATGATACGGTAACATTTCTAAAAGATTTTAAATGCTTCTTAAAGATTCTGCAATAATCAAGAATGAAAAATATAAGATATACGAGCAAAAAAAATTGGTTTTTTTCTAAAGCTAGGTAATGGACATCATTTTTTGATAGTAGAAAATAACGAATCAAACCCGAAAATCGTTGATCTCGGGAAATATTTCTAAGTGAGCATGACTGCCCTTTTATGCAATGGTGACGTTAGCGCCAAAAGGATTTTTTTGTCAGGAAACCAATTTTTGTGTTTCGTGATGTTTTCAAAAGCACGATTAATATTTCAACAATCTGTTCTGCACAAAATGTATACAATCCATCGTAGATAAGTGCCAATTACTTTATTTTCATTTTTTTGCGAAAACCTTGTACATTTTAACTAACGTCACTTTTGCAAAAAAGAGCGATTTTATTTCACTGTTTTTATGCAATTCTGACGTACGTATACAAACCAATACCCACTGAGAAGTCCAAAAAATTGTTTCAAAATCGTTCAACACGGGTCCAACGATGGACGTTCGTTGAACGGTTATTTGTACGATGTCCAAATTGGTCCAACGAACGTCCTTCATTGGACGATTTTGAAACCAACCGTTCTTAGAGGGTAGTGTCGGGTAAAACGTATTGTGCATTTTCAACCGTTTCAACTGAATTGAATTACCTGCAAGTGATCATTAATTCATTCAAGTTTCCTTGGCTGTATGTGGTTGTCTGGCCAGATGGTCGGTTTTGGATTTATGCGGATGTTCCGTGGGTTATGTCCGAGGGACATTCAGTGCATTTTCATTAATTTTCCAAAGCTTAGCTGCAAGTCTGGCATTATTAGAAAATGTATTGAATATATTATCGTGCATTTAAACACTATGAATTCGATTTGGTATCATGTAGGCCTTTTCAGGCAATGCGGAAGCGGTTCTGGGCTGAAGGATCTAGTGAATATGTCTGTGAAACAATTATACTTGAAAATACCTGCCTTGCGGCACTCGAACGATGATCTATGAACAATGCAAACATGTAAAGTCATACGGACACACGGGGAAACTTTACGAGTCATTCCGGGGATTCCGGATTCCTTCTCATCGGACGTAATTTTAGGTGAATTTTCCTGTCACGCGGCACATCAAAGTAGGTACACCAGCTCGATTTTATACGAACAATAGTATTTAAAGTCATCCGGGCGCACAGGAACACATTCTAATCGATTCCGGTTATTCCTGTTTTTCGGATGAAACATTTTTGTTAAACATTTCTGTCATGCGGCATATCAAAAAACATTAACCCTATAAATTATGGACAATGCAAATTCAAAGTCAAATCGGGACACTTTATTAAAGATTCCGGAATACGGAAGTTCGGACCAAACAATTCCAGTAATTATTCCTGTCATGCGGCACACCAAATTCTGTGATCTGTGAAGAATGCAATCATATTTGAAGACATTTGGATACAGTATCCCACTTAACGACCGGTCCCGATAATTCCAAATTCCGCTTCTTTGATAATTTTTTTATGGATGCACGGCACATCAAAATACTATTAACTATTAACTATTCAAGCACATTTGAAGTCTTCTGAGAATACGGTTATTCTGGAGTTGGTCGTAATCTGTCCCGTCTGATCTGATGACTTTACATCTGTTTGCATTGTTAGTGGATAGAGTGTGTCGAATAACAGGTGTATTCAGGTACAAACATTTCACAGGTATGGGTTACCCATTATGGGTCCACGTCTCTCTGATGGTTTCAACATTCATTTAGATCCTTTACACATACAATTTATTAATGTGCATTTTATATTAATACCAATCTTCAAGCTATACTTTGAAACATTAATTAAACTGGCTTAAATTTACCTCGGAAGATCCCATAAAATTTCTTATAAATTTGGATCCGGATATCTGAACAGTTTAGTTCATACGGCTTATGAAATTTGAATAAATTCCGGATCATTTGCAGGTGGTTTGGTTGGAATTAGATTAGAAATCTGCACCGAAATAATGAGAAATAGAACAACAGCGGTCAAGATTTTGAACAAACGTTTCCCCCAAGATACGTTCGTACATTATTGTTGTATCAAAAATCCATACTGAAAAAGACTAAGCTCACTGCTTTACAGAAACATTCTAACTTGCACAGGAGACTTCTTTATGAAATATAAATCGTTAAAAAATAAGTTTCTATCGACAAATTGCTGGAATTTAATCTAAAAAGCTAATTTGGATACCACCCTAGCCTAATTATAATACCACCCTAGCCATTTACATCACAAAATGGTGCTTATCTGGCTCCTCAATATTACTTATGACACAACAGCTTAAGAATAAACTGTTTTGCCTTGTTAAATACGCGTTCCGTGCTATATTGCACCGGTAAAAAATGGCGTTTACTACACTTTGTTTTTCGCGTTTCAAAAGGCCATTTTGTATAATTTTTGAAAGACAATTTCGCTGAAAGACGTGGATTTATGTAGAGAACTCAGAAACTAAAAAAAATGAAATTTGACCAAAGTGGTGCTAACGTCAATTTTGCATATAAGGGCAGATGAGGTACTGGGTATTTAACACATGATTGGTGAAAAACAGATAGGGGAGAGTGGGTACGCTTGATCCCATTTTTGTTTTTTACTCATAGCTTTTCAATGAAATAAAAATTTCAATTGCAAAATTTGCCATCTTGTAGTCAATTCGAATTGTAAGAGCTGTGAATATTGTGTAATTCGGAAAACTATGTCCTGCCAGTAATATGAACAGTTTTGAAAATCATGCCAAAACGAAGTTTTTGTAAAAACGTGAGGTAACTTGATCCCCCGCCTACTAGGGCTAAAAAAACAAAGCTCACTAAGACCTAGTTTCAGTTCAGCTAGCCACCTATCGTGACAAATTAAATAAAAAGACTACCTTTTTAGGTGCACGACAAACTTTAACCACAGTAGAAAGTCGAGACAAGTATTTGCGGTAGATCAATGCTGTTTAACTGGCTTTTTCAACCTTCAATAACTTCTACAATCATTTGTTAACGGAAAAAAACATTTTAGATCAATTAATAATGCCAGGTACGTTATGAAAATGATATTTTTCTAATTCTATACATTTCGCAAGTGTTCGAGAGAACTAACTATAGGGATCAAGAATACCCATTGTTACAGGGATCAAAGTTACCTGTTGTATGATGTGAACAAAATTTAATTTTTTTGCATGTGTAGTGAAACTTTCTATTCGAAAAACGTGTTTTTCTAGACAACTGCCCTTAGAAAGTAATCATACTGGAAATTATTCATAATAACTCATAAATAACTCATACAACCGTTCAAAAAATTTGTGAAAAGATCTTCGAGATGGATTTAAACACATATTTTCTAAAATATTATACAACATTTCCAAACCAAATGTAATACATCAAAGTTGTTTTTTAAACATCATAAACGACCAAATACTTCATTTTCTTTTTATATTGTGATAACTTTATGCGTATAGATTCGGAGATATGGCCAGGGAATCAAATATCCCTAAGGATCGATTGTCCTAACTCTCCCCTACTGTGCACAATTAATCTGAATATAGACACATTTTTTTTAAATTTGTGTCATGTTGGGTATGACGGACACAGTAGGGTAGGGAAAGATGGACATATTCCTTACCCCAATACAAAGCAAAATGCTGTCTAATTGTATACCCTTGGGCTATTTTTTGTTAGCGCTACATTGTGATGTACTGACAGAAAACAAAATTTATTGGTCGAGCAGCGCCTCATTCTGCCCTTATCCTTTGTCCATCTTTACCAACGCTACATGTTCATCTTACCCAGCCCAGGTGTCCATCTTTCCCATACCACTTTTGAAATGACGATTTTGGGCATCTCTTTCAAAACCATTTTAAACAAATTTCTGTTTGAAATTTTATTAGTATAAGCTTTTTTATGGATGCAACATGATCTCAAATCTCGGTTTACGTGCAATTTGCGAGCAAAGCATCGATGGATGAGTCGAATTTGCTATTTAACCTTAACCCTAGAACGTTGCACTGGGGTGCAAATATACCCCACGCCTTCTTTGGAGCCGTGTGAAGACGATAATTTGACTTTTACCGCCCCTCTATATATAATTCAATTTAGAGTTACTAGCAAGAGTAGGACAAAGTGGTATAGCCAGTTTGCTTATAGCCTTCGTGGACGCAGGTGTTAAAGTTGGCGTGGGGTACATTTGTACCCCAATGTACGGTTGCCGTTAGTGTTTCGTCAGGTTTCGTGCTGTCAGTGGAAATGTGACTTGGGACAATACCAGTTTAAATACTGGTTGTTTAACTACGCTAGTAACAATTAGTATTAAATAATCGATTTTAATCATTTATTCAATTAATTTAATTTAATTTTGAAGTAGAAAAAAAGTGTTCTCATTTTGCTGATTTTTATTGATTTATTGTTTATTTTTTATAGTTTTTCAAAACAATGGCTGGCACGTATAAATTGGCGCACAGTAACTGCTGTAACAGTAATGTTGCGTGCTACTAATGTATTACTGGTCAGAAACATTTTTTTTATTTCAATTTCCATCCCATTTCATGGTTCTTTCCAAAACCTTATTTTTAAATTTCACTCTTCCAAATAATCGCACTTTTTCAAAAATATCGAAATCCCATTTTAAAAACGTTTCTAGACCATTTATGCAACTTTTAAAATCATTTGATTTTTTTTTCAAATCGGTTGAAAATTCGCAGTTATAGTGATTTTTGTGAAAAAAGACAAAACCGCGATTTTTTCGCGTTTTTTATTTTGTTCAAACCAATTAATGTATCATTGATTCGATAAATTCCTTACTTTCACTTGCACAGTTGTTTTCGCAATTAAAAAACGAAGAAAATGATGCATAATACATTTCTTTTGTTTGCATTTTACATGCAATTGCGATCAAACGCTTGGGTACATTTATACCCCAGTGCAACGTTCTAAGCTGGAAAACGCAAGTGCAACGTTCTAGGGTTAATTTGCGTGCTTTTAAAAATACATTTGGTACATCAGAGTAAAAGGAAAAACAAAAATTCGCTTGGATTTTACTATTTTTAATAAAATTTATCATTTGTTTTTTGCAGAAAAAACGCTTTTAATCCACCTAACAGTGTGATGAGACATTTCTTTTAACTCTTATCACTCTCTTCGGATATTATATCGTTTGAGAACATTTAGAACTTGATGCTTCGCGATGTTTTTGATAACACATACTACATGGGATAGTGGCAGAACTCAGAGAATCGCTCAAATCAGCATAGGACAACATCAGTGCTAGAAATCTCAAACCAAATCAATGGGAAAGCGAAAAAATGGCCCATAAAATAGACATACCAACGAATTATTGTTAATGCTCTGTTAATAAAATATCTAAATTGTGGTGGGAAAACTGAATTTTCCTAAAGGGGTTATATATTGTACTGAGCCAAAAAATCGAAATTTTTTTTTAATCGATTTGAAGTTTATACTTTACTCAAATTTCCAACGCGACTGAGAACTAAGAAATCAACGCTTTTTCTTGAAAAGGGCGATACTAGCAGTGATACCATTCAAAGAAAATCAACAGTGAATATTTCCAGACTTGGTTTTATTATTTAAGAACTATTGTGTTTTTACATCCTAGATTACATGATTCAGTGATCGAAACCCAAAACTTCATAAAGTATTTAAAATTATTAAATTAAAATTTGTTTTTGCTATTGAAATTGACAAAATGATAGTATCGCCCCTTTGGCGATTGTTTACTTTTTCGGTCCCACCTATCAGCATTGAAGTATCGCCCTTACGTTTTTTTACAATAACTACCGTTCTACACCACCGATTTCGTCCGTGTTTTTTCAATAGCGATCATTGTTACTATTTACAGCTGGTATCAGAAAATAACAGTTTCGCCTCTAAACTGCTAGCAAAAAAGTATCGCCCTGTTTGTTTGCATGGAGCGTGGAGGGCGAAACTTTAAATAAGCAAACAAAAATACAGTTTCGCCCGTTGTATTTTTTGCTGTAGTTTAAGAAAGCAATATCGTAGAATCCAAATTTTAAGGTTATTTTGTTGCGTTTCAAAGCCCTCATTCGCATGTATGAAAAAAGCCATATGTTTACATTTGTAAGTATCGCCCTTTTCGCAAAAAAGCGTTGAAATGAAATCGCAGCTTCTGATATCACGCTATCTCTGAAGTGCATGCGTGCATAGTTCCAAATTTTACTTTGACATCGACTTTTTCTAAAGGTGACTTCCCAGTAGTATCCTTGATTTGAATTATTATCGCTAATCCTAATGTAAAAGAACAAATAAAAACCTCTCGAAAACGAACCGTTTTGGAAAATCATCATCATTACTGGAATTTTCATTTTCACGAAACTTTTCGAAACTTGCGTTAATGCACTGGGTGCACAGTGCTCTGAAAATCTAGCGAAATCGTCTTAGGGCACCAGCGGGTCTAATTCAGAGCTATCTGCGCGGCGAGTTTAATCTGTAAAGAATACTAAAAATTAATTTCTATTCCATAATTTTCAGTTCAGCAACTCGAGAGATAGTGCTCACCACAAGCCATGAAAAATAGACTACGTTGTGAAGCGATTAAATTAAATTAATTAAACTATTTATTAAAAAATCACGGTTAAATAATATATAAAACTATTAAAAAATTTCAAATAGCTTATAATTTTCACAAACTTATTAGGAAAAATTGTTTAATAAGCGTAATATTGTGTAGGAAAAAAGCTGAAAATTTCAGTATTTTCTCTATCTGCAACATATAAACCCTTAAGTATACCAATTAATTGGTATACGAATTGGAATAGGTTCGCCAAATTTTGGAAGAATTCTATAAAATAACCCCTTGAAAACTACCTAAAAATTGTTGTAGTTCGATGCAATAAAAAAATCCCCAAAAATAAAATGTATCTATTAATGTGAAACACAGTGAATAATACATACAATAAAGACCCATTTTTATCAAAGTCATGGTGTATTTTAGGCTGACAAAATGGGGACATTGATTAAATCGGGCAATTTTTTTCTTTATGATAAGCTGAAGCTGTTAAAATAATCTTTCCGTCCCTTGATGTAGTCTGATAACTATTTATGATTATGATGAACTTTTTATTTTTGCATATTTCCATCTTTATGATAAGGAAAACATGCTCAAGAAAGGATTTACTCGAATTCAGTCTTGTTCGTCTGCTAGAGCCCATCAAACATATGTTCATATTTGGCTGATAAAATCTGGGTTTCAATGTATTATAATAGATATTCAGCATTCGAAGAAGTTTCTTGTGAACGAGTGTAGAACGACTTTGTTTCTACTTACTTGAAGTCAGCGGCATAGCCAGAAATTCGGTTTGGTGGGGGTTTGGTGAAAATCGATCATACTGTCCAAACGGCATAATTCCGAAAGTGTAATTTTTGAAGTTTTAAAATTATGCAGAATTATTTTTTCAGAAAATAGTGACAGAGTTCGTGTCTTTAGCGAAATTTTTGAGACTTTATTGTAGTCATGAATATTAACCTGAGAAAATTCACCATAAATACTTCTTGGACGACATACCGTCAAAATTATTTACTAAAGACTAAGATACTACTAAGATACTAAACCTCCGAAATTGGTGGTTTCAAAATGATGCTATCTTGACCTTAAATTACTATTTTTAAACATTTGACCTATACATATAATTGGTCATATAACAAAAATTAAATGCTCATCAAAATCGATCAGGAACTGCTAGAGTCGAATGGAAATCGTCATTTTTCATAAATTTCTCTCTACATTCGGAAAGTGTTATACTCGTTATTAATCATCTTACGTTTTCGTCTCAACTCGACGCATTCCCAAAATAAAAACCTCACACCAAAAAAATCTGAATTTTATCGTTGACGTAATTGCAAACATGACACAATTCAACAAACCATAATTTACGAAATGACAGAACATTACCGTGTTACATTTAATTTTACATGAAACATATACTTTACATGCGCAATGACTTAAAATTACACTTCCTACCATTCAGAACAAACGCTGTATGTGGAGTAAAATTACATGCTTTACGAAATTAATCGCCATGTAAAATTAAAATCAAACGTAAAACTAAGTCATTTTTGATGCTCGTATATGTCATGGTCAGGAGAAGTAAATTTACACTATTTTTTCTAAGTGTGCTGTTTTAATTCACCTAGTGGTGCAATTGTGCTTGTCTCATCAGACTACGATTCCATGGCTGGTTATATTCAATACAATGGTGGAAATGAATATTACATGTTCAGTACGATTTGCACATACATACAATGGATCGACAGCCACGATCTTGAGATACTATGTGATATTAAAACATCGCTTGAAACCAGCGGCAGATCATGGAGAAAGATCCGGGAGGTCTAGGTCCTGCCGAAATTTTTCAACTTATTAAGAAATTTTAAACTAGTTTTAATTTTAAAGTAGCAACCCCTCACTGCATACCCCCCTCGGGCCGGTATAATTGAAGATTTTTAGAGTGATTGCATAACCTTTCTATATGAGATAGGCAGCCATTTCTGAGAAACAGAGTTTGGTTGTATGGTGGTCAACCCCAAAACCTTCTCTTGGCTACGCCGTTGCTTGGAGTTATTTATTTCGCTTCTCATTTTCCGATATGTTTCAGAACGATCCGATGGTTATAAGTTAGAAAAATTGCAGTCAGAAGGTTCGCACAAATGAACATTTTTGCACTGATAAGTTATCAAGTTCCTTCCAGACAACTTGGAAGTGTTCGGTGATTATTTCTAGCGGTTGTAGATACAAAAATGAAATACAAAATTCGTTTTATCGAAATACTATTTGGCTTATTTCAATGGATTATTACTATATTGAACAATAAATAGGCGACAAAGAGTAATCCACAAACAACAAGCCATAACTTTTAAAGTATTCAAAATAGATATTTGAAGTCTTCAGTAAAGTTATTCGCAAAAGTAAGAGCTACAAATTTGCTGAAGACATACTTTCGATATAATCACTTCCAAGAAAATTTGTGAAAATATCTCACTCATAGGATGATTAATCAGCAAAAGCACAATACAAAAAGAAAGGGCATATTGCCTACATTATATTCTCCGAAGATACTATTGACCTAAAATAAGCCGTTTTGGCGTTAATAATAGATTACATGTTTTTGGTCATATTACTGGCAATGGGAAATGATAAAAATCTTTCGTCCGCATTTAATGTTAAATATCTCTTTTGATAATAGTCCGATTTCAACAATCTATAGCTTGTTCGAAAGGTATTCGTTAAAGCTAAAAACTAATAAATTGTTAATCTATATTGTCAATTTCGGCAGATAATCCAAAAAGCTGCAAAAAACGCCATTTTTACGCATTCAAACATTCATATCTTGGAAACTAAACATCAGAATCAAAAACAAATTAATAGCGTTCATACTGTTTTTTAGTTCTTTCATTTAAAATTGGTTTGGATAAGATCGGTTCAGCCATTGCTGAGAAACACGAATGAGAATTTGTCCGTTACATACACACACACACACAGACACACACACACACACAGACATTGTCCCAAATCGTCGAGCTGAGTCGATTGGTATATAAGACTCGGCCCTCCGGGCCTCGGAAAAAATCTTGAAAGTTTGAGCGAATTCTATACATTTCTTTTATAAGAAATGTAAAACAGACACTACCTTCGGAAAATCAAGACAAAGTACAATTTAGATTTTTTGTATTTTTTAACCCAAAAATATTGTAAAAACTACAAGGGGCAGCCCTATAAGGTTGCACGAACTGTAGACGTAGGACTATACTATTTAACGTAAAATATTTGTTTTCTTATTACATTTAGAGTAATAATAAATCAAATATATTTCTTACGTATAGTTTAAGCACAACCAATCAACATCGAATGTTACATATTGAACCAAAGCTTCTTGGTTATCAGGTCATTTCATTTGTAGCAGGTGATCGAATCCGATTAAACTTATTTGAGGAGATCTGCACAAAAGAAGACAGAAAACCGACCGAACTAATATCTGGAACTAAGTCTTTATAGCACAAGATCAGCATTTAAAAAAATTAAAAACTTTTCCATTGTGTGAGGTAAAAAACCCTGACCGGAGAAGAAAAATCAAATTTTAGACAGTATAATCACATTTCATATATAGACCAAGTTTTCTAGTTATATTTTGCCATTATTGTAACTTTCCATCGATCCGCGTAAATTTGTTGCTAAGAAAGTTTTCGTCTTTGCGCAACGAAAGCACAGATTGCTATCATGCAGGTTACGCATGCAACCGCTAACAAACAGGGATGCCACATTGAAATCTGTGTTTCGGTCAAAAATATATTTTTACCATCTGTGAAACAGGAAAAAAATCTGTGATAAATTTCCGAAAAATCTGTGAAAAATCACAATACTTCCAAAAATCTGTGAAATTTTCATCAAAATGCCAAAAATCTGCCATCTGTGAAAAATAATCTGTGATCGAAAATTGGGGAAAAAATCTGTGACATTACAGAATAATCTGTGAATATGGTAACCCTGCTAACAAATTAGATATTCCTACCTACACATTCGCTTCAAACAGCAAAAGTGCACAAAGCAAAATGAGTCAACGCTGATGATGATGGATAGAGCGAAAGAGATAACTAGTACCACGACACAATGTTAACCGGGCTTGCAAATGGAGCTCGTATGCACAAGCGATTTTATTTACGAATGATTGTGTTCGATATTACACATAAAAGTGTGATGTAAACGAGCACAACACAAAAGAAAGCATAGTGATCGAACGGACAAGCTCAGTCGCGTGTTGGACGGCACTGGTTAGCGTACCTCCACAGCCAGTGTAACGCACTTCTAACTCAGCTACAGTGGCTGTGAAAACATAGAGCGCAGTGATCTGCTCCGTCTGCCGTTCAACAGGCAACGTTCTTTAAATAGTCGATGATGACATCAGTCATAGAAGCGTAGCGCGCTAGGTACACAAATCTGTCGTGTCGGACTTGGGAAGCGCTATCTTCTGTGTGTAAATGCGTGATATTTTAACTAGGTTGAACATTATTCAAATTTTTAATGCCATGATATCAAAAATCTTTGTTTTTATCTTTTGGATTCTATTCTTAGAAGTATTTCGGGGCGATATGTGCAAAAAATTTGAAAATTTATCATGAGATGGCTGAATTATATGCGTTTAAAATTGGACCACTTTTCGTTACATACCATTTTTGTAGAATTAGCAAAGTGCACCCCAATATCGAAAACAAAAATTACAACAAATCGGTCTTTTATCAGTTCGACTTTCGGAAGACTTAGCTCAATTTTCAATTTTAGTAAAAATTTATTTTTTTTTGCGAATTCTCGCTCAATTAACACAAAATTTGAAGTCGGCTAGCTCTGTCGCAATCCGAAGTAAAGCTTTTCCTAAGCTTGACTAAAGGGGGTAAGAAAAAAAGCAACGATTGAACCAATTCGCACTAGATTAAGTGACTGTTAAAGGCCAAACAAAATACTCCATTATTGGTGCAGCGTCACTTACGGAAAGCGATTCGGGATATTTTCAACCGGGCTTTTGCCGCACCATTATTGCGCATTGTGTTTACCCTTTGTTGTTATTATTTTTGCTCGTTTGTAACTCTGATTTTGGCAGAAATAAAATACGAAGTGTTACGCAATAGCTTACTAGCCAAAACTAGAAATCGATTGTATTGTACCTTTGCAAAAAAAACTAGTCTGCAAATTTTCAATACTAATTATTTATTTAATCATATTAGGTTTGGCATTTGAAGCTCATTGCAGCTATCCAACCGAATGAAGTTGCCTAACGAGTGAAACAATGCGTTACAACTGGCCCAGTACAATGCAGCGGCTAAACTATTTCCTTGAATGCCTCCGGCTTCAGCTACAAACTTGCTGTTCCTCGGAAAACATTATCGCTAACTATTTAAAACAATCACAACTCGCAAAGCCCACTCCTTCAACAGACACAATTAGTAGATATTAATTAGTCAAATATCATTCTAATTACCCCCATTCACAGTGCACTGTTTATGCAGTGCGGCAGCATATGCAGGTTAGTGGCGTGGTGGTGCGAAGCCCGCCCGCACAAAACAGAGCGAGAGGCCTTCAAAACAAATGAGCCAAGTCTCTTCCCGTTTGCAAGCGCGCACCCATCGCCGCGCCGCCCACCCGCGCGATGCGTCAATGATTCAATGCCGTGTCTGGAGAAACAGAGCCCAGGGCAGGCGGAAAAATGAATTATTTAACATTTGTAAAGTGATTAGGCTGAATGGGTGTTCGGATTGTTCAGACCCCCCTTCCGTTCCACCGTTTCGGCGAGCCTCAGTCCCAAGAGACGCAGCGACTTACTTCGACTCATTATCTACTATCTAGCGCTTGGTGTACCATTTCGAACAAATAAGCTTATCTTGCACGGTCTGGACTGGGACTTCGGTTTCCAAATGTCCATCGTTAGGGCGCAAAGCTGCGATAGCGCGCAGGTAGAGCTACAAAGTATGCACCTTGCGCAAGAAACGACGGAAAAAGTTGTAATCTGAATTTCTAATTAAGCCATCATTAATTACATCTCGTCAAAGGAAATAAATTGCAATTAAGTCATCTATCACTCAAAAGTGCATTCATTTATTATCTAGTCACCCTTCGGTTCGGTCGATGGGTTCCTTCGAGTGGCGGATCTATCGACAACAAGCGTGGTCCAGCCACGACCGGAATAGGGTTAGTGGGAATGGTGTGAGCTGGCGGCTTTTTATTTTACATAAAATTACACTTTGGAATCACAGTCGGTGGGCTGCCTGGAATTGCACTTGGGCGATTACTTTTGTTGTGAGATTCAAAAATGATTTCGATTCGACTGAAGCTAGTAGCATTAACGATAAAAAAAACTCTCGGCACTTGACCAGCGAACCACACCTCAGGACGGCACTGTGTTTTATGTCCTGCTCGCAACTACCCAACCAAAGACACACCACCGGGTATCGACAAAGTCGCATTCCTAAAATGTAGGCAAATAAATTTTCACTCGCCTCAGCGAGTTTTATTGCAGACTTAACACCGTGTAGTTACAAGTGTTAGCACGTCTGATGGCTAAACCGCAGTAGTCACCGGGCAGACAATGAG
The DNA here is from genome assembly GCF_030247195.1 of Topomyia yanbarensis. Taxonomy (NCBI): domain Eukaryota; kingdom Metazoa; phylum Arthropoda; class Insecta; order Diptera; family Culicidae; genus Topomyia; species Topomyia yanbarensis. The sequence goes on from NC_080671.1 coordinate 92,306,381, forward strand.
TTATTAATCATAACGGCATGAGCCGGGTGCTGGGATCATTGCGTCGGGAATGTGAAACCAGGGTCGAAGAAAATGAAAATTATTTCGACATTTTTCCTTTCCGGTCTCTGTCAGCAGTGGTTCGCAGAATTGAATGATGTAGGTAGGAGCTATATAGCAGAAATTCGAAGTTTTTTTGTAATTACACTGTCTGACAAAAAATACCAGCTTGAGTGCTAGTGGGTTTTTTCTTATAAATGGTCGAAGCATCCCATGAAAATTACAAGCACGTTGGTCTGATAGCTAAACTTATCCGATTTGGTGGAAAGTGGAATCAGGGGTCTTGTTACGCTAGTATATATCCCAAGGTACTAAATTGTTACAAGGCGATATAAAAGAATTTTCATAAACTCGCAACAAAAGGAATGCTCCGAAAACACAATGCGTCACATCCAGTATGGCGCTAAGATAAATAAAAAATAAAAATACTACTCTATTTTGCTTTGTACGCTTTGTTCTTGTCTTCCACACCGCCAAAAGTTAATTAGTTTATTCTTCCTACATTCATAACACCCAGCAATCGGTCAAGGAACCACTTCCACTCATGTTCAAATTACCCATTGGAGATAATGTTCATCGCTTTCATGCTATTAGCATGATATCGTGCTTGGTCCCCATACCATGAATTCAATTAGAATGAGTCACGTGTGCATACCGGCTTCCCTGCGCCCCCTACCTTTCAATTTGATTGTGGACTCTTTTCGAGCCCATACACTTACACACACACCACAATGAACTGAATTAATAATTTGTGAGCACGTTTTATCATTCCTGACAAATAAGAAGCTTCTTGCTCACAGGACCCCAAGATCGTATATCTTTTCCCCTTGCCAGCTCGGAAATCGGCGGAATTTATGGTCCTTTGAATGCTGGCAAAGGTTCCCTTCCGACGAGCCTCGAAAGCAGCGCAGCAACTCAACTTTCGGCACACGCACAGTGTGAGCCCAGCTTTGAGCAGTAATTTTTCAGCGATATTCTCAATGATGCTCGCGCTTCTGAACAGATATTCGTTCCTCCGGGTCCACCTCAACACAGTCTACGCACGCTGCACCGCTGCTGCCAGAGCTGCAGTTCCTTCGTCTGGTTAGAACGGTGTGATTTATAGTACCCATCGTCCGTGATGATCTTCGACCTCCGGGTAAATGCATCAGCCCGGTAAATGGACGATACTTTACCCGAACGAACTGGGAGAATCAATTTGCTGTTAATTTATTTGTTTTTGCTGGTTCCTCTCGCTCTGACAGAGTATGATTTTTATTTCGAAACTCTCAGCCTGAAAAATAGCTCATTACGACAGTCGTAAAATTGAAGAATCCAGCCTGGATGGATGCTGGAGAGGGGGACCATTTGACTGCTGGTGCAAATGCACTGTACAATATGACTGACGAGAGCCTTTCCGGCTGACAGGACGACCTGGTGTGGTGAAAAATTGAATGGCATTTTTCAATTATTTCGGCATGGACTCACCATAAATTACAAAACTTCAAAACGGATTCAGAATTTTTTATAATGAGAGTTTCAATACGAAACTTAACGAATTTTTCATTGGAATTACAGTAAAGTTGACTGGGATCCACTAGGAAGTTAATAGCATTGGTCTATTATCTTTCTCCGGACAAAACCAGCCTAGGGACCGTGTGGAATCCGGCGCGTTGAAATTTCTCAACCAAGAATTAATCCACTGGGTTTCGTGCTCCCATGACGTAAGAGGCGACTTAAAACAGGAGTCCTCAAGTCAAGGTGTTTCTCCGTGCCGAGGACTGAATGGCTGACAGGACTAAAATCGCGCACGGATTATCCCTTACTATGTTAAGCGAATCCCTGACACAGAGGACGTTTGTTTCTTCGCAAGTCGTGGCATTCAAATGGTAATCATGACTCCAATACCCATTTCGGGGTTCGCTGTAGGCGATTATAAGCCAACGTGTTTGGTATCTATTCGCTGCTGTACAACAAGTGCTGATGATGAAATCATCAAATTAATCTTCAGCATAATCATACAGCAACTATGAATCTATCCCGCCTCGTGTAGGAAGGAAATGCTTCCATAGCTTTGGGTCAAGAGCCGTATTTTCATAAAGGAAACTTCTATGTTGGAAAGCCCCTTAACCCCGTCTTCGTAGGTTTGGCACAATAAATCCGCGAGAAATGCCTCATGCATGTATCCTTGTGAATGGTATTGACGCATATCTTATATCTGAACTAACAACTCGCGATATTTGTGCTGTCCTAGTCAATATGACTGTTGATAACATAAACAGAAAATATGTTCCGGAATATTTACCGAATAATGAATCATAAATTTCTGATGATTTCAAAAGGGTTATATCATATTGTGGCAGATATGAATTTCCACTCATAATCGGCAGTGATGCAAATGCCCACCTTATAATTTGGGGCAGTTCAAATATCAATTTGAGAGGCACTGAATTGATTGAATACTTAAACGGTACTAATCTGCATATTCTTAATGTAGGAAATCGCCCAACATTTGCATGAGCTGGCAGAGAAGAGGTGTTAGAAGTTAATCTCTGCTCTGACGGTATTACACATAAGTTAGCAAACTGGTTCGTACTAAAAGAGCTCGAACCGTCGTTATCTGATCATTAGTACATCGTCTTTAAAGCATTAAGGGGGTCCTCTACTCGCGATGCCTAAAATTGAGCACTTTTTTGGGAATAAATTGTAAAGCATCTACTCAATGGATTTCGAAACTTTTGTTTTTTATTTTGAAGATACATGTTTTGACTTTTCAATTTTACATTTGAAAACGAAAAGAAAAAGCTCTCGCGACCTTGAAAAATCAATGATGACATTGATGTTGAAACAGCACGAGTTCCGTTTAAGTAAAGTTTTGGAAAATTGGGTAATCTGTAATCAAAAAACTCATATTTTTTATAATCATATTTAAGTCACGTTGGCTATGTTTAGACCAGAGGGATTTCTTTTATTTTATAATTTGTAAAAGTTATGTAACGATTTGTGAAAATTTCCAATATTTACGTTATTTTTTGGCCTATTAGAGGTCATAAAAATGGAACAAATTGAAATTTTGCAAATCCCTCCCGACCAAACATAGCGGTTGTTTTCTGAACAATTGAAGAAAAAATATTTGAAATCGGACCAGTACTTCTATGAAAAGTCTTACTTAAACCCTTAAAAAACACTGCTTTCGGGAAAACGCGTTTAAAGATAAAGTACAGTGTATAACTCAATTGTAGTACCTTACAAGTTAATCTGCTATACCGGGGCCGTAAAGTTCTCCTTCCTCATCACGAAAATATTCTTGGTTGTCGACATTTTGCTCCTTTTGTTGAATTCGGACCTGTTTTGCAGCTACACCCACTTTGCGTTCAGAGCGAGTGATACGCGCACCGTCGAGTCGAGTAGCACATCTTTCAGCTTCAGTCCCCAAGGTAATTCCCATCACCTCCATAGCTTGTAATGTCGATGAAAATCCTTGGTTGAAGATGCTGACTGCCAAATAAGTCGCAACATGGACCACCTGCCTGCCAGAATGCAAGTGTTTTAGCGCTAAGGCCCAGATTCCACTATTCAGAGACTCATTGTTGTTTTGGGTGTGAGCTCCCAAGCATCTTTCTAATTAATCATTAGATGATAGACTTTCGTAGATGGGTTTCAATAATTCTACGATGGAAGGAGCGATGAGGATCCTGACATGTTCGACATGTCCGTACGATTATCTCGTCCCCAAATGGTTTTGAATCCACGATTCCTTTGAACATATTGCTGTCGCCGTCACCGCTATACTGTACGTATTTCACACCATGCTTTTCAAATGACTTTAGGAACATTTCTACGATGGCATCGATTTCCATCTTCCCAGCACTGCCTGAATGATTAATGGTGCAATCGTTCGTATGGCTTTCATACCATTCCGCGAATTCTTCGGCGTTCACGTCTATCGATTTTTTTTGATACACGTTTGACAAAAGCTTGACTTTACCACCGTGTCCACGACCTTCCCACTGAAACCCCCAATAAGTGTAGCGACGCCGAATAAGGAAGAGAAGCCTCGTTTCTTCCAGGTACCATCTCCCGAAACAGTCAAATTTTCGGCAATATTCCCATGTTCTGTGTTCATTACTTTCTCCTCGTTCACAGCGATCCGTAACACGGAGTCGTAGACTGAAGCTGCGGCGAATTCGATGTTATTAAGACATTGATAATAAGTTTTGTTTGCAATTCCAGTACAAATATCCATGAAATTACAAAACTTATTCAATCCCTCATGTCCCACACCAAGCAAACGAAACACGAATACCAACCGTCGGTTCACTTCATAAGCGCCATTAATTTTAGGACAGCACGGTGCAGATGTTTCTCTACATTTGACGCAGCGCATGATAAGGATAAATCCCGCCCCACGATTGTCACTTCTTAGAAATTCCACTTTTCCTTGGCACGTTTTGCAAACAACCTTTTTCGAAATAGCACTGAAGACGGAATAAAACTCAATGAAGCAATAAGAAAAAGCCGCAGAAATCGCTGCTCCTAACAATCGCCTACCGCTTAATTTTCGCGCCAACGCACTTGCCAATTCGGTATCGTACTTCGCCACTATTATTTCTCTTTTTAATGCGGCCAGCGACACGAGAATAGCCCTTTGATTGCCTACTCATTCTATCCATTTTTTAATCGAAAGACTCCGATAAAGTGACGTTACCACTTAAAACGACTGAGGTCGCACCACCTGCACGAAATCCGATTGAATACTGAACTCAGACGAGAACCCCACATGAATGAAAAAAAAACAAGAAATCGTTCACAGACACTCACATATACATAAACAGTCAAGAATGAACCAATAAAAATGATTTTCCATAGATAGGCGCTATCGTGGTGCACCGCGCTTAGTATCTCAGAAACGGCCGGAGATGGGTATATCGTCACATATCGTAATCGTAAATCTACGAACTGGAACCTCTACAAAGAGAGCGTCGCGGCTAGGTTTCAGGGGTATTTTCTGACGATTGAATCTTCAAGTGACTTGGATGAGCTCGTGAATAAAACAAACTCACACATAGTAGTAGCATGCCTAGAGGCTTGCTCGCTTCGAGTTATGCGTGCTTCTAGAGGAACACCTTGGTAGAATACCGAACAAATTCGACTCAAAAAGTTATATAGAAGTGCGTGGAATCGCAGACGCAGGGACGGGTCCAAGGTCATTGAGTTGGCTCGCAAAGTATACAGCCCTTCGATCCTCTGAGCGAAGTGGTTGGTGAATACTCGTTTAACTCATGAACCAGTTGTCATAGCTATGAATTGTCTTTAGAAGAAGTTGTTCTACTTGACTGAATCTATAGAATGTAGCATACAATATATTTTTCAGGGGCACCATGCGGCATATTTATGAATTTAAAGAACATGTATTATTTTCCATAAAAACTTAGAATCATTTGTGCTAAAACATGCTCCAACAGATATGACTCAGATTTAGCGTAGGAGTTCGTTGAAGAATTACGAATTTTTCTAACTTGGTTCTGCGGTATTCAATTTTTTTCATACATCCTCGTGCCACCCTAATGTCTACTATTCAGCACGCTGATTGATATTATATCTTTGGGAATCCGATTACGGAACATCATATCATTTGATTTGTAACTGCCTTGAAGTAATGCAATTGCGTATCCGGATTTTTGATTCTCCATACATAGATGAATCTATGTACTGAGGGTTGAAACTCAAGGATATGCTCATTGGCGTGCGCAAGGGGGGGCTAGGAGCAGGCCCGTAGCCAGGAGTTTATTTCGGGAGGGGCTTAAAAAATTATTGTATAAAGCTTTTTTATTTCGATTATACAGGTTTTAACCTTATGGTTATTCGCCTCTTTTTGGGTTAGAAAATTTCTTTAGAAAAATTTCTAATCCTACATGTGCGGGATTGATGAACGAACCGTGATGAGCTGCGTAAAAGGTAATCAATTTACCAACTACGCTTTACCCGCCCCTGCATAAAGCTTTTAGTTCTAATTACTTCATATTGTCACTAGAAACTAAACGAAATTTTGAAAAGTTCTTAATGAAAACAAAGCCAAATCTAAGACAATCCATGTTCTTTGTCACAAGAAAGGCTATAGTACATCAACGAATTATTGATGTTTAATTTGATTTTTATTATTTATTTTTATTTACAAGTTACAATTTACTCTCGTTGCAACAATGGATATTCTAGAGTTCTCAGTATTTATGCGCTAACCGAATATGACAATCCTTGACGGTGCTGGAAAACGCAAGGTGTTCTAAGCTACACGTTTAAAAGGTGTAGATGACGCTAAATCGAAATGAGTAGAAAAATATCCATAAAATGTTCGATCGAAGAGAATGTCGAAATTTGCACAAAATCTTCTGATTTAGCAAACGAATTGCAGATGGTTCAACTTCTATTTTCTTGATCTGGCGTCCTGTAACTATTACCAGTTCTAATGCATCATGCTAACATAATTTTTTGGCATAGCCCAGTTAGGAAGGAGGATCTTTGGTGATCAATAGGATCAAAATATATGGGTCATTCCACGTCTGATTTACAATCAAAATTTGAATTCCTTCCAATTTTTTTTCTTGCATTCATTAGTTAAAGTTATTGACACGCATTTTTTATTTTGGCTGAATATGATTTTTTTTCAAGTTATTAGTTTTTGAACTTTTGAAGTTTATAACATTGAACATTTTTCAATCACTTATAACTCGGAAACGATTCGATATATGGAAAAAAATATTAAATAAAAAAGTTGTGAGCTTACTGAAAAAATAGCAATTTCTTTTTGTTATACAACTTATGAAATTTGCAATTGTTTGAAACAAATTGAATTTTTTAAAGTTGGACCAATTTTTTACTTATTATTTTCTTTAAATATTAAAAATCATGTTAAAATAATTGTGCAAAAATTTGGGAGTGGATATCAAAATACTTTGCGAGATATTACAATTATAAACTTAAAACAAGGCAATTTTACACCAAACGCCTAGTGAGAGGCCTATTGTAATTGAAATATCTCGTAAAATACTTCGAATTTCTTTCTGAAATTTGTACACAATCTTCTCGATATAATTATAAATTATTTGAAAAAACTAAAAAGATTTTTTTGACTCCACCCTGAAAAAAAAATTGTTACTAATATTTGCATAATACATAAATTATTTAACAAAAACAAATGTTACAAAAAAAATCCGCCGAGATCTTCCGAAAACGCAGCTTTTATTATTTTATGCTTTTTTCCAGAAATCTAATAGTTTCTCAGTTATGAGGGTATGAAAAATGTCCAATTCTATTAAATTTATAAAACTTTTAAAAATCACTATATTACTAAAAGTCGATATTTGTATGTATGTGATTTATGGACTCCCAAACGGCTTAACCAATTGCCGTAAAAATTTATGCATAGTAGGAATTTGTTATGGAGCGTGTTTGTGTGCTATTGGTGGGGATTATCTGCCTACAAGAAGGCGCTTCGGAACAAATTTTGGTTTCCTCCTATTTCGTTGAAAGTCGCATCAACGTGCGATGGGTATTAGCTAGTACTTTATAAAGTTCAAAAACTCATAACTTGAAAAAAAAAAGTCAAATTCAGCCAAAGTAAAAAAATCGTGTCTATAATTTTCAGCTAAAGAGTGCAAAAAAATTGAAGGGAACTAAAATTATAGTTGTAAATCGTGGAATGACTCGCATTCTGCAAATTTAAGACTTTTTTGGGGGTAATCTCATGTTAAAAGCAAATATTTTCTAAAGTCCCCCGAAATCAAATTTATTTTGATTACATAACTATATTAAGAAGATTATGTGAAAACTTCAGAATGGAACTCGAAGTGTTACGAGACATTTCAGTTATAACAGGCCTTTCGCTGGGCGTTTAGTGTAAAATTGCCATGTTTTATGTTTATAATTGTAATATCTCGCAAAGAATTCAACTGCCAAATTTTTACACAATCTTTTTAACACGATTTTAATACTTAAAGAAAATAATAAATAAAAAATTTGGTCCAGCCTTAAAAAAATTCAATTTGTTTCAAGTAATTGCAAATTTCATAAGTTATATAACAAAAAAATTGTGATTTTTTTTGGTAAGCTTATTTGAAAACGCAACTTTTTTATTTAATATTTTTTTCCATATATCGAGTCGTTTCCGAGTTATCAGTGATTGAAAAATGTTCAATTTCATAGACTTCAAAAGTTCAAAAGCGAATAACTTGAAAAAAATATAATATTTAGCCAAACCAAAAAATACGTGTCAATTATTTTTAGCTAAAGAATGTAAGAAAACAGTTTGGAAGATGCTTGACGTTTATATTAAGCGCACATTGCTCTAATCTATTACAGAAATTCAATTTGCGTATGATTTAACTAACTTTCTTTATTCAGGCCAATATCTAGCATAAAATGAGTTTTGTTAGATACCATTACTAGCGATAAATGTTAATTTTGGGACAGTTTTTGTACTCAGTTTTCTATGAAACTTCTAATTTTTTATTATACAATTCGTTTACTTGAGTCGGTTCAATGCATTAGCTAAATGAAGCCTTGAGTCTTTAATATATTTCCACGATATAAACAATGAAAATGATAAAACGCTAATGGTTGTCCAACAGATCTCGTGCGATTGACCTGTTTACTGATTGAGAAATATTTTTCATAACCAACCGCGTCTTGGTGGTCGTTCATATCTATCTTGTACACTTCCGTATTATTATCGTGGTAACTGCCATGGACATGGCAGTTCGCGAATATCTGATTTCATTTTTGTTTTGTCCCCTTACGGGCCACCAGTGTCGACTTCCTCAATGATGATGCTGACTGTTAATTTTGAGATACTAGACGCAGTTTTTGCCGTCAATGCAGGGTGCGTGCAGGGTCAGCTAGGACGAAATCCTAGCTGACCCTACCCGTCTAAATCCTAGATGTGTCCTTTATAATAAATTACATTTTTTCCAAATGTGACAGGAATCTTTTAATGGCCACGGTTAAAAGAAGTTAAGTTTGTTTATTGGGGCTTTAACCTCCTGGTCGTTCGCCCGCAGTTCAAGTAAGAGGTATCAGATCTTGTAGACGAACATTGATTTTCTCATCATCCATATATATGAGAATCAACCACGTATTACAAGTTGCAAAATGACTGGTTTCGCCTAGGCTAATTTGTTGAGTAACATAAGTACTGAATGCCTGACAAGGTAGAACTCGTTAAAGGCGATGTTCGTAAGCATAACCTCTATTTTCACCTTCAGCAAATATTTCCCATCATTAAATTCGGTTATGCAAAAATTCCAGAAGTCAATAGCCTCCACGTTTGGCTGGAGCACCACTTCTTGCTTCTACGATTCAATCATCCGACGGATCACCCCAGCAAGAATTAAAGTAACAGTTTCTTTTGTTCTTCCGACGAGTCACACAATATGAAAGGAAGTGTGTTATCAGACTCGGCATACTGAGTACATATCGTGACCGATGTCTTCGGTGGCTCGAAATAGCAATCTTCCTCATCATTCTCCCATTAATTTGTTGAAACCAAACAAGATACAATTTTTTTACGAGTTACCGAAAAACATGTTGCTTCTTAAATTTATTTTTGAAAAGTTTCGGGGGGGGCTTTAGCCCCCTAGCCCCCCCTCTGGCTACGTGCCTGGCTAGGAGGGGCTATAGCCCCCCCCCCCCTAATGCACTGGAATAAAAAAAATGGTATTATTATAATGTTGAAAAGACATGGCAACTTACTGCATATCTCATTTTGTTTAAGCAAGCCATGTTATCTTAGTTGGCGCAAGTTCGTTGAAATCAGGAATCTCTATCGATAATAAGATAAGGTTGCTAAGAGGAAGCGGTAACTGCAGCAAAGATTCGGTTACCGGCTTAAAAATACAAGAGTGTTGGTGATCAATTTCATTTTTTGCTTTGACTAAAAATTATAAACTTTTTATTGCAAATGATTAATACAGTCGGTAAAGGCATATATGGCGATTCCAGGAGGTATTACATGGAAAGCGAGAACAAGAGAAACTTTCAACGTTCTTCTAAAACTTAACAGTAATATAGTCTTAGAAGAACTATATAGATGTTATTTATTTGGATAACAACTTATTCTACTTCAATCTTCTTTTCATTTTAACGGCATTAAATTAGCTAAAAATTACTAAGTAGGAAAAGTTTTAAAAAATTAGTTATGAAAGGATTTGGAATATACAGATAGGAAGGCTGTCGGTTCTCATGGTAAAGAGGGACGACTCTGCTGTTGCCGTGAAACATGATAGATTTAAGCAATTCGTAGTAACTCTGCCTAAGCAAGACTCCTACCAGAAGAAGATAAAAAATTAGTCCGGAAGTTTCTAAGCCTGTTCCTACCCAAGTAACAATTGAAGTTTTATAGCACGCTACAAGTGCAATCTTAGTTTAATAGTAAATACCAAAAATATATGTTTAAATATCTTATTTCATGGAAAGCATGAGACATATAATTCCGCCTTTAGGACAAAAGGTTTTGGGGAACGACCAACAAGAGATTGCCTGATCACAACGTAGCAGCAAGTTCATAAGGTGATCAGCTCAGCAGTCACATGTCTATCGGATAACACTGGTTCGATGTGGATTGCCAACGAGCAACAGATGAGAAAAATCAGACCAGGAGCTTATTGCTCGCACTGGTTATATGTTAGAACAGTGTAGTGAGCTGAAAGCCGCTGAAAAGGACGATCACGACAGGGGCGCATAAGGCTTGATAATTATGGACTAGCATGTTAGAGACAGTCTAAAATAATATTCAGTTTTGGGCTTGTAGAGGAGACTCGTTAAAGTGATTAGTAGACAACCTATAAGGCGTCATCGACTTTTGGGTAAAGAGTTGCTGTCACCGGAGGTATGCAATCAATGAAAATATGTGTGTGGAGCGAGACTGGAAAGTGGCTCCCTGGAAAGTGGCTCAAATACCCAGTCGCTAAAAAAAACATAGGTTTACGAAAAAAAATGATTTCTTTCCTAAATATGTTTTCTAAACGCATTTTGGACCACACAAAAAACCTCGAAAAGTGTTATTAAATGTTTTCCTACAGAAAGAAAATTTTCCATTTTCTACTTGATTCTCGGAGTTGCTCAGAAGTTATTCAGAAGTTTTTGTTTATGTTTATTACCTTCACCAACAGGCCCCTTGGCCCCAATGGTGGTTGCTTAAACTAATTACACTTTAAAACTGCCAACATTTTCGCTTTTATCGCATTCCGCGTCCGGTTGAAGTCAAATGCCGTCGCCACACTGTTAAAAATTCTTTAGAGTCTGGTAACAGCGCTTTGGCAACCATAGTTGGTTTTCCTGAACGGAACTCGCAGAAGAGAGTTATTACGTAGAGCTCGAATGCGGGCTTGAAGATCCAGACGTCCGAGGATTGTAGGGCATTCTACTCTGGCAGAGAGTAAGTCCGAGACGAACAGGGCTCGAGAGCAGTCCCTCCGAATGCTGAGTGTGTCGAGGTGTATTAGCTGGCAACGGTTTTAATAGCTCGGCAGCTGAAATCTGTTTCGCCATGGGAGATAACGAAGGGCGAAGCGTATGAACCTGCGTTGGACAGCCTCGATTCTGTCAATCCCGTTCTGGTAGTACGGATTCCAAACAGCTGAACAATATTCTAACGTTGAGCGAGCCAACGCGCAGTAAAGCGATTTAAGACAATATACGTCCCTGAAGTTTTTCTCTATTCGGAAGATAAACCCAAGCTGTCGTGATGCCTTTTCCACGATGTATGACGTATGTGGTTTGGACGTTAGTGCCGAATCCATGATGACTCCGAGATCTTTGATGTGAGAGTGTCTTGGAATGCTCGAGCCGAAGAAATGGTCGTTAAACTGAGTCGGTTGGCGTTTCCGCGTGAACGTAACGATTGAGCATTTGCTCGGGTTTAAAACCATTCTGTTTAGATCACACCACGTACTAAAGCTATCCAGTTCACTCTGAAGAAGCTCGGCATCGGTTTTATCCCGTATTTGTTGAAAAATTTTCATGTCGTCGGCGAAAGAAAGGCGGGGTCCTTGTAATGTGAAATTGACGTCATTAAAGTAGATGAGGAATATTACTGGACCGAGATGGCTTCCTTGTGGGATGCCGGATGTAGCGAATAATGGTGCAGATAGACAGTCCTTAATGCTGATTTGGAGTTGCCTTCCATCGAGGTAGGAATGAAATCAGCGCAGAAGTTGTCCATGAATGCCGAGTTTGTCCAACTTCGCTATTGCGATATCATGGTCGATTTTGTCGAAGGCCGCAGATCCATATAAATAGCATCGGTTTGCAATCCGTCAGCGAATCCATCCATTACATATGTTGTGAACGAGAGCAGGTTTGTCGTTGTCGATCGTTTAGGCATGAAACCGTGTTGGTCATCCGCAATGTAGTGTTTGCAGTGAAAGAAAATAGGATCTAACACAACCAACTCGAACAGTTTTGATACAGCACTTAAGCACGAGATTCCCCGATAATTGTCAATATTCGATTTGTTTCCTTTTTTATGAACTGGAAACATGTGCGCTGCTTTCCAGCAGGAAGGGAATGTACCAGTAGTGAGTGATAGCTCGAAGACTCGCCGAAGTGGTTCAAGAAGCCTGTTGATGCACTTTTTGACAAAAATCGAGGGAACACCATCTGGACCCGGAAACAAGATGCTTTCAGTTCGGCATTTGCTGCAAGAATGGCAGCATTATCGACACAAATTCGGTTGATGGTTCGTCCTTAGCGGCGGCAGCGACTTGTTGTGGTGGCAGATGCTCGTTGAAAAAAACGCTTGAAAATTTGTCGGAGAACAGTTGGCAAATTTCCTTAGTGTCGGTGCCTAAAACTCCATTAAACGACATACAAGATGGCAAACCGGATTCTTTTCGCTGCTCGTTAACATACTTCCAAAACGACTTGGGCTTGGATTTCAGTTGACGTTCGACGTTTCGCTGGTGCCTAAAAAAGGCGCGTCTGCTTTGCTGTTTGTATTCGTGGTTGAGTTGAAAGTAGTGATTTCGTAATGCAAGTGTCTTAAGCTTCGAGAATTTTTTAAATGCAGCTCGTTTGGCAGATTTTAAACGTCTAAGGACGGTTGATTGCCAGGGAGGGTGTTCACCGGTACTAATTATTCGTTTTGGCACATGGCGGTCGATAAGGTAGTTAAGAATACTAGAAAACGTTATCGTTGCTTCGTTCGCGTCGTCATTGTTAATATTTTCGTCCCAGTTAATATCCAACAGCGTACTAACGATGCTGTCGTAGTCAGCGTTTTTAAAATCGTAGACGATAGAGCTTGAGACGTCTTCAAAATTCACTCCTAGATTACCAGCGAATACAAGATGTAGTGGGGGATGATGACGCACCTGCTTGACTAAAGGAGTTAGTGCAGTGCAGCAGTACGGAGCGCAGTCCCGGGCACTTCCAAAGCAGAGGTCCAATGTACGTCCATTCTCGTTGGTGACATTATTAATTTGCCGAAGAGTTGCGCTGCTGTAATTGTCCAAAATACAACTGGCATTGTTAATAAGCGCAGATTATTCGATATCCAATCGTAGAAAACCATTACTTGCCTGGCACCACGTCAAGCCAGGTAAGTTGAAGTCGCCCAGTATAACGATATCATCAGACGGGGCGGCCATCGAGGCGATAAAAGAAACGGAGGAAATATGTACATCGATCAGGCTGGAATCACGAATTCTGTTAGGTGGAAAATACACAACACACAGCAACAGATTGCGATCGGCAAGTTTCACTGATATCCACACTTGCTCGGAGCTCGCCCACCGGTCATCGTTGATCACTCGGGCTAAGCACACGAACGGCGATAAGCACACCACCGCCTGATGTCTTGTGGCTGTTGCGGGCATTGCGGTCACAGCGGTAGACATCGAATGTTGAACCAAAGACCTGGCGAGACAGAGTACGGTTGTCGAGCCACGTCTCGGTCAAGGCGATAACGTCGTAACAGCAACCCGTGGTCGCGAGCAAATAGCTGTCCGTTGATGAATTAAAGCCACCAACATTCTGGTAGTAAGCGTCGATGTTGTTGGTGGACGGATCAGGTAAGGCAGAGAGCGAAGTCATGTTGCCGTGTAGGAAGATCCTTTCGTCAATCCCACGAACAGTATCGGAGCGGCGCACGGTCGCTTGGTCGACTGTGGTGAGGGATTCGAGGCATCGTCGTCGTCGAGAGAAATGGTTGGCATCTGATAACAAGATGTCGGAGCAAAAGGCAAAAAACTGGAAGCGAAGAATACATCAGCACATGAAGTGTTCGGAAAAGATGTATACTTGCCATTTGCGACAGGTTGGAAGACCCTTTCACCCATCCCACACACAGGACCGGGACGACTGATGATCGCTGGCTGCATGTGTTTGTCATCATTTTTCTTATAAATCCATTAGAGATTCACCCAATACCTTAAGTAGATTTTTTTTAAATTGAAAAAGTAATTTTAGGTGAAAATCTAGGTCAGAATTCACATACTGAAAAAATTGATATCATAAAATGAAGTTAACAAAGTTTTAAAGTAAAATAAAAATTATTTTTTGAACTTAAAAACCAATAGTGAAAAAAAAATCAGTGGGCCATAATCCATTACCAAATCCTGATGAGATAGAAAGAGAAACAATATATTTCGTAAATATTTTAATCTGATTACTCAAATTCAATTTTATATTTTTGTTTTTTTTTTTATATCTCATAATGCATTTTTTTATGGATTTTTCTACCTCTCGAGCTCAGTTCATATTACTTTTTTATTGATTTTATTTATGTTTTGCTCTTTGTTCAGTTGTAAAACTTTTCATTGAAACATTCTTGAGTTTTGAATGTTCAGGAAAAATTTAATTGGTTTTAAAACAAGCTTTATAGCAGGCGGCCTATTGAAATTGAAATAGCTCGTATATTGAGATCCACTCTAATTTTTTAACAAAATTTTCCCAACATTATTCTAAAAAATTAGAAAAAAATCCAAGTTAGAAACATTTGAAACTCTACGAATGTAGAATCGTTATGAGTCTTCTTTTCCAGTATAGTGCTTTTTGTGACCGGTTCTGTAAATTTTTGACTGCAATTTGCTTGCAATGCAAACATTTAAAAAAAAAACTAATGTTTTCATAAATTGTCACGCGATGGAAAAATAGAGAATTAATTCTGCACAAAAGAAATGAAAACCCGAGTATGATGATCACAATGGCCAAACCTTTATATGTGCAGTACAAACAGTTTTCATGTAATGTTTGTCTGCTGTCCTGCAGGTGTGTTGTCGAAGCGGTGTCATCGTTTTCGTATAGGGCTATCAAGCAATCGAGCTGGACCGTAAAGCAAAACGTTATGGCCAAAATCGCGGGTCTGAAAGATGTATGGTCAGGATCTGAACAAATTCAATAAATGCATCTGAAAGGGTAATGAAAATTTGATTTTAAACAGCTTTCGGGCCAGAAGCTTTATGTTGCCAAAGATCACAAATTTCTAAGAAGTATAAAATTGTTGTTGCAGACAAGTTTGTCGGAAAAAGTGTATGATCTGGCAGTAAATTTGCAGTTATGGCCGCAAGACTCCGATTTTCATCACAACCTACAATATGAACCGAGTTATATATCTACGATAGCCTTAAAAACATCTAGTGATTAGGGGAGTGGGCGTAGCGTAGTTGGTAAATCGATTGCCTTGTACGCAGCGCACCTGGGTTCGAGTCCCGACCCCGCACATAGGGTTAGAAATTTTTCATAAGAGATTTTTCTAACCCGAAGAGGCGAATGACCTTAAGGTTAAAACCTCTATAATAGAAATAAAAAAAACATCTAGTGATTAATTAGGTCCCTCTCAAGTTTTTGTCAGATTTGGCGAGTAACTACTACAGTAAGAATGCGCAATAGCAGTACCGGGATAATGACGTCAACGTCCTTGAGAACAGGATGAACTTCACAAACTGCCCGGTATTCAACCCAATCCAAATCTATACATCCCATAAATATAATAAATTGAAACATGGCTTAGGATGCTAATTCAATGACCAGATACTGGAAAAAAGTAGCCAGAGGTGTTGATCAGCAGCTTCTGCAGAAATTAAATGCGCGTATCAAGCCCAAAGCTCAAATTTTCATTCGAGACGAATTAAAACCGCAAAAACTCACAATGCATATTTAGTGGGTTTTAGTAAATGTTGGGTCGCTGAATCCGAAATTCACATAAAAAATTGATTGTATCTACCTAACAGTGTGATATGGCCTTTCTTATTACACTAATCATTTGTATTTAATTAACATTATTTTTTGCTTTAACATTTTTTAGAATATCAAATAGTCCATTTTTTGATGCGCTTGCAAAAAAGCATGATTTTTTATTGAAAAATCTTGAAACTGCAGCTTTTATACTTGAACGCCAATATTTTGATATCGTTTCCAGTGAACATGATATCTCGTGAACCAAATCACAGACCAATCTTCAATTTTGGAATGTTGTTCGTGATTATAATAGCAAGCTTACGACAAAATTTCAAAATTAATTGTGAATGTTTCCCTAAAAAATTTTAAGAATACAACGTGTTTTAGCCACCGTAAAAATAAAGCTTTTCGCATAAATAAAAATATTCTCATTATGATACCAATAATTTTAAAATAGAGCAACAGTTCATGACTTCAAATTTATTTGTGAATTGGAACTACGGATATGGTATGAATCGTAACGGACTTTCTCAAAAAATCCGCATTCGAGATCATCGTTGTGGTACGAAGTAGAGTTAGCCGTACATCGAATATTCCATTCTGACATGTGTTTCAAAAAGTATCGTCCAATATTTAATTCAATAACAAAATAAAATAACTGTTTTGCAATTGAACCTTTACCAGAAATCTACCTGATAATGGAGGTTCAACAAAAATGAATATTTTTAAGCAGTTAGCCCCCCCTAATGGAAAAGGCTGCGCACGCCTATGGATATGCTATTGTTCCTAACCCAGTGCAATAAAGTGCTATTCTATTCTATTCTATTCTAACCCTTACACAGCCAGTATTGAAAAGCATCCTGGAAAACACTGCGGTGATTCTGTAGTGTTTTTCTTGTCAATATTAATATTTGAAGCATATTTTGATATAAGATGTTTCAAAATTAAACGGTAATTAAATTATTCATTTAATGAGTATTTTAATTAACGAATTGTTTTGAATCTTGAAGGAGGAAGAAACGAGGACAACCGTACCGACCGTTTCAGTTTGAAGGGGATATAATAAATCGTTGGGAGTGACTGGGCTAAGAAGGTTAATGTCACTCCTTTGATCCTTTGGGATGGGACAGAGGTATTTACACCTTGCCCTGGCCAATAAGCCTAGGTTAATGCGCCTTTACTCGCTATCATCATTGACCAGAACCAATTGAGATTGCAAAACGTTTATTGGAACAACATTGGAAATTACATGATGAGCCACATCGTGCAATCTAAATTGATTCCTGCATGCTGATCAATACTGACACCGGCCACGTCCGAGTGCACATCTTCTGGGAAAGGAAGAATTGTTAGTCCGATACTGTCCGATTACTTGATCGATTTAATTGATTCAAAAAAATCGATTTGGTGAAATCGATTTTTCTTGCAAAATTTCCATTGGAAAAACGCGATTTTCACAATCGATCCTTTTACCTCGAAAAATCGATTTTGCTCCTCGATGTTTCACAACATCGATTCTTTCGGTAAAGAAACATGACCATTCGCGCTATCTTGTCGACGAATTCCCGAAAGAAACATCGATAAGATATGTAGATTAGCTTCCCGATCACTGCATCGGGCAGTGGAATTGCTCTTCTTTAGGAGAAATGTAACAAACACATTTCGTTTGATAGATAGATAATTTTTGTTTATTCAAACGTTAGTTATTCAATGTTCAACTATTCACAACTCAAAACTCAACTATTCACAGTCAGTGCTCTCGACAGTCGACCGTTTTTGCGAATGCATGAACGGAATCAGTAGACAACCTATGGATCTCAAAACAATTAAAGCATATAGTAAGTGGTGGTAGGGGAGCCCGGGGCTAGTTGGCGGTTGGGGTAAGTTGGCGGAAGCCCCTTTTCTCCGTTTCTATTAAACATAAAGCGTTGCCTCTCGTTGTATACCTCAAGTAATGTGAAACACATTTTGTTTTGTTGAAATTGTGGGCGATAGTGTGTTTTCGAGCATACCAAGTAATTTTTCTAAATTTTAAATACTTTGCGGTATTTAGGGTGATTTTCAATCTATTTCCCGAATGATTATATTTTTCGATAGCGCGTGAAAAGAGCTTTCAATATCCGTATAGATATTACATCTATCCACAAACAAAAGTTATTTTGCCTTTCTCATATAGAAAGGTTATGCAATCACTCTGAAAAACGTCAACCTAATTCCGGCCCGGAGGGCCGAGTTTCATATCCCATTCGATTCAGTTCGTCGAGATCGGAAAAAGTCTGTATGTGTGTGTGTGTGTGTGTGTATGTATGTGTGTATGTGTGTGTATGTGTGTGTATGTATGTGCGTATGTGTCAAATAATGTCACTCATTTTTCTCAGAGATGGCTGGACCGATTTGCCCAAACTTAGTCTCAAATGACAGGTGCAACCTTCCCATCGGCTGCTATTGAATTTTGGATCGATCGGAATTCTGGTTCCGGAATTACAGGTTTCAGAGTGCGGCCACACAGAAATTTCTCATATAAACTATAGGAAAAATTAAAAATAGAATTTTTATTATTGATGCCAAATGTGTTCAAGGTGCATGAAACGTCGAGATTTGATGCAAACTCAAAAAAAATTTGACGACAATTCACTTTTTTGGATTTTGGCACATTTTTGCCTTTCTCATGTAGAAAGGTTATGCAATCACTCTAAAAAACGTCAACCTAATCCCGGTCGGAGGGCAAAATTTTTTTTTCGACTCGCATAAGGTTTCTGGATTTTAACAGGGGCGTAGTTGATGGTTTACGGAGAGGGGTTACACCTCACCCCCCCCCCCTCTACTGTTCACTCCCCACCTTTAAAAATCTCCTTAAATCACCCCTCAGACCACCACCCCATCCAGCCCTCATATCCCTACCTTTCAACCCCATCATCTTTAAACCACCACTATATCACAAAGCATACCAATTTAAGCTGGGGAGTCGTTCGTTCATGGGACTTTCGCCCTCCTCACATACCCACCCCCGCATGACAAAATGAGTTAGCAAGCAGATAACATTGATCTAATGCTGATTAGGCTAATGGAGTATGATATTTTTTTGTTTCAAGTGTTTCACCGTCGACAAGTAGCTCATCAAGTTCGTGGCTGGCATGCCATTGTGTATAAGTGCAAAGTGTACTAAGAATGTAATGGACATTTCCACAATTATGTTGAACATAAAAAGCCTCCGTGCCATAGTTTAGAGAAATGAGAAAGGCACAATTGCACCGCTAGGTGGATTAAAACAGGTTTTTTAAATAGTTTTTAATAAAATATGCGGTTGGGGTAAGTTGGCGGTGTTGCACGCGGGGCAAGTTGGCGGTTCTATTTACAGTGCAAAAAAGTCACCAAAAATTTTTATTTCTGGAATTCACTCCAAAGTAAGAAAATCTTTTTCTTGTGTATCTTGCCAATGTAGGAGACATTTATTCCGCCAACTGCACGAAAAATTTCGAAAATTTGCTTTTGAATAGGGAGTAAGCGTCAAAGTCAAAATGCCGGGGTATTGAAACTGAAATATAATAGCAAATGTCGGTTAATATACAGTTTTTTCGAAAAGACATTCAGCACGTTCCAAAAGGACCCTTGAGGTAATTGAATCTCCATTTGATTGCTTAGTTTTTGGCATATCCTCACATACCGGGCCGGGGTAAGTCGGCGGGTTTTCCGCGTCACATATTTTTGTCTCTAAAAAAGGAGACAATGCATCAAACACTTTCAAAAAAATCAGAAATGTTGCCAACAGTCTGCTCTTTCATGCCGCGTGTTCTATTTTGCAAGATCTACCTACATCAAAGCGGTAAAAATTGAAAACTGAAAACACCACCAACTAGCCCCGGTCTCCCCTACTATTGAATCGAATTGCACCGTTTGCAAATATATGATTACCATGTATATTTTTACGATAACAGTACGAATCCAACGAAATGTAATAATACTTTACTGCCGTTATAAGCATAGTTGTCCCATGTTCTATGGGATTCGCTATATACATGGGACAATTATGCGTAGAACGGCAGTATATGTGACATAAGGAAAATTTCGAATACTATTCAATTTCACGGAACACCGTGGTAACTACAAGATAAAACTATTATAATTAGTACATAAAAAGTACGATTACTAATATGAAAATCACAACTCAGTTCTTGTAAGTAATTAAACCCAATTCATTATCCAGACAAGATTGTAATATTGTCTAACGTATATGGAATTATGCATTCAGAAAATTAGTGTAAATATAGAAAGGATACACATCACCAGAGTTATCCTGCATCCATTTCCTTCAGAGTCGTCTCGAGTAATGATAAGGCTGGGCAGCTTCTCAGCTAAATGGTATTGCCATTTTCAGCTCCTTTTGAGATGATAAATTTCGTAATTTAAGCACTCAGTTGTTCACACTTTCACGAAAATTGCAATAATCATTTACAATTGAAATACATAAATAACAACACAGCTTAAAAATGTAGGAATCGGAAGCACAAAAGCATCTGCCGCGGAAACTTTTTTTTTCAAAAATTGAAAATTCGTGGAATTACGGAATTACTTAACAGGAGAAAAAAGATGTCACGCCTTCAATAAAGAGCTATAGTTTAAGCCGTATTTGAATGACAATATCTCGTCGGTAGTGCTGTAGTTCTTTTACCCCAGGGGTGTTGCGGCTGCTGAATTTGAAAACGTTATGCACCCAGTACTCTGCGCGACTTCCGCAGTGAGATTCCATTCTTTTTCAATTTCTCAAAAAACAAGAAATTTCTGAGAGTAATCTGTTTCCAGCCACCAACGGCACTGGTCACGTTCAATGAGTTCAGCGTGAGGAGTTGTTTCACAGACGTCGTTGACATCAACACTATGGAATTTACCCGCCCACGAGGGAAGTGAAACGCTTGTTAGAAGAGAAAATCCGCATTACCAGATATGATTTTATTCTCATTCAGCTTCAACATGTTCGAAATGTGGTACTGAGTCAGTTATTTACAGTAACAACATGACAAGCTTTATTGATCATGATAACGTTAAGGTTAAACTCCCCAAACGCCGAACGAATGAATGGCTATTCGAGAGATCAACACAGTAACGATACTGGCAATTGGTAATCCCTTTGAGCATCTAAATATCGGCAGTAACCGGCCGTACGAATCAATCCACTGCTTGACAGGGATGATCTGGGTGGAAGAAGAAATACCTTCAAATTGGTTGGATGGCCTAATACCCTATCTACAAAAAGGGTCATAAATAAAAGTGTAAGATCTATCTAGGAATAACAATCCTCAATATCGCCCATGACTAACATATTCTGTTTAACAGACTGCGACCATTGGTTGAATTATTTGACGGCGAACACCAAAACAACATACACGACGAACCAGAAGTTTACTCTGCGATATATCTTGGACAAATTTCGAAAATACGGCTAGCGAACTCCCCATCCGATTGTGCATTTCAAGGCAGTGTACGATTCAGTGAAACGAAACGAACTGGCCAGACAACGTTTCGGCATGGCTGTCCTGATCATGTCTTATGGCTAGTACGGTAAAAAATTAGCGGTAGAATAACCAGAGAAACATTTTACGTCAGGTCGATTGAAGCCAATCGATACGCTTTCAAATTTGTTTTTCGATATAGCGCTCCAAGGTGCAATACGAATATTTACAGTGCAAAGAAATGGAACCAATATCACGATATCTCATTTACGTCTAGGGTTCGTGGACGACAGCATTGGAGTCGAAGTCTTGTTACCTACGGACGCGCCCATACCTTGCTCTATGCCAATTTCTGATACTCTCTGTTACTCTGCACGGCCATGAGTTGCGGTAGTAAAACAATTTGGTGCTCGTTGAAATTGAGGGAAAAATTCTGCCTTCAAGAATAGGCGGCATAATGGAGAATTGAGAATGACACTGGCGCACGAACCACGAACTATACCAAGAATAAAAACTTGCTGACAGCAGTCGGCTGACTGCATTCGCTATCTATGTATAATTGAGGAAGATGTACGCTGCAAGGAGACTGGAGAATAGTAGCTTGAGAAAATAGTTTACTTTCATGCTCATGCATAATTTGACAAACAAAAGCCACTCGATTCACGCATTAGGTACTGTAATTTATGTGTTTTTGGGAAATGGTAATAATCTCCTAAGAAGTAAAAATGCGACCGTAAACAGTGAAATTTATTGGCCGAATTATCTCAAAAGGTGGTTTTCTGAAAAAATCATGCACCTAACACCTTGTTTTGGTCAGATTTAGCAAGCTGCTATTCTGCTAAGGACACGATTGCATAGTATGAACAGCTTGTTTATTTTCCAAAGGATTGTGATCCACCTAACTGGACTACTCTCCTACCAATCGAAAGGTGGAAAGGGTACTGTGCAAATAGTAATGGAAGCCTTGAAAAGTGCGTTCAAAAAGTTATGGAACAAAACCGGTATGACATTGAACTAAGTTTTGATATGTATCTCAATTATATACGATATGAAATAATAAAATTTAATGAATAACTTGGAGTTACTATTTTTAACATCTTTTGTATGTCCGGAAAATTTGCTTATTTAATCAAGTCGTGGAAGGAACAAATCCAATAAGTTACATATCCCTAAAATCGATGTGTGGAATATCTTCCCACAACCAGACGTATAGTTCGGCGAAACTTGTCCTACTCAAATGAGAAAACAGTTGATTGCTCCATCTTTCTGGAGCCTTTTGCACAACCGAGCATTTATCGCTGTTTTCGTGTCCTCCGGGTGTTATATCCATGTATTTTCCTTCAATTAAAACTTCTTATCGTAAGCGGAGAGCCCTACGTTGCAGATAATTAATTAATTACCTATAATTTAAAATTGGTTATGCTTTCTCGCAAGAGCGCGTATGAATTAAACGCTTTGCACCCAGTTCTTCAGTTGTTCACGAGAAAGACACACCGGGGCTTGCTCGTTTTTGTGACGCCAACCCGCAGAAATTAGTAGGAAAGAACGCCGCAACGGAAATTGTTGCAGAAGCTGTTTTTTTCTTGTTACATCTCCGATCTTTTATGTACCTGTTGTACCTACTCGCACTCTGATGGCAGATCGTAATCCTCCTCTTACCTGGTAAAGGCCGGTTCCCCGTTGGGGGGTCACCGATCCTCTCTCTAACATTCGTTCTGCACGGTCAAGAAAACCGGCGCTCCCTAATGATGCCAAAGTTGAGGAAGGTTCGGTAAGTGGTCATTAATCATCCCGGTGATATTTTGATGATTGTTTCGTGAGCTAAAATTGAATAGAACTATTTTTCATTCGATGTTTTCGGGCATGACTTTGACAGAAACTCAGCTGTAAATAGGCGCCGATGGCGCATGGGTGCTTTGGGGTCGAAGAATCGTGAAAAATAATATTCAATTTATTGCGCGGCATTACAAGAGGTAGTCGCGTAACCAAATTCATTGTTGGAATTTGTTATTAGTTTGTATAAACTCCGCTCACCTGAAAATTCAAACAGGAAAAAAATGGGAACATCAGTCAACGTGATAAAAACAAGCATCGTAAATTTCTAATTAAAATTAAATTAAATGAGTATTAACTTATCTAAGCTACTTCATCCTCAAGAACCCACCGCTCTCGGCGTAAAACCATCCTCCAGCGGGTGAAAACCTCATCAAATCACCGGCGCATCATAATAAAACTAATTTCACACAAAATTATCTTTCGCTTTCGAGTAACTTTAAAGCTTCCACTCCTCTGTTGGCGTACCCATCCAGGCCAGATCGCGCATCGAATCTGTGCTCCGTGACCAAAAACAAAACCAAACGCACAAACCCCCAATTCGGACAATTAATCATGACCCAACTCGAGCCGGTCATTAGTGCGGCAGCTAGCTAGCGTCCAATCATCGATCCTATCTGATTTAATTTCCATCGCGAGCGACCGAAAAGCCGCCGTTCGATTTCTGGCTCTATATCGCTCCGACGCGATGATAATAGACGAAGCTGAGCAGAGCCCCGAACGGAGAATGTTTATTTTGTTTTCGTTTTATTTGATTTAAATTAAAAACGATTTTATTGGGATGACTTTACACAGTGTCGATGAGAATTAGATTAGATCTTTCGGGATGCTGTTCGCTTTAATCAAGTGTGTGATACGATCATGCATCGTGAATCTACGGCGGATTTGGGAGGTGTATGTGGGTCATTCATTCCACGTCCGAATTTTCAGCCAAATTTTCAATTTCCATGAATTTTTTTTCTCGCACCCTTTACCGAAAAACAATCGACACTCGAATTTTTTATTCAATCTGATAGTTTTTGTCAAGTTACGATTTTTTAGCTTTTGATGTTTATAAAATCGAATACAGGGTGCGCCATCTGGATGTATCCTATTTCAACATTGAACAACTCCGCCACTTTCCAGCCGATTTTGACAGATAAACACAATTCTGAAACGTCATTTAGTGCCATTTAAGCTATGAGTTGATTTACACCAAAAGAAAATCTGATAGCTGAAATCGTAGTGCTGTCCATTGAAAACGATCGTTCAATAGTGAAAACTGTGCGTGATTATCGTAAAAAATATGGCAGGCATTCAGCGCCTACAAACAAGACAATCCGTAATTTGGTGAAGAATTTCTTTGAGTACCCAGATTCCTACTCGACAGCGCCCGCAACGTTCCAATGAAGTTGTTGTAGCGGTAAAAAAAGTGTTTCCAATGAAAAAAGTGTTTCCAAATACGTCGTATCGCTGCCGATCTCAGGAGTTAAACGTGAGTGGAACGACTCTAAGGAGGATTATGAAGGAAGATCTCCTTCTCTTTGATGTGATATGAAGCCACCATCAGTTCAAGGTTTTTCCAGTGAATGCGGGTAGACTTACGGTAGCTCCGAAATAGTTTATCATGAAACCTTCATATTATTGCTGTTACTGAAGGGAAGTCAAAAGGTTTTGCAAGCCCGTAAGCAGAGACACTTACGCACATCCCGTGGGGGAAAAAGAATTCCTTCCAGCAATAACTTCCAGTCAAAGGATAAAAGATTTCGCTATACCTGCTTTACCCACCTGATGGTTTGTTTTGAGAAGGGTGCGTCAAACTCATATAAGACCTTTTGAAGGAAACAAGTTTCCTTCGTCCAGTCCTAAATGCGTATGATTCCCAGGTGCTCCCATCCCCTCCCAGTTTTCAATTGTTTTACATATAGTGTATTTAGTGCATTCTATTTAGCATATGGAATATAATATGGTATATTGAACAATCTTATATAAAAGAAGGATCCCCTTCTTTTTCCGTACAAAGTGCAACTTACTCAAAGATTGTTGCCAACGGATATGACACGTCACTTGGAATATGGAAATGCTGTGGTAAGAATGATTGATGCAGGGCCTGATTTTTGGGACAAAATTTTAATGACGGATTTAACGGTAAAGCTTATTCTTGCAAATCTAAGAACCGTGATGAACTCAAAGCTATTTACGAACTGAAATTGCTGCTATTAAGCCTGAAATGCTGTCCATTGTCGTGCAAAATGTCCGCAAAAGAGCTGCTGTTTTGTGTCTCAAATGGGGGTGGTAATTTAACTAGTGCTATTTTGGGTACTAGTTTAGATACATCGTCTAACTAGACACCCAGATGGTGCTAGTTACTGACGAGATGAATTCGAAACACAAAAAAAACTTAACTAAGTTACTATGTTTTAATTGCCGCAAGGTTCTACTGTATCGATTTTGTTGGCTATTTTCGGCAAATTTGAGACTAAGAGAAACGAAAGTAATGAAATTGAAAGACGGATAGGTATTCTAGAGCGAATCAGTTATAAACGCCGGCGTCGGCGGTAAAACATGATGATGAGTTATGTTCTACCATAGACCATGCAGTAGACTTGGGTGCAACGCCCAACTCCTACTCTGCAGAAGGCAAAGAATTCTTCACATTTCCTTTCGATCATGCCCATATGAGCCTGCCTATTTCTAGTTTTCCGTTCTAAGTTTATAACTGATTCGCTCTATAATACCTATCCGTCTTTCAATTTCATTACTTTCGTTTCTCTTAGTCTCAAATTTGCCGAAAATAGCCAACAAAATCGATACAGTAAAACTTAACTAAAATTAGGTCTTGTGCCCTTAACGCGCAAAACGATTTAGTCCAATTTTTATTGCATAATACCAGGCGTTTGGTTTCTTGAACCAAAAGACAAGAGTTCGTCTTCGCTTTCTCGTCAGCAAACCAGAGCTATATTTGCTTCCCGGGACATCATTCGGGACACGTGGCTTTAGGCGTTCACATATGTCGTGTGAACTGTTTGGAATTTTTTGTGTCTAACTAGTGCTAATTTGGGTACTAGTTTAGATACATCGTCTAACTAGACACCCAGATGGTGCTAGTTACTGACGAGATGAATTCGAAACACAAAAAAAAACAAAACTTAATTTAATCGACGTTGTTTACTTGTGAAAATCGGCTGAAAAATGGCGGAGTTGCTCAATGTTGAAAAAGGATACATATAGCTGCCTGTATATCGTCAAGGTTCCGAAAATGGCAACCACAGGTGAATTATTTTTTTATCAAATTTTTTGTCAAAATGTTTTTTTCTGTTTGTATATAACCTCTAATATTAAACAAAATGAATTATGAGCCCAGAAAAAAATTCCATGTCTATCATTTATAAAAGTTTGTTGATGCTTCTTGCATGACCTGAAAATGACTAAAAGACCGTAAGGAGATTAGATGGTAAACAAAATCCATATTTTCAACTTTTTACCTGGAACCACATTTTTCCATCGTAGTCTAATTTAAATTTAATGATATTGCTTGAAAATTTGAGTTGAATATGGATTAATGCTTATTTTTAATGGTGAAGTAATGAAAAACAAATAACTTGTAACGTGACAGATCAAAAATTCGAAAAAGTTTTGTGGGCCACACCAACAGTTTGCAAACAATGTCTAACCCATTTTTTTTGTTACTACTTTGAGTCTACTTTTAGAAAATGTATTGTGAAAACCTTAAAGTTTTATTCATTTTTGAGAAAACACAGTTGATCTTATGTAACGTGACAGATGTTTTCTGCTATAAAGCAACTGCATCAAGTTTGATTCAATTACGTCAAAAATGGTGACCTTCTTCGATTCTGATGGAACTTTTTACGTTTCATTTATATGGAAGATCAAGTATTTTGTATTGTTAAACAAACAAGTTTTATTCAAGAGTAATATTTAAAAAGGGCGTATGAGTTATTGAATATACTACTTTCAAAATATATTGTTCGAAAATCGCCATTTGTACAGTATAACTATATAAAAGCAAGTTCTAAGGAATTAATTCTTCTGTGTGAATATTTCTTGGCGAAATTTTTCAAAAAGAAGACAAAAAAAAGTTGAAAAATATAATTACAAAAAACAATATTTTTTTTGTTAACGCAAGCTTAACAATTGTAAGTAGGGGTTTGCCCACTACTCGGGTTCTTGCTTGCCCGGCGAACCCTTCTTTTCAGGGCGGCCTAGGTGCTTCTATCAGAATTTCGGATTTTCGTAACACAAACCAAAGGGTAAACAATCAAAATAAATTAATAAATTTACCAACTTTTATTTTCCCACTACTCTTCACTGCTGGTCGATTGTAGATTCACTGCTGCTGGCGATGGCGGGAAGGCGGAGGTTTTTTTCCGACCGGCCGGGACAGCAACAGCCGAGTTCTCCTTATTTACGTTGGCTGCTCCGGCAGCGGTCCTTGGCGTTTAGCTAGGGAGGTGAGCTTTGCTCCTTTGTTGGAATCTCCCTAGCGACGATGGCGAACTATCGCCGGATCGACTTGCTCGCCGCAAATGGTCCCGGAAGTCACCGCAGTGCACTTCCCAGGGGAACCTTTATCCACCCTGCTTCGTTCTCCTTGGCTATTAGCTATAGAGGAGAGCTAGGCTCGTTCGACTTATCCTCTATAGCGAGAACGGTCGGTGTTAGGTTCCTTGGGTTTTAGCCGGGAACGCGAGAATGCTCCTTTACGGTTAGCTGTCCCACTTCGGCGAACCAACACCACTTTTCTGTGTGCCCGAACCACGGACCGGCACTCTTCGGCGGACTGAACTTGCCGTCACACGCGCGCACTTCACTTTACTGGCAGTAGTGGCGGAAAACTGTCCCAAAAAACAGCACTGTTTACGGGCGTCTGTAATACGCCGTGGTTCGTCACTTTCTCCCCTATTTCGATGGCCGCCTTTTTTCACTCCACCAAAAAAACACCGCCGCATAGCTGTCATTGCCACGGTACAGCATAGTTAGCAATCACTTTTACAGCGAGAGGAGAGCGGTGACCTACCTAAACCCTATGTTTCTTATATACAAACATAAAACAAAAGTTACTACACCTATCTGAACGTATAAAACCGTTCAAAAACGCGAAACTATACAAAAATTTACAAACTAAATGTGAACGGTATCGAAACAGCGGTGAGAATAAATCTAGAGAAAATTTAGAATAGGACGTATGTAACAATGAGAGATTCTCTTTGGGGTCTTTCTCTTCTGTTTATTACTCGGCCATTTCAACATTTACTACTCTACTCTTTGCATAATATTCTAGTAAAAACCGTCGGCTTTCGATATGTACTGGAAAATTAGTGCAAAGTGTTGTAATGACGTCGTAATAAACGAAAGAGAAAGTAAACAAAGAGAGGCTCTCAATGTTACTGACGTCCTATTGAAAATTTTCTCTAGAAATATTCGTAAACAATACACTCTACGGAGAGAGTATGCACGAATAAGTATATATCCACCCAGTGCTAAATTGTTACCCTGACGGGTTACACAATAGAAGAAACAGTGATTGCATTATCAAGAAGTTATTAGTAAGAAAGTATTTTTCACAACGACTTTAAGTATGCTTCTAAATTTCCTAATATTTTCCAGCCATAAATATAATTAATAAATCTTATACACTATTAATACTAAATATCATTTCGAAGCAAAATGCTCTTAAGCAAAACTTTCCAAAAAATGTTTTTTTATTGAAAAACAATATTTGGTAGTGAAAATACGCCCTTTTAAAAAGTTACTCAAAAATACAAAGCGCTAAAATCAATAACGCGTTTAAAATTTAATTAAATAAAAAAAGATATAAAATATAATTGCATTGTGGAGAGAATAAAAATAAATGATTTTATAACAAAAACTTGAAAAATATTTCAAAAATCTTTTAATTTATAATGTTAATTTTATTCTGTAAATAGTTTAGTTGTAGGAATGTTCAAAATGTTTTGCAGTTCAAAGTGTTCATGAAAAATTGTCCTTCAAAATACGGATGTTGTGTTATGTGTTGTGTTACTTTGTGAAATTACGACCTTTTCATAAGTTATTCACGTTCGTTCAACAAAACCAATATGGTTTTCAAAATAAACAAACAACATAACGCAAAATTACGCGTTAATACTCAGTTCCCAGACCAAGGATGATTTGTGTACGATTGTTTCGATATCCTTGCTTCAGTAAAATTTAATGTGAATGTATTGTATCAATTTTTGCTGAACAGTAAAATTGATTGTTACATTAAATTTTATTGTAAAACTACTGCGAGAACACCGCGTCCAACGATGTTGAAACAGTAATAACTATAATATTTATTGTTTTATGATTGTTTGTAGGGTAAATGCTATTGTAAAATTCTATCCGGGAAGCCTTAACCATATGAGTTGATTTGATATGAAACGAGACTGAAGACTTCCAGACATGACTGAATCACGTGAAACCGAACGTATCGTACTTAAGACCGCGTTTTATAATTCGTTGGTGCTAACATATTTAATTGATCAAAGGATCGTTGTATGTATACGAGACCACGAGCGTAACTGTGCGCGAATGATCGTGACATTAGACGTTCGCATGCGTGACCAAATTTGTATTATCGCGAAAGACGCAACCGTTTCTATGTTAAGGTTTTTGATCACGTGAGTATTATTTATATGTCACGTATGCTGGCAGGTGAATAACTTCGCGTGTTTGAGTTCGTTTATATAACCATGTATTCGTTTGAATTTTCGCGTGGGCCTTTGAAATGTTCGCACGGGCCGTCGTTTTGGTGTTGAATTTTGAGTGTACGATTAAGATGAAGAAAGCAAATGAGCTCTCCGTTCATTAATAACAAACTAAAATTTTGGCCAATACTTTCTACAAAAAATTCAATATCTTGTGTATGATATGACTAGAATAGCGAAAATTATAAACTACTGCATATTTGATATCAAATATATATTTATACCCAACCAGAAGATCAAACCAGTGCTCGTATAGCGTATACGCAGCTCACCTGAGTTCGATTTCTAACCCCGCACATAGTAAAGGAAAATTTAAAAAAAAAATTCTAACCTAAATGAAGAAGCGAATAGGGCCTGAGGTTAAAATTTCTATAATCGAAAAAAATAGGATCAGACTTGCTAGGGGTAATAACTAAATGATTTGATTAGAAGTCATGAGGTTGTCTTCAAATTTCATCAATATGAAATCGATTTTTTTTATTTATCGAATTTCCTGTCTTTGCAACTGCTGGATTATTATCGAAAATAATTATTAGAAAGAAAAAGAAACCTTCTCAACCTTCTATTGCCACATCGGTTTTTAAATGCGAATTTCGGGTCTTTGTTCAGGTAATTCGGATGTCTCCCGGAAGAATCCAGTGGATTATTTTCCAATGCAATCAGTATCATTTTATAAACCATCTAGCACACATTGTTGGCCAATATATTTAAAAAGTGTTCACCACCATTTGGGTTCAGATTTACTATACCCCACAGGACTTTCACTTCAATGAATCAACGGATTATATGCTCCTCACAAAGATTCTCGAAAGACACTGCAGTGTTATTTTACGCCCCGTGTTTGTTTACTGTAGAGCTGAGCAAAGTTCGATCGGGTTACCCTTCACAGCGAGAGTGGCTAGTGCTTTTTGATTTTTTGTGGATCTTCAAGGATGTGAAGTACTACCCCCACTAAATCAACAAAACTGTTCAGAAATGCGAAAAAAATAGACCTTAATGCTCTGCCACAACA
This sequence comes from Topomyia yanbarensis, assembly GCF_030247195.1. Lineage (NCBI taxonomy): Eukaryota > Metazoa > Arthropoda > Insecta > Diptera > Culicidae > Topomyia > Topomyia yanbarensis. The sequence goes on from NC_080671.1 coordinate 92,337,592, forward strand.
TTACACTCTGCGGTGAATGTGAAAAATATATGATATATTTTGTGCTACGAGCTACATAAGAAATAAAGCAGAGCCTATTAAGCTTTTATGAATGTTTTCGAAACCAGCATAGCGTAAAATCCAACCATAACCCTTATTTGCAATTTGATTCGTGTTTCAATATTTTCCCCATTTTTTTATTATTTTTACATGGATTTTTTAACATTTTGTTAAAATTTCGTTGATCAATTTTAAACACTTTAAAAAGCACTATTTTTGGGCGACTTAGTGAAATGTTATATTAAACACTTTTCTTTTTTGATGTCTTTCGCTTATTGATACAAACACTAATGAAGACTGAAAGTCGTGGCCGAAATACGTATCTGTGATATAAAAGGGCATTTTCGCTGTTTTCATAAAATAGTGGAATTAAAACGGAAGACATCATAAAAAAAGTGTTTAAATTTTTTTCAAACTGCATTTCTGCAATTTCAACATTCTGCCTTTTTTATCTATTTTCATTTACCATATTTTTATTATATCCATCTTTTCACGCTCTTCATTTTTGCATTTTTATCACTTACCTTAATTTATAGTTATTGCTATGTTATTCCATTTTATTTGCCACTTTTTCCATTCTATTTCATTATTTCTGTTGTTTCATATTTTAATACCCTACTGTTTTATTTGTTTCTTTTGTCATTACATCCAACTTTTAAAATTTGTCTGCTTGCTCCGTTTATTCTTATTATCCTCTTCAATTTTCTTTTTCCTCCATATATTTTTGCATTTTTCTTTTTTTTTAAATTCATTACAAAATGCCTTATTGTCCCTTTATTTACCTAGTTTTCTAGTTTTTAGCTTTCCGTTGTTTTATTTTTTTCATTGCTAATTTAATATAATTTTATTTATTTTTACACATGTTCCTTTATCTTTCATTTTGTTCATTTCTGTTATTTTTTCATTTCTTCACTTAACCTATTTTGAAAATGGTTGGTCGTTTTCCAATAGGTTTGTTTTTTTTATTTTTCTAGAAAACATTAGATTTATCTTTTTTGCCATTTTTTCTTCGTTTTACATTTAGGCTGGTGTTTGAATTTCTAATTAATTTTTTCAATTTCTTCTTGTTATTTTATCGATTTTATGTGTTTATATGGTATACCATTTCGGTTTTATTTTTCTATTTTTTGTTCTCCATTTTGTCCGTTTTTGTTCAATCCAAACCTTCCAAAATTCTTCATTTTTTCGCTTTTCCAATTTTTTAGAATCTTCCAGTCGATTTTTTTAATTTCTTCGTGTTTATTTTATTTTTGTCTTTTATATCTATTCCTCTACCTTTATGCATTCCTAACGTTTTATTCACTTCTTATATTGCTTTAAATATTTCTTCATTTTATCGTTAAATATATTTTATTATTTTCGAGCTCTTCAGTTTTATGCATTTTTATTTTATATCAATGTTCGAATTTTTTTTAGTTGTTTTTTTTCATTTTCATTGATTCTCAAAAATTTTCAACGTGGGGTGGGCGTAGCGTATTGGTAAATCGATTGCGTTGTGCGCAGCGCACCTGAGTTCGAGTCCAGACCCCGCACATAGGTTTAGAAATTTTTCATAAGAGATTTTTCTAACCCGAAGAGGCGAACGACCTCAAGGTTAAAACCTCTATAATCGAAATAAAAAAATCAACGTCTACCGATTTTTTTCTTTATTTTCACCATTTGTTGAGTAATGTTAGACTTCTTTAATCCTTGCAATTTGTTTGTCTAGTTTCCTGTTTTCTTTTATCGATTTTTATAGGATTTGCTTTGGTTTTTGTTTTCGATTGTACATTTTTTTAACAATTGACTTTAATTTGTTCATGTGGTTGATTTCACGAATTTTAGTTTTTCTGTACACTCTTTCAATATTAAGTTTTCCCTTTGTTTTTTTTATTGTAAAATTGATCTCCGTTTAGATAATGTTTTTAATATTTGTAATTACTACATTTTTAATCTTTCCATTTCTTCACTTTTACTAGTACTATTGACAAAAATGACTCTTTTCAGTCACCAAAACTTTCGAAGAGGTATTCAAATTACTATAAAGTACTACCAGCCCTACGTTTTTACCGTCATTAGCACTACAAACAACTAGAGCAAAAACTGGTACATAACAATTATAATTTCAGCGTAATATACATAATATCAGTAAGTACAATGGATTTCAAACTTTAACTTTGTGGTGGGGGCACGTACGTTGGACCCCTGGGCCCGTATTTTCTCTCTACGGCCCTGGGTGTTTGTATGCTGGCGCTTTAGACCTCGTTCATAAATTCGTAAGTGGCGAGATCCTGAGCGTAGGTGTAGGTATAGGTGCGACCAAATTTATATTATCGCGAAAGATTCGAGCATTTGTATGTTACTGCGCGCGTTCTTTTTATCGCGTGGGCGTTTGGATATCGCGTAAGTTAGCTCGTTTGTAATTTGGCCAGTACTATTTTATTTATTTATTAACAGATTAAGGCCGAAGTGGCCTGTGCCGTATACAAAAGATTCCTCCATTCCACTCGGTCCATGGCCGCGCGTCGCCAGCCACGCAGTCTGCGAAGGGTCCGCAAATCGTCTTCCACCTGGTCGATCCATCGTGCTCGCTGCGCGCCACGTCTTCTTGTACCGGTCGGATTGCAATTGAGAACCGTTTTCACCGGGCTATTGTCCGACATCCTGGCTACGTGCCCGGCCGACCGTAGTCGTCCGATTTTCGCGGTATGACAGATGGGCGGCTCCCCCAACAGCTGATGCAACTCATGGTTCATTCGCCGTCTCCATGTGCCGTCTTCCATCTGCACTCCACCGTAGATGGTACGCAGCACTTTCCGTTCGAAGACACCAAGTGCGCGTTGGTCCTCCACGAGCATGGTCCAGGTCTCGTGCCCGTAGAGAACTACCGGTCTAATCAGCGTCTTGTAGATGGTCAACTTCGTACGACGGCGAACTCTGTTCGACCGAAGTGTCTTGCGGAGGCCAAAGTAAGCACGATTTCCTGCCACGATGCGTCTACGAATCTCTCTGCTGGTATCATTGTCGGCGGTCACCAGTGAGCCCAAGTACACGAACTCTTCAACCACCTCGATTTCGTCGCCACCGATGCAAACTCGAAGCGGGCGGTTCTCATTTTCTTCTCGTGAACCTCTTCCTATCATGTACTTTGTCTTCGACGTGTTGATGGCAAGTCCGACGCGCTTGGCTTCTCTTTTCAGTCTGATGTAGGCTTCCTCCATCTTCTCAAAGTTTCGTGCAATAATATCAACGTCATCGGCGAAGCCAAGTAGCTGAACGGACTTTGTGAAAATCGTACCACTCGTGTCGATCCCTGCTCGTCTTATTACACCTTCCAGCGCGATGTTGAATAACAGACACGAGAGACCATCACCTTGCCGTAACCCTCTGCGTGATTCGAAGGGACTCGAGAGCGTCCCTGAGACACGTACTACGCACATCACCCCCCCCCCCCCCCCCCCCATCGTCGCCTTCACTAATCGCGTCAGTTTGTCCGGGAATCCGGCCAGTACTAATACGTTTCTATAATAGTGTGGGCGGTTAGTTTTCTAATTGACACAGTGAAGATCAGATTTTAGTAGCCCCGATTTTATCAGCTTTTTGATCCGATTTTGTTAGCCTCACATGAAAAAATATTTTATGAGCTCTAGCAGACGAACCAAGTTCAATTCAAGTAAACCCTTTCTGGAGCATAGCAAAATGCAAAACATGCAAAAAAACTTTTTTTTAAATTTTACTCTGGAAAACTAGAATCTGGTTCGAATCCAGCCAGTAGACCGAAATTTTCACACATCGTTAATGTTCCGATCTGTTCTCATATTACACTGCCTGAGTAAAACAGAAAGCTCGTCGTATTCTTGCTGCACACAGATAAAGAGAACGTAGGGGGAAAATGTGCTATTCATCTCGATATTTATCATAAACAAAACAAAGCTTGCGGATCCCTGTATCTACAATTGTTCGAAATCTCACACGCTCAATACACAATATCACAGTCATTAGAAAATTGCAACCTAAATTCAGCTTGGTTTGACAACTACAAATACAATTTTTACAAAATTCAAAACTTTTTGAGTGACTTAGTGTAATGTCACAATTAATTCTGTTAACCCTAGAACGTTGCACTTGCGTTTTACATCCTAGTAAAAATGCAAACAAAAGAAATGTATAATACACCATCATCTTCGTTTTTTCATTGCGAAAACAGCTGTGTAAGTGAAAGTACGGAATTTATTGAATCAATGATACATAAATTGGTTTAAACAAAATAAAAAGTGAAAAACGCTGTTTTGACTTTTTTCACAAAAAATACTATATTCTGTAAATTTTCAACCGATTTGAAAATAAATAAAATGATTCTAAAAGTTGAAAGAATGATCTTGATACGGTATAAAATGGAATTTCGATATTTTTGAAAAACTGCAATTATTTTGAAGAGTGAAAGTTTAAAAATCGGGTTTTGGAAAATATCACGGAAATGCGGTGGAATGTAAAATAAAAAAAAATTCTGACCAGTAATACATTGGTAACACGCAATGTTACTGTTGCAGCTGTTATTGTGCGTTAATTATACTTGAGAGCCATTGCTTTGAAAAACTATAAAAAAATAACAATAAAACAATGAAAATCAGCAAAAATCAGAACGATTTTTTGTTACGCTTCAAAATTAAATTAAATCAATTAAATAAACGATTATATAATACTAATTGTTGCTACCGTAGTAAAGCAACTGGTATTGTCACGAATCACATTTCCACTGACAGCACGAAACCTGACGAAACACTATCGGCAACCGTACTCTGGGGTACAAAGGAACCCCACGCCAACTTTGACACCTGCTTCCACGTAGGCTTTAAGCAAACTGGCTATACCATCTTTTCCTACTCTTACTAGGAACTCTAAATTGAATTATGGTTAGGGTCCCAGGTCGGTAAATGCCGAATTCTCGTTTTTACACGGCCCCAAAGCAGGCGTGGGGTACATTTGTACCCCCGTGCAACGTTCTAGAGTTAAGACAGATGCCTTCCGTTTAATTCCGTTGCTTTTCACCGTCAATGAGACACTAGTATTTCAACTATTACTTATAGTCTTTTGTATATCCCAGATTTGCTTAGAGTGTCTATTGGTTCTTTTGTGGGCCCTAGTATTGATTTTAGTTGGAAATTTCTACTACTGAAAACAACATCCATACCAAACTTTTTTAATTTTGTTCTGAGTGGATAAGTCATATTCTTGTTGAAATCTTCAGTTGTCCTTTTTAAACTTTCAGTTGTTGGGGTAAAGTTGTGAGAGCTTGTTTGCTAAAAATTTTGATTTTTTGTGATTATTTATTGAAAGGTTTGCTCAGCTTCAACCACAACAACTAACACAACGGAACAACGGAAGACATCTGTCTTAACAAAATTAACTACTTCTATCCAAACTTTGGATAGAAGATCATTTTTGTTTTAGATTTTAAAAACCGAACCACACCACTAAAGAGTAGTCGAGTCATCTTTTGGATTAACTGGTTGACGAAACAAAGTTGGTATTTGTGCATTGTCACCCACATTAGAAACAGATGGGCGAACAGTACTACCTTTAAACTCAACCGCTACTGTACTGAGTCGCAGATGCTTACCTGAAAATACCATTCTAAGTGACACTTCATACATCAGCAATGCAAGCAAAAAACTTCGCATTGTTAGTTTCACCGTCGTATCCAAAGATTTAAAGTTAACTGCCATTAAACGAAAAAAAAAAATAAACATAAGATTGCTGTGCCACTTAAGAAAAAAAACTTTAACGAGCATTGCTCGTAGTACATGATTATCAATCAAAGCAAACCACGTGGAATCGATGATTTCGAGCTAGTACACACAAAAAACTATAGAAACTACCTTCCATTTATCGCGTAATTTAATTAGAAACAAGCAACTTTCCACTGCTAGTAAACTTTTCAACTGCAATTCGGAATTTCCTCCGTTTTCCCTCACAACCAACATACATATGTACGTAGGTACATAATCGACCGTGCAGTATTCCATAAAAGTCCAAACCAGACTGGAAAGTTTTTGATTAATGCAATTACATCAACACGCAATAACTGGTGTGTAGACTGTCGAAGTTCCACCAGAAACGGCACCAACTAGCTTTATGTCGTGCTGGAAAGGCGGTTGGAGGAGGTAGAGGGGGGGGGAGGTTGGTAGGTTACCTACTAATAAAGCAGAAAATGCATTTCCAAACTATTTACGGCCCCTCCCATACATTGCTTTCTTCTTCGTCATATCGCTTCGAGAATGGGAGGTAGTACTACTTGGTTAGAAGTTGGCTCACTGCCTTGTGCGAGTCCGGGTATGGTTTGGTTATGAAAAAGTAATAGAACTGCATGAGTTCGAGTTCAAGATTGCCTGCACAAAAGGACAAAACGTAACGATAACAGGTCCGAGAATTCCGTAGGAATAATTACATTTACCAAACATTTTTTGTTCTCATATAAATAGGATGTTCAAGATGGTGTACAGGATGAATCAGTTGTGGCATAATCGGTTCGCTGCCACGAAAACACATTGGAACCGGAGGACAAAAATAAGCGAGACGAATCCTGCAGGAGATAATTCGAATAGAAACAGGAATAATATAAACAGGAACCGGTTCCGAAGCTGGGCGCCCATGGAACACTGATAACCCAAACTTTCCAAATTTCTATTCAATGATTGTTCGTCGTATGATCATTGTGTTTTACACAATGATCATACGACACCTTTATACTGTTTACAGATTACCTTCGTCCTATGCTTGTAATGGACATTCAATTATGTTATTGTTCTACTACTCGAGCAAAAGAAAATAACTGCGAAGTACTAAATTCAGGTAATCCATACCAACGATTAAATACCACATTAATAAGCTCTACATAAAAGGTAAAATACCAAAAATATTAACCTCAATGAGATATTAATAATCAATTAATACCAATTCTGGTCTGACACCAGAAAATAGTGTGCTCGGATTATTGGTCATTTATTTTCTCCTGGTCGGGTATGTATAAGCTTTCAAAATAGTGATGTACAACTAACAAAAATTGTTTTTGCTTTTTGAAAGTATTTCAAACTGTGTATGTATGTACTTGCAATAATTAATTAAACGCGTGTTTTAACTTTATATTTTACTTTCCAGTGCTTTTCGATACGAGTCTTCTTATAACAAGATTGTTTCTGCTCTAAGCTACTTGAAAATCAATTTGTAACATCTGATGGTCACCCTTTCCTAAAGCTAAATAACTGCACCAATGCCGTTCTGCTGTGCATGCAGGCCCCGATCTGGCACTGCCTGTACTACTGCAGTAACAAATGAAACGAAATTTATGCTAATGTGTGTCATTCAATTCCTAGAATGAAACACAATTACACACGCCATTAACTCTTCCAATATTGGCAAATTATGCTTCTGCCGACTCTTTGTTCCCTACAATCGATCCGCCTCAAGGGCTTTTGGCTGGCAACGACCGACAATTTGTAAAATTATAACAATCGTCACTCCTGTCTACATCTGTCAATATGGGAAATACGGTTCCCCATTCGCATTGCATCGTGCTCGACCGATCAATCATGCCACTGTAGGTACCCATTTTGAAATCAGAACTTTGTCCGGCTGGGATCGGTTTTCAACCACCTTTGAATGGTTGGAAACCTAACCAGCTCTCCTATACCTCCTGCTTCTCCGCTGTCAGCACAAAATGTACCAATGAAATGAATACGAATCGCGCACCAAGCGGTACTGCACTAAATTAAATTAAACCCATAACAAAAATCAATCAGCTCGATTACGGGAACAACACGCTCGAGCTCCACCGAAAAACGCGGCCCCTGTCAGATCTGCGTGTTCGATGTAGGTGGATTGGTGCCGGAAAACTCGCACCTTCGTCGATCATTTTTCTTCCACTGCACGCTTTTCTTCGACAAGGTGTTCAAACAACAGTTTGTAAAAAATATCTGTTTATCGGAATCGAAATTCAAACCCCTTTCGGGGCGCCGCATTCCCACCATCCAACCGGTCCAAAGCTTCACCTGTCCTTTAGCAGCAGGCAGGCCAATGCATAATTGCATTAAACAAAATATAAAATCAAAACGAATTTACGAAACTAACTGATCGCCATGGACTCAATCAACGGCGGAGTGCACCCCCGCGTGTTATTCCGGACGTACACCCTGCTGCCATTAGCACTGGGGAGCTTCCTGACGCGCGGCGGAGGTCAGGGTACGATATTTTATTTTGCAAATAGCTATTCAACCGGCTCCTGACAGGTTCGATCGAGGGACTCGGTCATGAGTGGGTTGCCTTCTCTAATTGCGCGCGGAACTGAACTGAAGAGTGCAATTGAAGTTCTCACACCATCGCCGGTAGGTAGGGTGAATATTATGTACACCGGGGGTGGGCGAAGCAGGGCAGCAGCTGTTTGCAGCACGAATGGAAATTGTTTAATCAATTTTCACACGTTATTGCAGGTCGGGGCGCGTAAGGAAACATTGTTTGCTTATTTGATTTGAATGGTGAGGGAGGGGTAGGTGCTGGTAGTGGTGGACATGTCCTGGAAAGTAACTGATATAACTCGTTATGCTTGGAGCTGGCAATCACGTGACGATCTGAACCCGGTTTGATATAATCGATTGGGTAAGTTACAGAATTAAGAAAAAGATTATAGATTTCAGAGCCGCACTCTTGCCTTCAACATCGCTTGCATTGTTACTGCCTTGATGTTCTCGATCAGGTGCTCTTTCTAACTTCTTTTCCTTTCGGGTCACGAGAGTGAACCCTCCGTCATTGCTAGTAGCTTGCTCACTGATGGTTTTCATTCTCGTCAAGTTTAGGGAGAAAGGTAAGAGTAGACAATACTGGAAGGGATTATTGAAGAACTTCGAAAGTTTAGAGTGGGAAAACGAAATTGTATCAAAGCTACAGAAAACAAAGAATCTTTGAATCTACAGAATAAAAAGTTATGTTAAACGTAAGTACAAACCTTTGAGCTATGAAGAGTTTTGTATACGCCCCAAAATTTTGATTTATAGCACAAAAAACCATTATTGGGGACTTTCAACACTGAAAATTTTCGGTTGTAAAATGGCAGAGTTATATTTTTTCCATATTAGAAACTTGCTCACATGAACCCTTAAGGGAATAGTGGGGCATTGTCACGCACTATAAAATTCTACAATTCTTACGTTATTTTTTCCAATTTAACTTCAAATTTCACACACATGCTTCTGACTGTGTACGTAATCAAGCAAAAAAAAATATTTTTTTTGAAAATTTCATATGGGACTTAAAAAAGTAAGTAAGTTTGTAATTAAAAAAAAATTATAACTGCCAGTTTTCAATCGATTTTGATAATAAATAGGTCTTTGGATGTTCTCTTTAAAATTTTATTAAAACAAAGACGCCTTATAAAAATTTTGATCAATTTTCATATTTTTCTCCACAAAATCGCAAAATAATGGTTGATACCCAAGTAACCAATAAGCGTTATAAAGTAGCCTAAGTAGCCTTAGATCCACATATAAAGCTGTATTAAAAGCCCTAAATACTGATATAAGGCTGGTACCGTAAACCGGGGTGACTTTGATCATCGGGGTGACTTTGATCACTCGAAACTTTTTTCGTAGATCGCTTATTAAACTAGAATAGTCTACCGAATCATTTCAATTTGAAATGATTTTTACTCTAAACTTATAAAATACTGATTTGTTATACTTTTTGAGTATATTGTTCGGTTTTTGGGTACAAAAACTACAAAAAACCGAAATTTGACTTTACCTGATTTTTACGAAGCTTCGTAAAGTGTCTATTTTTAATAAAACAAATAAATCTCAGATTGGAGCAAGAGTAATAAATTACAAGCGAGTTTTTATTTTCCATTAGATTGGGATATGCTAAATTTAGTTTTAAGAGTTTGTTTATTTTTAATACACTTTTTGTGAAACTAGTTGTCAATTATTTCAAATTATTTTAAACGATAATTCGCAACATTTGTTCAATATTCCAACGTGTTAAAATGGATGAAACTTTTTGTACATTGATAAAACACTGAAACAAAACAATTTTAGCCGTTTTAAAGGTTTTCTGAATCTTTTATTCTAGTTGGACACAAATTATACGAATTTTGGTTACTCGAATTTTACAGTACATTGAAATCTTTGTATAATACCAATTAACATCTATTTAACAATGAGTATCTTTCCAGAATTAGTTTAAACAAACATTTGAATGAAAAACATTGACATCAATAACTTAATGTGGGTGAACATGCAGGTTATCAAAGTCACCCCGGAACACGAAAACAGACTTCAACTTGAAATCATTTTTGAAAAAATAGCTGTAAGCAGACAATTTTAAGTAAAACCATCCAATCTTGTTCTCCATACATCAGTACATGGATTAAAAATATTAAACTTGAAATAAATGTGTTGCTTCTAAAAATATGTAATGATTACTTCGAAAAGTGATCAATGTCACCCCGGTTTCCCGATCAGAAAAAAATAACAAAATTATTACAGACTGCGTTACTTTGTTATGATAACACGTTGTGTAATAACTCTGGTCTCGTTAGTTGGTAAAATAACAGAAAACATAACAGAAATTCTTCTAGTATATATCAAAGATATGGCAACCAGGCTTCTATCCAGCCCCCTGGCAACCCTATACCATCATATGGAGTTTGACAGTGACCAACATATATGGGGCGTTATAGCTATAAAGCCCCAAACAAAGAATTATGTTCGGCACTATACACCATATTCAGGCATTCAACAAGACGTTTTGCATCTTGTGGGATGATTTAATACCATAACATTCAGTAAATCAACACTTAGTAACTAATAACAGCTTTTGATTATTCGTTTCAAAATTAATGTTTTGATTTTCATGGCAGTGATGCTGGGTGTACAGAGACGTTGTCCTTGGCAGGGGGCTGCTTCAATCAGAATTATAACAAATTTTGTTAGGTTCTCCCACGGCCAATATAGCTTGTATTACCTATTGTATAGTATCAACAAATTTAGCGTGCAGGCCTAAAAATAGACGTACGTTAACATGTTTTACACAATTTCTAGTAATAATGTCGATGTGATATGGTAACATTGAGCGGATAATTTACGTACACTATTTAACGGAGAATACGACAAATGTTGTTTATGATTCCGAATAGATTAAAAGAAACAAATACCATAATTTTGAGGTTTGCTTTTTGAAATTTCAAGAGGTTTTGTTATTAGCACTTTTAATATGGGGAAGATTAAGCAAACCAGTACAATTATCTCAACCTAATAAATTCCTAGAAATACAAATCTTTTACGGCAGTGCAGTCTATCAACCGCGAATATTATTACAGATAATCAGAAAATTCGAGAAATTGGGGTGACGGTCGAATTCTAGAATATTTCATGTTTTTCTAAAATACATTTTCCATTCTAAATTTTATTTTATTTTAAGGGGAATTATTCAATATTTTTACATTAAAGTTTTTAGCTGCTTCAAGCATTATTTAAAATACATTTAAATTGTAACAGCAAACAATAATACCAGCTGGGATATGTAAATAATCAGAGATTTCTAGGCCATTTTGAATTATTAATAGCTTTATACAGCATACTCACAAATATTAATCTTTCAACAAATTGAACAGCCTTATTTTGTTTTAACTTTCTACAAAATGAATCAAGTGTCTTGATTATTACGAAATTTTGTTAGCTCGATAATTTTTTAAGAGTAACGAAAACCATCGAATACAGCGGAAACATTAGAACATTGCGCATTCAAAGCAATTGTCAGTTCAACCATAAAATGTCAAACTTATCTTACGTGGAATGAAAAGATACAACAATCAAGTAAACTCAAACATTTTTATGCGAAGTTTAAATAAAAAATGCAATGCTTTGGTAGTTCGGAGAACGCAATTGGCCAATTTTAATTGTTTATGAAAAACCCGCATAAATTGCAGAAATCGGACTGAAGATCTTCAAAATACATAACGATATTGCAGAAATCAGTAAACATCAGAAAGTTTTTAAGCTCTGAAAATTCGTTTTCGCAATATGCACAATCGATCAAAAGAAAATTAATTATATAACCATTTGACTAAACCATAACAAATAGTTTAAAAATGCCTTTTTATTTCAATTCGTGTTTTATTATTTCATCTGGAGTGCTTGATACTTCCTGCATCTTTTTCAAAATAACTTTATATGAAAATTATAATCTTTAGAATATCTTGTTGATAACTTTACGATTCCAAAAAATGTTGAATAAAGGCATTGAAATCATTAGCCCCATTTTTGAAATTGTGTGACAGACGAGTGTCTCAAAAAACAAATAATCTCTTATTCAAAATGCAACCAAGTAAGTCAAACACCTTACTGACAAGTTTTCCGACCACTTACATCTGAAACTTCGAAAATTTGCTTTAAAAAGTTGAATAACGACGCATGAAAAGAGACTTCAGCGTATTAGTAAATAGACGGCCATTTGTGTAATGAAACAATCATTCGCAGTTGATTGTTTAATTTGTTTATTGGGGCTTTAACCATATGGTCATTTGCCCGCTTTAAGGTTTACCGTTAGCGTTCGAAAGTAATTGTGAAAGAACATATGTATAACTTATTATAACATCATTGTTATATACGTACATTAATATCATATCAGCAGTTCAATGATATCACCAGAAGATACAATCTTAATATATGTTTGCTTGCCTTGCTGATTGGGATATCACAAAGAAAACACAGTGAGTAATAAATATCAACAAGAGATATAAATTTGATAGCTTTCTGTTATGTCGTTCTGATCGGGTTACGGTATTATGCCAGAAAAGGCGAAATATAGTGCTATTACTGTACAGAGATTGACAGCTCGTTTCTGCAGTACCAATGCTATTATATAGCACCAGCGTACAAATATCAGATTTGAAAGCCTTATATTGGCACTACTAATGCTATTAAAAAGCCTAAGTTGGCTGTCATTGTCCGCAATGCTTTTAAAACCATTTCTCATGTTTCCTTTCGGTATGATGAGCAAAAAGGAGAAATTTTAAAATAAAATGATTTGTTTAAAACCATAATTGACTCTCTTCTAATGCATTGTAATGAATATCCTTGATGGGTTTTCGTTCTCACATGATATTAATGTTTTACGAAAATTACCTTTAGTAAGTCTCGAACGTACTATCTTGCCTAGTCCTTCACGGTAAGTACGCTGCGTTTGCTTCCTGGACTATATTTCATATGTTCGATTGAAATGAAATATAATCTCCAAGTAGAGTGGCATAACGAATAAACCCACAGCATTACAATAGCATTATATCGGCATTTTTATTTGCTCTATAATGGCACTAAATTCACTTGTAAAGCTTACATGCTTTAAAGATCCTTGAAGCATGTACGCGTTATATTAGCTCTATATACGCATATAGTGCAAGCACTAATGCTATATGTACAGTTATACATTATTAATGGTAATATAGAGCTTTATTGCATTGTTAATGCTGTAAGGGAATTTCAATGCAACATTGGTGCAAATGTATAGCCAATATAGTGCAATGGTTTAATGCTTATGGTTACTTGGGTATTGTTGTCTCAATACCGCATAGTATTTTTAACAAAAGAGCTAACCTAGCATACCATTGAAAAGGTGATTTCTCCTTCTATCCAGAACACCAAAAAATTTGTAAATCGGTTGAAAAATGATAGCGTAGAAAATTTGTTAGTACAGTAAAGACCCGTTTTTATCAGCCCCTTGACGAATTTAAACCGAAGCTCTTAAAATGTTCTTCTTAGTTCCTTAGATATTTCCTTGCAACCTTTTCTGATTATTTATTTTAGGTTCCCCTTAAGGGGGTCTAACAGCGCAAAATTTAAAACAAATTAATATTTTTATTTTTGCCTTTTTCGGATTTCTAAGATAAGAAATATATGCCCAAGAAAGGATTTACTCGAATTCAACTTGGTTCGTCTGCTAGAGCCCATCAAATTACCAACTATCAATTTTCATATGAAGCTGATAAAATCGGGTCTCCAGTGTACTGAAAGTCCTGAAAAAAAGTTTTTTTTTCTGTAAATCAAGACTTTAGGGGTATAATAAATTGATCAAACGTGGTTTTGTGTTGTATTTGACTAGACCTAAAACCTTTAATAGAAAAAAGTACGTTCATTGTTTATATTGTAGCCTCGTGTAATAGTAATACAATCAACTGATTTACCTACACTGGCTACTATTTGGAGAGCATTGGAAAAACTTCCACAAACAAATAGAACCCTGCATGATATCATCACCCAGCCACAAACAACAAAAAGCAGCATGTTTAATTCACAATTTATCCATTCAACTGTACGCTATTCAACGCGCACAGGTAGAACGTACACAACTCATTTCATGCGTGTTATCATTTTTGTTCCTCCTTATTCAGCCCAGGCAATGGAGTGAGAACCTAAATAATTGTGTTCTAGTCACCCTTCCCCATTCTTATTGAAGTAAGAAGCGTCGGCGGAGAGTATCGAATCAATTTCTGCGTACCGTTTTCCAATTCGAGCAGGCAACTCGCACCTATCTATCTGCTGCTATTGCAGTATCTCTACACAATAATGAGAGACTCGTCAAACACACTGATGTAAGCACTGTAAACAACACTACACCTATCGGGACAAAACACGCGCCCCGGAAAATGCATGGCGAATCGGTTTTCTACTGGTGGACTGTACAAGGGCTGCTTGTGCGTACAGTTTTCGACTGTTTTTTTTTTTTTTTTGGTGACTGCTTCGAAACGATTCAGCGCAACAAAATTATAAGCTAATTTATTTTTATTTATCCAACACCTCTGTGCCGGTCGAGCAACTACACCCGATACCTATCCCGGTCTCATCTGGGTAATTGCTGGCAAGCCATCACCTGTCGCCTGTCCGACCTGGACAGGTACCGAAGCTAATTTTTTTTCTACCATTTTTGTTTATTACTATCCATCCGATCATCGTCATCCTCGTCCTAGTCGTCGGCATTGAAGGAGAAGGAAGATAGCGTTTCTGCTTTCTGCGGTTGTACATGCAAGAGTGGCGTAAATATTATTTTTTTATGTACATGGGCTCCATAGACATAATACCAATATAGGTCAAGTAACCCAAAATAATAATCAGAATTCACTCTTAGATTACTCATTATCCAGTTCAGATTAAACTAACAATATATTAAAATATAAACTGAATATAATTCAAATGCAAACGACTAGAAAAGAGAGAGTTAGAGTTGTTTGAGCATCCTAGTTATAGTTGCTCGGAAAGTCATGAAGTGTTTACAAGGCAAATTTATTTTTTTTAGAAAAATAAGTCCACTCAAGACTGAAGCCGAAAGAAATGGCACCCAAAACCGATCACTCCAGAAATTTTGATAACTAGTTCGAGTAGATGTGCGCCGAGCAATAATGTGAATAGAATATTTGGTTCCTATTGTCAATGTAATCTTTAACATTTTAAAAAAATTGAAAGAATTCTGAATATCCGAAACAAAATTGTTATTTGAATACAGCTCATTGAATTTTTCTCAATACTTAAAATACTCTTGTTACATTGTTTTTCAGTATTCTCTTAAAATTATTCAACGAATTATTTAAAACCAACTTTTACCCATCATTCCCGAAACGCCCCCGCCTATCAATCTCAAACACGTGCCACACAGTATCTGCCCGCGTTGTGGGTGCGCTCTACAAAAGTTTCATAATCAGTAACATCCCGGTCATGGCACGGTAGCTCTTATCGCTTGCGCATAGTAGCGCGATATGCGCACTATCTTCCGAGCCCAAAACCCGAACCAGACCTACCCTGATGGAGAAATGGATCACTTTGTGAGACTGGCTGAGCAAGAACCGCGTACCGCACCGCGGATTTACGACTTAGCGCGGACACAAATTGAAAGGTATTTACAGAATGCGCTTATCGCTACTCATTAAAAATGAATTATCGTAAATTTGCCATTCAATCCGTCGAGGAGCTGACCCGAGTCAGTCGGTACCGATGGTTGGTTAGCTGGTTTGTTGGATGAGCGACGAGCGATAAATAAATCAAACTTTATCACCAGGCGAACCCATGTCTGTGCTCAGCCGGGTCGCAGCGAGCAAATCCGACGACTTTAATTTAATTATTTAATTAAAAATACCGCAAGTCCACACGCAGTGCACTCGGGGGCGAACGATCGATAATAAAATTGTAAAGAAAAAGGACAGCTGCGTCAGGCAGCGTTTAGTCGGGGGGGCTTTCGCGAATAATGACGGATGATGGCAGTGATTGCGCAGAGTAAGTGCATAGCAGTGCCCAACCCAACATCAGCTCAGAGTGCGCGAAAAAAAAAACAATCTTGTCCCTTTTTACGGTTTCCTTTCGCTTGTCGTTCACAGATGTCATACCGTGCGATAATAGACCATTACAATTGGCGGCAAATTGCCTGACGCACTTCTTCGAAGTCGAAATGACGACGGCGATACTTATCGGAGGCAGTTCTCTGGAAGGAGTGATTTGTGATTTATTTCGCTTATCGCGCTAAATTGCTTGGATGAGTAATTTTATGAGTTAATCGAACTCTGACTGGTTTTATGAAGGGTTTAATTTTTTTAGGGGAATATTAAAACTCTGTTCAAAATCTAGAAAATTATCGGTGGCTATGTTTTTAATCATGACCAATACCAACACCAAGATTATCCAACACGACATTACACTAGTTGGACGAAACTGTGCGTATGTAGTCACTACATTATATTGATGTTCTTCTCTAGTGAACATACCAATTAAACTCGAGAAGTGTTTGTTATAAATAGCCGCTTTTTTGTATTCATAAATTTTGATCTACAATTGGTTTTCCTTATATAAAAAAAACTCTGAATATGATCTGTAGGGAAAAATGTGCTTCTTCATAAAATTTTAACTTTCTCAGATTTGTTATTCGATTCCGATATATTGAGAGCAATGAACAGTTATAAACTTAATTATAACGGAAGTCTAAACTAGACAGGCTCATATAAGCATTCAAAAGAAGAAGTGAAAAAATCAATTGCCTTCTATTGACAGCACTTGGACGTTTTATCAAACTCTAATGGTATAGCCGAAAATATTTAAGATGTTTATATTCATTAAAAGCTTTCAAATGCATATATTACATTTTATTATTATACATGACATGACAATTATATACAAGAAAAGAAATCATTATTCGAATTCTAAAATTTTGTAAAAGAAAAAACATCCACGGTAATATTGAACTGAAAAACGCTTTTAATCCACCTAACAGTGTGATGAGACATTTCTTATAACACTTATCACTCTCTTCGGATATTATATCGTTTGAGAACATTTAGAACTTAATGCTTCGCGATGTTTTTGATAACACATACTACCAGTGATGTACCAAATCGGGTTTTTATAATTTTGGGGAAAAAACCCAAGTTTTTTTTCCCGGTTAAAACGGTTTTTTCGCGGGAAGATTGGGTTTTTTGCATTTTTTGATATTTTGGTAATTGAACATTGATGTATTGTTATCCAAACATTTTTATTTTATTTATGAGCATTATTGTCATAAAGTTTTGCATGTATATGAATTCTGAATGGTTTTCCTCGATTGAATCATTGTTATAGCGGTGATCCAACTTTTTTTACAAATATTGTGGTTAAATAAGTGATAAAACTTTTCAATGTTTGGGCTAAGTCGATTGCGTTTCTTACTGTGAATCCACCTAAACGAACTAAACATTTTTTCTACTGTTGCTGATGTAGTTGATGCCGAAAAAATTCGGATTGTGATTTGTAAGAGTTCTGATTACGGTTCATACTAATGGCGAATGTCAAGGCCACTCACATTCTGCATATTACTCACTTTTCACCGAACTAAATAGGTATTTTCTAAATTTTGTGTGAATACCTACCTCATTTCGCTAAAAGTATAGCAACCCCTAAAATGAGTAACAAGCACAATAAAAGTAGTTTGGGCATCACACGATTATTCTAATTTTCACTTGTCAGAGTAACAATGACTATTGTTCCCAGTATTATATGAAACCAGTTGGAATATGGAATGGACCGAAAATAAAGTCGCAGGAACAGAAAATGCTTCGTAAAACCCGTATTAAATATATTAGAATGTGAAAATTGAATTTAAACTTCAAGTTTCAAAATTAGACAGGAGCTTTTCGATTATGACCTACAGAATAAAAACCGTAAAAAAGTATATCCGGTTCTTACAAAGGACTTTTCTTTATCCAACTTTTAATCTTGAATGTAACGTTGTACGGAATTTAGTCTGAGCGAATTATACTGGAGGTTCATCCTTGCCGACTTTTTCGGGTGAGAATATTCTAAGCGATTGTCATGCTCAAGGATCTCTGTCCGATTTTTACGCTTGATGTTTATATTCGATTTTTACATGCTAAGATACCTGGAGTGGATTCTACAAAGTATGTTTTATCCTTGCGACTTTTATTTTCGGTCTCTCAAATGTAAATGCAAGATTCTTTAACCCTCCGGAAGTCGCGCTTATAGCCCACTGAATGAGCAGCCGCTCGTGCCCTAAGACGATTTCGCTAGATTTTCAGAGCAGCG
The DNA here is from genome assembly GCF_030247195.1 of Topomyia yanbarensis. NCBI lineage: Eukaryota > Metazoa > Arthropoda > Insecta > Diptera > Culicidae > Topomyia > Topomyia yanbarensis. Next base: position 92,356,209 of record NC_080671.1, read on the forward strand.
TGCACTCAGTGCACTAGCGCGACTGCCAAAAGGATAAAAAACATTAAATGAACATTATACATTCGATAAAACGAAAAAACCCATATTTCGTCCGGGATAAAATGATTTGGGAAAAAACCCGGTTAAATCCCAAAAATAAAAACCCGGGAAGATGGAATTTTTCCCATCGGTACATCACTGCATACTACACACATAGAAAAAATCGTGTAAATTTACGCCTCCTGACCATGACATATACGAGCATCAAAAACGACATAGTTTTACGTTTGGTTTTGATTTTACATGTCGTTGAATTTTGCGAGTCACGTAATTTTACTCCACATATGGCGTATGTTTAAAATGTTGAAGGGTGTAATTTTATGGCACTGCGCGTGGAAAGTACATCTTTCATGTAAAATTAAACAGAACACGGTTATATTTCATGATTTCGTCAATTACGGTTTGTTAGATTGTGGCAAGTTTGGAATTACGTCAACGATAAAATTCCGATTTTTTTGGTGTGTACATGGGATAGTGGCAGGACTCAGAGAATCGCTCAAATCAGCACAGGACAACATCAGTGCTAGAAAGCTCAAACCAAATCAATGGGAAAGCGAAAAAATGGCCCATAAAATAGACATACAAACGAATTATTGCTAATTCTCTGTTAATAAAATATCTAAATTCCTCAATCAATGCATTGTGGTGGGAAAACTGAATTTTCCTAAAGGGGTTATATATTGTACTGAGCCAAAAAAATCGATTTTTTTTTAATCGATTTGAAGTTTATACTTTACTCAAATTTCCAACGCGACTGAGAACTAAGAAGCGCTTTTTCTTGAAAAGGGCGATACTAGCAGTGATACCATTCAAAGAAAATCAACAGTGAATATTTTCAGACTTGGTTTTATTTCCTATTTAAGAACTATTGTGTTTTTTACATCCTAGATTGCATCATTCAGTGATCGAAACCCAAAACTTTATAAAGTATTTCAAATTATTAAATTAAAATTTGTTTTTGCTATTGAAATTGACAAAATGATAGTATCGCCCCTTTAGCGATTGTTTACTTTTTCGGTCCCACCTATCAGCATTGAAGTATCGTTCTTACGTTTTTTACAATAACTACCGTTCTACACCACCGATTTCGTCCGGGTTTTTTCAATAGCGATCATTATTACTATTTACAGCTGGTATCAGCTTGATAATCCTAAAAAAATACGAAAATAACAGTTTCGCCTCTAAACTGCTAGCAAAAAAAGTATCGCTCTGTTTGTTTGCATGGAGCGTGGAGAGCGAAACTTTAAATAAACAAACAAAAATACAATTTCGCTCGTTGTATTTTTTGCTGTAGTTTAAGAAAGCAATATCGTAGAATCCAAATTTTTAGGTTAATTTGTTGCATTTCAAAGCCCTCATTCGCATGTATGAAAAAAGCCATATGTTTACATTTGTAAGTATCGCCCTTTTCACAAAAAAAGCGTTAAAATGAAATCGCAACTCCTGATATCACGCTATCTCTGAAGTGCATGCGTGCATAGTTCCAAGTTTTACTTTGAAATCGACTTTTTCTAAAGGTGACTTCCCAGTAGTATCCTTGATTTGAATTATTATCGCTAATGCTAATGCCAAAGAACAAATGAAAACCTCTCGAAAACAAACCGTTTGGGAAAATCATCATCATTACTGGAATTTTCATTTTCACGAAACTTTTCGATAACCTTCCGCCACTTGCGTTAATGCACTGGGTGCACAGTGCTCTGAAAATCTAGCGAAATCGTCTTATGGCACCAGCGGGTCTAATTCAGAGCTATCTGCGCGGCGAGTTAAATCTGTAAAGAATACTAAAAATTAATTTCTATTCCATAATTTTCAGTTCAGCAATTCGAGAAATCGTGCTCACCGCAAGCCATGAAAAATAGACTACGTTAAGAAGCGATGGTCACTATTTATTAAAAAATCACGGTTAAATAAAAAATAAAAGTATTAAAAAATTTCAAATAGTTTATGATTTTCACAAACTTATTAGGAAAAATTGTTTAATAAGCTTTCGTAATATTGTGTAGGAAAAAAGCTGAAAATTTCAGTATTTTCTCTATCTGCAGCATATAAACCCTTAAGTATACCAATTAATTGGTATACGAATTGGAATAGGTTCGCCAAATTTTGGAAGAAGTCTATAAAATAACCCCTTGAAAGCTATCTAAAAATTGTAGTTCGATGCAAGAAAAAAATCCCCAAAAATGAAATGTACCTATTAATGTGAAACACAGTGAATAATACATACAATAAAGACCCATTTTATCAGTCTCATGGTGTATTTTAGGCTGACAAAATGGGGACATTGACTAAATCGGGTAATTTTTTTCTTTATAATAAACTGAAGCTGTTAAAATATTCTTCTCGTCCCTTGATGTAGTCTGATAACTATTTCTGATTATGATGAACTTTTTATTTTCGCATATTCCGCATATCTTCATGATAAGGAAAACATGCTCAAGAAAGGATTTACTCGAATTCAGTCTTGTTCGTCTGCTAGAGCCCATCAAACATATGTTCATATTTGGCTGATAAAATCGGGGTTTCAATGTATTATAATAGATATGCAGCATTCGAAGAAGTTTCTTATGAACGAGTGTAGAACGACTTTGTTTCTACTTACTTGAAGTCAGCGGCGTAGCCAGAAATTCGGTTTGGTGGGGGTTTGGTGAAAATCGATCTTACTATCCAAACGGCATAATTCCGAAACCGTAATTTTTGAAGTTCTAAAATTATGCAGAATTCATTTTTCAGAAAATAGTACCAGAGTTCGTGCCTTTAGCGAATTTGTTGAAACTTTATTGTAGTCATGAATATTAACCTGAGAAAATTCACCATAAATACTTCTTGGACGATATACCGTCAAAATTATTTTATCAAATAATGCGCTGTTTAACGTTTGTAAAACTCATTGAAGATACTAAACCTCCGAAATTGGCGGTTTCAAAATAATGCTATCTTGACCTTAAATTACTGTTTTTAAACATTTGACCTATACATATAATTGATCATACAACAAAAATCAAATGCTCATCGAAATCGATCAGAACCTGCTAGAGTCGAATGGAAATCGTCATTTTTCATAAATTTCTCTCTACATTCGGAAAGTGTTATCCTCGTTATTAATCATATTACGTTTTCGTCTCAACTCGACGCATTCCCAAAATAAAAACCTGTTTTAATCCACCTAGTGGTGCAATTTGTTCAGACTACGATTCAATACAATGGTGGAAATGAATATTACATGTTCAGTACGATTTGCACATACATACAACGGATCGACAGCCACGATCTTGAGATACTATGTGATACTGAAACATCGCTTGAAACCAGCGGCGGATCATGGAGAAAGATCCGGGAGGTCCAGGTCCTGCCAAAAATTTTCAACTTGTTAAGAAATTTTAAACTAGTTTTAATTTTAAAGTAGCAACCCCTCACTGCATACTCCCTCCGGGCCAGCATGATTGACGATTTTTATAACCTTTCTATATCGTCGCTGTTGTGCTATCTTATGACAAGCGCCATTTAGAACATTTCGAGAAAAACGATTTTTAAAGTTTGAGATTGAATATCTTGAAAATTATAAATATTATAAGCAATTCAAAGAAGAAAATTGATGCTTCTGTGAATTTTGTATTAATATCTCAAATATTAGGAAGATCGGTTGACTATGTTGCGAGTTTTTACTATAAATGTAAACAAAAGTCGCGCTCATACGTGTCATAGGTGTGTATTGATGATAAAATTTGTATGGCGTGTCATAATCGTGCATGGGAAATTTTCCATAGAAAAAAATCATCAATTATTAACTTTATTCATATCTTTGGCTTCATTTGTTCTATAAACAATCGGTGAGATGCAATTTGAAGGAAATGAGCCAGGGAATCTATAAAAAATAGTTATTTTTGGTTACAGTGTTGCCAAATATGCTATATATCCAGCTTTAAACATAAACTGCATTTTTCTCACAATTCGTGAATTTTTGTTTTGAAAAAGATTTTGCCATTGTGTTTTCCAGATAGTTTTACATATAAAAACATATTATACACTAAGATATCTTGAGCCAATCCCCAGACACAGTCATTTGAAGCGAAATATTAAAAATGTCACAGCATGTTTCTCGCTATATTTCAATAACCAAGCAGAATGTCAAAATTCTGAAAACACCATTTTGTAGAGATTTTTTAGTTTAGTAATGTGGCATATCTAACTCAGTTTACCCCAAAATGGCGTTTGTCATAAGATAGCACAACAGCGACGATATGAGAAAGGCAAAAATGTACCAAAGTCCAAAAAAGTCAATTTTTGTCAAACATTATTTTTTTCGCCTTTTACATCAAATCTCAATGTTTCATGCATTTTAAAGTCATTTGGCATCAAAAATACAAATTTGATTATGAAATTTTTTCATTTCAGTTTATATGGGAATTTGCTGTGTGATTGCACTCTTCAACTCGTAACTCCGGAACCGGAAGTCCAATCAATAAAAAATTCAATTGTAGCCGATGAGAAGGTTGTACCTTTCATTTGAGACTAACTTTGTGCAAATCGGTCCAGCCATCTCTGAGAAACAGAGGTCACATTTTTTCCACATACATACACAGACATTTTCCGATCTCGACGAACTGAGTCGATTGACATATGACACTTGGCCCTCCGGGTCGGGATTAGATTGACGAATTTTAGAGTGAATGAGAAAGACAAAAATATTTTTAGCAAATGTTGAAAGTTATGCATTTTTTGGTGAGCAGTTCTATGTTTCATAGACATTAAATCAATTTTAACTTCGCTTCCTATTAAATAATGACCCTTATTACAGTACATCTCTACAAAAGCGAGCTCAATTTGAAAATAAATCTGAGGATTATGATTGATTACAGAACTCTGGAATTTTCTATTGAAATGTTTTCAGGCAGGAATTTGATATTGATGCTATTAGACAACTGTGAAATCAAGACCAATAGATCAGTTACATATCAGGACCCATTCCGACAATTTATCAAAAGTCCTCATGATGTTTACAACAACAGGTTATCAATCTACGGATCAGATAATTGTTATTGTAATATTGAATTAACTCAGTCTGCATCAATAAATTTTCAACTTCAATCCAATATTTTTTTTGGGTGGGGGTGGGGGTTGTATGCTGTTAAACCTCAAAGCCTTCTCTTGGCTACGCCGTTGCATGGAGTTATTCATTTCGCTTTTCATTTTCCGATATGTTTCAGATCGATCCGATGGTCATAAGTTAGAAAAATTGCAGTCAGAAGGTTCGCACAAATGAACATTTTTGCACTGATAAGTTATCAAGTTCCTTCCAGATAACTTGAAAGTGTTCGGTGATTATTTCTAGCTGTTGTAGATAGAAACATGAAATACAAAATTCGTTTTTATCGAAATAATGTTTGGCTTATTTCAATGGATTATTACTATATTGAACAATAAATAGGCGACAAAGAGTAATCCACAAACAACAAGCCATAACTTTTAAAGTATTCAAAATAGATATTTGAAGTCTTCAGTGAAGTTATTCGCAAAAGTAAGAGCTACAAATTTGCTGAAGGCATTATTTCGATAGGGGGATTAATCAGCAAAAGCACAATACCAAAAGAAAGGGCATATTGCCTCCATTATATTCTCCGAAGATACTATTGACCTAAAATAAGCCGTTTTAGCTTTAATAATAGATTACATGTTTTTGGTCATATTTCTGGCAATAAGAAATGATAAAAATCTTTCGTCCGCATTTAATGTAAAATATCTCTTTTGATAAAAGTCCGATTTCAACAATCTATAGCTTGTTCGAAAGGTATTCGTATAAGCTGCCTAAAAATATATAAAGTTGTAATTTATGTTTTCAATTTCAGCAGATAATTTTAAAAAACTGCAAGAAACGCCATTTTTATACATTCAAACATTCATATCTTGCAAACTAAACATCAGAAACAAAAACAAATTAATAGCGTTCTTACTGTTTGATAGGTCTTAGTTTGGATAGTTGATAGTTTGGATAGGATCAGTTCAGCCATTGCTGAGAAACACGAATGAGAGTTTGTCCGTTACATACACACATACACAGACACACACAGACATTGTCCCAAATCGTCGAGCTGAGTCGATTGGTATATAAGACTCGGCCATCCGGGTCTCGGAAAAAATCTTGAAAGTTTGAACGAATTCTATACATTTCTTTTATAAGAAATGTAAAACCATCTCAAAATTATCGCAGTAACGTCTTCAAGCTGTGAGACAACATTCACATAATATGAAAAAGTGATTTGCGCCTGTAAGAGCAAATTTCATTTATTTTATTGATTTTGCATAATTTAAATTCATTTCTTTAGGTTTCGAACGAGCATAAATCGAGGCTATGTTGACCCCATCTATTGCTGGGTGCATACTTCGTGACATCTTCAAATTGATGAATAAGCAGACATCTTATTGTTCATCTTATTGTTGGGTTGATAAAAATGCATATTTTCATAGAAAATATGTAAATCACTGAACTTTTTCTCTGTTCTAATTCCGCGTCTAATGATGTCTAAAAAGTCAACAAAATCAATCCAAAAATGTCGGAGTTACTTATTTTTGCACACAAAGCGGAGGGTAAAGGAGTAATTTATGGTATTGTCACTATGATCAGTATTGCACCGTAGCATTATCACCAAAGTTTATGTTTTGTTTCCAGCGAGAGAATTTATAATTTAGAGAAAACTGAATAACTCCGGTATTTGTCGTGCAATGTTGATAAGTTAAGCGTCGTAAGATGTTGAACGCATATCGTATAAATCAATTCAATAAAATAAAACAATTAAAAAATAAACCTAACAAAGAAATCAAATAAATTAAATAAATAAAATGAATGAAAGGAAAAAAAATAGCTTATTGAAAAAAGTGAAATAAGTAATTCCAACACAATAAGAAAAAAGAACTAAATGAAATAAATAGAATGAACAAAATGTATAAAATAAAAAAATATTATCCGTAGCGGAGAAAATTTAAGTAAAAACTAAGCTAGTACATTTCCTAGAACAGACCACCCAAGACGCAGCCTTTAACATAAACTCTCCCACGATCAGAATTAGAGAATTCCACGAAGATCCGTCCGAAAATCTTTAAAATCGTAACCGGCAATTTTAGATTCCTATGAAATTTTACATATTTCATCGGCTTTCAAAATATTTAAAATATCACTTTGATGCGAAAGAGAAAATTACAGGAAATTTAATAGACCTTTTGAAAAAACTTATTGTTATTGATACAGAAACGCGAATAACTATAAACATTTTGATTTGAAATGGCGTTTAGAAAATTGTATTTTTGACTGCAAATAATATGAACTATACAGAAATGGCACAAGTTGTTGGAAAACTTTTTTATTGAAAGATTCTCCATGATCCAAATACACTGAAAACGTTTCTTTTACGTCTCTAAAACGATGAACATTAGAGTGTTGACATTTTATGATGAAAAAATGCGAATAACTTTGAATAAGGGCGTAATTACACGAATTTATTGTTTTTATTGGAGCAAAATTCTAAATATCTCGACAACCATAGCATTTTGAAAGATTTTTGTTAAATGCATTTTGATATGAAATGATACCTAGAATCATATTCTGTAATAAAATTACAGTTTTGTGTCTCAATTAGTATGAAATTTAAAAACATGTATAAAGTTATTGTTATGAAAACTTTTTACCGATAAGTTCTCCATCATGCAATCACAACTAAAATGTTTCTTTTCTCTTAAGGTTCTTGTTGGCAAGATATGAAAAGCTCAAAAAATGTTTTTTTTTGCAATTTAAGTTTTTAACATACATTTTTGTTTCTGTGAAAAATTACGTAACATTTTTTTCAGTGCATATTTTTTTCGTTCGTACATTCCCTATAACTCGTTCTCAGGTAGCTTTGTTGTATAAAATACAGTAATCAAACAATTTTTTTTTCGAAAACACTACATGTAAAAACTTTTTAAAAATTGCTCTTGAGTCAAAATAATCTTATTGACTGGTGGAAAATCTTTAGTCTTCCATGCCGGTGAAACGTTTAAAGTTTCATCAGAATTTCAAATGGTCGGTTACAACTTTGAAGATTTTCGGACGGATCTTCGTGGAATTTCTCACTATATACAAACATTTATTAAAATAACGAAACCTGTTATTTTAATAAGTTCCCGAGAAGACCACCCACATCGTTCTCAACAAGTTAAACATTCATCAAGGGAGGGATCTTTACTATATAAGTTAGCCTTACGGAAGATTATGAATGTGAATGATCAAATAAAGAGCACAAACTCTAAAAAATTACATTTTTTTGATTTCTCATTTGGAGAAGTCGTAACTGCCAGCATACTGAACTTTGTGTTTATTGCGTTTGTTGAACGATCCTTTGTACGACCAGAGAATTACACTAATGCCGAAATAGCTTAATCGGGAAACTTCATCAAACAGTGATATCTCAGAGTAACGCTTAAGCTACTGCATTTGCAATAGTTGGGGACAGATGTTTTCCTAAGATTTTTCAATCGACATTCCGGATTGACATAATCGATGACCGCTTAAAAAATTTCATGCAGTTTTCAGTGACTATTTGGTCAGTCATTTCAAGTCGTTATAACAAACTAAATCTGTGTTAAATTTTCAAGCGCCTTCCGAAGCGAAATCCTGGCTACAGGTATGTCTATTATGATCAAGTTATCAATATGAAATCATTTTGTTATCTTCTTTTGCTCGGGATGGCAATAACTTCAGTTCTACCGATTATATTGATAATTGAAGGGTGACATTCCCAGTCCCTTACAAGATTTTGTCAGTACACCATACAGCAACAAAAAGTTTTGCCGGTTTACATTCGTTGAAGGGGTTCTCCTTTCCCCCTCCGACAGATAATGAATACACGTAAAATGCACCCGATTGAAATGATAGCATTCATTGCAGTTGGTTCTCTTGTAGTAAATCTATGATGTCACCTATTAGCCACACACTGAACTTGAAATCGCCAGCCATCCCATCATTATCTTATCAGACAACAATCACAACAGCTCGAATGACTTAATTCTGCAGCAGTGACAATTGATTCAATTTAGTTCATTTCTGAGCGCGTTTGTAAATACCTACTTCAGCTCAAGTAGGACGTGCCGTGCAAATATGTATCCAATGCATTTGCGCGTTTGTACAACTTGATATCCATATTGATTGCACCTCCTCCGAAGGTCTGTGGATACACTTTCAAATGGGTTAGATATAGATATCTTCACACAATTCTCCCGCTACATGGGAATGTAATTGGCGCTTGAGATGCCCCATCCGTTCCACACCGAAGTCATAATTGAATTACCGATTAATTAAACTTTCACATGCGATTCGCTCATTAGGCTGTTTGAGTAGGCCATTTGCTCCACCTATTGAAAGCCATAGCAACAGATTACGCGTAGAAAAAAACATTTAACAGCTCACCCCACCGAACACTGATGAATGACGAACAATCACCCTATTTACAGTCAGTCAGCGCGGGAATGCAACAACTTTTACAAGCATATCTTCGTACATCGTATGCCGGCTGATGAAAACGTGTTCACTGCTTTCAACTTAATTAAACACAGAAAAAGAAACAAAACCCAAAACAATCGCATCAAAACTCGTGTCGTACGCCGTCACAGGCTCCCGGTTCTCCACTGTGGCAGCAAATTGATTAGGTAACAATACCGCGCCAGAAGGAACATCCTGACTGGACATCCGGCGACAAATTCGATTAAACGATACCGCTTGTTCTGCTGTCAACTTTTCGTCGGGTTATCAGAAGACCTTGTGATACTACCTACCTATGACCGCAGCGTAGATTCCACCCGGCTGATAGCGGAGACTTTCTTTTCGGGTGACAGGCAGACAATTTGTTCAACTTGTTCGCTGTCTTGTAGATCCGCCGCGTCGGTGGTGGTAGATTGGCACGCGGAATCGCCGCCGAAATTGGAAGTGTATCTAAATGAAAATTTATTAGCCTAATTGCACTACTTTTGAACCGATTCCGGCGGACGTGTGGGTGGAGCAGGACTGTAACTTACTCGAGAAGGGGTTGGCGAACGGTGAGTGGGACCCATTCTACGGGAGTAGGTGTATAAATTGTGTAAATAGAGGGGTTTACTGATAGCAATCGGGTGCTACCGGGGGCAGAAATTTATTGCTAATTGAGTTTGTGCTTTGGAGGGGTGAATTGTAAGCGGATTGGATTAATGTTGGACCTTCTGTTTTCGAGCAATTGTTGTTCCTTATTGAGCTGACTAAAAATTGTATAGTGTAGTAGATGCTTGGGTTCCAAACGGAAATTAGATTACTTTGCAATTTTTCGCTGTCTGTAATTTATGTTCGCCAGTACGTCTTCTGACGATCCATGTTAGGAGAAAATAAAATTATGTATAAAAGTGTTTTAAAAAATGTGCCATCTGATAAGAGCTGACACGATTACTTTACTTCGAAGATTGCATGGACAGTACTATATAAAATTCAATTTTTGATTTACATGTAATGATTTGCCGAAATTGTACTTATTCTTTAACTAAAAATTTACTTGTTCAGTCCACGTTCTAGCTCATATATTTATCCTACGGATTACTCACAGTGGAAAGCCACCATGTCTCAATCTCTAGATCCTGTCTCACTCGTATCTACCATTTCATGATGGCCGTCACCGGCGGACCTGAGACTCCTTAAAACCAGTAGCAACTTCTTCGTGACCAGTTTGTGTGTGTGTGTTTTTTTCATCCTACCAATTTAAATTTACTTCAGCGAACCACTGCCCAAGTTGAATACTTGAAAAACCAGCTTCAGATTCAAAACAAATTAAAAACTACCACCGCACGGCAATTCCCAGAGAGCACGCGATGTTGAAACCAATGCCAAAAACTCAGCGCCCCAGCTCGTCGTCGGTATGTAGTTTGTTTGTGCGTTCACAGTTTTCGTGTTCCGTCTTCGGTAGATTTCGAGGGAGTTGCCCCCTTCTCGGGGTCGTGGCTTGGTTGGAACGAACCGCTGCAGCAAAGGGAGTGTGCACCAAAGATGCACTTTGCATGGTTCGGCCATGTTGTTCCAAACGATTACTAGATACGACACGACCATGATCTGTAAGTGTTTCATGTTAATCGGTTTCTGCATTTTTCTATAAAAGAAAGGAATGGCAACCGCTTGATTTGGTAAGTTTTCAAATCGATCTCCGGAGGGCTGAGTTTTATAGAACAATCCACTGAGCTAAACAATTTGGTATAATGTCCGTGTGTCATTCAGAGCGTATATCTCAAAAATGACTGAACCGATGCTAATAAAATTAAAGAAGAACTAAGAAATGCTCCGATTGACCGAAAAAGGTGACATCAGCAGCACACCTCCTGAAAAGTTGAATTTTAATGTTTCGTGTTCCAATCGTCAGTAACTGACACCAACTTGCCAGTTAGACGATATATCCGAACTAACTCCAAACTAGCGCCAGTTAGATATTAAATCCAAACACTCCAAACAACGTGTGTGAACGCCGAAACAACTGGCTGGTACCGAGTGTATATCGTCTAACTGGCAGCAAGCTGGTGTCAGTTATTGACGAGTGGAACACGAAACATTAAAAACCAATCAACGTTGAGTCTTGTGCTATTATGCGCAAATCGGTCAATCCATTTTTCTTCGTTAAGGAAAAATAGAGGATGAATAGAGTACACCTCCTACCATCAACGTAAACGCTTTCTGTTCACGACATTACCTACAAAAAATGAACGTTAGGCCCGATAAGAGGGGGGGTCAGCCAGGGCAATTGCCCTGGGGCCTTGGTCGTAGTTGGGGGCCCGCGCTTTTACCCAGAAGATGAGCGAACACGTCCAGTATTCATAGCAGAGCAAAAAAAATAGTAATAGTAATTTCTTTGTAATCGCTCACCTTATTAAATTGTTATATAATGAAAGGGCAAAAATGAAAACTTTATTTGATAGTTGACATTTGTTAAAACAAACGTTCTTAAAGAAGATGTCTACATTGTGTACAAATTAAAAAACGAGTTTTATTGCTTGAATCGACGGAATACACTACAAAACGTCAAGAAGCCAATTCAAAGTATTTGCGAAGAAAGCAATAGAGCGTCAAAAAGTAATACGAGCGCACGGACAAACGCATCCGTCCTCTTCTACGTTCGCTTCTTTGCTGGTGGTGGCGGTTGTTGGCTTGGAGACACTAGGCGCAATTGTTGTTGAGTCAGATCCGTAGATATTGGTTTGTAGCCGTTTTTTGTTTGGCATAAGATAACGTTGTGCTATTTATGGTTATAGTAGGCGGGCTTTTTAACCTGCAATTACACAATGTTTTGCCACACCAAGCCTTTTTGCAGAATTCGCACATAGGAAATTACTATGGGTGCATAACCGGTGTTGTCTGATAAATCCCACTTTTCGGTTGATCCGCATAAAATGGTTTCGTATGAAGGAGTTGGTTTATACGGAAGCATTTTCACCACTAGAAAAACGTTAGGAACACCCGGGAAAATGCGAAGATTCAGCTGTTATGGAAGCCACTTTTCCGTTTCTTTACATAAGTCTGTTAATCACGATGCCACGGATGTGTGGAAATAATTCATGTAAGTGCATCTCTGTGGATCCATTGCTATATATACAATGATGATGTTGTTAACGTGACAGCTTTTGTGCTGCATGTTGTTCGGTGGAACCTAAGACTAGACGTGACAATCGGCTTCTTATTTTTCCCTCGGCATTCTTCGTTTCGCACATTTTCACCCTGCCGAAATCTTCCGAACAGTGTTGCTATTTTTATTAATGAAATTAGAGTCTTGTTAATTTATTTTATTCCGGCAATATTTTGTATCTTGAATCCACTATATTGATGAAAGGCACCGTTTTTCCATGTCATGGGTGTTTAGTAAGGTTTGATAAAGCCATTTTCTGAATAATTTTAGATTATAGATCTGTCTTATTTTTGTTAAAGTTAATCGACCACGTATACGGTAAGTGCATGATAAATACCTTTTTCACTTTGCTGCACAATTTCAGTTCAATTTAGTCATTTTTATTTTTTTTAACGATAATAATTTTATTTTCCTATCAATATAGCAACACTGCCAAAAATCATTTCGCTATCCCTGCAGTAACATTGCGTACGGTGCAAAACGTTAGAATCAACCAATCAGGAGCTGGACCATTCTGACGTAAAATTGGAACAAAAACGCCCCCCTATTGTCACGTCTTGTCTTAGCGTGAAACAAACGACTGTGCTTCTTGATATTTGATATGATGCATTTGCAGGGCGTTAGCTTCTCCAGGATTGAGCCCAATCTGCACGTTTAGTAATTGTTTCACTTTTCAAGTAGCTGGTCTTACAGTACATTTCTAAAAATCAATAACAACACAATTCTACTGCAGTTGTTTTTGCCGTGTATTTATAGCGGAACAATTTTTAGCTGCTACTCTGGGCATGATGAGAAGGTAGACTGACCTTAATTAACCGGATAATATGTTTTTTTTTGTATTTTTATAGCACGTTGAAGGAATTTTCCCCCAAAAAATGCATTGTGTTGAGATAGAACGGTGATCTTGGGCTTTACCAAACATGTGTGAGAAGTCTATAAGAACCTAATTATAATGTGCGAAATAAAGAAATCAAATCAGTTCAGTTCAGCACAATGTGCCATACACATTGTATCACCTACGATAACACGATATAAGATAACGATTCACAGTAATACACGATCATTTCACTCGTTACCACAATGTGTGACACAATGAGGCACACTTTTGACAACTCAAAAACTGTTAACAAAGTGTAATGGAGTAATCATAGCAACCATTGCTTTTTTACTGAACACCATGGCACATCGTGGCACATTGCGGCACAAGCTACCACACTGTTTGTTTGTGAGCACAATTCGATTTGTGCTAAGCGTCTCACCCCTTGGTTCAGCAGCAGTACTCGGTTGCCCCCTGTACTCACGTCTGATTACTGCGTTCAGTGTCTATATTGTTGTTGGGTCCTACATATACTCACAGCATACCAAAATCGGCTCCTACGTTATACATATCACATTGTTTATTAGCTAAACGTGCATAAAATCTGTGATTGGAAACGGTTTTCTTGGATTCAATATGATATAAACTTGTGTAAATTAAAAAATCTTTTTGAATCAGTAATTTTAAATGAGAATTTCGAGCTGCATCTGCTACCTTCTCATCTTGCTTACAACAAAAGCCAAAAACAGCTCCACCGCTACCAGCAAATAAATCAATCAGTGTGTCGCTTTGTCTGCACAGTGGAAGCAAAATATCGTTTTCTAACCCACTATTTCGAAAAAATGAGTGACGATTACAAGGAGAAAGTGGCCTATTGTGGTCAAATTGTATTCCTGTTTACCTTCCGAGACGTTTCTTAAGGGGGCGTCTGGTGTTAAGTGCTCAAACCGAAAGTTATTTTGTTTTACGATTTTGAAAGCAAGGCAACAAAGGATCTTTTGTGTAATGTTAAGATTTATTTATTCATTCATTGTGCACACAAAAAATATATTTTCAGTAACGCAAAGCGACACATACGAACGTTCCAAGAGTGGACGCTCAACCATTTACACGTCAAGTGCAAACACGATAACTCTTGATAAAATTGTCTGCACAGGATATTTAATAAAATTATAAAGCTTAGACTTGTACAGATCTTAATTTCGGCTAAGCAATCTCTTATGGATTAAAACGAATTATGTTATGATTACTCCGACGTTTCGATGCAGGGCTCGCATCATCTTCAGGGGACACTGTATATTCAAGAAAATTTTTGTTTTTCATAAATGAAAAAACCTATCACATACAAAACAAAACATTAACTTACAATCTACTCATTCGTTCCTTGTTAAGTGGCTTTTCTAAGCATACTTTACAAAAAGGAGCGGTGGGTGGTACATGGGCTATAAAGGTTCAGAATGATCATTTTAACGATAACAACATTAATTTGAAATTCTAAAAAACTTTAAAAAAAAATCGATGCTTACTGTTCGCTTTGTACTTGTAGTTACTCGATGAACCAAAAAAATAGAAAAAAGCTCAAGTTGCGGAAAATGGCTTCATGAAAACCGAAAAATCTTATAATTCGCACATTTTTCTTCAAAATAATAGGAAGAAAAATTTTTATTCAGTTTTCTGACAAGCTACACATATTGTGCAATGTGCATTCTCATAAAAAATCAAGTAGATTCGTTGATTATTTTTTGTGTTATCGCGTTCGCCATTTTGAAAAAGGCGTTTCTAGAAAAACGCTATTAAAGAGTGTCGTACATCAACTTGCGTCACGGAAAAACGCTGTAGAAAATAACTCATTGGGTATTTTTTCTTGAAAATTTGGGTAAAAGTAGTTTAGAGTGTATTGCTTACACTGTATTTTTATCGCTGTCAGTTTTTCGAAAATTGTTGACGATAGATTGAAATATGCGTGTATTACAGCAAATACTAGGAGGACTAGGAGACTATTCTAGAGGTTCAATACTAACAATTAAGCCGATAAAAAAGGAGTCGATTTTTTTGCCCACTACACCAGACGCACCCCTTAAGATCTATTGTTAAAAGTACAAACTGAGCTAAAGCTGACCAATGTTTACACCCTACAGTTTCACCATGTTAGACATGGCGTGCTGATTATGTTCCAGACCATCAATCCAGTACAAGCATTTGTCGCGAAACGAAATATATCGTTGGTTGTAGCGACATGAAATCAGTACCTCTGTATATATAGATGATGACATAAACGAGGTACCAATATACGAATTCGCACCGTGCACCTTTAATTACGTTGTTGAACTTTATGTAAACCCGCACGTGAATCATCGGTCAGCATAGCATGATGAAAATCAAACAGAATGAAATTGTAGTTTATGATGAATAAATAACATTTGCTGCATGTAGACGAGTTAAAGTAATTTATTTGTATTTTACACGTGTTTTTCTATTCTACTTCACTAGACTTTTACTTTTATACTTCTATTAGTTTGCTTTTCCATTACTCATGTATACCAAAATAGTATCGGTCATTTTAAACTTCTAATTAATCTCTTTGCATCTTTTTTCTTCATTCGGCATGTTATCATTCCTTTTATTACTATAATCTATCTATGCTCATATAGGTACAAACATACAAACGCTCGTGGCCTTCGTGATGATACAAACCTGGGCATAAACGTTACATGCAATTGCAATCATCTACACATACGCCCGCGATTTCGCTAACATGAAAACACCCCGGTAGTTAAGTAATCGTTGTAGCACCTAAAAACTTACAAACGCGGTCTCAAGTATTAACCCACCACTCGCATGAAACGGTCACGTACGGAAGTCGGTCACAGCAGCCTTTCTCATGTCTTCAGTTGGACCAATCAAAAAAATGACGCTCATATTCACGAGACAACACGTTCCATGGCGACATGACCGGAAACTCTAGTGGTATGGGGAACCTGACTCTCTTCTACCATCTGTATAATACACTAAAAATTAAGCATAAGATTCATGGTCCGCGAGCGATCATTCAAGAATACACACCACATGATTATAAAATCGAAAATATACACGCGAAGTCACATGCACGCGCGCACATGCGACAAACACGTTAACATACGAACGCTTAAGCCCTTCGCGATCAACAACGCACACCTACGACCGCGATCGCGCAAACTTGATAACACCCTGGTAATAAGGTTAACGTTTTAACACTTACGAAATTTCAAACGCCGTTTAAAACGTGAAACTACAAACGGCCGTGTCCGCGCGTCCTTCCATGGCAACATGACCCGGAACTCTAGTGATATTGAAGATTTCGCTTTCTTCTAGCATCTAAACAAAGAAAATTGAGTATTAGATTTACGCTCCGCGCGCGATAATTCAAGAACACACGCAAATATGCGCATAAAATTGAATTTATACACGCGAAGTTGCATACATGTTAGCACGCGCGACATACAAACGCACACGCGATCGAAAACGTTGCAGTACAAACGCTCGAGCTCTTTGCATTGATGCACGCGCTCGCGAAATCCGGGGCGTCTGACGTAAAGTGCTCAAATCAGTCTCCCCATGAACATCGACAAGTTTGCACCCGTGTACAAAATTTCGTGCACGCGTTCAACCTCAAACATGCTTTGCCATTGTGTACAGGTTCGCATCGAACACCGAACCCAAGCGAACGATGTGCAAACTTAGGTTTAAACACTGTGTACGTACACCGTGTGCGTACATAAGAAAGGCGCACACAAAACAGAATGAGTCAATGCTAGTGATGATGGGTGAGAGAAAGAGAAAACTAGTATCAAGAACCTGTGTGTACGAACACCGCGTACGTACATGGGGTTCGGTTGTGCAGACGAACATGTGCTCGTGTTTTGGTACACATTAGCGCGTTCCAGTTTGCACACGAAATGATGGTATAGGATGAGCACAGAACTAGAGCGAACATGGTGTTCGATGTTCATTTGGAAAGACTAGCTCAAACCGAAGATTACATTAGATTTACTCACTTTCCTTCGAAATAATAGTGAGAAAATTCTTTTCATTCAGTTTTCTGTGATTCATCGACAGGGTACACATATTGTGATATCGTTATAAGTTTTTGAGTTATTATGTTCACCAGCTTGAAAAACGCGATTTCGAGAAAAACGCTATTAAAAGGTGTCCCACATCAAATTGCATCACTGAAAAAACGCTGCAGAAAATGACCCATTGGGCATTTTCTCTTGAAAATTAGGGTAGAAGTAGTTTGGAGTGTATTGTTTACACTGTGTTTTTATCGCCGTCAGTTTTTCGAAAATTGTTGCTGATAGATTGAAATCTGCGTGTGTTATAGCAAATATGCGCGAGGAATGCATGGCTGTTTAAAACAAAAGAAGTTCAGCGTGGCCTCAGAGATTGCGGGAGACTATTCTAGAAGTTCAATACTAAAAATGAAGCGGATAAAAAAGAAGTCAATTTTTTGCCCACTACACCAGATGCTCCCTTAAGCTGTGTTTTAGTGTGCGACATTGCCTGTCTCGTCTGCAATTGTAGTGTGTGATTCTGACGGGTAGCCCTTGCGAGAACCTAGCTTTACCGCTCCAGTAGGACAACTGTCCAAAAAATATTCCTCTTAAAATTTTAATAGTGGGCTCAGGGTTTTTGTTGGAGTTCATTGCCAGAGCAATATCATCAATTTCAACATAACACAATAAAACTTTGAAGATATTTTAAAAGTAGGCATTCTCGAAAAATTTACGAATCAATCTACAATCACCCAATCAAAATAAATACAAACATCACACACACTCATCAGTTGTTAGAAGAAGAGCTCCCGGAACTTATCATACGAAGACTAAAAAATAGTAATGACTAGCTTCACATCCAGTATTGCATTGACACGGACTTAATCAGTTGAATAACTTGAATTAATTCATTACTTATATTTGAAATTGCATTACAATATATTTTCACGTTTGTGTTTTAGTTTGGCCGCACTGCTGATACTGTGTGCTGGATTGTTTTGATTGCGAAAGAAAACGTGGCGACAATGTGTACCGCAGTATTTCTGAATCATTTATTATAACTCTAGGGCTATCCTAGCGTTTAACGAGTTCTTTTGTAACGAATTAATCGTAAATGGATTCTCCTTCTAAAATAAATACGTATCAGTGCAATGTTTAATATATTGGTGGCGGACGAACGAGATATGAGGCGGTAATCCTAAACAGTTGGATTTAGCCGATTGTTTAGAATATATATATGTGCATAACTAAAGGAGAATGTAATTTTGACTTGTTTTTGCACACATTGTTGCTCTACTGCCATAATAGGCGCATTACCTTAGTAACGAAACTATTTTTGACGAGAGAATAATTTAATTCAACAGTTAATAAATTTTCGCCAATCACCATTAACTTTAATTTGTATTGCTTGAATTTTGCGGTGTATCGCAACCACGAAGCTGACAGAAGCTGCTGAATTAATTGCTCCTGGAATCCGGTTTAAAACTTAATATGGTATAGCAAGAGTTAGTACGCCCAGGAGCTAATCGCAAATAGAAAATTTCCAGGGCGGGGTTCCACCATACGACAACTGGTTTATGAGACCAGCGTCATAATTACTATACCCGCCTAAACAAACCTTTTTACACTCAATCTAAAAAAAAGCGATCGAGCATACAGTTGGATCGTGACGGACAAATATTAGATAACATCTGGCAATACAACCGGCATCTGCAGTCCCTGTAAACACTGCACGTAGCCCGATACATCTAAAAGGTCTAACGTCTTCAAAGGATTTTTTTCCCTCACCCTGTCTCTAATCATCTAAACTCCACGCGCCTTCCATTGCCCCCGTCTCGGCCGCGACCTGGCTGCCGGTTTCACACTAATCCCATAACTCGTATCATTAGCGCAAATGATAAACTGGGCTGGCATTGACCGGCCTGTCGGCTTCGCTATTAATCCCAATAAATTTTGCTATTGAGTCGAGATTTAGCGCATTTCACAGACGGACTCGGGCGCGGCCAATAAAATCGATATTTTTACGATTATTTTGCGTTAAATGCACTATAAATTGAATCCTTACCGGAGTTTCGAAGTGGAACCGGAGGAGAAAACGAAATCCATTCAGTAATGTTTAAAACCCCTCGTGCGCCGTAACTGCTCCGACCAGATGATGAACCCGCCAGAGAGAGAGACTGATGGAACTCGCGCGCACCAGAACAAAACGAAATTGATTGGATTTGAGCAATAAGCGAAATTGCCTCAACAGAACTAAGCCGATTATTTACGCTTGAATGGAGGTTTGTTTTCATCGGCACTTATCTCCGGTATCGGCCCGGTCTGGGCCCGGTTCTGTACCAGGCCTACCCTACCAGCGATTGTAGAGCTGTAACCTCTCAAACGGAACGGCAGTAGCTCCAAAACTTTACGCCCCGTCAGTAAGTTACTGTTCGCCTCCACCACCTGAGGCTTCCACGTGAGTAACAAATTCATCTATTGCTGGGTCGCTCAGAACGGCCATGACGATTCAAAGTTCGTTAACTATGCATTAATTCTTGTTAACGAGAATGGGTACTAAAAGTTGTAATGACCTGAATGCTAAGCAATAACATTTTTCCTAATGAGCTAATGAACATAGCTAATTAATAACGAAAACCATGCTGAGCGCGGAAAATGTGAATGATATTCGTTAGTTTTCGCACCCTCGTACAACAGAGTATCATTAGTTTCAACATATTTTGACGTTTTATTATAAAGGTTTCATCGTGAGCTGGCGCCATTCTAATTTCTTGGCTGACACGTAATTTAAACAAAATTTAAATCCCTTCTCTCACCCCTTCGATAAACTGCCACACGCACAACACAAATTGTATCATTTCAGCGGGTTAGCGGCGGACTAGAAGGCTCTGTCTGGATTGGCAAAGGATTCATCCAATCACCATCACGTTTCCGGACCCTCGTTCGCCACTCAGAAGGAGTGACGTGGAAATAAATTTAATTTCTGTCAGGCTCACCGCAAAAAGGGAAATCTTTCAAACTTTCCGTGACAGCTTTCATCTACGTATCCAAATGGGACACATCCATCAGAATAGTTAGTTTGAATATGTTATCGGTGCAAATTTATTAGAATATGATTTATTTTGCCTACCACTTTTTGCCTCGTAACTACGCTACCGGGTTTCAATCTAGTGGCGACACCGCACCCGAACAGCTCCCTGTAAGCTATGGAGGCGCCACACTCAAACACCTACTCACGCAATCACTCACGTCACCCGGCCCGGTCCGGTGAGGAGCCTTGCAAAATCACGACGATCCCCGTCATCCACCGACCAGCACGTCCGCCGATGGAGCTTGGTGTTAACTCGCCAATAACCGAGAGTTTGGGGGGGGGGACCTGGCAACGCATTCCACAGATTCAAAAGTACAAAATACACTGCTGATAAGCGAAGCGACTCCATCCATGCATGGTCAGATTCAATGCAATGCACCGAAATGGGGGAGAAGTAAACGCGAATCGGGTCGGTCAGTCGCAGAAGCAGTAGCGCGCCGGTTCATGTCCTACGCTGTGTCTACTGATCGGGGAAGTGGTTCCATGAATCCTCCCGAGGTTTTTTTTCTTCTGTCTTATTTTGGTTCTCTTTCTTGTCCCTGCTTCTGCTGGAACTGTCAAACGAATACCGAATGCTTTTATGCTAAACGTACCTATATGGTAGCCCCCGTTTCCAGGGCATTCCGGTGGCGGACGAGGGAGGTAGCGAAACAAGAAGGCTACTAATATGGTCTGGCAGATAACGCAAATTAATTTAAATGCGTTTTAAGAGGACATTATAAGCATTGATAAGCTGGCTGGAGTAGCGCACTTTTTAAGGCTCAACTGCCGGCGACGGGCAGGTAATGGATCAGCGGAACTCACGAACAGTTCGGTTGCGAAAGAAGAAATGACATTCGGGGTGTTGAATAAATTTCAGAAAAATTCCTGCGACTTGTTGGACTAGGATTAATTGAAGATTGACTGGGATCAAGTTCATTTAGTTACGGCACATCTAAGGGTATCCTTTTTGAGGAAGTTCATGATATCATAAATCAAGAAAAAAACAATCCCGATTTAATTTTGCAACAAAGTGCCACTTTGGTTGCAATTATTTCTCTTATTATTCAACTTTATTAAATTACAGGAAACAATGACAATTAATTTAATTGAATCGTGAGCTCTGACAAATTAAAAAGTACAACGTCGCAAAATATTGGCTCTCCGTGTTTCGTGCCTTCTGCGGCTCAATTCGTGCCAATGGGGCTTGAGTGGCGAGCAATCATCTACTACAACAGTCTGCAACCCCAATTTGCCCTGCTGTTGTTGGTGTTGGGCATACGTTGTGTTGCGGCCGTTATTTACAACTTCAAGTGTTTCGTGTCGATGAAAAGTCTCTGTCCGATCGAGAGATTACACGGAAAAGTAACGTTAAGGATTTGAGCTCACTTTCAAACCTATTCCTATTGTCACAGTATTCAGTTTCCATTAAAACCCGCCTATAAGCCCGCATGGTTAAAACCATTTGTGACATTGTCCTAACAATAAACCTTTGTTATGGGTTATAGTTACCATTAGAGGTGATGCTTTTTTACTATTCCTACAATATGAGCTTAGATTTTATTCCATGAATATATATATATATAACAACTGTTCTACAATATCCCCAATAGTAACGACGAATTGAATGGTTAAATTATAGAGGAACAATCTTCTGTACTGTTGTTACCATATCGTCGCTGTTGTGCTATCTTATGACAAACGCCATTTTGGGGTGAACTGAGTTAGATATGCCATGTTACTAAGTTTTAAAATCTCCATAAAGTCGCGTTTTCAGAATTTTGAAATTCTGATGGGTTACTGAGATATAGCGAAACACGATTATGACAAGCGCCAATTTCTCGAATGATCGAGTTGTGCTATCTTATGACAAAGAAAAAAGAGACAACATTCTTAGTTTGTTGGCTTGCTATAAGCCGAAAAGCTTATAGCAAGCCAACAGATGTCTCTGCTGACATAGGTAATTCCTATGCAGATCAACCATAAGCATTAGCTAGGTTCTTGTCTCGGGAGCAAAACTTTTCCTACCATAGTTTTTTTCTGGGAATGGTTGGCTTATATATTCATGATTATTGAACAAATTTCCTTTTGAGATTTCCACTTGTTTTGGAAAGTATACCGTAATGTAGTGATGGATTATGCAAGAAGAACATTTGTTTCGTCTAGTCACTTGTCAACAATAACATTGTTTGATATACATTGTCTCTAAATTGTCAATGAAACCAATTTTTGTTCATTGTTTTTCCTGAATAAAGGAGGAAAATTGGAAAAACTTTGTGTTCTAATACCATCATTTTGTAACCTGATATTGCAGCTATCGCATGGAAAAGTATGATATTGGACATAGTGTTCTATAACGCATAATTTTACGAATCAGTTATAATTCATTTTTATGTGAAATCTTCTGTACACATTTGTGACACGTCATACATATTTTATCATCAATACACACTTATGACACGTATGTGAGCGACTTTGGTTTACATTTTAAGCAAAAACTGTAAATATAGTCAACCGATCTTCGCACAAATCGAGAGTTTACTTCAGAAAAGATAGAAGCATCGAATGCCTTCTCCGAAAAGCTTCTAACATTTATAAATTTTAAGATATTCAATCTCAAACTTTAAAAATCGTTTTTTCTCGAAAAGTGCTAAATGGCGCTTGTCATAAGATAGCACAACAGCGACGATATGTGATATTGTAGGGTAATTGTGGGAAAAACCGACACTGTGGGTAAAACGGAAACCCCACAACTTTTCCTAGAAATCAAATTTTTATTCATTTCATAATGATACATTATTATTAGTACGTTTATTTAGAGAATTTGAAGAAAAATTGGATTTACGTTAGTGCGCCCAATGTCATAAAAATAAACAAAACATACGACAGCAGCGTTCATACTCGTCTGGATGTTAAATTTCGTTGGTAGATTTTAAGGTTTTAACCGAACAAAAGCTTTTCAAATCACCACATTTTTCAGTACCTATTATTATCGGCCTTTCCTATGATCAACTAGGTGCATTGAAGACGAGTTTGAGAAATTCAATATTTTTAATTGCTTTTATAAAAAAATGTGCGCTGTTGGGGTAAAACCGACACCCTATGGTTAGGGTAAAACCGACACGATGTTAAGATGGTTGTGTATACTTGCGATTCATTTCAAAATACTGGGGATCTTTGTGACACCTCAATTAGCCTATTACAACACTATAGTATTAGCAGAAATACACAGAAATACTTTTATTGTGTTTATTTCCTGTAAGTCTCTTTAAAAATTAAAAATTGGAATTTTTGCTTATCTGATTCTATCGAAGCTTTTGCTATTTCTGCAAAAAGCTCATCAAACCAAATTTCTAGTGTTCTCTTGGTTTGTCATAGACGAACTTTATCACAATGAGACAATGATCTTATGTATACCCCAATAGATCGTTGATGATCAGAGTCCGAAAAATCAAATCTGAAAAAGATAGTTTTACTAAGAAGTGTGTGTGTCACTTATAAGTGAATGATTCTAATTAGCAGAACGTAGAACGCTTGCAAATTTTCTCTTACGAAATAAAATGACACTGGAGGTTGCAATGATGTGCACAAGGATTATTTGGAAATACTCATATCAATAAATAATCCTATAGCATAAAATACTCTTACTTATAGTACTACGCTTTCGAACTTTCTTCCCCTCACTACATGATGAAGCAATAAAAAGCACATATTTGCATCATACATACTCACACTTTATTAATCACGCATATATCTCATATTTAATAAAGATAAATAAAGATAAAGTCACTTTGTTTCCATGTTTTACAACCAATAATTTTTAATGAAATTGATTTTTTGAAGCGCTGAACAAATTAAATCTTGTTAAGAATTTTCTGAAGAAGAATTCTGCATTAAAATTTTAATTTTATTGGTTTTGTGGCAACTTAGAAAAAGTGTTAGCTTAAGTGGTCGGTTTTAACCATAATTCCCCTACATGTTGATACTCATACTCATGTTAATGGTTCGAATGTTAAGCAAACAATATCTAACTTGGTTTCACTAATGAACAAAACAGTAAATAGACATTATGTGGAATTGTTGCAATATATTGTAATATACTAGGAACACTTTTCTGGTAAATATTTAGAACAAGTGCTAAGTATTAATATTGCTATCATTTACATAAGGTTTGCTGAAATATTGCAAATTGAGCGAATTACGTATTTCATGGGATTGTACTATTACCTGATATTGTATTGAGAGTACTAATGCAAATAATAGCAATAGAAATGATATACTTTATGTTCTAAATATTTACAAGTGTTCCTAGTACATTACAATATAATAAAACAATTCCACATAATGGCTATTTACTGTATTATTCGTTAGTGAAACCAAGTTAGATATTGTTTGCTTGACATTCGAACCATTAACATGAGTATCAACATGTGCAATATCACATATGGTTACGGTACAGGATATTGTTCCTCTATTATTTTACCATTCAATTCGTCATTTCTATTGGGGATATTGTAGGACTATGGTTATATTCATTGAATAAAATCTAAGTTCATATTGTAGGAACAATACAAAAGCATCACCTCTAATGGTTATTATATCCCATAACACAGGTTGAAAAAAATGCTCAGAATGCTAAGCACATAATTTGATGAATTAATTGGCCAAAATATTTTTACAATTAACTATTGAATTATTACAATGCGATATGGTATGTTTTTATTCTCCTATGATCATGGATATTCATTATGTCACTCATAATTATCAGTGCTAGCTAAATTCCGATTTGCCCTGCTCACGATGGGATGAGCTCACCATAATATGAAGAAATTTGTTTTCCTTGCTCGATAACTCAATTGGATAAAGCGGCAGTACCACTGATGTCAACATCCAACTCATCACTTTCCAGATTATAAGTAATCAAATCTCAGATATTAAATATCGATAGAATTGAAACTATATTCGAGTTTACAAATGTGATTTACTATGAAGCAAATACCAATATTGGAAGGTCTTTTGCTTTTCCCTATCCTTTTGATAGCGTCGATAAAGTAGTATCTGCACACTTCTTCTAAATAGATCATTTTAACCGAATTATGTTTTCACAATAAGTGTAATTTTTGCATTAAAGAACCTATGGTTAGTATGGTCAGTATAATAATAGAAAACATACTAACTGTTTCCAATAGTGATCCTACCGAAGGTTTTTATTTGTACAGTATTTCGCTATTAAACTATATTTGAACTATACCAGAAATGGTAGACACTCGAAAATAAGCAATTATTTGTGGTAATGTGCATGTAATTCCCGTCCCGTCTTCTTCGGAAAGGAAGTGAAGCCTTTACTCCCAGTCCTTGTGTTGATAGGGGCTACCCGATCAGAAACACATAACAGAAATATTTCTAAACTATATCTCGCATTGCTACTTGTTATAAATTTCTGTTATTTTAACTACTAACGAGACCTAATTTATAACACAGTATGTTACAAAAGTTGTGTTCTGTTATAATCTTGTTATTTCATTCTGATCGGGTAGTTACCCGAGTAACTTCTCATGGGTTCAAACGCCATACAAACCCATAAAAATACCACGAATATGGTCCGCGCCAAATTTTACAACCATCAAAACACCATAAATGGTCTCAAAAACCCATAAATATACCAGAATCTGGATTTTAAATGGGGTTTTGGAGACCATGGTGATGGTGTTTTCATGGGTTGGACCCATTCCAAATAGTATCAAAACACCATGCAGTGGGGGTGAATTTGAACCATGAGCATGGAGGTGTTGTGGGTTTTTCGTTTGCTCGGGTAGTTAGTCCCAGTCCATGGATCCAGATGGTGAAGTCGCCGCTCCGTTGTCGATGGTAGGCACTCAGTGCAGATAGAGGCAGACGCGAAATATATGCAAAATGATTGAACAAAATTGTATCAATATAACAAAAGTTCTTAAGAGGATTTTATTTGGTGCTGCTTTCAAATAGAATTTGTAAAATTTGAAAAATATCACTCATATAATTTTGAAATATTGTTTCCTGTAGTCAAAATGGAGTTTTTCTTTGCCCTAGTGACTTCGCAAACAGAAATTTTTGAAGAATTTTTTTTAAATTTAAAACAAACAAAAGATGTCATGAAACAAATAATACGCCCCAAAAATTTCTAGGAAGTTTTTTATTGGTTTATTTATAATGGATTGTATCAGTGTATAAACAGCTTATGCGACGCTTCATATCGTGGCTGGTGCTAGTAAACAGAAATAGCCCAACTAACCATTCTGGCAACACGGCTAGTCTGTATTTTTTGGCAAAAAATCTGTTCATCTGTATTTCCTTTTTGAAAAATCTGTATCGATATCTGTATTGAGTGAATAAATTTAAATTTGATTCATGCGATATTATCTAATTGATCTTTGCTGAATTAATCTCCGAATAGTAAACATTTATTTAAGAACACAACTATTCTTCTGAAAGAAATTAAGAGCACCCTCGTGTAATATTTTTTTAATGAAAATGATGCCAATTTTAGTTTGAAAGAATTATTTGTTTGATGAAATAAAATTTTCACAACATACCGTTGAAAAAATCCATTTCCTTTCCTCCTCCTTAGCTTAGTTACGTATTTTTAAACATTACTTCAACCCTAGAACGGTTTTGTGGGGTACATTTGTACCCCAGGGCTATTTACAATCCCTGTTATTCCGTTACGATTTATTTTGGCTGCAAGCAATCTTTATCATAAATCAATTTGATTATTAAATTTCCATTTAGGCAGGTGGAACCTATTTGTTTCACTTGACCAACTTAACAGTGCCTGCTTAAAGTTTATCTGGGGTACAAATGTACCCCACAAAACCGTTTACGGTAGTGTTTTATCATGTGTACATAATTCGGAAAATTTAGTATATCTTTTTTTAAAAGGAAAATATCGAGACATAGTAAACGAGAAACTTGTGTAAAATTGTATAAGCTTCAACATTGCTGAACTATAGTATCTGTTATTTGATATAATAAAGTTACTATATCAAAGTAACTAGAAAATGCGCTCGGATCGCTATCGTAATTTTTGCTTTTGCTGATAAATGAGGCAAAACGCATTCGTGAATATGACTTGTATATAAAATGCAACATGCACCACTCGATTCGTCGTCTTCTGTAGCCCCGGCTCTGAAACATATACGTACAATGCACCGGCTCTATCAGTCCTTTTAACGCCTACCTGTGTTATCTCCGTTACTGCATATTGCTGTATTGTTACTGTTTGTATTGGCGTTTGGTGTTCAAAAAAGCTTCGGGATAAATGCACTTTTTGGCCAGTTTTTGAATAATTTACTACTTGTTCGAAAGGAAATTGTACATTTTTGGCGAAAATACTCTGACATAAACGTATTTTTTCGAGCCATTTTGTCCTCAAACATCTGCAAGAAGTTCAATTGCTATGATGTAACGGCATTTTCAGAATAACATTAAAATTACACCTCAAAAGACCTTATATTCGACATGCCAAATTAATCATCAGCGACAAACATGAGTGCCGATTTTGTTTTCTTTTTGCCTTTCTCCTATAGAAAGGTTATGAAATCACTCTGAACATCGCCAACTTATTTTTTTTTATCTACATAGGTTTTCTGTATTTTAACAGGATCTTAGTTAGGGGGACACGGTGAGGGGCACCCCCCCCCCCATCACTCACCACCCTTCCCCAAACCGCCCTTCCCTCATCAAGTACCCCTCTACGCGAATAAAATTTTCTAATTCCTCTAGAATAAATCTTCCTAGTGGGTCTGAAAAACCAATAAAAAATTTGGTTTGAAATGATTTTGAGTTGAGAAGTTAATTTAAAATTTCTTAACAAGTTTAAATTTTTTGGCAGGGTCCAATCCCCCGAACCCTCCTCCTAGATCCCCCCGCTGGTTTCAAGTGTTTCAGCGTCGACACATCGTCGCTGTTGTGCTATCTTATGACAAACGCCATTTTGGGGTAAACTGAGTTAGATATGCCACATTACATTAAAATCTCTACAAAGTGGCGTTTTCAGAATTTAGAAATTATACTTGGTTACTTAGATATAGCGAGGAACATGATGAGAAATTGTGAGTTTTTTGCTTCAAATCACTGTATCTAGGGATTTGCTCATGTTATATTGAAGTTTTAGATGTTTTTATGTGTGAAAATGGCTGAGAAACACAATGGCATAAACATTTTCAAAGGAAAATTACACGAGTTTTGAGAAAAACACAGTTTTAGTTTTAAACAGAAAATAAAGCTTATTTGGCAATACTGTAATCAAAAATAAATTTTTTTCTAGATTCTCTGACTCATTTCCTTCAAAATGCATTTCACCGATTGTTTATAGACCATATGAACGCAAAGATATAAATAAAAGTAAAAAATGGTTAATTTTTTTCTATGGAAAACTTTCCATGCACGATTATGACACGTCATACAAATTTTGTCATCAATACACGCCTATGACACGTGTGAATGCGACTTTTGTTTATATTCATAGTAAAAACTCGCAACATAGTCAACCGATCTTTGTAATATTTGAGAGATTAATGCAGAATAGATAGAAGCATCAATTGTCTTCTTTGGATTGTTTATACCATTTATAAGTTTCCAAATATTCAATCTCAAACTTTAAAAATGGTTTTTCTCGAAATGTGCTAAATGGCGCTTGTCATAAGATAGCACAACAGCGACGACATAGCAACTCAAGTTCGTAGCTGTCGATTCATTGTATGTATATGTAAATCGCACTGAATATCTAATAGACATTTTCACTATTATATTAAACATAACTAACCATGGAATCGTAATTTGGATAAATGAGAAATACTGTGAATTTTGTTCTAAATTTAACAAACATTGACTTGATTTGGCTACCTGTTCATTTTATCGCCTCCCCCCACCCCGATCGCTTCATTTACCGCACAATTCCCCTACTTGAAGAATGCGGGTCGAAAGACCTATTCCCTCCTACTTGATTAAAAAACTCAAAACTCACGGAACTACAATTAAACAAGCTACGCTATACACTCATGTGGGGTAAACTCCTACGTTCAAGCATCGTAATCAGACAGCACACCTAACGCGGAAGATGCAGAGGAGAATACTCGAGTACTTTTTCAAATGGACGTAAGTAACATTGAGAGCCTCTCTTTGTTTACTTTCTCTTTCGTTTATTACGACGTCATTACAACACTTTGTACTAATTTTCTAGTACATATCGAAAGCCGACGGTTTTTACTACAATATTATGCAAAGAGTAGAGTAGTAAATGTTGAAATGGCCGAGTAATGAACAGAAGAGAAAGACCTCAAAGAGAATCTCTCATTGTTACTTACGTCCATTTGAAAAAGTACTCGAGAATACATCTCAACCGATTGCCAGCTCATCTACGGCAAAGCCACCAAAAGCAGCGTTTTCAATACCAATGCCTGAACCACAAACGGTGGCCAAATTTGTATCAGCTGTTCAGACCATAATGATAATTACAAAAGAATCACCCCCAAATCAATTACAAGCATTAACGCCAAGGAAGGTTAGAGAAATGATGATGGTTTGGAAGTAAAACAACAAGAGAGAATTAAATGACACCCTGGCGCAGTACGCGAGCAAACAAATGTTTCGCCCCCGCGAAAGAAGGTCTCCGCTCGCAATAAAAAAGCTGCGCGCACGAGATCCAATGGATAATCGATAATATTTGTTTGTATTTTTCTTTTTACAAATTGTAAACATACAGTTTCACAGCTTCGTTAAGCTAACGCTATGAGCCATGCTAAACAAAAGAAACAAAAAATATCATTTTATGTTGTTACTATTCATGTACATTAAGGGACCATTCATAAATTACGTAACGCAAAAATTTCCAAAATTGACTCCCCCTCCCCCGTGTAAAAAATTGTCACATTTTTTTCTATTCCCCCCTCCCCTATTACGTAACAAATCCTTCGAAAAAAAAATTTCGTTCAGCAAAAACGTATCCTTGTTACGTATCGATCTAGCTTACTCACCCTCCCCCGTATATCACAACATGTCACAACTTCTCGTAATCCCCCCCCCCCCTAAACGCGTTACGTAATTTATGAACGGTCCCTAAACTGGTTCGATTTTTTTTCTACAGACTCTTTACACACAGACTAACGACGTGTCAAAAAGTGCATTCAAGCGAGCATGAGGGTTTTGCGAGGAGAAGTATAGTGCGAAGCCCATGCAAAGCATATGGGATCTTCCGTGATGCCAGTTTATATTCCTGGTTGCTAGTTTTATTGTTTGTATCTCTGCAAAGAGTCTGTACTTTTGACTATCCACTCCATCAGACGCTATTGACTCCTTTCGCGGTCCTTAGTTTTTCTACAAATTTTGATAGCGAATCACCTTCACTTTAACCAATTATTTAGAACGCTGTATATTAGAGTGGGACATGGTTATATGAAAAAAAATAAAATTTCGCTCCGAGTAACTTTTTGGGTCCCATTTAGCTCCCAGAACAACTCTGCAAATTTTTAGTTCGATCGGTGAAACTATATTTTTGCGCCCACGGTTTAAAGTTTACATGGGATTTCGTATGGAGAAAACGTCTTTTACAAATTAATTCTTCCAATAGTCACCCGTTACCTCCTAAAAACAATAGATGTCTGATTTTTATAGGAAATTTGTCAAGGAAACAAAGTCTAGAAGACCACAAAACGATCTGATGCTTGTGGAAAAAGTTATTAAGCAAAAACCGATTGATGAATATTTTATCAATCGTTAGAGCATCAATTGGTTTCAGCTTAATAACTTTTTTCTAAAGCGTCAGATCGTTTCATAGGTTTCGAGACTTTGTTTCTGTGTTAAATTTCCTACAAAAGCCATATAACGGTTTATTTTTAGGAAGCAATGGGCGACCCCTGGAGGAATTATTTTGTGAAAGTTAATTTTCCCATATAAAATCCCATGTAAACTTTAAACAGTGGGCGCAAAAATATAGTTTCAGGGATCAAGCTAAGAATTTGCACAGATGTTCTAGGACCCAAATGGTACCCAAAAAGTTGCTCGGAGCTGGAATCTATTTTTTGTCCCACCCTACTGTATATTTCTAAAGGTAGGGAAGAAAGGGTAATGGCGGAACGGCAGAAACCATGAAACATTCGCAATAAAATCATAATGCATAAACAGAATCATCTTATTTTCTCATATTTTACGATTTTTTATTCTTGTGTGTTGCTATATTTGGTAGACTTCTTAAAACTCTGTCTTCTTTACTGGTTATTTGTTTGTTCTGTAATAGTCAGAGATAATTTACAATAAAAAATATTATTCCATTTTCACGAGTACACTTTTGTTTAGCGTTTTGGCGTAAATTTCAATACTTTATTTAAGACTTTTTTGGTGATATCCAACGGAGAAAGCAAATCGAAATGGCGAGTTAAACGAGATTATGTGAAAAAATGGGTGTACCTCAATTGGCTTAAATACGTTAGGCATAAGGACGTTTGGCATACGTACGTTAGGCATAATAGACGTTAGGCATAAATACGTCAGACATAATGGACGTTAGGCATAAATTATCATCTTGAAGTATCACTTCAAGGAAATAACTTTTTGGCAGTGATGGTCTCGAATGGTAAGAGCGTAAATGATTGAACTTTGTAGATGTTCTAGAATTACTCTGGAAGGTAATCAAACTCGATCAACATTTTATACTGCCATAAATACTTGAAGAAATCTTTACTAAAATAAAAGAAGCAGACCGGATCCCTGGGATATAGAAACTCAGCTTGCGTTAATTTCTCTACGTACAACCCACGGCTTACATATACAAGGCTAGCTCGTTAGAGTGTAAACATTTGACGAGCGGGCGTCATAGAAATCGTCGGCAAAAACAATTAGATGAAATTGATACATTCTTTGCTGCTAACGGATGATCGGCACCTGGTAGATCACAAGGAAGCTATCCTAATGTCCAAAACCTTTGCTGGGAACAGAAAATTACTGTTAGATATGTTTTCTATGCCAAATTCACACTTTTCGCAAATAGTCGCATAGATGCACTGATTATCTACTGTGTATAGAGTAATTATGACGTAATTTACATCACGAATCCCTTACACATTATATTTTTCCATCGTAAGAGCTTAAATATTGTTAATTATCAACTTTCGAGACATCCGTTTGTTTATCTCAACGATTTCTCTGACGTCACCAAAAACTGTCAGTTCGCGGAGTAGCAAGCCTCGTTTCTGTGAACCGTGCGTACAACCGATACATTTCACCTGACTAAAATAGCCTTAAAACTCTTGTTTAACATCGGTCTCAGTTGTATTAAGGTATGAAAAACGCACATCAACTTAGATTAGTGTACATGAATGGTGCAATTGTTGAAGAAGAAAATATGTGCTCTTGAAGAACAGCTCATGAAAGAAAGAATGATGCATTTTATTATTCGTTCAACGAATATATGAATATTTCTGCTTCAATATTGATTATCTTCCATATTATTAAATTCAATCATTACATTCTTGAGGTCATCAAAAATAGAACTACGGAAACTGTTTCATACGAAAGAGAGTTTATTCGTGTACTGTGACGAGTTAACGAAACGAAAAAAATCATCGTCACAGACGTAAAATCTGTAACCCAGTGTTTTTCAACCGGAGGTGAATTTGCCTCCAGGGGTACGGCAGATGGTGAATTATTTCCATCGAATTGTTGACTCCATAATGTAGAGACAATAATTCGATGGAAATATTAGGATAACAAGTCAAAATTCACCCGGCATAATTCACCATCTGCCGTACCCCTGGGGTGAATTTATCCCCGGTTGAAAATCACTACTGTAGCCTAATAGTGTGCATAACACTGCAGGTTGCCATAGGCTCCAAAACTTAATGATTGTTTATTATTTGGCTTTTTTAAATATTTGGATTCAACTGCATTGGTAATACATATAATAGGCTTGAAATGTACTTGTACCGAAACTATTCACTTAAATGTATTGATACTTTTTTTTCATTTCGTCCACGGAAAAAATAGAAAAAAACTCTACACTTGCAAGGGATAAATACCTCACATGGTATTTTTTATAACCCGAAAAACAAGCGTAGAATTAAAATCTCTATAATAACGAAAGCATTACGATTGCTTTTATATTTTTTGGTGGATTATGCCAATCGTCCATTATGCCTAACGTTTATTATGCCCAGTACATACCTAACGTATGTATGCCTAACGTAGGGGACGGTGGGGAGTTGTGTACCATGGGGAGTTGTGAACACCCTCAATTTCTGCTAAGCTATAAATGATAAAAATATGGTAACTACTTTTAAACGTTTCTACTGCCATGACGGCACTTTCTCATGAGCAAATGTTTTATTAACTCGTGTTCTTAGTGTTTAGGAAACTAGCGAATAAATATACCAAACAAAAAGTTTTTTACTCAATTGACGACGCTGGTAATTGAGTGGTAAGCGTGACCGCCACTCATTCCTATTTGCCTGAGTGCAATTCCAACCGAAGTCGTTGAGATTTTTCTGAGGTGAAAAAATCTGTGGTCACGTCTTCCTTCGGAAGGGAAGTAAAGCTGTTGGTCCCCGGTCTATGAATTTGGTGGATCGATATCTAGTCCAGATAGTAAAATCACCTCTCTGGCGTCGGTAAAGAAGAAGTGATCCAACTTCTATACCCTTACTAACAAAAATATCCTCCTCCTGTGACACTTGTGGAGTGCGCAGTAGTATATACGGCCTAAAGCAAAAGTAAGTATCGGACTAACCATTCCTTCCCTTTCCTTCCGCGATCTACGTTCGGGCCTGGCCGGCGCCGGTATTAATCAATACTTTAGGATTACCAGGAGTTGCACATTGAAAGATGTTTCGCTATTCCCAAGCATAATTATCTACTTATTCTACAGCTAGTCCAGATCGATAACGGAGTAGCAGCCAGGGGTGGTCGCACAAGCTCAAGCTCAAACAAAAAGTTTTTTACTCAATTGTATTTGTGGTATGTGGAGTCCCGTTATGTAGCTGATTTCAAAGTAAATGCAAAATATTCCTTGTGCAATTGGCTTCCATTGATAAAAAATTTTGGATGAACTTTTATTGTGTCAATGAAGATACGAATTTTTCGAAGATATGTAAAATGGGGAGTTGTGAACCATAAATTACAGTGGATTATAGTTATTTTTTTAAAAGAACAGTATTATAATTTGAAACACAGAGATGAGTCATACATATTATGATATAAAAAGGTTAAATTTTATGCGAAGAACAGAATTCTACCACACTTTTAATCTTCCCGTGGCGCAACCGCGAATTTAGGTGGCTTGGGGCGAAGCAGATACGTTACCTACGCATTGCGAATCAGATCACTTTTCCATCTCATCTTTAGTTTAGAAATATCTTAAAATTTATCTTCTATAACCCTAATAAAAATAAACCACAAAAATATTTCATTTTTTCTACATTTTGCAATGGTTCACAACTCCCCACCAAACTAAAAAATGCCGATTCCACGCACTTCACACATTCTGCCATATCTCAAAGATGATAATGATTATTTTAAATTGCTTCAGCCTGTGTATGTATTAAGGTGTCCTTCGCAAATACCTGGTCAACTTTCGAAAATCGACCAATGTTTATAGTAGTTATGCCCCGAAAACAAAACTATGTTCACAACTCCCCACCGTCCCCTAACGGATTTATGCCAAACGTCGCGCACCCTGAAACAATCAACCTAAAGGCAGGATTCGAACTTGCAACCCTTGGGACTCAATGCACTAACCCTTATGCTATCACCGGGCTGTGATGATATCCCAGGAAGAACACATGATTATCGCATTGGCAGTGATTGTACGCTGCCTCTGTGAGATAACAAGCAAACGCAACTGACACCAAAAACATTTGATCTGTCTAGGGCTAGGTTTGTCAGGTATTTTCGACTATTGAAACTCCAACTGACTTGGATGCGGCTATGGACAGAAAAAACTTACTCATAGTAACAACATACAAGAGACTTGTTTGCTTCGAGTTGGGCATGCTTCTGGAAGAACCCTTTAGTGGAATGCCAAAATTGCTAGACTCAAAAATCTATACCGATACTCGTCTGACGAAGAGGAAGTACTCAATTGCTTTTTGACAAGTACTTTCCAAGCTACATGGAGCTATCATCATCTACCCCTTAGTTCTTTTCAGGTAGTTCTAATTCTTGGGCATTTGCTCGTAGAGTTATCACAACCAAATCTATCAAATGGGTGCTTGAAAGTTTAGCTCTGTATAAACCTACATAAAGCACAAGATTCGCACTTGGGTTGCTTCCAAACCTACCAACAAGTTTGTAAACTTACGTCCTACAAATGCTTTTCTGCCGGTGTCTGAAAATGTCAAATAATTTGTTGCATTTTAACAAGTACAATTACCGTATTCTCGTCAAAGCATTGACTGGACATTGTAAACTATTCAGTGTGCTGAGTATTATTCGTGTGATCTTTGTGAATCCGATTATGGAATTTTATATCTCTTAAGCTTGAACTGTCCTGTAGTAAGGGAATTGCGTATCCGACTTTTTGGTTTCCCACACACTGATGAACCAATGTACAGGGAGTTAAAACTTAAGGATATATTATCGTTCATAACCCAGTGTGGTCAAAAGCTATAGGCTTTATCCGTAGGGGTCATTATTCCTTCGAAAGTGAAGAATCCAAACTGTTGACTGCCTGGTTCATGATAAAAGGAACACATGCCAAGATTTTAACTGAAAACCATATGGCCTTTGTTCTATGAACCACAAACATTAATATTGACAAAAAAATTGTAGGCGCTCGTCTGCAATTTTCCTGGATCCCTACATGCAGTGGCGTAGCCAGGGGGGGGGGGGGGGGTTTGGGGGTTGAAACCCCCCCAAACCAAAATTAATTGGATTGAAAAAAATTGATACTGACGAATTTAATTTAATATTCCACAAAATATTTTTGGAAAAATATTCTCTGATCACTACATTGAGAACTGTGTTTAAAGCGTCATGAGAATTTTTGAAAAATTGTGGGAAGGGGATCTTGTAACTTATCTCTTAGCCAAAATCCCATAGTTGTCAAATTACTTCAATGTAAAATAAAATAACTGTCTGAATTATTATGAGCTCATTTTTGGAAAAATGCTTCAAAATATGGGTTAGAGACAATTTTTCGAATGGGAATCTAAATTTGAATAGGTTGATTGCATATAAAACATAAGCTTGTTTACCGAAAACTTACATACATTTCAACATTTGCTGAAAATGTATTTTTTTAGATTGTGTAGAGTTTAGACAACAATTCAATACGGTTAACAACAAGAACAACATTTCAGAAACTAGTTGAAAGCTGGTGTAATTTTGTCTCTAGCAGGTCAGAATCGGTTTTATGAGCATTGGATTTTTGTTGTATTATCAACTATATGAATAGCTTCTTAGCAGGATACAATGAATGGCGTACTAAAATTTTGTGTGCTACGTACTGCAAGTTGTGACACGGTGTATTTATTAGAACAATTTTATGCAAAAAAATTCAGCATCTCTGAAACTTCGGAATATGAAAGAATGGGCTTTCCCCTTTCATTTGAAACTAAGATCAAAATAATCCGTCGGGGGGTCCAGAGCAACTTTTTTTTAAGTTTTTTCGTAACAATATAGGTTTTACTACTGGAGATAATTCATATTTCTGTCTCTAGATGGTGCTTTATACATTCGAACAACACTAAAAGTGAGAATTTAATAGAAAATTTAATTGTCTACAAGTTTGTTGACCACTAAAAATTGATCTGAAATCATCCGGAAAAGTTGTTTAAGATTTTAACAAAGTTATATCTAAAATAGTTTCACACGAGGCCTAGTGGTTTGGAAATATGTTTTCTTGCACTTATTATATTACAAAAAATAATCGGGTTTAGTGGCATGAAAATATTAGACGGGATTCATTACGTTGACAATTCTAATTGAACTTCTGAAAATTAGGATGTTTGACAGAGTCAGAAAACTATTTGTGCTTTTGGTTTGTAATCTTTCCCGATAAGTTCGAAGGGACTACCATTAATCGGAAGGTATTGCTTGGTTACAAGGGTTTGCTTACATTTATGTTTTGTTACACGGGTGTTTTAGAAAAGACCAAACGTTGTATATTTTAGGTTATGATCGCTTAAGTCAGCTATTAAAATTCCGTTCAAGACGAAATGTTGGGACACACCGTTTCTAATTTAACGCAAACCACAGTAGTAACTGTCCAAATTAGTGGCTAGTGTGAAATGATTTATTCAAATTTTCTCCGCAAAGCATATTGTGGCAGTTGGATTTTACGGCCATTTCTTATCAATTATTACTAAATTAATCCTAAATTATGGATATGTATTACTTTTGAAAACAAAATATGATTTGAGTACAACAATAACCTTAGAAGTCCTCGAATATATCCAAAAAAAATATCTTGATCCAAAAACTCAAAGTTTTTTGTTCACTGTTTGTCACATTGAGTTAATTTTGAAAACGGATAATCAGCGTTTTTAACCAAGCGTTGCAATGAAATCCGCGAAATATTGCAATAGTGCGTTAAAAGTTTCATTGAGTTTGTTCAAATATAATGGTCGAAGTTCAGGACAAGTCAATTTTATACGAAGATGCTAACAGAGTAGGAGATTCATGTAAGAATAGTTATCAGTCATCCCTGAGAATAATCGAAAAAATGAAAAAGAAGGCATACATAATTGAAAAGGCTGTTTTTGCGGGAGAAATCACTTACCATCATGAAAAAGAATATTAATATCATACTAGTTTGGTCAACACTTATCTAAAATTTCTCATCCTAAAAATATGAATGGTGCCCTGTATCAGGGAATTATAATTTTCAGCTAAAAGATGACTTTCCAAGCTCTCAAATTCCGCTGAATTCACTATTGAACTAAACACAACTATTTGGCAAATAAAAAAAGTGCTTGTGAATTAACTAACCACTAGGTCTTCTGTGAAACTAACTTAGACTTAGAATTCGTTAAAATATTAAACTACTTTTCGGGATAACTTCAAATCGGTTTTTAGTTGGTAACAAAGTTGTAGACAATTAAATAATCTATCAAATTCTCACTTTTAGTGTTGCTCTAAAGCACCATCTAGGGGCAGAAATATGAACTATTTTTTTTATTTTGATTATAGAGGTTTTAACCTTAAGGTCATTCGCCTCTTCGGGTTAGAAAAATCTCTTATGAAAAATTTCTAACCCTATGTGCGGGGTCGGTACTCGAACCCAGGTGCGCTGCGTACAAGGCAATCGATTTACCAATACGCTACGCCCACCCCCAAATATGAACTAGTATCATTGTAAAATCTATGTTTTCACGAAAAAATACTTCAAAAAAAAGTTGCTCTAGACCCCCCGATGGATTATTTTGATTTTGGTTTCAAATGAAAGGGGAAAGCCCATTCTTTCATATCCTGATGTTTCAGAGATGCAGTTTTTTTGCATAAAGTTGTTAAAAAAAGACACCGTGGTGAGGTTGACTAATGAAGAAAAGTAAAATTAATGCTCGATAAATTTTTAACGGTCACGATCACATTCATTCGAAACTGCCAAATTTCGATGTTAAGTAACATTGAAGAATTTCAAAACGTAAAACTGTTCATCTGCTGATAAAATAATTTTGACGGTTAATCCTCCTAGAAGTAATTATAGAGAAGAATTACTCTTCAAGCAAATTTAGGTCGAGACTTAATGTCTTCAGCAAAGTTTTCGAAAGTGCTATTTCAAACAACTTTGTCAAAGACATAAATATCCCACATATTCAGTGTATCGAAATATAGTAGTAGAAAACCTTTACAACAAGCTATTCTGAAATTACTGTATTTGATAAATCTCTTCTGCGGTAATTAAATAATAAATTCACATTGCGTTCAAGGTGCCTTTGAAGCTTACAAAAAATAAGGGAACTGGATTTAAAACAAATAATTCCCAGATATTAAAAGGACTCAAAAACACAAAGAGTGATTCTTTTTCAGGAGCTAGCATCAATTCGGCGCTAGCTTACTCCGCCCACCAAGTTAGTGTCGTTTTCTGATGAGATGAAGTCGAAACGCAAGTTTCAGTTCCATCCATCCATAATTTAGTTGTTCTCAACTCGCAATGATTGTTTCAAACAATTTTATCCGTAGCGCAGAAAAAAATAGTTTTCACCTAAATTTTTCTTCACTAAGGAGAAATATAGCATGCCCAGTCCATTTGAATCCCTATATGTTGAATTCATGTAGCCTTCATATTTTCAACAAAATTGTTTGAAATGACATTATCAAAAACTTTGCTGAAGGCACCATGTCTCTTAATATTTTTGAAAAATTAATTCACCATAATTACCTCTATGAGAATTAAACACTAAAATTTCTATATCAAAGCAGGTGCTGTTTAATGTTGATAACTTCCCGAAGTGGTCAAACCTTCAAAGTCAAGGATTATTATATTAGGTGATCTTGAACGTTGAAATTTTTTTAGATCATTTATCCCACTTTAAAAGATCGCAATTTTTGACTTCATTGACATATTATACAAAAAAATAATCTATAGAGGTTTGAAAACTGTTCCATGTTGATCCTTCTTGTTTGTAGACTGGAATGACGTCTGTTAGACTACTTATGTTTTTGAGTTTTCAATAATTTATCAAACTCATATTAAATTTTAAGATTTTTTCAAAAAATTTGCGATTTTCATCAAAACCCCCTCCAAACCAAATTTCTGGCTACGCCACTGCCTACATGTATTGGCTGTGAATATGTAGACTAGACTAGGGTAGACTAGAAAAACCATATGACCTTCGTTCAACAGAACTTAATCCTTTGACTTCAGCATATGGACAAACATCGAGGCAACTGTTTGTCAACATCCTGATTCATATTTGCAATTTCTTCGAGCTTGGTGCTCACAAAATATTTGATAAATGTGTCTTATAGCTTTTAGTATAATCAAGGATTCTAAAAGCTCCAGACCCTGTCTGGAAGCTGTAATAACCGAATGGAAGACATATCAATTTTCGTTTGTCGTCCAAGCGTGAAGGACAACACATACGAACGCGTTGAAACGAATTGATTATCCTTATTCAACTATCAAACTGCTAATGATAACTTAAAACGCACGCCTAAATTAAAATATATGTACTACAAATTAACATCGGTTGATCGAAAAACCCATTTCAGAACATACAGCTGCCCCGTTTGCGAATCGACACTTCACTTCAGGGTTCTTGTTTTTCGTAAAAACATGGTGTTTTTGAAGGCAAAGCCCTCAATTTTTCCCATCCGCAAGTCCCTCAAAAATTCAAACAACACATTAACAACATGCAAGTAGGCTGATAGGTACACAACATAATGCAAATTTTTGAAAAGACCGACGGCCTCACTGCTCAAACTCACCTTGA
This sequence comes from Topomyia yanbarensis, assembly GCF_030247195.1. Taxonomy (NCBI): domain Eukaryota; kingdom Metazoa; phylum Arthropoda; class Insecta; order Diptera; family Culicidae; genus Topomyia; species Topomyia yanbarensis. The sequence goes on from NC_080671.1 coordinate 92,397,221, forward strand.
AAAGCTAGTCCCAGTAGCGACTACTGGTGCTTCGCAAAGCACAAATGGCGGCAAATCCTGAATAACGATTTGGCAGAACACATGAATCGCACTAATTGCCACTATAATCCTCGGTCCTTCGATCGTGGCTTGGCTTGATGGACAGTCTCACAAACACACACACACGCACACTCGTTCGAGTACCAGATTCCAACGATTGCACCCTGTTTAATAGTGACTAGTGACACTGACTTTGACCGTTCCGCGGTCTTAATTCCAAGGCCAGCCGGCCGAGTTGATGGTCCCGGTAGTTTTAGTAGGAGTACCTGATGAGGGTTATCAATGTCTCGAGTATGGCGAGTGGAGCTCTTCACTTTCCTTATTTGCGCGCAATTAGTCACTATGAAGGCACGGTGTTATTTTACTCTTGTTTCGCACCAAACAATTGACGATAATTGGTTCAGTGCTGTGAGCCGCGGGAGTTTCAGATCTTCAGCGCTTCACGAACAGTCGCTAATTAGTGTCCGTAATGGAGCTGAACCGTTTCAAAGGTTTTCCGAGAATGCCGATCGAAACTGCTGCTGTACTTGTTGTTCTTCCATGGTCCCACCAGCAGCTAATAGAATTATCAATTCGTTTCCTGGGGGCCAGATCCTACAACACTAACGGTCGGTACAAAAACAGTTTTCTTCGAAGGGTGTCACTTTTACGCTTCCAAACAATATTAAAACTACTCCAAGGCCTGCTTATTCCAGACGAGTATTTTCTGAGTTGTCATCAACAGCCAATTAATTTCACTAAAGGCTGCAATTATTCATGGACACTCGGCACTTTTTGTACTACTTGCTTTAAACACTGCGCTATCGGTGGTTGTCTCGATACGCCCGTCACTAAGCCATACAATCGCTATTAGAAGGCACCTTCGGCAAAGGCATACCGTGTCTAATTCAGAATGAATTCAGTGTTATTTTCTAGACATCAACAAAACGATGGCGCGACCAAACATAACAACAGGACTCCGAATTCGCGGCACCAAACAGCATATCAAATTACACAGGAGAAGCACAGTATTTGCATTTCCATTGTCCTCACGGCACCCGGTTACACAAAACAGCACATGCGCGTAACAAAGCAGGCGAGTACGGTAAGGATTCTCACGCAACTTGCAAACGTGTCCGTTCCCTCCACAACCAAACTCGAACCTATAGATCACACACCTCGCGGTAGAATATCGTTTTTTATCGTTTCCAGGAGCTTTCGCGCGTGACGAACAGTACGAACAAAACGACAGCAGCAAAAAATCGCACCTTCAACCGAGCGCGAACGGAACCTCACTTCACGGTGACTACGCCAAACGAACGTTGAACAAGAACTGAGTGGCCGCTATCGCGACGTGTAAAGAACCGCCAGGTAGAACAGGCAGGTAAGCAGGCAGGAAGGTAGGCTGGCCGGGAACCTCGCTGTATGCAATCGTAAATTAAACCAACACCAAACGGCGGACGCGCGTTCCACACTGCATCAGCCAGCGTGGTGATGGTGATGGTGGTGATCCAACGGTTGCTGACTGGCGGACTGACTCGATTTGTCTCTTTCGTGCCAATGTCGAACCCAGCGGAGACCGGTCCCGCGGATGGTTACCCAACAATCTTCTAGCCGCGCGCAACACAAACACTAACCTGCTGCTGGATCGAAAACCGGTCCGCCGGCAGTTACGGATACAGTGTACAGCAGAAATCGACTTTGAGCGAAAAGTAATAGCCATCAACGGGTCACGCAAGCTCCGCCTTCTTTCCGTACGTGACCGTACAGAGAGCCAATCACGGAACGATAACTCAAACCTATAATCATAAATTTCAACGGGTGCCACCTCTCCCTTTTATGCGCGGCTGCTGGTGGATGCAACATTTCACCTGTCCCCGGGATTGAATTTATTTTTTTTGTACAAGCAAAGCGTAGGTAGCTGTACGTTAATCAGGGGGAAGCTTGGAACTAAGTGGCGTTCATTTATGGTAATATGAGAGCAATAACACCAACTGGTACTGGTACTTGTAGTACAGAGGGAATGAGATCTTGTTGAAGGTAATTAGAAATAATTGACGTGGGACAGTGTGTACACACTGTGGAATCAGGAGCAAATTAAATAAAATGGATTTTACTTGCCGGATTCGCTTGACGATTGCCAAGCATGGAAGTTGCAATAGCTGTCGATTTGTTTTAGAAGCGCATCACTCCCGTCTCGAATATCCGGTTCATGTATTTGCATTGAGATTTGTACACTCGAAATGTTCACAGAAAAATGTTGGGAATATCGCGGAGCGAATGCCGGTGGTAAATGCATAAATGAATTTTTTTGCGCATAAAGTTTAACAAAACTGCACCGCTTACTGTGTTAATGTCGAATTTAATTCAGTAAATGCCGCGCGCTACGTCAGAAAATGCTTCGAACATGATCCATAGCATTCTTGTACGATTTTCAATAGTGGTTCTAGGGAATTACACGGGATCTAGAGGCAGCTTAGGTTCGGGGCTTTAAACCAAGGACACAAACCCGACGGGTTTCGGACCGGGCTCGGGTGTTGCATTGCACTTTCGAAATTCGCAAGTTCTGGGCAGGTTCGAGTTTCACTAATTTAAAATTCTTGTGATCGAGTCCTCGAACTTTAAAATTCTCGAATTCGGGGCTTCCAAACTAAAAAATTCTCTGATTCGGATCGGGCTCAGGTTTGGAACAAATCATACATAACATGACGGCCACTATTTCAATCAATCAAACCCACTGTAACTCAAGATCCAAATTGATGCACAAACATTGCCGACATGATGTTTTTTCTGTTCTTAAATCATTTGAAAGCGGCATCAAGGCTAGATCATTTAAAAATGAAACACGATAGCGATGTTTCCAGTGGAAACAGTTCCGCCCTGTCAAGTTTTTGCTTACACATAAAGAAATGCATTCATTCTGAAAACCAGCTTTTTAACCGAGACCGGAAGGCCTTGGCCTCATATACCATTCGACGCGGTTCGTCGAGATCGGCAAATGTTTGTATATGTGTATGCGTATGTATTTTGTAATGTCACTCATTTTTCAGTGAGATGGCTGAAGCGATTTTCACAAACTTAGGTATGTACATATAACGCTCCCGTTAGCTGCTAGTGAATTTTTAGTTGATGGAACATCCGGTTCCGGAGTTACAGGTAGAACAGTGCGGTCACACAGCAAACTCTCATGTAAACTGGAATCACATTGATGTCCAAAGTAGGGTTCATCGCGGTGCGGATGTGGGCGGTAAATGGATTGTACGCACCGCAACCGCAAAAAAAATAATAAAACCGAACCGCTTACCGCAACCGCACTTTATTCACCGCACCGCACCGCGCGGTAATGCGGTAATATTTTTGTATTTTTAAAAATAGTGTTGAAAAATTGTTCATTTGTATAACCATACATAATAAAATGTTATTCTTATTCACACGAAATTTAACTTTAAGAAGATTAAAAAAATCAACTTTTGCAGAATGTAAGGTTAAAAAAATCAACTTTTGCATTTTCTATTAATTTTTTGCCTTTCTCATATAGAAAGGTTATGCAATCGGTCGGAATTTCGACTTTTTAACCGAGGCCCGCATGGCTGAATCTCTTATTTGTTTATTTGTTTATTTGTTTATTTGTTTATTTGTTTATTTGTTTATTTGTTTATTTGTTTATTTGTTTATTTGTTTATTTGTTTATTTGTTTATTTGTTTATTTGTTCATTTGTTTATTTGTTTATTTGTTTATTTGTTTATTTGTTTATTTGTTTATTTGTTTATTTGTTTATTTGTTTATTTGTTTATTTGTTTATTTGTTTATTTGTTTATTTGTTTATTTGTTTATTTGTTTATTTGTTTATTTGTTTATTTGTTTATTTGTTTATTTGTTTATTTGTTTATTTGTTTATTTGTTTATTTGTTTATTTGTTTATTTGTTTATTTATTTATTTGTTTATTTATTTATTTGTTTATTTGTTTATTTGTTTATTTGTTTATTTGTTTATTTGTTTATTTGTTTATTTGTGTTTATTTGTTTATTTGTTTATTTGTTTATTTGTTCATTTGTTTATTTGCTTGGTATAATTTCATCTAACATAGATTGTCTTAATGAAAACTTAAAACTAAAGGTTAAAACTAATCAAAAATTTTAACATTATGAGCAACACGAATATTATCAAGTACTCGTTGACGAAACACATTAGTCGACACATTAAAATCGAAGAAATCAGCAAGTTCGTTGAATCGCGAGCAAACGAATCGAAGCGGATCGTGCTGTCCGTACTGTGTATTTCGTGACTCCAGGAACAAGAAGTTACGACGACGAAGTTGTCTCTCAGGAGCGTACAAATTCAGCTGAGTAAAGAAACGCCAAGATCCTTAACACATTCTGTCCTAGTAAGAGAGCAGCCACAGATTTGGTAATCATAAATAATGGGCAGAGTTTTCCGATGGAAGGAAATTATGGTGCATTTTGCAATACTTGGGCCCATAAAGTTTTTTGTGCACCATTCCTCTAACAGATGCAACATTCTTTGTAACTCCAGGCAGTCGAGAAGGCATTTAATTATTTTAAAGATTTTCGTATCGTCTGCATAAAACAGACGACAGGCCGATGGTAGTAGCGATGCGACATCGTTTATAAAAATTGAAAACAGTAGCGGACCGAGGTTGCTGCCTTGTAGAACTCCGGACCGGTTTGTGAACGATTCCGAAGTTGTCGAGCCGATTCAGACCTGTACAGAACGGTTTGTCAGATATGATCTGAACCAAGCAACACCCAACGCTGAGACGCCGAGTAGCTGCAATTTCTCTAGGAGTATTCCGTGATCCACTCGATCGAATGCTGCTTTGAGATCCATATACGCCGTATCTATTTGCCACCCAGCATCCATGTTACGTAAACAGTTCGAGGTAAACTGCATAAGGTTGGTGAATACGGAGCGCTTTGGGTAAAAGCCATGTTGTTCACTGTAAATATAACTGGCTGGCGAACAGAGTGTCGTTCACGATTATTTCGAATAACTTTGAGCAGGCACACAGAGAAGTAATTCCACGATAATTAGAGACATTACGTTTGTCACCTTTTTTTTAGAACTGGAAATAAGTGGGAAAATTTCCAGCGTACAGGGAACTCACATTGCTGAACCGAGAGATTAAAGAGCCTAGCCAGCGGATTACAAAGAGCGAGTGCACATCGCTTTAGCACGGTTGACGGTATACCATCAGGGCCAGCAGCAAAGGATAACTTCAATTTTTGCATGGCAGTCGCTACCATGCTTTCAGTTATATTTGAAATACTGTAGTCAAACACGTCACGTGGCATTTCCCGAATAGCTTCTTCTATCTGCATCGAGGTGGCGGAACTATCGTGGAATACCTGCTTAAAATGTTCTGCGAACAAATTGCACTTCTCGCTTTCGTTGCAGACATTTGCATTTTCCAAAAACGTGGAGCGAAGCTGGCCAGCTTCCTTTCGCTTTGAGTTGACGAACGACCAAAATAGTTTGGGGTTACGACGAAGGTTGTCTTCTGTGCGCTTCACATGTCAATTGTAGAGGTAGTGGTTATTAGAGTGGGACATGGTTATATGAAAAAAATAAAATTTCGCTCCGAGTAACTTTTTGGGTCCCATTTAGCTCCCAGAACAACTCTGCAAATTTTTAGTTCGATCGGTGAAACTATATTTTTGCGCCCACGGTTTAAAGTTTACATGGGATTTCGTATGAGGAAAACGTCTTTTGCAAATTAATTCTTCCAAGAGTCACCCGTTACCTCCTAAAAACAATAGATGTCTGATTTTTATAGGAAATTTGTCAAGGAAACAAAGTCTAGAAGACCACAAAACGATCTGATGCTTGTGGAAAAAGTTATTAAGCAAAAACCGATTGATGCCCTGAAGATAAATGAAAATTTTACTTTTCATAGCATCACTGCTGCTGACGGTCGAATTATATACAAAATCTTTAATTTTCTCTTATTATTTACAAAAGAAGACTCAATTTATCCCTCAAAACTTTTGCGAAGTGGCCAAAGAGTATAGAAAAATTATTTAGACACATTAAGAGAAGATCAAAACAAAATTGCATATAATTGAACAACCAACAACAGTGGTGCTAGAAAAAATGAATATTTTATCAATCGTTAGAGCATCAATTGGTTTCAGCTTAATAACTTTTTTCTCAAGCATCAGATCGTTTCGTAGTTTTCGAGACTTTGTTTCTGTGTTAAATTTCCTACAAAAGCCATATAACGGTTTATTTTTAGGAAGCAAAGGGCGACCCCTGGAGGAATTATTTTGTGAAAGTTGATTTTCCCATATAAAATCCCATGTAAACTTTAAACAGTGGGCGCAAAAATATAGTTTCAGGGATCAAGCTAAGAATTTGCATAGATGTTCTAGGACCCAAATGGTACCCAAAAAGTTGCTCGGAGCTGGAATCTATTTTTTGTCCCACCCTAGTGGTTATAGTGACGATACCGGTTGCTTGTGATGTTCAACTGTTGTTTGAAATAGGGCGAACGAGAACTGCAATATTTCCGAAGGGCAGGGGATCGTGTCCGCTTGAGTGCACGTAATCGTTGATTCGACCACGGTGGTTTTTGCGGGGTTGGTTTATCTGGAACAACACTAGATAGCATTCTCCACAATGGGGCTGAAATGTTCTACTGCCTCATCAATGTAGGTGGACGATTCAATGAAGTGCCAATTGATGATAGATAACATAGCATTCAATGTGGCGTAATCGGCTCGGCGAAAGTCCAAAGAATTCGTCACAGTAGGCTCTTCATAAACATTTTGAGTGGGCATACTAAAGGTAACAGTAAGAGCAGGGTGATCAGCATCGAGATCAATTAACGGTTCGATGGGCGAGGACACGATAGTGACTGGTAAAGCAACATCATTGGCAAGAACAAAATCCAAAAGGCGTTCGTTCCGATTCAATATGGTGTTAATCTGGGTGAATGCTTCTAGGATACCCGTCGATAAGAGCGCAGCTGCCGGACGCCATATGCGAGAGCAGTGGGTCAATGAACGGTAAGTCTCTCTCAGGAAAACGCCATTGCAGGTTTGACTGATTATAGTCGCCAAATAGAATGCCAAATCGGGATGACACTGACCCCAACGATTCTAAGTGATCATTAATACTCACCGCATCGAATCTTCGTTCTGGTGGCAGGTATATAACGCCGATGCTGAGTGTATTTTGCGGTAAATCAACAATAACCCACAGCTGTTCAAGGGTATTAGATATGGTTGCGGGATTAATGTAGGAATTTAATTTCAGTGATACTGCCACCAAAACTCCTCCGCCGCGAGTCTTACCGATCAATTCTGAATACAGCGTACTGATGTCCAAAAAGTTGTGCAGAATAGATTTGCTCATTCAGCCACGTTTCCGCTAGAACAATTATGTCGTACTCAACTTCCGAAACAGCCAAAAAGAATGGGTCGATCTTGCTCCTTAAACCGCGCACATTCTGATAATATATGCGGAGGTTGTTAGAAGCAGCACGACTGGAGTGCGAGAAATAGTCAGGAACAGTAGGTTCAAAAATATGATTATACTCGCCTGGGATAGCAGGCTGGAAGCCCCCGCTTCCATCTCCGACCTCAGGACCGGAACAATTTTGAAGAGGGATATTAACGGAAAGGACATTTCGGTCGAGAGGCGCGGGGGCTTCCGCATTGCTTGTTATTGGTTGTCGCGGATCCGCAGCTGCACTGAAGATGTTTGATTCGTCTCTGCTACGTTGGCTAAAGGGATTGTCGTTACAGTTGAAGCACGGTTTTTAGGCTGTTCCACAAATTCCCTGAATAGAAGTCCGCTTGGCCATGTTGAAGCATCGAGGGATTGTTCCTTCAAAGCAGGATCCAGTCCGATTTTAAACGAAATGAATGACATTTTAGAAACATCCGCCTCTTTGGAAACTAGACGAACCAGGTCAACCGCATCGGTTAAATCCAGGTAGCGAGCAACAATTTTTTGTACGTCACCGACTGTTACCAGTGGTTGAAATCCCGATAAGTACAGCCAAAACTTCCGTGGGGGTGATGGAGTGACAACGAACGGAACTGACAAATCACTGAAGTCAATAGACTTCGTTCCACGTACGGCAGAAGCTTGCATCGGTTGACCATTATTACCACGGCGCCGTTTGACACCTGGTATCCCACCAACAGGGCGCTCAGATACGATGCCTTCAACCTGCTTGCTTAGCGTTTCTATCAAATTGAAAAGCTGGCGAACTTGAGCCAAGTTCGACGGTTGGGTCTGTGATTCAAGTGCGTTTTTGATGTAGGAGGAAACACTTCGATCGTTCAATTTGTCTTTACATCCGCAGCATACAAAGATTGCTTTTCCTTGCGAAAACAGATCCCTGATGTTTGAGCGGTTATTAAAACCACAACATTGCTGGCTGATGTGGAAAAATGCGTCACAAAAACCACAGCGTACAGGTTCCAGCTCCAGGGAGCAGCAAGTGTAGGTTAGCTGGCTAGTGCTATTGGCGCCAGAAATACACCAATTCTCGACAAACATGTGATTACGGCCTAAAAGCCAGCCAAAATCCACTGAATGGAAATTCCAGGCAAACCGTTACTAGTCGAACACAGTTCACAACAGTTTATGAAAGAGAAAACTTTTCTCTTTCGTTTACTACCTACATCTGTGATTGGCGTGTAACGGTTTGTCCGAAATTTCCATTCAAAGTGGATTTTGACAGTTGGCTTTTAGGCCGTAATCATATGTTTGTCGAGAATTAAACAAAGCAAATCACAATTGCCGCTTGTCGAAACTTTATTTAGAACGCTCATAATCGCGAGAAGGATTATTAATCGACGAAAACTTCGAACAATATGCACTCCTAGTTAGTTAAAGTCTCAGTACGAAAAACAATAAAAACGATACGACAAGGTTTTCCGACGAAAATTACAAAACACACGATCAAAACACGATAGATCTCACGTATGTTATAATTTATGATAATTATGGTCAATATTATAATTATGGTCAAGAAATTAAAAATTAATATTTCCATTGTCAACTATTTTTCTTCTTTTCCAATCTGTAACATTCTTTGAAAATATTGTTGAAATTTTATTGATGAAAAGTTGAAAATGCGTTTGACAACACTGCCCACTAAATTGATGGAGGGGGAAAGACGCGTATTCGTTTAGGTTATGCTAGTATTAGTAACAGAAAGGAATGAAAAGGAACGAAAACGAGCGAGCAAGAGAGTAATAGTAGTGCGGATTCGCGGTTTCAGTTGAAAATAGAAATAGTGAACTTGCGCCTTTCGCTTTTTTCCCTAATGGCAGAGTGGGCAACTAATGCGCATCTTGTGTACATGTTAAAGAATCAACTTGCGCATCATCTACACCAGTTGCGCTTTAGTTGCACAAGCTTAAAATAGGAGAAAACCCGAAAGGCGCAAGTTCACTATTTCGATTTTCAACCAGAATAAATATTGGTCGGTCGGTTTTCTCATCATTCGTTGTACACCAGAATAGCAGAAACCCCTGGTGACGTTGAGGAGCCAAATTCTACGGAATAGGAATTGTCACCCTGTGAGAAATTCGCCGCTATCGGAAATGAACGAAATTTTCCACCCACGATAAAACAAACCAATGGTCCTTTTCAGGCCCAAATTAATTATATCGCCAAAAATTTTAATTGAAACTTCATAACACTTCGGTTGTCAGACATTACGTGCTCGTCTTTTGACATTAGAAATGTCTTAATCCACTATCTGGGACTGGATGTCATTCTAAATTTTGAAAATCTCCTATGTAACGAAACTATGTAAGGTTTGTACGGTTATAACTTCGCAATTAGTTGATGGATTTCAATAGTTTATACACCAATCGATTCAGAAACACCTGACTTGAATATAGTTGCTAATAAGTTTGGTGTACTATATAAGTATTCTATTGAAAATCGGTTGAATTGAAATTGAAAAAAATTCACGAAAAAGGGGGAAATGTGCATACACGAGGCGGCTATTCCGAGCAGAGCCGTCAATACAGAGCATTTAAGAGGTCAATCAAACAAGGAAAAGTTATAAATATATGTGCTGAATTACCTTTTTGCCTTATCATTCGATACTTGATGGCAGGGTTACCAGATATACAGATTATTCTGTATATTACAGATTTTTCAAGATAATTTTCGACCAAGATTCTGTATATACAGATTACAGATTTTTGGCTAAAATACAGATTTTCAGTGTAGGTTTCTAGTACCCAGACTATTAGAATTTCGAATGACACTTAAAAAGCATCCGATGCAGTTCAGACCTTAAGCAACCGCTAAGGCGTGGAACAAAAACGCAAAATTTAGATATTATTTGTTCTTCAGTAAAGAATAAAATCAATCTGATTGTTATATTTGTGTTCGGTTATCACAATTAATTTTTCATTGTCAAAATTTAGTTTTTTTTGGAAGCTCCTAGTCAGTTTTTGAATACAGATTTTCGATTCAGAATTTTTCTCCCGAGATACAGATTTCCAGATTTTTTTAAGAAAAATGCAGATTTCAATGTGGCAACCCTGCTTAATGGTCGACGAGTAGCGTACGGATGATTCTCATAAACAAACGGCCAATAATTGCCGCTGTACTGTACGGAACAAATAGATTCATGCGTGGTTTGGTAAATAACCATAACAATTGTGTAGCAGATTCCGTAGAGGATACGATTACCGTAAATTTTGATAAAAATGATATTGTAAAAGCATTAATTAGCCGTGCTTTGATTGGTGGTTTACTTTAGCGCCGCCTTTTTGACGCTGAACCACATCTGAGATAGGTAAAATTGTCTATAGGAAAATGTTTTCAGTTTGCATTTGATCATCGTTGAAATCAGTTCGTTTGTCGTCGGCGACCCACTTCGTTAGTTCCTGGAAGGAATACTCCCCGTTAGCAGGAGCAAACAAAGGCGCTCTCAAAATTGACTCCATCACTAGACGTGTACAGAAGCCGCATTGTTTTTGCAAGGAAACGGCGATATAATATTCACAACAAACGGTCCTACCACAAAAGCGTTCTCAGAAGAATTATAAATGAAATTTCCATTTCGTGCTTTGGAAAATAACTTCCCTCTTACCGGGTTAGTTATTTTCTATAATAATATCCGAAAAATGTACGATAAAACCAATAAACTGACCAATTGGACGGAAGCAAGAAAATACCTACAAAAATTTGAATCGGAAAAGTGACATTGACGGAAAAATGCTTCGATCGTTTCTAAGTGTTTGGTAACTGAAGTTACCGATTTGTTTTCCAACGTCAATTATTTGCGCGGTGCTGAACTGAACAAACAGATTTTTGCGCGATTTGTTAGGAAATAATCAAAACAAATGTGTAGTAGATTCCGTAGATGATACGATTTGTTACCTTTTGTGTGTAGTCCTAAATAAGTCGGTGGCATTACAGGATGTATCCACGAATAATATGGCTGGCTCACAAAAATGGTCGCATTTTTAATGTCATCGTGGTCCTTTCTTGTACACAACCATTTAATTTTTTTTTATTCATGAAAGTTATACATACGTACAAATCTTATAGAAGATTCCTGATTATTTTTTGTCTGATTGGTTTAAACATTGTGTATTTTGGTTAAGTACAATGAAAGTTACAAACTTTCAAAACGCGATCTTCGGTTTTTCCGGAAATTTCGAAATGGGGCTTCTATTTTGAATCATCAGTCGTAGTCACATTAACAGTTGGCGAAAGAAAAGATTTTCAAATTTAATTCTTTCTAATGGAATGATAGCGCTGATAAGGGCTAATTTGTTTGCCGAAGAAAATATTCTCCGGGTGGGAGATTTTTATTCCAAATGTTCCTGCTTTCTAACACGGAGCTGCACAAATTAATCCACGGAGATGAACCCTAATATTCACCTTCTCTCCCGGTGTTGACATCTGACAAGTGGAAATAAAACTGAAACCAACTGAAATGACAATAATTGTCATATTGTAAATCTGGTTAGAAAGAATTATTCTTTCTGACCAGATTTACGGCTTGGTTCATGAAATTAGCGGGAACCAATCAGGAACAAACTTCAGTCAGATGATTTGAAATCGGTTTTTTCGTGTGTGTATGCTATCTTACATCCATCACAAATGAAAAGGATGGCTTCTGCTAGTAGCACGTTTCAACACAAACTGATTCATCCACCAGTCGTGTACAGCTCACCAATATTTCTCGGTATTGTACAGCCATCCGTTCGCGCCAAGTAACCAAATACGAATGTTGATAGAAACAAGTCTGTAGCGGACCTATATTTAAAACTTTTCATCATTTAATTGTTCGGTTGGTGCACCATATTGACGGCTCTGGCCGAGATGAGCAGAAAATTTTCACCATTTTCGGTAGTTTTTGAAAGATTGTTTAAAACACAGTATTTTCGGTATTAATGCATGTTATACATACTCTAAATTTTAATACAGTAGGATTCCGTTTTTTGCAACAATTTTATTTTTTTCAGTTGCCAAAACCGGAACCGTGCCAAAAATGGAACCTTATTTTTAAAGTTTGAATTTTCAATTTACGACTTCAAAAATGTTTTAAGGATTTTTAATCATATGTGAAATGAAATGAGATGAAAGAAAAAATAAGTAATTCAATTTTATTCATGATTTTATCAAATTCAGACGTCGTACAGTGGGGCAAGCTTTCGACGCTCCAAACCTCTACCGCCCTGGGTATATATCCTGGAGGATTAGTGTCTTTAGCAAAGCATCTTAGATAGAAATGATCATTATTTTGACAACTTTGGTTTTGATCTAGATAAGTAGAAACTGATCTAGATCAGTTCTATCTTTTGATAGAGGTGTTTTATCAAAAAACTTTCTTCGGCAAAGTTGTTTGTTTTGATATTTCTAACACATGTACTGAAGACAATTATACTTTATAACCTATGTAGATGGCGCTACATGACATTTAAAAAAATACTCGAGAAAATGAATTTTAACATTTGTTTATGAAAAATATATCTAGAAATGAATGTTTTATTCCTAAATCTTCGAAAATTTAAAAAAATAAAAATGCTTAAAAAAGTGATAAATGTTATCATGACATTTTAAGGTTGTTTTCATCAAAAATATTAAAAAAATATGTTCCACAAAATTTGTAGTAACCCACGAAGCGGCCGCTGGAATTTTGTTTGTGACTGGTAAAAATCTTTAACTTTATAACCACGAAGAGAAAAAAGTGGGGCAAGGTGGGCCTTTTGCAGACAAATGAAATGAGGAAAAAAAATATATAATTCTAGTTAAATAGTTCCTACTTCGCTAGAGAATTTTTGAGTAAACTAAAATATATGCAAATATTTTTTTGTTTTCGAGTTCAAATATAATATTTCGAACTGAGAATAAATTTATCAAGTAATTTACAAAGTAATCTTATTTAAATCACTGCTGTGTCTAGTCCTTTCTACAGTTTTCCGAATTGTAGTTCAGTCATAAGGCTGTGATTATTCTTTGCAAGAAATGTTTATCAGTCAGTTGTCAAAATAATGCTCATTTTCATCCAAGATACTTTTCCGAAGACACAAATCCTTCAGGATACAGACCCAGGGCGCTAGAGGATTTGAGCGTCGAAAGTAGCATTCTGCCCACTGTGCCGTCCTGTAGAATTCTCACAATCTTCGCGCACTTCTCGAGTGTAATTCCTCTCGTTACGAATATGTAAAATAGCATTTAATTCGAATCGCTTTTCATCGGCCCACTGAACGTCAAAACTTGAACAATTCACTGAATGGTAGTGTTAATTTTGCTCCTGGGGCTGTTATGTCTTCTTTCTGAAAATTATTGAACAATTTTGTTTAAAAAACACAGCTCTTTTAAAAAATTAATAAATTTATTGCTTCTCCATAACTAACCCATCGTTGATCTTTCAAATGGAATTGATAGATTGAAAATCGAACTGCAATGCTTGAAGACATTTAGGTTTGAAGAAAACCATTTTTGTTGTAAAAATCACTTGCAACTTGTCCATATTATAGGGGAAAGTCGTCGGTTGCCGGCACTGGTCGGTTGTCGGCACCCCTATGTAGCTTTTGACAGAAACCAGATATGAATATTCTGATACATATTATTTGTGTTATATATTAGCGCGATCTTTTTGTGCCGATTGCTGAAGCAGACTTGAATGTTCTGTTCTACAACCAATATATTTTTTGAACAAGTGAAACTGTACTCAAAAGTTTTTTTTTATGATTTGCTTAGTGTTACAGAAAGAAGTAAATCGATCGAAAAAGTATGCGCATTGAATATTTACGATGTGAATTTATTCTATTTTGTGATTCAACGTTGAATGGCGTCGAAATGTTCGCCACAAGTTTTCTTTTGATCAGTTTTCAAAAAGTTCGATTAAGCCCGTACGATATTAATCCTGTTCTTCGGGGTTACCCTGTAGTTCCCCTCCCGTTTTGACTGATTTCTATCTGATCTGTCTGAAGCTTTGGAAAAAAAACTGGAGTGCCTGAAACTAACTCAATGGCAGTGAATGCGATCCGTCAGTGCATTAGCAGTGCGTAATATTCGCATTAGTTTTTCACATACACATATTGTGGGTCTGATGAAGAATGATGTTCATAATACCTTTGATGGGTATTGAACTGAATAAATTTCCTTTTCCATTTGAATCGCGATGATCATCATTCATATTTTTCCATTTTAATATTTTTTTAGGGTGCCGACAATCGACCACATTTTTCAAAATGGTAAACAGTTATCATTTTACTAAATTGTTAATAACTTTTTTTAAGTTGACAAATGAAATTAAATTCTTCGATATTCCCATATATTGTTTAATTGGAGTAATGTTGTGAGCCAAAAACAAAAGTGTTCCGACAACCGAACACATTCCCCTACATAAATAATGCATCTCTACACTTATTGTAATGAATAAATAAAACACGTTTAGTGTAAAATATAGGTAACCCTTAAATACATAACACTGTTTTAAAACAACATTGCAAAAAAACATATCAAAATTATCACAGTAATGTATTGAAGCTATGAGACAATTTTCACAATATTAAAAAAATTGATTTGCGCCTTTGAGGGTTAATATGACTCCCATGTTTGGAAATGAAGTCAAATGTGATATAAATTGATACAAAAAATATCTTTTGCACATTTCTAAAAGAGTTGTTATGACCAACAAAAATGTTGCCAAAAGCGGAACCCATTTGTTGCCAAAATCGGAGTGTGCCAAAAAGGGAGCATGCCAAAAACGGAACGTGCCAAAAACGGAATCACAGCCGATATTTTGAAACGGGCCCCCATATTGAAACGTTAGAAGTATTCTACTTAAAAAATGACGACAAAATTCTCGAGCTGCTTCTATTTTGTATGTATTAAATGTGTGGCTGACTTAGCATAAGGTCGAATCGATATTACAGATCCAGCCCTGAAAGCCGTTTGATGAGAAAAATAACAAAACCAATTCTTGTTTTCGTAATTAGTTGATTTCAACAGAAAAATAAAAAAAATGTAGCTAAACAAGCAAACTAGCCAAGATGCACATCTTACTGAAATAAAGAACTATTTTCATACACGCTGGGTAAAACGGTTATGTAGGTAGGTTGGTAGTTGTCTCAACGTGATACATTTGATTTAGTCTGGACCTGAGCCAGTAAACAAACAACGTAACTAGTTTATCATTAAAAATATTCTAAAATAATGAATGACTTTGATTTCCATTTTGTTTCAATACATATATACCGCTGAAGATTGAAAGTATTGTCAAAAATTGTCAGAACCTTTCTATTGAGGGTTTAGTTGATGCGCTAATGATTTTCCATCCCTTGAGATGCCAAATAAGATGTGGAATAAGTATGAAGTTTGTTTTGTAGTGCTGGCTGGCCAAATAGAACAAAAACAGAAATTATATCTCTCATCCGCAATGAAATTCACCATACCTTTTACCATATCGTCCCTTTTGAGACTGCAGTCCATAAAAAAATAATAATATGAGAAACCTTACATAATATTAAATTAACGTGTGCATTGCAGAGTTCCGGAGAATTACAACTATTCGATTCCATACGTTTAAGCGTCGAACAGTGGCACAAAACGTCAATCGAAATTAATCATCATTTTGCAATATCGTATATTGTATTTAACGAGGAACTAGTTTAAATCAACAATGAGGTTAGTTGAATTCCAATTGTTCGGGTACTGGTTGAAATCGGTAGTGTAACAGTATACGCGATTGTGTCCAGGCTGAAACAAACGTTACAAGCTGAGACAATCGTTTCATGCTTTAACGCGGGTTACCTTCGTGTACAGACTGAGGTTTACATCATCAAAACAACAGCGTTAGGTTACTGTTTTCAACAAAAACTCGCTTTACCCAAATATCAACTAGACGACTCAGTCAATACCATGCGTATTCCCCACGCACATTAAATGTCCAGTGTATTAGTTCCATTAGTTTTTGGTCAGTCCAAAGAAGAACCAGTTTAGTTGGTCAGTCCAAAGAAGAACCAGCTCGATTGGCATCACCCGGCGATTTCGTGCCATCAAATCAAAGAACATTTATAAATACATATGACTAAATATGCACAATTTTGAATACAATGAAATGAAGACTTCTTAGTTATTTGCAATAAAATAAGATCGGATAAAAAATATTTTTTAACCAGCGTGGTTCATTTCAAAGGCACTGTTGATGAATCACCTTATACAAATAGATGATCTGGTAGGCGCACAAACATAGCTGACCCGTTTGGACGTTGACTGTTGCAATCATTTCGTATCAACCCTGTATCTTATAGACAGACAATGTAAGACAACAAGATGTCGTTTCCGCGCAAAGTGATATTCATTTCATGTTTCAAGTAGTGATTTTGAATCCGGATATACAGAACGTTATACTGGAAAAGCGCAACCGCAACAACCCAACCACGGTACCATATCGTCGCTGTTGTGCTATCTTATGACAAGCGCCATTTAGCACATTTCGAGAAAAACGATTTTTAAAGTTTGAGATTGAATATCTTGAAACTTATAAATGGCATAAACAATCCAGAGAAGACAATTGATGCTTCTATCTATTCTGTATTAATCTCTCAAATATTACGAAGATCGGTTGACTATGTTGCGAGTTTTCACTATAAATGTAAATAAAAGTCGCACTCACACGTGTCATAGGTGTGTATTGATGACAAAATTTGTATGGCGTGTCATACTCGTGCATGGAAAATTTTCCATAGAAAAAAATCATCACTTTTTAACTTTTATTCATATCTTTGGGTTCATATGGTCTATAAACATGCGGTGAAATGCATTTTAAAGGAAATGAGTCAGGGAATCTAGAAAAAAAATGTTATTCTTGAATACAGTGTTGCCAAATATCTTTTATTTCCAGTTCAAAACTAAAACTGTGTTTTTCTCACAACTCGAATAATTTTTTTTCGAAAATGTTTATGCCATTGTGTTCCTCAGACATTTTCACACATAAAACCGTCTAAAACTTCAATATAACTTGAGCCAATCCCTAGATATAGTTATTTGAAGCAAAAAACTCGTAATTTCTCATTATGTTTCTATCTATATCTAAGTAACCAAGTAGAATTTCTAAATTCTGAAAACGCCACTTTGTAGAGATTTTTCAAACAAGTAATGTGGCATATCTAACTCAGTTTACCCCAAAATGGCGTTTGTCATAAGATAGCACAACAGCGACGATATGTCTTCGGAGGAAACAAGCAATCCAAACCAAACCAGTCCGTTGTTCAAACCAAAGTCGCTTGTAGCACAGCCAAGAAACATTGGCAATTAATTGCAATTCATTTAACCGCTTTGTTGTGAAATTGCTTATCTTACCTCTTGCTCCGGATTCTCTAGTAGCGGTTCATTTACTGCATATCGCCTCATTTCTTGTTAATAAAAACCTATAGAAGAAAGAAATTCCAATAATAGACTCCAATAGCTCCCGTATTCAAACAAAATAGATTGTATCAATCACCCAGTTGAAAGAATGTTGACTTTTACCAGCCTACGAAGCGGACAAGAGAGATAGAGAGAGAGGGAAAGAGTGAACCAAAGAAAATTCTGCATCCGATGATCAATCGATCGATTTTCAATCCCTATCGATCGGTTTCGCTTCGTCGATCCATTTAGCGGTATGGCGAGAGCACGATGAACGGCCACAATCTCCTGGATCCAATCCGGCGAGTCATCTTGATAATGATGTTACCGCTCAACCATTCCCTACCCGTGCGCCGAAGATCCCGGACTCGGTGTATCACTCTGCTTCGGTTGGTGTTGAACAAAAATTTTAATGATTATTAGTTTAGTACGAAAAAAAACGAGCACCCGGCTGCTTTGGCTTCTGCTGCTCTAATGTAATATAGATTTGTTTTGCCTTTGTTGTGCGGGGCGAGCAGGTTTTCCACAAGTCAGCGAAAATGTTGAAAGCCTATCTTAGAAGGTATGAATACAATGTACAAAGCTTTGAATTCGTTTCGCACGTTTCATCTCGCGCAGTCGACGACGGGCGGTGGTCGAACTGGCGCCGCTCCCTTCGGTGATTGGGTGTAAAGAAGGACTGCGACGACGACGGCGACGAACCCTCGGATAGCTGGGATTTATTCAATAGCAGGCAATGAAAAGAGGCTGAGCCGTTTTTAATCGAATTGAATTGAGATGAAAATGCAATTTTTGGGCCTGGCTTGCACCGCTTTGTAATGCGATGATAATTCGAAAAGAAAACATACCAGCAATGATTTCACGGTATCTGGTTAACTGTAGAAGAAGTTTGCTTATCGGGCATTTGGCTGGTGCTTGCTTCTAGGTTTATGAACTGATGATTTTTTAATTCTTCATATCACTAAATTGAGTTACAGTTGTTGACAAAACCCGCGCTAGGAAGCTCTGCACAAACATACAGATACAGTTGTTGTGTCATGAATGACGAAACATACTTAAATAGCATAAATGAGCAGGTAATCTTTCAATATTTCACAATACGTAAACATAATGAATAAATCAAAATGTATTTTTGATTTGTTACCTCTTGTTGCTGCAATTTGCTGCTGCGTGTTGAGATTCTTTTCCTTGGCGGTGAAGCGTTAGCTGCATTGTCGTACTACTTTCATGCTGTTCGCGGTCGTTTGTTGTAGTCTGTGTCAATTATGGATCGCTATTATGTGTTCGTCTTTTTCGGCATTCGTTTCATTGTTTTTGTTGCTAGTTGTTGGTTTAGAGATACAAAACACGATCTGCTATTATTTTTTAAATCAAAACTTTTTGAGCGATTTAATGGAATGTTACTTTTCACCATCAAACAACAGATTACTAGTATTTGCACTACGACATATAGTCTACATCAGTATTCATATCAGTCTAAATGACTGATATGAACACTGAAGAAGACTGTACGTCATAGTCAAAATACTGTTTTTCATTATCATTTTAGTGTAATTAAACGGATGACATTTATACTAAGAGGGTTCATCATAGACGCAATCTTTGATGAATGGGCATTTGATGATGCTTGATCCGCAGATGTTGGTGTTTGCAGCTGCTTTTGTCGGTTTATCGAAAGGCGGCTGTGTACTGGTTTTAGTTGGATTTGTTGGATTTTCCTTAACAGTTTCTGCACAAGTTGGCTTGGTCACAGACATTCTCACCACACGAACACCTTTAGGCGCTCCCGGAAAAAAGTTCCTCCATGTATTGTTTGTAACGGAGTCTACTTCTCCGAATCTGTGCATGTATTTTTTAATCACACCGTAAGGAGTATGCATATTGGCGAAATTGCCTAAAAACCTGGCCAAATGTCCAAAATTGCATGGTAGTACTTTGGGTTCTAGTACATATATACAGGGCCGTAGAGAGAAAATACGGGCCCGAGGGGTCCAACGTACTATACATTGCCACCACTATACATTGCCCGAGTATTGAAAAGTTAAAGTTTGAAATCCATTGGATTTCACTGATATTATGTATACATTGAAAATTTATTGTTAAGTACCAGTTTTTTGCTTTAGTTGTTTGTAATGCCAATAGCAGGAAAAAGGTAGGGCTGTTAATACTTTGGAATATTTTAAATACGACGAATTTCGCGACAACATGAGAACTTTGTTACAAGAAGCCACTTTGCATACTTTGATTTTCCAAAAATAATCTAGGCTGTCTTTTGAAAAGGGTCAAACTTTTTTTACCATTTTTTTCAAACGGCTATAGTCTAAAAATGACAAATCCTGCAAAAAATCTTGTAGGAGTGATTTTCACAAAATTAGTCAAATTTTTGAATAAAAATGTTGAAAAAATTCTTCATCAGCTCCTACACTGAAAGCAATCGATTTTAAAAATGTAAAGTCAATTTACAAAAAAAGCCATCTTTGATTTGGATGAAATTTTGTTCCAAGATAAGTAATTATGTTCCCTACTTACCGGCAAAAAATCAAATTCGACACTTTCGAAACGAAAGGTAATTTGAAAAAAAATTTTTACTTGTCCAAACTGATTTTTTGTGTATTTTTATTCAGGGTCCATGGCCCAGTGACCAGAACCCTGAATCCCGAGGTGAGAACCCAGACTCCAGATTCATAGCCCAGAGTCCCGAGGAGAGAAACAAGAATCCAGAGTCGCGAGTCCTTAACCCAAAATACTGGAAAATCAAAGTATGCAAAGTGATTTTTTGTGACAAAGTCTTCATGCACAGAAAGTATCATTAAAATCTGAGAGGGTGTTGCTAACTCTGAATACGATGTAGCGCGAAATTCGTCATACATCTTCGAAAGTTTTGGTAACTTTGAAAATAGACATTTTTGTTAATAGTATTAGTAAAAGTAAAGAAATGAAAAAATTGAAAATGTAGTAATTACAAAAACTAAAAATAATATCTAAACGGAGATCAATTAAGAAACAATGGGAAAACTGAATATTGAAACAATGAGCAAAAAATACTAAAAATATAAAATTCAACCAAATAAACAAAGTAACATCAATTGGGCCATTAAGCTATATATAGTTTTCCATTCCATACGATAAATTTTAGGTCCAATATACATAATATAACATGATTTAAAAAAAAAATTCGTTGTTATGCGAAAAAACGATTTTTTTGCTTTTTAAAATAAATCTTATGTAAACATAGACAACCATACATAGGAAAACTGCGGTTGTTTACATCTGCCTAACAAGACAACACCCAAAATGAAAAAAACTATATGCATTGAATGGTGTTTATGTCAAATAAAAATAACCCTGCGGGAAAACCGGGACAACATGTATTCATTTTTTCTGACATGGCATCATTTGTCGTGAAATTCGATATGTCAAACGCTTCTGCTAGTGTCAAATCGAGACTGTCAAAATATTTCTTTATTTTAGATTTAAATTTTATTTTCACATTTCCTGAGTTGGAAAAAACATTGTGATCACGAAAATCAGCTTTATTGATGTATGTAATAAAAAAAAGATTGTTTTCTCATTTAATGATCCAATTGTCAAAAAATGTATAATCGAAAAAAACCAGAACAGAACCTATAAAAATTGATAAAAGAAATCAGGAAACTAGAAAATCAAATAGGGATCTGTAGGGGTGTGCGTGTTACGGTATTTTCTGATGCAGATTAGTACTGTGAGTTAATATCTCAATCCTTTTTCCGTTTTTAAGCCCGAAACTAAAAATCCGTAAAAGTAGAAAATTTTGAGAATCAATAGAATGAAAAAAAAACTACTAAAAAGAATACAAACATTAATATAAAACTGAGAAACTCGATAAACCCTAAATAATAAAATATATTTAACATTAAAAACAAGAAACATTTAAAGCAATAGAAAAAGTGAATGAAACGATAAGATGCATAAAATTGAAGGAATAGATAAAATAAAATAACCATGGAGAAATTGACAAAACAATTGAACCGGAAAATATTGGGAAATTGGAATAATGAAAGAAATTGACAAATATGGATTGAATTTAATAATGAAAAAAACATTAGAAATGAAATTTTAAATAAATTATAACAACGGACTAAATGTAAAACGAAGAAAGAGTGCGCATAATGGCAAAAAACATAAATTAAATGTTTTATGGGAAAATAAAAAAAACAAAGAAATAACAAAATTATAGGAAAATGGTAAACAGAAAAAGTGCTTTCCAAATAGGTTGAATGGAAAAAAATAATAATAATGAACAAAATGAAAGATGAAGGAAAACTTGTAAAAAATATATAAAATTATGTTAAACGGAAAGCTAAAAACTAGAATACATGGAACAGAATACGAGAAAGATAAATAATGGGACAATAAGACAAACTGGGATGAATTAAAAAAAAAAAAGAATAATGCTTTTATAAATGCAAAAAATTGATAAAAAAAAGATAATAGATAAAGGGTACGATAAGAGCAAATGGAGTAAATTTTAGAAATTGGATGGAATGACAAAAAACAAGTTAAAAGGCAGGGTATTAAAATATGAAACAGAAAAGATAAAATAAAGAAATTATGGTGTATCTCGAAAAATTGCAAATAAAATGGAATACCAGAGAAATGACTATAAATAAAAGTAAGTGGTAGGGATAAAAATGGAAAAAATGCAAAAATGAAGAACATGAAAAGATGGATAAAATTTAAATATAGTAACAATGGAAATACATAAAAAAGGCAGAATGAAAAAATTTCAGAAACACAAAAAAATCTACAACTTGAAGAAAAAAAATATATTAATGAAATTTAAACAAAATAAAAAAATGGAAAAAATAGCGAAACATGTATCAAATTTCAAATAAGGGTTGTGGTTGGATTTAATGCTATGCTGGTTACGAAAACATTCATAGTCCTATAAAAAACATGAATTTCCCGTTATTTTTGTTGGTGTGTTACATATTACAAGAATGTTGTAACTGATTGCTAATAATCGTTACGTTCAGGAAGCGAAAGAAATTGACGTTCAAAATCTCACGCTCCTCCAGCCACCTAAATTCTAAACTGGCTTATATATTTAAAGGTTAAATAATATATATATCAAAATTATTTCATAATGATATATATTATGGCTTTCCGATGAATTTTGACCCAACGAACGTGATTATTCTTTTTTCTCATTCACATTTTTTCTCAAACACGCGTTTTCGAGATTTCGAACTCTGAATAACGGTTTTGCCATGCACTCAATTCAAAGACTGTAAAATTTTCTTCAAGCAAAAGATTTTCACAAGTTGAAGATTTTGAGCATTTTACTAACCAGGGAATAGATTTCAAGAGACACATGGGTATGCGCTGAATTCAATTATAATTTCGAATTAAAGTGATTACTCGCTGTGAAGGATAGCCCAAGCTTTGCTCTACTCCACAGGAAACTAACACGGGGCGTACAATCAAACTTCAGTGTCTTTCGAGAATCGTAATGAGGAGCATATACTTCGTTGATCTATGGAAGCGAAGATCCTGTGAGGTGAAGTGAAACTGAACCCTTTTTGAAACTTTTTGAATATACTGGCCAACACCGACAGGGTCCCCTTTGATTAGAGCTTGCAACCCAAGAATGATTTTTATAATGACTGTGCTGAACGATTTATAAAATGTTGCTGAGAGTTCCTGGTGAAGAAAAGGGTAACGCAAAATTACAAAAGAATCCACTGGATTCTTCCAGTCGAAAACCGAATAACCTGAACAAAAACCCGGAATTCGCTTCCAAAAACCGGTGGGGCAACCCTAAACAGAAGGTTGGGAAGTTTTCTTTTTCTTTCTAATAATTACTTTCGAAAATAATCCAGCTGTTACGAAGATAGGAAATTTATTGAATCAAAAAAATCGATTTCATATTGGAGAAATTTGAAAACAACCTTATGATTTCTAATCAAACCATTTAATCCTTTTAACCCCAACAAGTCTGAATTTATTTTTGTTCCGATTATAGAATTTTAATCTTAGAGTCATTCGCTTCTTCATTCATGTAAGAAAATTTTCTATAATAAAAACTGTGTACCCAGGTGAGCTGTGTACATGGCAATATGCAGTAGTTTAGAATTTTCGCTATTGTAGTCACATCATACACAAGATATTGAATTTTTAATTGCATTCCCGAAATTTTTTTGTCCAAATTTTAGTTTCTGTTAAAAATCCGGGCCCACGGGGAAACACCCCCCCCCCCCCCTCTCGGCGGCCATGCATATATATCTGTAAGCTCTACGGCGTAGTACGCTCTTGTTACACCAGACTAACTTTTAAACCGGATCACGAAAACTGTTGGGAACATGTGATGGCATCATCACAGTTCCTCGATGGCGGAGTGGTTAACGCACCCAACTAGAGACTGGGAGGGAGATCGCAGGTTCGATTCCTGCTTGAGGACATATCTTTTCTCGGTGTTTCCAATAAAAAGGTGAATTTTCACCGTTTCTTCATTCTCACCGTTTCCGGTCATTCTTTCTCTGTCTGTTTTCCAGTGGACACGTTCATAAAAATCCTTTAGATATACCTACCTACACATTTGCCTTAAACATTGAACCCAACCCCAAGCGCACAAAGTAAAATGAGTCAACGCTGATGATGATGGAATGAACAAGCGCAGTCGCGTCTTTGACGACACTGGGTAGCGTACCTCCACAGCCAGTGAAACGGACTTGTAGCTCAGCTACACTGGCAGTGAAAATACACAGCGCAGTGATCTGCTCCGCCAGCCGTTCAACAGGCAACTGAGCTCGTCCGGCCAAATCCGTTCTTTAAGTAGTCGATGATGACGTCATTCATGGAAGCGTAGCGCGCTAGGTACACAAATCTGTCGTGCCGGACTTGAGAAGCGCTATCTTCTGTGTGTAAATGTGCGATATTTTGACTAGGTTGTACATTTTTAATGCCATGAAATTAAAAATCTTTGGGTTTATCTATTGGAATTAATTCTTAGAAGTATTGCGCGGCGATATGCGCAAAAAAATGAAAATTTATCGTGAGATGGCTGAATTATATGAATTATATGCGTCTAAATTGGACCACTCTTCGTTGCATACCATTTTTGTAGAATTTGCAAAGTGCACCCCTATATCGAAAATAAAGACGTAGTCCTACGTAAAAAAAATATTTCTGACCAATAATTCATTGGTAACACGCAACGTTACTGTTGCAGCAGTTACTGTGCGCAAATTATACTTGCGAGCTATTTTTTGGAAAAACTATAAAAAATAAACAATAAAACAATAAAAATCAGCCAAAATGAGAACGTTTTTTCAAAATTAAATTAAGTTAATTGAATAAATAACTAAAAACGATTATATAATACTGATTGTTACTTACGTAGTAAAACAACCAGTATTTAAACTGGTATCGTCACATTTCCACTGACAACACGAAACCTGATGCAACGCTAACGGCAACCGTACACTGGGGTATAAATGTACCCCACGCCAACTTTGACACCAGCTTTCACGAAGGCTATAGACGAACTGGCTATACCACCTTTTTCTACTCTTACTAGGAACTTTAAATTGAATTATGGTTAGGGTCCCAGGTTGGTAAATGCCGAATTCTCATCTTCACACGGCTCCAAAGAAGGCGGGTACATTTGTACCCCAGTGCAAAGTTCTAGTTGAAAATTTTCGGCAGGGTCCGGACCCCCCGGATCTTCCTGCTTGATCCGCCGCTGGTTTTAAGCGATGTTTAAGTGTCAGTGTGCAGAAAAACATCAGTTTTAATTTCAACCTGTTCTACTCACTTTTCTTCCATCTTCAAGAAAGTCAGTCATATGATGATGATCATATTTTAATTCATCATATAATATCGATTTTAACATTAAGTTGAGGTTAAATTAACCACTTTCCAAATTTTGCTCGCTTCCCCTTTCGAAGGACATACCATATGGATTATGTATACGTCAACACCATTTAGCTTCAGACCTCTACCAAATCGGCACAATAAGTTTCGTGAGTGCAAGTGATTTAACTTTTCCTTCCAACTTATTCGGCATGTTATACCTACGACGGCAGGCTGTACCACAGCGCTACCATACCCAAGTGTTGTGTACCACGTGAATGATTTTTTTGCCACCCATGTTGCAATGTGAAAGGGTAAAGCAGCACTAAGCTGGCTAGGGAAATGCCAAATCAATTCATAAATATACACAAAACTGGGGTCCTCGGGACTCAGTGTGCTGCCTTTCAGTTTCAATTTTCCTATTGATTTATCACATTTGCGTCCGTGTTCGTTCAGTGGTTAGTCAGCGCATGCATATCGGATTGATGCAGTCGGTGGTAGGAAAAAGCAATGAAAAGTTACTGAAATGTAGCATAAAACGAATTTGTACCAACCATATATGACGTTTGATAATATGATAGCCTAGTGCACATATGTCAAAATTTGGTAAAATAAATGAAAGCAATCTTTTCCAATACTTTACGAACCGTGCTAGCTTTATGAGAGTTAGGGGTCGGGTATGAATGTTAATAAGTATAGAAAGGAAAAAAGTGGCATTTTCTTAACCACATTTGGCTGCTAAATGGAGGAAGAAAATGATAAATAGTGTTTCAATCAAACGTTTCATTTCACGTTCGATTTGATGTAATTCAATTTCTTTTGCGCCCTAACCAGCGGCAGGTGTTTGGCTCGGTGCCCGGCAGTAATCGATCAAAATCGTGTGGAAATGATTGAAATCAGCGCTAACCTAGCGTGAAATATGCATTTTGTTGATGGGAATTGTGTCGGTGGTTCGTGATAGTAATACTATTTCTATTTCGACGCCTGTCAATCCACAGTAAATGAAAACAAAGCGGATCACGATGAAAGCTAAGCAGTTTGCGAGCTATTAGGTATATTGATAAACTATTGATTGTGTTTTTCATTGGTGGTCAGAGATTAGGGTAAAATTTCTCACGATAATAAACGATGTTTCACAAGATGAATCCAATTACTATTCTCACTCAGTTCGATTTATGTCCCGCTGAGAGTTTCGCAGTTTTAAATTCAATTTTGATCTCACAGGACCCCGTCAACCATCACTCCAGCTGCTCGCAGTGATGTGCAAATATTTGCCTATGAAACTGCGAATCCATGGTAGGGAACGTAAATTTACAACCATACCTGGACATTAACCATTCCACCAATTCTCACCATGTTTTAAAACCTCTTAAACGATTCAGTCCGTTCAAATGTAGATGTACGGTTGTAGACTGACTGATGTAGATAGTTGAATGCGTCAACTGAACGGATCAAGCGATCACGACCACCCACCAAGCCAACAAGGGCTCGAAACGAGTGAATCACTATTTCTTATTCTGCTATTTATGCTTGTTTCAGACATGAGCGAATGTATCGAAAAGTTAGTTTGTATGGATTACAGGAGGAATGATTCATCAGATTTTTCGAACGTTAAAATCAAAAATTAATGCCAAAAATACGCTATTTCTAGAAAACCGCGGAGAAAGGGTACGGAAAATCAAATAGAGGGTACACTTATGTAAATCGGAAATCTTTGTTGGCTCATTGATTTCAGTGTTTAAAATTCTCATATCCATTAAATGAACGATGAAACTCACTGGATTCACCTTCGTCTTTTCGCTGCCTCCTTTGTTACTAAATACATACAAAGCAAAACAAAAAAGACAAAGTCGACTTCTACTTTCGATTCTACGGAAGCGAGTGGCAGAAGTAGCGACTTTCGTTTTCCTAAGACAATACGAAAAAATTCAATCTCGTTTTAATTTTAAAATAAGCAATTTTTATTTTCAATTTCATTTTCATGAAATTATTGCAATGTGCAACATAAAACTGCAACTAGAACGCCGCAAACACGGCAAATATGCACAGCAATAGTGATTCAATCTTCCAATATCATCGCTAGTTCGTAATTCCACGAAATCGAACAACGACAAGTAAATATTGTTAATAGTTCATTTTCAATATCGAAGGGACAAATGTCGCTCTCAATCTCAAAGCGAAAACGAGTGTGTGGAGGAAATAACGAAACTGAATTTACACGCACGCTTTGCCGTAGGCCGTTGTCTCATTTTTGTTTTAGCAATTTTCTGATGGCTTAGAAAGCAGCGTCGCTCTCTTGTTAATTTCGTCTGATTTTGGTTAATGGAAAAACATTTTCCGACTCTTACCAGAATAGCGAGTTGCACTTTTCCAGGTATTACAGTGACGAAATAGTCCTTAGCTCCGCCATTTTGTGCAGTTTTTAAGGAACATTTTTACCTAAGCTTTTCAAATGTGTTCGAAAATATAAATAAATTTTAAGATAACTGGGACTTCTCTTTCCCTTTCCAACAATCACAAAAAAAGCTTTTGTCTCCTAAAGCAGTTTACAGCCTTATGAGTACCTAGTAATTTAGGACACTTTTTAACATAAACTACCCAAACAAACGAGGGATGATAAACGATTCACCATATTTTGGAAGAAACTGTTAAAATTATTAACAAACTACCTCAAATTTGGCGTAGTATGATGCAATGAAAATATATATATCCTCAAAAATAATCCTTAAGTAGATAGTATTCGGAGAAATTTCTTGTGGACGAGTTAATAATGAATTTGTTTCCAGGTACTTAAAGTTATTTATTCCGCTTTTTTATTTTCCGAAATATGTTCCAGATTAATCAGAGGATTATAAAAAAAATGAAGACTAGCTGTCAGAAGACTCTGGCAAATGAAATTTTGCGCACTGATAAGTCGCCAAGGTACATCCAGCCAACTTAAACTTGTTCGGTGGTTATTTCTAGCATTGGTGGAGAGGAAAATGAAATAGGTACAAAATATGTCCTGATATCATTTTTTCCGTTTTATCAAAATTAAATTCGGCTGTTATATTTAAACGGACTATCACTATAATGAACAATAAATAACATGCTATATCATGTAAAACGTACAAGATAAGTACTTAGTGTCTTCAACAAAGTTATTCGCAAAAGAAAAAAGCTATAAATTTGCTGAAGACTATTACTTAAAAGAGAATTAAAGATAAGATCTCACTTAATAATTAATCTGTGAAAACACAATATCCAAAGAAAGACCATACTATATCCAATAAATTCTCCGAAGATGCCATTGACCTCAGCTTAGCCGTTTTGGCGTTAATAGTTGATTGCATGTTTTTGGTCTTATTTCTAGATATTGGAGAACAGTAATAATCCGTCGTCCGTCTTTAGAATAAAGCCACAAGGTGGCAGCTAACATGGCTGCCGTCGTTTCTGCTTCTTCTTTTTATTTCATCATCAAAATCAAAACATTGCATTGGCGCGCAAGACCAAATCTTTGGTAACTTGAATGTCTTATCTCAGATTGCTGAAAAATTGTATCACTGCATGCAGGCATGTTAGCACAAGCTGATAAATAGATTCTCTTCACGAAATTTTGATTCGTTTGGGAAATTTGTACCTTTTTATTTTTCAAAACAAATGGAACATGTGGTGCAAAAATTAGTCAACTGATTGCTGAGCGATATCGGTATAGTGCTTTCTAGCCGCACACAGATGCTGAACGTAACCCGAACATAGCCGAACATAACCGAACCTT
Source organism: Topomyia yanbarensis (assembly GCF_030247195.1). Classification (NCBI taxonomy): domain Eukaryota; kingdom Metazoa; phylum Arthropoda; class Insecta; order Diptera; family Culicidae; genus Topomyia; species Topomyia yanbarensis. Next base: position 92,426,702 of record NC_080671.1, read on the forward strand.
TGTTGTGATTTTGGCATCGCTTCACCTTAACGATAAATTTTTCTTTTAATAATAGTACGATTTCAAACAACTATAGCTCCTTCCAAAGGTATTCGTAGAAGCACTCTGAAAATATTTAAAGTGTTTAACTATGTTGTCTATTTCTACAGTTATGTTAAAAAACTGAAGACATTCAAACATCTTGGAAACTAAACATCAGAATCAAAACCAAATTAATAGTGTTCTGTCTGGGTTTAGGCCTTTTATTTGTAATTGGTTTGTATAAAAACACTGTTTGGACACTGTCCCAAATCGTCGAGCTGAATCGATTGGTATATAAGGCTCGGCCCTCCGGGCCTAGGTAACAATTTTGAAAGTTTGAGCGAATTCTATACATTTTTTTCTAAAAGAAATGTAATAAAAACATTGTCACTAAGTGTTCATTTCACCACTCCAACATTTTCATCTTACCCACACGCTATAAACATGTCTCATTTTTAGACATGTTCTAAAGTCAAGAATAATTGTCGAAAAAATGCGTTAATGTCGAAGCATTTTCACCAATTATGTTCAAAACATGTCTAAAAAGAAGCATATAAGGTGATTGTAGTATCTCAATCACTAAACACTCAGAAAAAATGACTTTGCTTAACATGTTAATTTTACCACCAATTTCCCTATTTTGTAATGGGAAGAAGAGATTGCTAGAAAAACTTCATCGATTTTCGTGCGTAGGTCTCGTACGTTCTAGTAATAAATCGTTAGTTTACCATTCATGTCTGCGTCGAGACTGAATTCCTCAAATTCCTCCACATCATTCCAAAGATGATCGTCCGATTACCCGTACGCCTGAGAGTTTTCATTGTTTGAGAGACGAGCAGTACCATTCGAAACTTCCGCAGGACATCTACCGATTCTAATGCTACCTGTCGGAGTAACACTGATGCATGCTGATGGAAAAACGCTGAATGCCAGAAGGATTCTTCTCCGCAGTTATCCTGATGATTGGCCGTTGGATTTTTGAATTGCTCACAACTTCGCACAAGTAGATGTTCTACAGACCAAGTGCTTTTGGACAAACCCCTATCCCTGAACGATTTGTTAACGCCAACTTTGAAGGTAATGAAGCTCAGAGATGAGAGATCATTGTCCTGTAGAATTAGACAAACTATTCTCGGTTGCAGATCCTTCCCCAGACAATCTTTCACAAGTGTAGAAACTTTATTATCCGTCGTGCTGGGGTCGAATGCAGACAAGTAGACCCATAACAGCTCCTCAGATTGAGAGATTGTGAGCTTGTGCGACCACTCCTGGGCTACTCCGTTATCAATCTGGATTAGCTGAAGTTGCACAGGGAATCAGTAGATAATTATGCTTGGGAGTAGCGAAACATTTTACAATGGTAATCCTAAAGTGTTTATTGATCAATGCATAAGTCGGCCAGGCCCGAACGTAGATCACGGATAGAAAGGGAAGGAATGTTAGTCCGATACTTGCTTTTGCTAGATGTATATACACAGAAAAAAATATTTTGTAATTTTAAGTTTATTTTCATGCACATATTTGGAGCATGAATATAGAGGTAAAATTAATTTCCGCCACAAATACACACGACTTGTCGTGCTTTCTTCGCCGAATTTTATTATAATTATACACGTGGATTGAAAATTACAGTTTCTTTAAACGGAAAACCAATGCAATTCAATGTATTTTTACTCGAATACTGCTGTAAAATGAATGACATGTAATATTACACGAATGAAAGTGTAAAATTGTATGCTGTTTGATGCTCCAATTGATTTTAACGTAATTTTCAATCAAATTTTTGATTCAATCTTTGTATGTTTACATTCGTATTGATTTACATGTCGTTTAAATTTCATTATTTTTTGGTGTGTAGTGCACTCCACAAGTATCACGGAAGGAGGATATTTGTTAGTAAGTATAGGGGTCATCCCATTTCTGCTACAAAGCCAAAGACTGACACCAGCGAGGTAAATTCCACTATCTGGACTAGATATCGACCCATCAACTCATGGACCGGGGATCAACGGATTTACTCCCCTTCCGAAGGAAGACGTGACCACAGATTTTTTCACCTCAGACCTCGGCTGGGATTGAACCCAGAGCAACTGGGATGGGTGGCGGTCACGCTTACCACTCAACCACCGGCGTCGTCAGTAGACCCATAACAGCTCCTCAGGTGGTGAAACTGTTTTTATTGTTTCAAACGCAGTTTTAGCTCCACGAATATTAGTGATTTTTGTTTTGAGCGGATCATCCTCGCGCTTGTGCTTAGGAGCTTTTGGAACAGGATTATATGCAGCGGGGAACGGGCATTGCGTAGTTGTTAAATCGATTGCCTTGTACGCAGCTTGCCAGGTTTCGATTCCTAACCCCGCACATAGGGTTAGAGATTTTTCCAAAAGAGATTTCTCTAACCCGAAAAGAGGCGAATGACCCTAAGATAAAAACCTGTATAATCAAAATAAATAACAAATTGTATGCAGCAATCCTTTTCCATGGTGTATTTACAGTGCAGGAGATAGCGGTTTTGTGTCGACTTTAACCGAGAGAGCTTATACGACATCTTTTAAATCAGCTATGTCATCCTATAAAGCTTTCAGAGGATTTTCGTCGGGCATTGTGCTTGTTGCCACAACTCGAAACCTTTCTACGCATATTATCATTACAAAACAAGTCAGTGACGGGTACACATCCAGAATAAACTTCGTGGGTGGGTTCCCGGGACGTCTCGAATATCATAATCTTGACAGATACCATGTGGAACAAATTTCCAAACACACAACAGGTGGGTTCGTGCAGAATCATTATCGACCTTCGAGTAGTTGGTACAAGCCATACTTTCGAGCGAAGAAATAACGCCTACTGGGCAGTGTTACGAAATTTCAAAATCAGTTACCTATTTCTGCTTGCATTTACCAAAACCGACATTCAGATTCAACGCCTCCCTCATTCACTTTCCAACTGACTGAAATTTCATGCAGAATCGAATGCTTGAGTGCAGAGGAAATATAAATTCATTCACCAACCAAAGCATTCTTTTGTTATTATGTCGACAGTTTGAAGGCAGAAGTTACACTGATAATATAAATTCGTAAATATAATTAAATCGATCATGCAATGTACGAATTCATTCGTTGTTTTCTGCAACGAAGTATTTTCGTGCATTGTAAATAATAGGTTTCATTCATTTCATGAACAAGAATAGCCGCTTGCTGAACGAAAGCTTTCGTAAATTTTACACATTTAATGTACACTGCACGAATGTTATCGTTGGTAACGACATTATTTTTCTTGAATGAAACGAAATGTCTTGTGTATTTTAAAAAGCGGTTGTGTTTATTACGAACGATTTCGTTGGTCGCACGAACTTATTTCGTTTATTTAAGAAAAGTTTGCGTATTTATTAGCATGTTATTGTTTTCAGTCGATCTTTTGGGATCGATGTTTGACAACATCGATTTTTTTTTAGTTTAAAAAAAATCGATATGGCCAAATCGATTTTATTGTGATACGAAGAAATGACTGCTTGATGAACGAAAGTTTTCGTAAATTTCACTTATTTAGTTTACATTGCACGAATGTTATCGTTAATAACAACATTATTCATCATGAATGAATCGTAATGTTTCGTTTATTTTAATAAACGTTTATATATATTACGAACGATTTCATTGCTCACACGAATTTATTTGGTTCATCTTAGGAAAGTTTTCGTATTCATTAGCATATTATTTTTTCAATCGATAATTAAGATCGATGTTTAACAACAACGATTTTTTAACTAACTAAAAGGATTGATCTGGAAAAATCGATTTTATTTCAACCTGTTCACCTCTATTGGGGACTAGAAAGATTGTGGTGTGATGATGAACGCTTGATGAACAAAAGTTTTCGTAAATTTTACATATTTAGTGTACATTGCAGGAATATTATCGTTGATAACGAAGTTATTTTTCATAAATGAAACGAAATGATTCGTTTATTTCCATAAATATTTATGTATATGATGAACGATTTCGTTGGTCGCATGAATTTATTTCGCTTATCTTAAAAAGTTTTCGTATTTATTAGCCTCTTATTGCCTTCAGTCGATCTTTTGTTTGATAACATCGATTTTTTTTTATTTAAAAAAATCGATGTGGCCCAATCGATTTTCTTGTGGTACGAAGAAATGGCCGCTTGATGAACGAAAGTTTTCGTAAATTTTACTTATTTATGCACGAATGTAATCGTTGATAACGACATTATTTTTCGTGAATGAATCGAAATGTTTCGTTTATTTTAATAAACATTTATGTATATTACAAACGATTTGGTCGCATTCGATCCTTTAGAATCGATATTTGACAGCAGTGATTTTTTTTAATTAAAGGGATCGATCTGGCAAATTCGATTCTATTTCAACCTGCTTACCATTGTTGAGGACTAGAAAGATTGTGTTGTGAAGAAATGGCCGCTTGATGAACGAAAGTTTTCGTAACTTTTACTTATTTGGTGTACAGTGCACGAATGTTATCGTTGATAACAACATCATTTTTCGTGAATAAAACGAAATGTTTCGTTTATTTTAATAAACGTATATGTATATTACGAACGATTTCGTTGGTCGCACGAATTATTTTCGTTCATCTTAGAAAAGTTTTCGTATTTATTATCTTCTTTTTTTCATTCGATCTTTTGGGATCGATGTTTGACAACACCGGTTTAATAAAAGACACAGATCGATTTTATTGTGGTATGAAGAAATGGCCGCTTTATGAACGAAACTTTTTGTAAATGTTACTAATTTAGTGTACATTGCACGAATGTCGTCGTTGAAAACGACATTATTTTTCATGAATGAAACGAAATGTTTCGCTTATTTTAATACACATTTGTGTATATTACGAACAATCTCGTTGGTCGCACGAATTCATTTCGTTCATCTAAGAGAATTTTTCGTATTTAATAGCGTATTATTTTGACATTGCTCCTGCAGAGAAAATCTCAAACTTATTCATACAAAACCAACGAGCAGTTCGCGATGGCTCAACTGAATCCGTACTGCTCCGGATTCTGGATCAAATGGAAGCGAAAGAGGTTTAGGAAATCTTCCTGAAATCGGTGGACACGGATACGGCTACTAAATAGTTAGACCGAGACCGTCGTGAAGATCAACGATTATCTGACGTATAGCAACAATGACTCCATATTCTACCTCTTTTGAAACTCCTTTGACGTTGACGGTTTGACGAAAGGTGCTCGTAAATATAATAAAGACTTTCGTATATAGCAGCGAACAATTCGTTTGCTTAATGAATTTCACTAAAAACTCGTAATGAAAAATAAAAGTGTTTCAATAGAACTACGAACGATTAATTATATATAATTACGAAAAATTCGTATATTTTATGAAAAATTTCTGTGCGAATCTAATTCCTAGCAATTTACGAATATATTCTATCAGTGTAACCCCTACGTTGATTTTTTGAGATTATTTTTCAATTAAGGGGTTTTGTACTCATTTTAAACAAAAATCTCAATTTTCCACGATGAATTCCGCCTTTTTATAAGTAAACACCCCCTTAATCGAAAAATTATCGCATAAACTCTACTTAGGGTTTAGGTATTTTTAACATAGAATGTGTATGCAAAGTTTGAATGAAATCGGTTAAGTAGTTTTTGAATGGCAGATAACACCGCAAATCAAGTTTTTCCAGAGATATTCTACAAAAAGTTTCGTCACCGAGTCGCTTGTCGATATCTTTGCATAGAAAAATTACACCATGTTATTAAAATGATGCAGTATAATATACAAATGTTTTGACCAATTCGCTGCACGCAACGTTCTAAGAAATTTGAAAAAAAAAGTGTTCATTTTCACGCTGAAAACCTAACACCTACCCCCCCCCCCCCCTTAAAACCACCTCTGAGTGTAAAGGGTATAAAACCTATAACTAAATAGTTACGGAGGTGTGTTTCGAGTTACTCTCATCACATCCGACACTAACTTAGTGGTAGGATTCCAGAAACACAAAATATGTTTGCGTTTTTTTGTCAGCGTCAATCCGGCGCTAGCTAAGTCCGGTCACTAAGTAAAAGTCGGATTCTGATAAAAGCCAGCGGCGGCGGAACACTTTTTTCCAGAGTGGGTAGTAAGATTCGGAACCGTACTGGCTAAAGTTCAGGCATGGCGAGTGTAAATGAAAATGAAAATTCCCTGATAATAGCTGATGGCGATTTGAAAACACCCTTTATTAACGGTCTGTATGACTGACGGCTCAGCGAAAACGTGTTTGTTGATTACTGATACTACATGGAGCATTTCTACAGCTAAGTCCCAAATACTCTTTTCTTTTAAATTTCCATTCCCTGCTATAGAACTTTCTTTGGTGGGTACAACAGCCCGCATGATAGTGTGGACCAGGCATTGTATTTCTCACTCACTCACGTGAGAAGAAGCTTATCCGATGTCCAACTTTTCCGAGATAAGATGAATCGCAAAATTCTCCGTCTCCACAAAGAGCGTGCGAATAATTATTCCGATAAAAATTTTCTAATTTTTCCTTCTCATCGGTTTTAATATGTTATTTTCTTGGAAATGAATAAAAGTGTCAAAATATACACTTCATTTCTAAGAAAAGCGACAAAGAATTACGATAGACTTGTTCTTTCGCGGTTTGGAATAGCGGTAGCAAGACTGAGAGCGCAAAAAGTATACCGCGATAAACTCATTCGCTCATTCTACCGCGGATTTATTCCTCCGCTTTATTATAATGCGTCGTATTTATCCGGTGGAGCTATGTGAATGCCAATAACTTTTCGTGTGAAAATGTCATATGAGTGATAAATGCAATGCCTGGTGTGGACTAATGGGAAGGTGGCTCTGTCGACCAACATCCTTCCAGACTTAATGGGCTTTGATGGCAAAAAATCCTTTTCAATTCAAACCATACCCATTTAATACAACTAGCCCCTGGATCATCATCGATATATCGCATGATTTATCTAAAAAATATTCGGGTGTGTTCGAAGGAGTATTTTGTCTACGTGCCTGCCCGGGAAATAGAGATTAATGGTGTAGTCTCCGAGTTACCCATTGTACAAACAAGGCACGGTGTTTATGAAAAGTTTTGCTTCTGTGAAGAGACTCCTCATGAACTGTCGACATTCCCACATATAAATTATACGGGGAAAAACTAAAGCATTCGTTTGAGGAACCCTCCGAGAGGCAATGCCCTCCGAGAGGCTACGCCACCGGCCACGGCAAGGTTCTGACAATCCCATTGTGGAATGGATGGATAGTTTTAATTAAGGGGACATTACTTCTGTGGTCATTCGTCCCTGTCCCATTTGAGGGAACATCTTCTAATGTGCATATAAATATTCGAAAGAGGAGAATCATTTCCTCTCCTAAGCCTCACCGTAAAGGCTTGAGAATGTCCCTTGATGGGTTCTGTTACAAAACCGACGTAAGCGCGTCAGTCCTATTATTTTCCTAGTTTTTACACAATGCATTTGCATTACCTAAAACCTAGTAAACTTCCAACTAAGATCTTCCACAATTTTAATATAATTCGCCAGGGCCGATAATACAGTATGTAGGAGCGTTTCAATCGGATTAGCGGATTAGAGAGTGCACGAAAGTCTTGCAGGGACTTTCTGGATGTTGGATCGCTCGATTTTTTACGAATATACGCGACGTTAGTAACGCAAATGAAAAATTTGATGAAGCTGAAAACGCGGTTATTGGCACTGGCTCGTCGACGGATTAAGGAGAAAAACAATATTTTGTCTGGTGGCTAGGCCCTACGTTGTGTATACGATTCGACGTTTGATCGGAATACACGGAACTAAGAATCCTTTTTCGGCGAACTGCATTCCCTGTAGATCCACATTCAAAAGATAGACGGTTCGCATTGAAATGATAATCTATCTATCTATCTATATCTATATCTATATCTATATCTATATCTATATCTATATCTATATCTATATCTATATCTATATCTATATCTATATCTATATCTATATCTATATCTATATCTATATCTATATCTATATCTATATCTATATCTATATCTATATCTATATCTATATCTATATCTATATCTATATCTATATCTATATCTATATCTATATCTATATCTATATCTATATCTATATCTATATCTATATCTATATCTATATCTATATCTATATCTATATCTATATCTATATCTATATCTATATCTATATCTATATCTATATCTATATCTATATCTATATCTATATCTATATCTATATCTATATCTATATCTATATCTATATCTATATCTATATCTATATCTATATCTATATCTATATCTATATCTATATCTATATCTATATCTATATCTATATCTATATCTATATCTATATCTATATCTATATCTATATCTATATCTATATCTATATCTATATCTATATCTATATCTATATCTATATCTATATCTATATCTATATCTATATCTATATCTATATCTATATCTATATCTATATCTATATCTATATCTATATCTATATCTATATCTATATCTATATCTATATCTATATCTATATCTATATCTATATCTATATCTATATCTATATCTATATTCTATATCTATCTATCTATCTATCTATCTATCTATATATATAAAAGTCAAAGTTTGTATGTATATGATTTATAGACTCCCAAACGGCTTAACCGATTTCCGTGAAAATGTACACACAGTAGGCATTTGTGAAGGAGCGTGTTTGTAGGCTATTCGTTGGGGATTATCTGCCCGCCAGATGGCGCTACGGAACAAATTGTGTTTTTCTGCTATTACGTTGTAAATCGCTGCAACGCGCGATGGGTATTAGCTAGTACTGTATATAAACGTAATGATTGTTCTTTACACACACAAATTTATCTGACAGCAAAGATGCTCGCGCTAAACATTGTAGTGCGCATATCATCGTAACGGATGATGAGAGCTATGCATAGCATCTAAACACTGAAACCTCCATTTACGTACCAAACCGGGGGTTCGTAAATTGAAGTAGTTCGTAAAAAAAGTGTTCGTTATTTGGGATTTAGTTCATAAAAAAAAGTTTGCTTCACATTCTTATTAATATTCGTTGGTTGAGCAATATTCTCGATAACCCTTGCAATATGGGTATTTTTGGAACGGGCCTCGACAAGTAGATGCTGAAAATGAACAATTGGAACAGTTTTGAAATCCAAGATGGCGACTTCCGGTTGAGCAATATTCTCGATAACCCTAACATTAAGGATATTTTTGGAACGGGCTTGACAAGTAGATGATGAAAATGGACAATTGGAGCCTTTTCCAAGTTGGCGACATCCGGTTGAGTAATATTCTCGATAACCCTAATAACATGGATATTTTTGGAATGGGCTTGCCAAGTAGATGCTGAAAACGGATAATTGTAACCAAGTCCAGTATGACGATTGCCGGTTGAGCAATATTCTTGATAACGAACAATATGGGTCCTATTTCCATTATGCTCTCGTCAACCCCATCCCGAAAATACCCATATTGTTGAGGTTATAGAGAATTTATCTAAACCGGAAGTCGCCATCTTGGATTCCAAAATGGCTCAGGACATCGATTTCCGTCATGCACTCGACAACCCAACTTATATTAGTAACAATTAACTATGAATACATAAGTATATAACTTCATGCTGTAATGTACAAACTCAATTTTTTCAAAAAGAGTTCGTTATTTCGAAATTAGTTTCTTAAAAAAAGAGTTCGTTAAGGGAGGTTTTAGTGTACTAATTATTATGGCAGTAACGGCGAGGGCGATCAGAAAAGAGACTGTGCTGCAAACATTCTCCCCACGAAACTTATGATTTTATATAAACATATCAACGGCATCGGTACAGTTCCAAGGAGGCTCCTCGTTTGATCAAGTATGGAAAGCACTTCTTGTTTTTCCCAGGGAAATGGGGAGCTCCTGAGTGCTTTGTCTGAACAATCGTACCAGATTACCTACCAAATACAAATATTAGTTTGAGTTCTTTCACATTGCTCCACTCCGGGTAATGAGAAGGCGGACACTTAGCCATTAGAAGGTAATATTTATGAACGATCGCGTAGCTTCACGAGTTTTTCAGGATTTCTTGTCAGAGGACGCTCGAAACATGGAAAATTTCGTAGGAAAGTTTAGGAATCCCAAAGGTATTAACAAACCTTGGTTTAAAGGGAATGGATAAAGGTCGTGACTTCCTTCGGATGATATCTCGAGACATGTCCAATCATTGTACGTTGAATGCGTATCTCCGGCGTATTGGAGTCATGTTGTCTGGTCGTGCGCCTAGTGTTCTAGCGCCAGATCTCCGTTAAATGATTCTCTACGTTCCAGTCAAGTGACTATCCTCGGTCGCTCTTATATGTCTCTCATTTACATATTTTTAAACACGTTAGATATCCAAATTTAGTTATCTCTTCTCTTTTTATTGACATGCTCACAGCTACCTGGAAATATGATTCCAACTGATTTTAGTGGATCCAAGGAGGCCAGTCGGTGATCCTGTTCATCATGTCCTGACAGTGATATTCCGTTTGCCAAGAAGCTGCAAGTTTAATTTCTTTTTTCCCTGTCCACCCTCTCTTCACTTTCCCTGATACGGTCTTTGCTGCTGATGTTGGAATTAATCCCTCTTGTGTATGTCTTTTGTCTTTCTTTTAAACAGCCTACTAGTGTTTCTCTTTGCTTCAATTTTTAATAAAATAAAAATTTAAAAATGACAAGTTGTATATCTAGTCTTTAAAAATATTTCTTACTACATGCATTAGTCTGAATAAAATGGCATTAATATTTTTTTGTATATCGATCTGAACTACTTCTTTTAAGATGAAGATGTGTCAAAATGTATTCCCCTTAATATAAATATGAAAAATAAATTCAAATTTCAAATAAATCCTCATTATTATCCTATATTTTCAATAAATTTAAATTATAAGTAAATTTGTATCTGAATAAAAAATGTGAAATTGTTTTACACCCAGAATTTCAGACGCATGCATTTTGTGTGCGAGACACTTTCATGGTTAATCTCAGGTTTTGGTTTGTTACAAACTTTCGAGTGGATAATTCCCCCCTCGGTAATTTTCGAGTGAGTAATACTACCCATACTACCCACGTGTTCCGCCGGCCCTGATGAGAGCCACTCGAAACGCTCCTCCATAACTTGTTTAATTAGCTTAATATTTAGAACACTGTTCTAGTTTTTTTTTCATCATATTAAAATCAATATGTAATACAGCAATTTAAATGATTTTTTGTAAGTCAAATTGATATAACAGAAAAATGCGTCATGCTCTTGGCGATATTTTGACCAAGTACCTACTCCAATTTTGATAACATGAAACATGAATACATAATTCGGCCACACCGATCGCTCACCTTTCAACCAAGTTCACATCAACTGCGAAAGCGCAAACGGATGTAAAAGTTAAATTGAAAAGAAGGTCGTAAAATTATGTCCGTAGAGATGGCTTTTCTGGAAAACCCGACCGACAAAAGTTTAAAAGTATAATAGTTTTAACGAACTTCAATCCCGCGATGAGCAGCCTGTACCAGCCTGCATAAACCAGTTTATATACGATGGCATAATTGATAATAAACGCAGCTTATATCACCCTGACGCTCGGGTAAAATGTTGATACATATGAGAAACTTCTGCCGGAGCCCGCAACCGACCATATAATTTTCGTCAATTTTTATAATTTTTAATATTATAATCATATCCCACGGAGCGTCATCGAGAGCGAGTTGTTGGATAGTGAGTGCGGGTCAATCAAGCAACAGCAGCAGCAGCAGCAATAGCGACTTGCCGCGCGGTGCCGCAAAGAGAATCGTTACGGTTTAAATGAAATTCTAAATGAGAGAATTAAATTTACACAGTTTCATCAAGGTGCTGCTGTTCTGCGTGAATGGCGAATTTTATCCAGCAGCAGCAACAGCAGAGTAGCAGCTTGGCTAAGAACAAGGCCCCCAGAACTATTATTATTGATTATATTTAATCATGTTTTTTCACAGCTCTGCTAGTTTATGAGTATGTACGGGTAATTTTGCTTATTACTTACGGAAGCGAGGAGATGCATTTTGGACCGAAGGAAATTGTTGCTGAATGATGAACGCGCTCGTACGGTCGAGTCAGTTGATGGGAGCAGTCAGCGGGGCGACTGGGCTCGCTTGGGTAGCATTGCGTCGCTTACTGCCGAATAGCTCGAGAACTTATTGGCACAAATCATTAAGAGTTAGAACAGAAATAATGAGTCAAGCAATTAAGTACATACCCGTCAAAAGATAGTTTCCGACGCCCGACGGGTAAAGTAACGCGTTGAATAAGTTAAATCCGATCAACTTACTGAAATAAAACGGAACAAGTAGCAAGTCAACGATGAAACAGTCATTTCTACGCTGATGGTCAATCGATTAGATGAAAGTTCAATTAAAGAACTTTTTATCAGTCCGAATCGGATCATCAATCATTCTGACACCTTTATGCTATGAGGTTAGGATTCTATCGAACTCAGGTCCGATTTCAAGATCTCATGTAACCTCATCAAAACCGGAGACGGCTTATCGTATGGATCGGTTCGGCGGTTAGTCTTGATTTGCAATCCGCCAGCTCTAAGCCCTGGCATCGCATGTTGGACCGGCGTGTATCCCCCAATTTTCTAATTAAAACCCAGCTCCTGAGTTCCAACATCATTCACTTATTTTCTCATTTATAACACAAGCAAAGTGGCCAAACCCACTTTGGCTGGATCCTCTGCGGGGGAAAGTCTTCGTCCCGATGATGGTAGCGATCGTCATTCCCAAGCGTAGCAGTAGGAGAAAACAGAAGCTGGTAAAACTTTTATTCGAGTTCAAAAGCTCTCTATATAATTAAATCCCTCTTTTTCCATTGTGAAGCTGCCGAGATCTTATACAATTTATCTCCCCCTTATGCAGAGTGCCGTTTTCTTGTTGATTCTTCCGGAGGCGAAGGCGTCTTGTTGAAATCTCAGCTCCAGCTCCGACCTGCGTTCGGGAGTTTTGACCCTTCATCTTCATCATCACCAGCTGAAAACGACACCGCTCTGTACAACATCCAACTATAAATACAAACAAACTGCTCACGACGATGGTGAAGGCGAAGGAAAAGCAGGAGGAGAAGAAGGAGGTGCCGTAACAGGGAGAAAAACAATCTTAATCGGATTGATAATCGAAAAGCCAAATATTTAAATTAACAATCCTTTTGTTCGGCAATTTCGCCTCTGAACCTATTTTGAGGTTAGGTTCGCCGTACCGGGAAGGTTCTCGGGCAGAGACCGGCTGCGGCCGTTTGCGATCGATTCGGTTGCGGTGTTCCAATTTTAATTGCTTTAATGATCGATAGATTTGATCCGACGATTGATACGCGATGTAAATAATGTGTATTCGTACAAGTGAAGCCAATCGGCACGGCCGACCGATTAGTATTAGGTAGTTGAGTTTCTGGTGTTGGCAGTCGTGGCATCGGCATCATGAACGGCAGTAGCGGCCGGTGTGCCTTGAAGGGATTTGTTTTCATTTAACCGTGTAGATAATTAAACAAAAAATTAGAGATTGTTAGATTAGGTTTAGACAAATCAAAGACTTGCTTGTGGAGTTTGCCGACGAATGGCTGCAGACTTGGATGGAAGGATATTTGTCTAGTGTTCGTGACGAACAGAAATGATTGCCGAAATTTTTGTTCTCAGATCATAATATGCAGTTCTTGTGATTGATATTCAGATACATTAAATTTAGATTAGTTACTTCTGATCGGTCTGGTAGTTAGTCGAATTTCTCCATGAATCTCAAATCATATAAATCAGACTCCTTTTCGTTGAAACCTTTTATTTATTTATTTATTATTGGTCAGCAGAATGGTGTACATTTGAGTTAGAAGATGGTGCAAAGCTTGACACAAGCGACAATCCAAATTGCGCCGCAGAAAAAAAGCTTAAATACTCGCAGTTTCATTCTTTCATAACATTCTTGGATACTAACGGTTATCGATAGTGGACAATATATTCCAAGAATCTTTGATTCCCCCTCAGTGATCAAGGTCTGCGAATCGAAGTAATTTGATGTTCATTTCAATAGATTTTTACCCTATGAATCAGAAAAAAATCATATTTGACCGCACTAACTAACCTATAACTTTGGAACCAAAATTCAGAACTGACTGAAATTCAATAGCAGTCAACAAGTGTTTTATTTGATATCAAATTTGTTAAAATTGGTCAAGTATTCGCTGAGAAATAGGTGTGATATTATCTTAGGAGCATGGCGAGTTCCCCGGGGCCATCAAGAGCCGTTATAGATGGTCAATATAGTCAAAGCTGATTGAGTGATCTCACCCGTAAATACAAGTAATGTTGCACCCATTTTAATATGTATTACATCATTCGGACCTCATGGTGGTACCAGTTTATATGGGAATTTGCTGTGTGACCACACTCTCCAACCCGGAATCGAAAGTCGGATCAACTGAAAATTGAGCGATTTTATTTGACACACACACAAGGCCTCCCAAAGTAATACCCAACGGTGGTCCCGGGAGGAAGAGGATACGGGGATACAGGAGGCTGAAGTTTAGTCGGTAGGCTTGCTGGAGAAAAGCTATAGTAAGAATCCAGCAGCACCATAACCAAGTCGGTAGTGGTCTCTTTTGATAAAAAAAAACACCCACATACATACATACACAGACATTTTCCAATCTCGACGAACTGAATCGAATGGTATATGAGACTCGGTCCTCCGGGCCTCGGTTGGAAAATCGTTTTTTGGAGTGATTGCTTAGCCTTTCTTTATTGAAAAAGGCACAACATGTCGACTCTGCGTTTTATTTATTATTTTTAAGATCCGCTTATCTTCTAGTTATGTTTTAAAAGTAGGTTTTAATAAAAACTAACACTACAACTATTATTAAAAATGTATCGAGAGCCAACGAAATTGAGTTAACTATTGTATTCATGTACGAGCCTGCAACTTGTCTGCCAACCTCGTACAAGTAAAAAACCGTTTTGCAATTTCGGTACAATAAACAACACTTCCCATGCTCTAACTCCTCACAACAAGCAGCCGAAAAAAAAAACTCACGGTAATGATTATTAGGTCAAACAACTTAATCAACTGCTCTCACCTAAACCACATTTCCCATCAGCTAAGCAGGCAGCGTCGGTGAATCACAACACAATCACTCCGACCGACAACCGCAGTTCAAACATCTTTATCTCGACAATAGGACCAACTGTCCTTACCAAACTAATGTTTGTTCAAAAACTTCATCGTGGTGGTACTTATGTATAGTTTGCAGCTGAGTATTATTCGTGCGGTGAGATATTAACCCATCAATGCCCAACCTACTATATATTGAGGAAAATTCTTTCAAAATTTCATTAGGTTGTTTTTGGGGAATAAATTGCAAAGTATCTTACTCGGAAGATTTTGAATTTTTATTTATTTTGAAGCTACATGATTTGACTTTTAAATTTTAATTATGAAAACAAGAAAAAAAACTGTTGGCCACTTTGAAACGTTATTGATTGCATTGATAAACTCTAGCAAGACTCTAGCAAGATTTTGCTTAGAAGTGTTAGTCCGATTTCAATATTTTTTAACTATTCAGTAACATACCGCAATTTCGACTTATTGCAACGAGTAAATCATCTCGGAATTGTTTTTTTTTTGTTCATTTGCGTCTATCACGATATCTCAGGAACCAACTTACCGATGATTCTAAAAATTTTACTAGTTGTTCCTCATTATATCAGCTTCTGTGTGTACAAAATATTTTCATTTGAATGACGGCTTTAATTTTTTCGAACGAAAAGCTCAATTTGTGCTGCACACGAAAAAAAAAAATAAGTGGGGCAGTAATGGGTTAACATCGTGTACAGATGCCCCATAAATGAAATATGGAAATTCATTATACCACAGCAAGCAGAAGGGAGCTCAACCTAAACGGTTACTGTTGGTTAGTAATTTTAATTTGCTTTTCTTCTCACGCTGTGCTAAACGGATGGCCGTACCTTCATCCGTGGAATGCAGATTTTTAATGCACCCTTAACCATACCATATTGTGGCAGGTGTTCTCTGGTTTGACCATTATGTTTCCACTTATTGAATATCGTCCAAATAGTTTGTGATATTAGGGATAAGCTGGTCTTGTCGATCACAATCAAATACACTCGAAATTGATGATATGTTGTTCAATTAGAGCTAATGAGATTGCATACCATTTAAATCAGATCGGCACAGGATGCACCGGGGAAATGCGATAGTTATCTTTCAACAGACGTTTATTCGAATCAATTAATCTTAGGTCCAATAAAACAGCCAGCTTTAGCCGTTCCCAAATATTTGTGGTATGTATGATATCCGAAGCGAGCGAACCTATTTGTTTGTATTAATTAATTTGTAATTAACGTGCGCTTATCTCACTATTGATAACATGACGATCTTCGTTACAGAGGGATTCCATGAGAAACCGGACGACCCCAAAATATGACCATCGTCAATTCGAACAAAACTTTACATTTGTGTTCGGTTTATGCAAGAGCAATTTTTCAAAAGGGCGTAGACTTTTCTACGTGCAATAATTTCAATTTTTTTGTTCGATTACACTATTTTATACAGTAAAACTATCTGAGAACGAGTTACAGGTAACGAATACTTCTGCACGAAAAAAATATACACTGAAAAAAATGTTGCGTCATTTTTCACAAAAACAAAAATTTATGATAAAAATTACCATAGGATCTGATGATTAAACTATATAGTTGAATTATATTTTGGTTGTTTTCATATAGCTTTCAAATGGTTTACAATATCGCCTTGATGTCAATGGGAAAGTTATTGGAAATGTTATGGGCCTTGTGAAGAACTAACTGTCGTTGCTGGAGAAACGCGAATAACTTCTGAAAAGGTCGTAATAAAACAAAATAATTGTACTGTTAAAACAAAATTTAAAATATCTCGAGAACTGCTACATTTCAGAAAACTTTTGTTATAAGCATTTTGATTTAAAATGGCATTTAGAATAATATTCAAAAATAAAATTGAACTTGAATTATACAAATCTGTCAAAAGTTGTTCTTAGGAAAACTTTTTTATTAAAAGCTTCTCCATGATCCAAATACACATTAGACTTTTGACAATTTATGATGGGGTAACGCGAATAACTTTTAAAAGGGACATAATAACACGAATTAATTGTTTTCTTTGCAGCAAAATTCATGTATAAAGTTATTGTTAGAAAAACTGTATCTTTTCTCTTTAGATTTTTGTTGACAAAATATAAAAAATTAGAAAAAATGGTTTTTTTGTAATTTGAATTTTTATCATAAATTTTTGTTTTTGTGAAAAATGACACAACATTCTTTTCAGTGTATATTTTTCTTCGAGCAGATGTTTTCATTACCTGTAACTTGTTCTCAGATATTTTAACTGTATAAAATAGTGTAATCGAACAAAAAAATTGAAATAATTGCACATAGAAACGTTTACGCCCTTTTAAAAAAATACGCTTGAGTCAAAATAATCTTATTGACTGTGGAAAATGTTTAGTCTTCCATGCCGGTTGAACCTGCACAGTTTCATTGGAATCTAAGATTGTCGGTCACGATTTTAGAGATTTTCGGACGGATCTTCGTTGAATTACGTTAGACTTGTTTTGTCGTGATTTGGAATAGCGCCTAAGAGAAGAGACGACAACAGGCCTCTTGCTCTTCTTAATTTTATCTACCAGGCCCTGTCCTAATTCCAAAGGCAACAAGCATCCATCGTTGCCAGATTCCATTTGCATATTTTTCACAATTGCTGAAAATAATTGTACCTCAAATATCGACCCTCTGTCAAGAATTCACAATACTAGCTGCATTTAAAAATTGTATTTTATTTATATACACGTAGTTATATCGTCATACAGGGTATTTATTCAATTTGCATGAAATGTTCATGTGTATGAAAAGTAGCCAAAATAGATTCCGCAGCACTGTTTTTCATCCCGTTTGAAAATATTATGTACGCTCTTGACTGGCAAAACGACCAATCAGAAGCTGGTTCAATATTGAGGATAGGACTGGATCAAATTGGCTACACGATTGTCTTCTCTTCGCTTAGGAATAGCGCCAACAAGGAAGCGAGCGCAAAGGGTACAGAGGGGGAACAACTTGACAGCGCCCATACAAATCATTGAAACCACTAATTTTGGGTCTGTGGGTCTAAAATGGCGGATCATTTTATTTTTCTAGATCAAAATCTCAACACATCGCGTCGCGAAGCTAAGTTTTTTTCGAAAACTTTTAAATTTGTTTTGAATAATAGAATTACAAGATTTTGTATGCTTTCGCTGTTTTCACTGCATAAAGAAAATTCAGTATATTCCAGTATAATTGGAAATTATCCTTTCAGCAAGACACACAACGATAAAAATTTTCCAACGTTTATTTTTCAGTCACCTTCAAACAAAATAATTTTTGTTAGTTTCATCATCATTGATTTTTTAAAATCACTAAAGGTTTTTGCATGTAGTTCGACGCGCAATTTTAAATATAAATCTTAAGATAGGTTAGATGCAACAACAGGTTCCTGTGTAAGCATAAACATTTTGTTGTTGAAAAATATGCTTTTGTAGTTCGCGGAAAATGTTCGGGTGATCCTAATAAATCCTTATAGCGATTTTTGACATTAGCATTATTTTGTTTTAATTAGTTTCGTTATCTTGATTTGGTTTTGTGGGATTCAATGTACCATTAAAGCCATGCTGCATAACATATGTAAATACATTACTTGGTATCATCTTAGATTTTAACATTTTAGCATTTTTACGATTTATACTACGAGTTCTCATCAAAGGACAGCCCCTCACATAGCAGTGACAACGGAGGTACAAAATATATATAGAGATTGTGTTGATTATAAT
This sequence comes from Topomyia yanbarensis, assembly GCF_030247195.1. NCBI lineage: Eukaryota > Metazoa > Arthropoda > Insecta > Diptera > Culicidae > Topomyia > Topomyia yanbarensis. Next base: position 92,445,647 of record NC_080671.1, read on the forward strand.
ATGCATCCTCACATTTCACTTTTTTAACTCCCGCCCTCTCCTTGTAATACCATTATATGCAGTCCACTTGACGAAATAAATAAATGATTACCAGCAGATTTATTTCAATTAATAGATACGCTGTTCTGAAATAATTGTCTTGATATTCTGACGAAATGTAAATAGAAAGGATCAATTCTTAAAATACGTCACAAAAGTATTTTCTTCGATATAGATTTCAAGTAACGCAGTTAACACGAACACGAAATTATTGCGACACATTCAACAGGGCATAACTTTTTTACCATTGGGTAAAAATCAACCAAATTTTGCACACTTTCTCATTGATGTGTATTGTTTACATGCTGTCAAACTCGAAGTTGTGTTTTTCGATTCAACGAAAATGGAGGTGAACCAACGCGAGTCGAGAGAACAAATTCTTTCCAAACACCTGGAATTTCCTGACCTGTCGCACCGGCAGTTGGGAAAAATGTTGAACATTCACCATTCAACCGTCTCCAGAGTGTTGAAGTGGTTCCAGGAGCGGTTGACGTTGGACCACGGTAAAGGAGCTGGAAGAAAACCGAGACTAGAGAACAAAAAGATGGAGGGAAAGGTGAAGCGGATGATTAAAGCAAATCCCAACGTCTCAAGCCGTGATTTGGCTAAAAAGATCGGCATGTCTCTGAGCTACGTCCAGAATGCAAAGAAAAGAGCTGGACTACATACATACAAGGTACAGAACTTCTCAAACCGCGATGAGCGGCAACAATCGACGGCTAAAACTCAGGCACGGAAGCTCTACGAGAAGATGCTGACAAAATATGGCTGCTGTGTGGTGGACGACGAAATGTATATAAAAGCCGATTTTAAGCAAATTCCGGGGTTGGAGTTTTTCACCGACAAGAGCAAGTTCTATGTGGACGACAAATTTAAGAAGAAGAAAATGTCGAAGTTCGCCTCCAAATATCTCATTTGGCAGGCCATCTGCTCTTACAGACTGAGGAGTGAGCCTTTCGTGACAAAGGGCACAGTAAATTGCGAGATCTACAAATCTGAGTGCCGCGAGAAGCGCCTTTTGCCTTTCTTGCAGCAGCACGACGAAGCTCCGCAATTTTGGCCAGATTTTGCATCATGCCACTATTCTTAAAGTGTCCTGGAGTGGTATGAGGCCAATTCTGTCCATTTTGTTCCAAAGGACATGAATCCGCCAAACTGTCCGGAGCTGCGCCCGGTGGAGTAGTACTGGGCAATGATGAAGCGGGAACTTCGGAAGAGCAAGAAGACAGTCAAAGACGAGAAGGACATGTTAAGAAAATGGAAAAAAAAACTGAGAAACTGGTACCGGATGACACTGTAAAGACTTTGATGGAGGGCATCAAGCGAAAACGCGTTCAATTTTACACTCAAGGCTCCATCGATTAACTTTTCTTTTGATTTTTGAAGTAAATATATGTATAAAACTACCCTAAAATTTTGGTTTGATTTTAAACATTATAAGAAATTTGGCATGACATTTTCGGTGTCGCAATAATTTCGTGTTCGCCCTTTAATGGACGACATTCTACGGTGGGGACATCATTTCAATCACGGTAGTTTCAAGCAACTTACTCCAACTGTCAAGTTGCGGTAGGGCTGAAAGGATACCGCGATAAACTCATTCGCTCATTCTCCAGCGGTTTTATTCATCCGAAGAAATAATACGTTGTATTTATCCGGAGAAGTTGTGTGAGTGTCAATAACTTTTCGTGTGAAAATGTGAGTTTTTGTTGTCGGAATGGTAAATTATCCGGACTTCTTTACTCATATGAGCGATAAATGCAATGCCTGCATATATGAAATAGTTTCAAAAACAGACAAAAATATGTTTAACTAGACTTTGTAAAAAACGCTTTACCTCGACGTTTTAATATCCAGTTCTAACTGGAATGTTAGAATTGCTGGAACCTAAATAGGAAGCGTTTTCAAAATCCCAAAATATGTTTAAAAATCCATAATCCATTGGCTCAGACAAACAATTTTCAGTCATGTAATGCTCGGTACGTTTTCCAAATGTTTTTGATAGTATATTTCCACGCCAAGCCCTTTACTGAGTAAACCATCCTATCAAGTTAAACCACAAACAGCATGTTGCTACTAAAACTACCCATTATCATCATCGTCATAGCAATTAAGAAATGTTGTCCCTAATTTACCGCCGCATAACACAGCTAGAGTTATTTTTTGTGATATCACAAAATATGCCCGACCCTTTTGTGTTTAATCATTAATTTGCGTTTATTTATCTTATAAATGCGCTCTCAGAACACGAGTTTACATCCTGGTTGTAGCACATATACGCAACGTACCACATATTCGCAATGCCGACTTGTCACTTGATTCCGTTGGCTCGTGGAAGTACTGAGGAAGCAAACAGGCATCACGATCGATAAGAGGTTTCAATTAAATTTTAATTAAAATGCAAATTGCATTATGTTTTATGCAAATAGTTGCGGCTGATGTTTACTTTATGCTACATTTCTTCTTTTTTTTGTCTCGTTATACGAGTACACAAACTGCGCAACACGCAGTTCCTTGGGGAAAGAGGTGAGCTCTATCTGGCGGTCGAGATCGCCGATCGTAAACTTGTTCAGGAAACGGAGGGTGGATCCCGGTGACAGTCTAAGGTAACGAGAATTATTACCTGTTAGCAAGTGGATCACGGCGCCGCCGCGGCACCGTGCCGCGATGGGATTGGCTGGGATCCGGTCGGGAGAACACGATGGAGGGCAATTAATGAATTTGATGTAATCGGTTGGTGGGAATTAATCAAATCGATCCCCGGGGAAGGGTTGCTGCCGGGAGGTGAAAACAAGCTGAGAAAAGCTTAATGGATTTTTAACGTTTTTAATTGTTTTCACGGGTGTGGTAAGGATAGAATTATGAATAAATCAATACGGCATTCTTTCTAACAAGGGAAAATCGCTGCGGTATATTATGACTTTACGGTAATGAATTTCAAATGACGTTCCGAAATTGATTTGACATACGTTAACGATTTCTGTGGTATCCTTCTGTCACTGATTTGATTGGCTGATGGCTCCGACAACAGGGCTTGTTTTGCAAAATACTAAGGAATTATTGAAATAAGCTGATGATATCATCGATTATTACATTTTAAATATACAGCGATTTTTTCAAACAATATTGCAAAAAAAAAGTTCGAAATAATCGTAGTAATACACATTTCTTATTTTCGTTCAAGCGTTATAACATTTTCAAAAACTATTCCTATAAAACGATATTGTTTATTACCTCTGATTTTTCATGTTCTCTTAAAATTTCAAAATGCAGAGTTGTTAGTTTTTACGGATTTCTCGATTTACCCGGATTTTTGTTTGATGTTCTCATGTTGACGCATCGCGAGGATTTGGCCCGAATTCAATTTTCGACAGTGTTTTATTCTATCAGAATTTCTCCTAACATGTTCGGTTATTAATTTGTTACTATTAAGTTTTACTCCAATCGTTGGCACTGGCGGCTACCGGGAAGGGCACGTGCCCCTTTATTCGACCAGAAGCTGTTTCTATTAGGGTTGCAGTACCGGTAATACCGAAATAGAAAATCTATGGAATAGCGACCCATTTTGGGTACCATATTACCGATCTCGAGCTCAATATTGCCCATCTACAGGGCGTTGTATTTCCTATTTTGCGTTGACTAAGTTCTTACGTTAGCACAGCCCTAAAATATGCGAAATACAGGTCTTGGAAAAATATGTAGAAGAATTGTGGTTAAAACCGACACCTTAAGCTTAACACTTTTTCTGGGTTACCACAAAACCAATAAAATTATAATTTCTACGCAGAATTCTTCATCAGAAATTTTTTAACAAGGCTTAAATTTTTCAGCGTTTCAAAAATTTACTTCGTTAAGAATTATTGGTTGCAAAACGTGGAAAGCAAAGTGTCTTCTTCTAGGCACTGCGGGTAAAACCGACACCCCATAGGGGTAAGATCTTTAATTTGTTTTCCTCCACTTTTTACATTTCTTATATAAGAAATGTATAGAATTCGCTCAAACTTTCAAGATTTTTTCCGAGGCCCGGAGGGCCGAGTCTTATATACCAATCGACTCAGCTCGACGATTTGGGACAATGTCTGTGTGTGTGTGTGTGTCTGTGTGTGTGTGTATGTAACGGACAAATTCTCATTCGTGTTTCTCAGCAATGGCTGAACCGATCTTATCCAAACCATTTTTAAATGAAAGAACTAAAAAACAGTATGAACGCTATTAATTTGTTTTTGATTCTGATGTTTAGTTTCCAAGATATGAATGCTTGAATGTGTAAAAATGACGTTTTTTGCAGTTTTTTTAAATTATCTGCCGAAATTGACAACAAAGATTAACAATTTATATGTTTTTAGACAGCTTTAACGAATACCTTTCGAACAAGCTATAGATTGTTGAAATCGGACTATTATCAAAAGAGATATTTAACATTAAATGCGGACGAAGGATTTTTATCATTTCCCATTGCCAGAAATATGACCAAAAACATGTAATCTATTATTAACGCCAAAACGGCTTATTTTAGGTCAATAATATCTTCGGAGAATTTAATGGAGGTAATATGCCCTTTCTTTCGGTATTGTGCTTTTGCTGATTAATCCCCCTATGAGTGAGATATTTTCACAAATTTTCTTGGAAGTGATTATATCGAAATGATGTCTTCAGCAAATTTGTAGCTCTTACTTTTGCGAATAACTTTACTGAAGACTTTAAATATCTATTTTGAATACTTTAAAAGTTATGGCTTGTTGTTTGTTGATTACTCTTTGTCGCCTATTTATTGTTCAATATAGTAATAATCCATTGAAATAAGCTAAACATTATTTCGATAAAACGAATTTTGTATTTCATTTTACTATCTATAACCGCTAGAAATAATCACCGAACACTTCCAAGTTGTCTGGAAGGAACTTGATAACTTATCAGTACAAAAATGTTCATTTGTACAAACCTTCTGACTGCAATTTTTCTAACTTATAACCATCGGATCGATCTGAAACATATCGGAAAATGAAAGCGAAATAAATAACTCCAAGCAACGGCGTAGCCAAGAGAAGGTTTTGGGGTTTAACACCATACAACCCGGGGGGGGGGGGTCCACACCCAAAAAAAAATTGGATTGAAGTTGAAAATTTATTGATGCAGACTGATTTAATTAAATTTTACAATAACACTTATCTGATCCCTGGATTGATAACCTGTTGTTTTAAACATCATGAGGACTTTTGATAAATTGTCGGAATGGGGTCCTGACATGTAACTGATCTATTGATCTTGATCTCATAGTTGTCTAATAGCATCAATATCAAATTCCTGCCTGAAAACATTCCAATAGAAAATTCCAGAGTTCTGTAATCAATCATAATTCTCAGATTTATTTTCAAATTGAGCTCGTTTTTTGTAGAATTGCTCACCAAAAAAATGCATAACTTTCAACATTTGCTAAAAATGTTTTTGCCTTTCTCATTCACTCTAAAATTCGTCAGTCTAATCCCGACCCGGATGGCCGAGTGTCATATGCCAATCGACTGAGTTCGTCGAGATCGGAAAATGTCTGTGTGTATGTGTAAAAAAATGTGACCTCTGTTTCTCAGAGATGGCTGGACCGATTAACTCAAAATTAGTCTCAAATGAAAAGTACAACCTTCCCATCGGCTGCTATTGAATTTTTTATTGATTGGACTTCCGGTTTCGGAGCTACGAGTTGAAGAGTGCAATCACACAGCAAATTCCCATATAAACTGAAATGAAAAAATTTCAAAATCAAATTTGTATGTTTGATGCCAAATGACTTTAAAATGCATGAAACATTGAGATGTTTGACAAAAATTGACTTCTTTGGACTTTGGTACATTTTTGCCATTCTCATATAGAAAGGTTATGCAATCACTCCAAAAATCGTCAATCATACCGGCCCGGAGGGAGTATGCAGTGAGGGGTTGCTACTTTAAAATTAAAACTAGTTTAAGATTACTTAACAAGTTGAAAAATTTCGGCAGGACCTGGACCTCCCGGATCTTTCTCCATGATCCGCCGCTGGTTTCAAGCGATGTTTCAGTATCACATAGTATCTCAAGACCGTGGCTGTCGATCCATTGTATGTATGTGCAAATCGTACTGAACATGTAATATTCATATCCACCATTGTATTGAACATAACCAGCCATGGAATCGTAGTCTGGACAAATGAAACAAGCACAATTGCACCACTAGGTGGATTAAAACAGGTTTTTATTTTGGGAATGCGTCCAGTTGAGACGAAAACGTAATATGATTAATAACGAGGATAACACTTTCCGAATGTAGAGAGAAATTAATGAAAAATGACGATTTCCATTCGACTCTAGCAGGTTCTGATCGATTTTGATGAGCTTTTGATTTTTGTTTTATGTTTTATAGGTCAAATGTGTAAAAACAGTAATTTAAGGTCAAGATAGCATCATTTTGAAACCGCCAATTTCGGAGGTTTAGTATCTTCGATGAGTTTTACAAACGTTAAACAGCGCATCATTTGATAAAATAATTTTGACGGTACATCGTCCAAGAAGTATTTATGGTGAATTTTCTCAGGTTAATATTCATGACTACAATAAAGTCTCAACAAATTCGCTAAAGACACGAGCTCTGTTACTATTTTCTGAAAAAATAATTCTGCAAAATTTTAAAACTTCAAAAATTACGGTTTCGGAATTATGCCGTTTGGACAGTATGATCGATTTTCACCAAACCGAATTTCTGGCTACGCCGCTGATTTCAAGTAAGTAGAAACGAAGTCGTTCTACACTCGTTCACAAGAAACTTCTTCGAATGCTGAATATCTATTATAACACATTGAAACCCCGATTTTATCAGCCAAAAATGAATGATGGGCTCTAGCATACGAACAAGACTGAATTCGAGTAAATCCTTTCTTGAGCATGTTTCCTTATCATGAAGATGGAAATATGCAAAATAAAAAGTTCATCATAATCAGAAATAGTTATCAGACTATATCAAGGGACGAGAAGAATATTTTAACAGCTTCAGTTTATTATAAAGAAAAAAATTGCCCGATTTAGTCAATGTCCCCATTTTGTCAGCCTAAAATACGCCATGAGACTGATAAAAATGGGTCTTTATTGTATGTATTATTCGCTGTGTTTCACATTAATAGGTACATTTCATTTTTGGAGATTTTTTTTATTGCATCGAACTACAACAATTTTTAGGTAGTTTTCAAGGGGTTATTTTATAGAATTCTTCCAAAATTTGGCGAACCTATTCCAATTCGTATACCAATTAATTGGTATACTTAAGGGTTTATATGTTGCAGATAGAGAAAATACTGAAATTTTCAGCTTTTTTCCTACACAATATTACGCTTATTAAACAATTTTTCCTAATAAGTTTGTGAAAATTATAAGCTATTTGAAATTTTTTAATAGTTTTATTTATTATTTAACCGTGATTTTTTAATAAATAGTTTAATTAATTTAATTTAATCGCTTCACAACGTAGTCTATTTTTCATGGCTTGTGGTGAGCACTATCTCTCGAGTTGCTGAACTGAAAATTATGGAATAGAAATTAATTTTTAGTATTCTTTACAGATTTAACTCGCCGCGCAGATAGCTCTGAATTAGACCCGCTGGTGCCCTAAGACGATTTCGCTAGATTTTCAGAGCACTGTGCACCCAGTGAATTAACGCATGTAACGGAATGTTATCGAAAAGATTTGTGAAAATGAAAATTTCAGTAATGATGATGATTTTCCCAAACGGTTAGTTTTCAAGAGGTTTTTATATGTTCTTTGGCATTAGGATTAGCGATAATAATTCAAATCTAGGATACTACTGGGAAGTCACCTTTAGAAAAAGTCGATGTCGAAGTAAAATTTGGAACTATGCACGCATGATAGTGTGATATCAGAAGCTGCGATTTCATTTCAACGCTTTTTTTGTGAATAGGGCGATACTTACAAATGTAAACATAAGGCTTTTTTCATCCATGCGAATGAGGGCTTTGAAATGCAACAAATTAACCTAAAAATTTTGATTCTACGATATTGCTTTCTTAAACTACAGCAAAAAATACAACGGGCGAAATTGTATTTTTGTTTGTTTATTTAAAGTTTTGCCCTCCACGCTCTATGCAAACAAACAGGACGATACTTTTTTTGCTAGCAGTTTAGAGGCGAAACTGTTATTTTCGTATTTTTTTTAGGATTATCAAGCTGATACCAGCTGTAAATAGTAACAATGATCTCTATTAAAAAACACGGACGAAATCGGTGGTGTAGAACGGTAGTTATTGTAAGAATTGTATTGTATTGTAAACGTAAGGGCGATACTTCAATGCTGATAGGTGGGACCGAAAAAGTAAACAATCGCCAAAGGAGCGATACTATCATTTTGTCAATTTCAATAGCAAAAACCAATTTTAATTTAATAATTTCGAATACTTTATGAAGTTTTGGGTTTCGATCACTGAATCATGCAATCTAGGATGTAAAAAAAAAACACAATAGTTCTTAAATAGGAAATAAAACCAAGTCTGGAAATATTCACTGTTGATTTTCTTTGAATGGTATCACTGCTAGTATCGCCCTTTTCAAGAAAAAGCGTTGATTTCTTAGTTCTCAGTCGCGTTGGAAATTTGAGTAAAGTATAAACTTCAAATCGATTCAAAAAAAAATCGATTTTTTTGGCTCAGTGCAATATATAACCCCTTTAGGAAAATTCAGTTTCCTCATCACAATATAGATATTTTATTACCAGAGCATTAACAATAATTCGTTGGTATGTCTATTTTATGGGCCATTTTTTCGCTTTCCCATTGATTTGGTTTGAGATTTCTAGCACTGATGTTGTCCTATGCTGATTTGAGCGATTCTCTGAGTCCTGCCACTATCCCATGTAGTATGTGTTATCAAAAACATCGCGAAGCATCAAGTTCTAAATATTCTAAAACGATATAATATCCGAAGAGAGTGATAAGAGTTATAAGAAATGTCTCATCACACTGTTAGGTGGATTAAAATCGTTTTTATTAAAAATATGATATATACGTGAGTAATAAAGTATGAGTACGTGTGATGCACACATGTGCTTTTGTAGCTTCATCATGTAGTGAGGGGAAGAGAGTTCGAAAGGGTAGTGTTATAAACAATAGTATTTTATGCTATAGGATTATTTTTTGATATGGATATTTCTAAGTAATCCTTACGAACATCATTGCAACCATTGTCATTTTATTTCGTAAAAGAAGATTTGCAAGCGTTTTACGTTCTGCTAATAGGATTCATTCACTTATAAGTAACACACACTTCTTAGTAAAACTACTTTTTTCAGATTTTGATTTCGGGACTCTGATCATTGTCTCACTGTGATAAAGTTCATCTATGACAAATCAAGAGAACACTGGAAATTCGGTTCGACGAGTTTTTAAGAGAAATAGCAAAAGCTTCAATAGAATCTGATAAGCAAACATTCCAAATTTTGAATTAACCCTTAAATGCGCATTGTTGTTTTAAAACAACATCCTGAAAATCGTCTAAAAAATTTTGTATTAACGTGATATAGCTGTTAGACGATTTTCACAAAATTCTAAAAAAATTGATTTGGGCCTTTAAGGGTTAAAAGAGACTTGTAAGAAATAAACACAATAAAAGTATTTCTGCGTAATTCTGCTATTACTATAGTGTGCTAATAGTGTAACTGAAGTATCACAAAGACCCCCAGCCTTTCGTAATGAACCGCAAGTAAACACAACCATCTTAACAGAGTGTCGGTTATACCCTGACCAAAGTCGGTTTTACCCCAACAGCGAACAATTTTTTAAAATCTATAAAAAATATTAAATTTCTCAAACTCGTCTTCAATGCACCCAGTTGATCATAGGAAAGGCCGATAATAATAGGTACTAAAAATGTGGTGATGTGAAAAGCTTTTGTTCGGTTAAAACCTGAAAATCTACCAAAAAATTTAACATCCAGACGATTATGAACGCTATTGTCGTATGTTTTTTTTTTATTTCTGTGACATTCGACGTACTAACGTAAATCCAATTTGTCTTTGAATTCTCTACATAATTGAACTAATAATAATGTCTCATCATGAAATGAATAAAAAAAATTATTTCTAGGGAAAGTTGTGGGGTATCGGTTTTTCCCATAATTCCCCTAAGGTGGGACAAATCATCAAATCAAGTCATTATATATACTTACCAAAATAGAGGTTGGGCTTCTGTGCAACTTTCTATGCATACACCCAAAACTCGACCATAATACCTTTAAGGGGTTACACAACCGTATCATTTAAAAAAAAAAATTTTGTCTAAAAATGTGCTTTAGGATGTTAAAAATTATATCCCAAAACATAGAAGACGAAAACAATACATAAATGTACAAATGGAAGACTGGAAGACTGCAGTTCAGTTGTTCATCTCAAAAATGATAAATTTTTTAAAACAATTGACAGTATAAAACAAACTTTTCTGAAATGTATTTTATGTCTGATTGAGCAGCAGCACAATTAGGTTTTACACCAACCGATGTAACCTTACAAAATGAATCGGATGAACTTCGTTTGATAATTCGCGGTGGTTTGTATACATGGGATTTACGTGAGTTCGAATATGACAGATGAGCACCCGTTGCAGTCGAACTCACACAACTGAAAAAGTAATCAAACCGCCGAGAATTGTCAAACATTAACTTCATTCATCATTAGGGTTCGCAGTACCGACCGTTTATGGCGAGAACCGGCACTAGCTGAAGCCCTCAGTACCGGTAGTACCGGTAAAGTACCGGTACTCGAATATTTTTTTAAATTCGAAAAAAGCTTCAAACTAAAATTGAATGCTCAAACTGATGATCTTATTCTCAGATGATTGATTTGTGCTGATCAAAAAACATGTTTATTGTTTTTAATTGGCAATACTTATTTCACAGAAGATATTTTTCGTATAGGGCACCTTCGTTTATTTCGAAATCTATGCCACTTTGAAATCGATAACTGCTAAGTGCTGCGACTTTCGTCGATTCGAACAGATGGTGTATGTATGAAACCCTATTAACAGCAGTAAATCAAAGCGAGAATGGCAGTAAATCCGAGCAGGTTATTCGCATTTCCTCTCTTGCTTTTCTGAAAATTGGTTCCGACCTTTATGTCGTTTGCCTACTATTCTCTAATGCATTTCAAGGCTCCTTGCTTTCCTGTAAACTATGGAGTTTTGCTGAATTTTCCGATCACCAATAATTTCAAATCGCCCCATTTGAAGCAGTTCACCAAGTCCAAAACTGTTGGCTACTAAATCGCTGTTCGTTCTTTTATAGATAAAGGCTTAAGAGCAAACCAAATACAGACATGACTTCGACCATAGTCTTATTACGCGCCACCCAGTGAATAATGGAAACCAATCAGAATGTCGCTAATAAAACTTTAACTTCTAGAATTATTATGATGATGGCCCCACCTCATTCCCACACAAAGGTGTTATCTCAACGATTTATCTAGAAGGCAAATTAATATAATTAAACGTTATCTTGCAGACCGATATTTTGAAACAGATCCCCTTGCAGAGTTAACATATTTGTCATAAAAAATTGTATAGTACCGAAAATACCGGTACTGGCTTTTGTTCATTACCGGTATTACGGTACCAAAAATGGGTCGGTATTCCCGGGATTTTCGGTTCCGGTATTACCGGTACCACAACCCTATCCCCGACGTTAGTAAAGAAAAAAATAGTGATTGCATTCAAGGATGGAGTGATTTGTCCAACTAATCGCTAAACTCTAAATACGAACCGTGTTAAAAATTAGTTTGTTACTATGTTTTAATAGCCGCAAGGTTCAACTGTATCGATTGTGTTGACTATTTTCGGCAAATTTAAAACTAAGAGAAACGAGAGCAATGAAATTGAAAGACGCATAGGTACGCTAGAGCGAATCAGTTATAAACTTAGAACGAAAAACTACAGCTAGGCATGCTCATATGGACATGATAGAATCCTTTGCCTTCTGCTGGTAGGAGTTAGGCGTTCCACCCGAGCCTATCGCATGGTCGTTGATAGAACATAACTAAGCGTCATGTTTTACTGTCGACGCGATGAAGAATCTTCACTGAAGATACAACAAATAAACAAATAAACAAATGATTTAATGGACTAAAATAAACCAGTAAATATGACAATAAAAAATTTGTTCTTTGTGCTGATATAACTGCCGCAAACTGCTTACCTTACCTAGGCTAGAGCCTTGTTGTCTCTTGCTTTGTGCAGAAGCCGTCTCAACTCCACTCCACTCCACAGCAATGTACCGCTGCTTGTCGCCAGCCACGCAGTCTTCGAAGGGTCCGCAGGTCGTTCTCTATCTGGTCGATCCAACGAGCTCGCTATGCGCCCCGTCTTCTTGTTACTGTAGGGTCACCCTCAAGAACCATCTTCAGCGGGTCGTCGTCCGACATTCTTACGACGTGTCCAGCCCACCGCAAACGTCCCATTTTTACAGTATGCGCGATAAATGGTTCTTCCAGCAGCTGATGCAACTCATGATTCATTCGCTTGCGCCACGTTCCGTCTTCCATCTGCACGCCACCATAGATGGCACGCAACACCTTTCGTTCGAAAACTCCACGGGCATAGTCCAGGTCTCGTGGCCGCAGAGGACCACCTGTCTAATCAGCGCCTTGTAGATAATCGACTTCGTGCGGCGGCAAATTTTGTTCGACCGCAGCGTCCTCCGGAGTCCAAAGTAGGCACGATCTCCCGCCAAGATTCGTCTCTGAATTTCTCTGCTGGTATCATTGTCGGCGGTTACCAGTGAGCCCAACTACACGAGTTCGTCGACCATCTCGATTTCGTCACCGTCAATCCGAACTCGGGATGGGAGGTTCACATTGTCGTCTCTAGAACCTCTTCCTCTCCTGTATTTTGTTTTCGAAACGTTGATGGCAAGTCCAATCCTGCTGGCTTCAGCTTTCAATCTGATGTACGTTTCCGACATCGCCTCAAAGTGCCGTGTCATTATATCAATGTCGTCGGCGAAGCCAAGAAGCTGGACAAATTTCCTGAAGATCGTACCACTCGCAGGGCCGGCGGAAAGCGTGGGTAGTATGGGTAGTACTACCCACTCGAAATTTTGAACCATTTCGAAAAATTTAGATGCGCAACGCATGTATCTCGCACTACACACATTTGAAAACATCAATGTACCACAATTTCATTTACATAAACGAACATGATTTAATGTGAATGTAATGTAAGCGTGTGTATTGCGAAAAGGGAAACAATCCTTACTAATGGACCCCTCACCCTATGCTTTCTACCCACTCGGGCGAAAAGTGTTTCGCCGCCCCTGGCCCCTCGTGTCTATCCGCGCTCTCCTTATTACACCTTCTAACGCAACGTTGAACAGCAGGTACGATATACCTTGCCGTATCCCTCTTCGAGATTCAAAGGGACTCGAGAGTGTCCCTGATACTCGAACAACGCACATCACCCGATCCATCGTCGTTTTGACTAATCGTGTTAGCTTATCCGGAAAACCGTACTCGTGTATTATCTGCGATAGCTGATCTCGATCGATTGTGTCATACGCCGATTTGAAATCGATGAACAAATGATGTGTGGGCAAGTTGTATTCGCGGCACTTCTGCAGAACCTACCGAATCGCGAATATTTCGTCCGTGGTGGCGTGGAACCCATGAATCCCGCTTGGTAGTGCCCCACGAACTCCCTTGCAAATGGTGACAATCGGCGGCAAAGAATTTGGGAGACGACCTTATAGGCAGCGCTAAGTAGTGTGATCACGCGGTAGTTGCAGCAATCCAACTTGTCACCCTTTTTGTAGATTGGGCAAACGACACCCTCCATCCACTCCTCCAGAAGAATCTCATCCTCCCAAATTTTGGCGATTACCCAGTGCAGCGCTCTAGCTAGTGTTTCAGCACCGTATTTTAATAGCTCGCTGGGTAGCAGTACCGTTTTTACGCATGGGCACACTGGGCCAGGGCCAGAGGCCCCGGGCTTTTAGGGACCCCCAACTTAGGGGGAAATTAGAATCATTCTGAAGAATTCGTTCCGAAAAATAGTAGCACTCGATTGTTTGCAACTCTATAACGTATGGGTAATAATGGATCAGTTGCTCGTATTCGCACATTGAACCTTAACCCATGTGACATTTTAAGAGCATCAGACAATCAAACGAAGTGATGGTAGCGGCAGGAAACGAGGTACTGCATGACTAGGATGGTATTGGACCAATTTAAACGTCAGCCCAACATTTCGATTCAAGTTTCCATTCATTTTGAGCAAAAACAATGAAATGTTTTCTTCAACATATAGAAAGTTCTAAAGGCACCAACCAGGATGTGGCAAAATTTGTACAAGAAAGCTGTACAGAAAGTGGAAGAGGAAGATGTCGAAATTCGGTACACAATCCTTGTTCGGCAAGCGATCCGCGCATGTTGAAAATTTTCATTTCTTCATTACATCAGGGATTGCACACTTAATTTTTTCTGCCGCATCTCAGCTTTTTTGCATCTTTTACCGAAATCTCAACAGCTGAGATCTCAGTAAACAATTTTTTGCGGAGATCTCAGTAAAAGTGACGTTTGATAGCTAATACTCGCAAAATATTTCACCGAAAATCAGCAAACAAACCTCACTTTGCTAAGATTTTAGTTTCTAAATTTGCTGACTACACAGCTGTTGGAAAATTGCCGATGCGGATTCAGTGTTTGTGATTGGACAAATCTACATGAAAACCTCTAAAAGTGAATCCTGGACTTCTTTAGGTCTCAATATACTTTACATAAAATCGCGGCCAGATTAGGCATTTTCCACTATGCCGTCGTAATCTGGTACAGTACCAATTATGATATTTTTGTACGACAATCTGACCTATCGAGGATTTTTGCAGCATGCATTCGATATGTTTCCTATTTCGACTGGTATTGAAATGCTGTTTTTAAATTCTATTTTTTATTCATTTATGCTTGAGTTTACATTTTGTATAATATTGCAGTCTAAGTGATATAGCATATGATTGACGTCTTTGATGAGCTTCGTTGGTAGATGATTGCATCTCTGATTATGAAGTGGAAGTCCTAAAAGTTGTGGTAGTGAATTCTTGAAATGAATTGTGTTGCTCATATTAATAGGTTCCAGTAATTTCGATGTTTTGCTATGTTTATTTGTTTAAGTAACAATGAAGGTATTGCATATTTGTACTTTCGAAAGATGAAAGGGCTAATTATTGCTATTATTTATTTTCCTTTGGCCTCTTTCTGCACTGAGTGCCTATCACCGACACCAGAGATTTGCCACTCAACTACTATCGCCATCTTTGAGATACTAATTCGTTAAATATGAAATTATTAATATTACTTATAATGTAGTTGTTTGCTATCTTCGCCTCTCAGAACCGTTTACTACAAAAGAATATGTAACAAAAATCTACTTCACCAACAATTTTTGCAGGAAGAGACACTATATCAAAGAATCGTTCTATTTCTGTGGCGTAAAATGCGAATATCTAAAATGGATGAACCTCGAATCGCACAATTTGACATAAAATCGATTGGTTTCAATGGCTGCAATATTCAATATCTCTAAATGTAGTTGAATCATGATTGAAAAAAATGTGGCTTTTTATAAAGGTGGCAATTGACTTTATCCAGCTGCATCATATCAGGAACAGTAAGAAATTGAGAACAACATTATACGAATCAATGTAACTTTTGTAAATCACGCAGTCGTCATCTATTAACAAATAGGATTTTATTGGCATATTGCTAAATATTTTTCCTAGATTGTCATAGTGTAAGGACAGTTATTGAATGATTCGTCGACATTGTAGTGTTGACGTTTAACCCGCCTTACTCCATCATCTCTCATTATTGACGGTGGAACACTTCAGCCTCAAACATCGTCTTAGACTTAGATCAATGAAGGTCAGATTATATAAAATGGGGAACAAATAACCAAATCTATACGCAGCTCACCTGAGTTCGAACTCCCACAACAGTATATAGTGTATTAGGCCATTTGCCAATTTCGGTCAAATTGGTCAGAATGCTAATATCTTTTTAAGATCTATCAAAATTATCTTCCGACGGTACCTGGACAATTACAATGATAGAAACATAAATTTTTTTCTCCATATATTTTGATTTCTACAGTATTTTTAATACTTTCACATAGTTAAGTAAATCTCAAAGTGGTGTAGATGGTTCCCTGATGCTGGCGATCATTTTTCCTACTTCATCCTACTCTACAGCAATTTATACCTGTTGAATTATAGGGGCCCCTCAGTTCAGTTGTTACTTCTTGGAGATCAGTAGCCGGCAGCCTATCGTCTTCTGCGCGTGCTCCAAAATCCGTTGCCATACCACCTTCGTCCTCTGCTGCTTCACCATTGAGGTGCCCGTCATAGTACTGCTTCCACCTCTCAATCACCTCACACTTGTTCGTATGAAGGTTGCCGTCTAAGTCCCTGTAAGTAGCCGACCACGTCTAAATGCATAAGTAGCCTTTGCGGGAACTGTTCAGCTTATCGTAGAACTTCCGTATGTCGTTTACGCGGTACAGTTGCTCCATCGCTTCGCGATCTTGTTCCTCCTGTTGGCGCTTCTTTCTCCGGAGAACCGAGGTTTGCCTGTTCCGTGCTTGTTTGTATCGCTCCACATTCTGTCTTGTTCCGTGCTGCAGCATCCTCGCCCGTGCTGCATTCTTTTCCTCTATTGACTGCTTACATTCGTCATCGAACCAGTCGTTTCCTCGATTCGGAATCGCTGTACCTAGTGCCGCTATAGCAGTACTCTAGTACCTAGTACCGCAAACTGGTAACTGGTTTTCAATTCTTCTCGGAAATTGTCGATTCTCAATCCTCATATATGATGAAACAGTTATCATTTCACTCGGACAAGACCATGCGTATTTCCTACGCACGCTAAATGCCCAATGGTTTAGTTCCCCAATTGGTCAAATAAACACTAAACAAAGAAAGAAATTAGTTTGCTCAGTCCAAAGAAATGTCCATACGACTTGCATCACCTACAAAGAATAGTTGGTGATTCATCCAATAACATAGGTGATAAGGGACGCGGACGAAAATAACTGACTACTGCCCTAAAAATGTCAAAAAGTTATTTAACAAAAACTTGAATAACTCATACCCCATTGGCCGTAGCCATACACTTTATTCAACAAAATTATGCTTCTATGTTCGACTCAACTACCTGAAGTGTTTCTACTTTTGAAATATTGTAGATATCCAGATTGGGAGAAAAACTAATAAGAAACACCAAAAATTGCACTTTTTAAGAAATTTTGACGGCTCTTGTAATCCAAAAATTGTGCAGACTAACTCACCAAACTTCTCCATCTTGATCTAAAAAAAATGAAAAGAATGCTGAAAAAATTTAACATAGTATAGAAGCACTACAACAGGCATAAATTTGAAATTTTACCCAAAATTCACTTTTCAAAAAATCGAAAGTTACCACCTCTAGAAAGCATTTTAACCATCTCACTCAGAAAAAGAAAGTAGTCCTAGTACTCTAACCTTTCATTTGAGACATGACTTTTTCGACATGATGTAATTTTGAGACGTCCTTGTGTTTAATTGAACGTACAGCGCATAACGGAAAAGTTAAGATGTGGATAATAGAAATAATTCGTAACAGAGAGAGGAAGCAAATCAAAATTGATTTGAGTTTGAAACAAGAAGCATATAAATATTCTTAACTAAAAAGGCGCAATTAATCAAGCTACAATATAACATGACCAGGTCTGCTATAAAAGAAATAAGAAACACTAAAATCATGTCCTTGATTCGGGAATGGCGAATCGTTTGTCATAAGCATAATCGAATCAAAAGCTAAAAAGTAACCCCCAAAAAAAACTGCAATCCAATCAGCATTAGGATGCAGTTTGTTTGTTTTTAGAATTTATTTTCGCTGTTGGCACTTGCCAGCTTGCAGATTAAATTCATATTTCCGACCTGTCGTTGGGCGGAATTTACGATCGCACAGGCTGGCCAACAAGCGGGCAGAGCATGGCCGCGGCCTCCTCGCTATTTACGCCAACGTTGATCACCAGCAAAGAACAAGCGAAAGGGCTTCGATTGGGAAAATTAAATTCTGTCTTAAATTTGCATAAACGATCCACAGTTCGAAGGGAGGGGGCGGGAGGAAGACGCCACAACACAAAGTAAACAAATTAGATAAATTATTCCATAAAAAATCCCATTTGTTTATTTGTTCATTTTCGGATTCTCCATTTCACACGGATTTTTATGGCCGACTCGTGATCGAGCTGTAAGATTCGCAAATATCCTTCTGCCATGATGCTGGCGCAAATGCACCCCGGCGCATACAATGTTCGGTCGTGCGGGGTTTGCATGCGCACTTTATGGATTTTTGATGAGATTTGTTTCAACCACACGGAGGAAAAAAAGTAGAAAAATCTAATTTAGTTCGGAAAGTTTATTGATTTAAGCGCCATAAATTCTCATTCGATTTGGTGAGACTTTTATGCCAGGGAGGGGGTGTGGTGGCGAGAAGGATATCGGTTCGGGTTGGTTGGAGCATCCAGCATCCGAGACAGCGCCAAGGTATAATTGTTTATGAGGCTGGAAATGAACCGTTTTCGCATTCTCCTGATGAACAGTCAGCCGTCGCGACGGCGGGCGTTGCATTATGATGCCCTTTAGGAGGAAGTCAAAAGAGCAGAGCAGAACATTAACAGCAATCAGCGGATGAAATATGACGAACGCTTTTTCTTGCTCAATCACATGTCAGCCTGAATGCAAAAGTTGCAATACCTGTAACAAATTGAATTTAGCAGCCGATAATGACCGTGCACCTCCCAATCCCCTTTCCTGTCGGATCCGAATCATCGACGGATGACTGATGGTGGAAACAAAAGGTGCAATGAGAAAGCCATTTGATTCCGTCTGTAGTAATCGAATCAAAGGTTCCCAGCACTGATGCACTGACAGGCAAATGCATATGCGTCTTTCTTACCCGGTCAGCTTGGACTCGCTTCGCTGATTGTTAACATGGACAGAATCGGCTTACCGCTCTGCCGGAATCCATTCAGCTGCACTGGATTTATTGGACACAATTATTAATGAACTGTAATTTATTACACTTTGCTTACTTTGCCTACCGCAGCGATGGTTTCAAGCAAAACACAACCAGTTAGTTGCCGAGTTTGCAAAACGCAACCTATAGAGAACGGCAGTAAAACGTTGATTTTATGTATCGTGAAAGTAGCAGGCATGTTGGTGAATTTCAATACTTGCGCAATCATAATAAAGCGTGATAGCGGCCAGCATGAATTAAATTTGAACCTCGTTCTTCCGAAACCAAAACTCGTCAATTCGCTCATTTTTTCGCTCTGCTTGCTAATTCAATTTCATACAAACCAATTAGCCCACTTAACATTCAATGCTGTATTTCTCTCTCGGCTAAATAACTTTATTGGCAGCTCGAAATTCCACCGATAATTATGCGACCGAAAAATGTCCAACCAGACGGCAAAGGTGACTGTTCCCAGGAGGAATCCTTCCCTTCTTGCTCGAAATGCCAAAAACAAAACAAGCTACATCGCATGTTCCCGAAACTGAACCCGTAGAAAGTGAACAGAACGGCGAAAGGACAAGTTTACAACAAACGCTATGAAATCAACATTCCGTCACGTAACACGTTTCGAATCGAAACGACGAGAGTAGACAGTTCGGGCAGATGTAGGTATCTGACGGCGATCTAACGATGGATTGTGGGTTTTTCCGCCGGTATAATACCTATTCCATGAAATCATGTTGCGAAGTCTATCATTTACACCAGGAACTGATTTTTGCACCTTACAGTGCAACGGAACCATTATTATATAACAATATTATTATTACCATAGGCAAAATTCGAAAAAAAAATTTTTAAGAAAAGACGTATTTGATGAAAGGTAAAATTTATAATTTATAATTTTTAAGAATTTTACGGTGGTTGCACCCACAATAATAGTAACACTAACTGTAGACTATTGATTATGTGTGGGAATGTGCTTATCTTGAATGGAACAAAAATTAATTTTGATTGGGACTATAGCCTGTCTTCTTTAAACACTTCAACATGTTTCAAACGAATTACGGGTACAAAGCAGTGGAAAAATATTTGGAACTGTTCAGTGAAGTAACCTGGGGGCGGGAGTTTTGGCGATTATATCCCCTTCCCCTTCCCACAATTATGCCACTCAGAACAAAAGTTGGCCAAAATCTCTGAATCTTTCTAAATCACGAAACTATGTTGTATTAGACGAATTTCGCGCCAAATCGTATTCAGAGTTGGCAGCACCCTCTCAGATTCTAATGAAACTTTATATACATGAAGAGTTTGTCACAAAAAGCCACTTTGCATATTTTGTTTTTTCAAAAATGATCTAGACTGTCTTTTGAAAAGGGCCAAACTTTTTTACCATTTTTTTTTTCAAATATCAATATAGTCTAAAAATGACAAATCCTACAAAAAATGTTGTAGGGGTAGTTTTCACAAAATTAGTCAATTTTTTTATTAATAAAAATATTGAAAACAATCTTCATTGACTCCTACACTGAAAAAAATCGATTTTAAAAATTTAAAGTCGATTTACAAAAAAAAACATTTTTGATTTGGATGAAATTTTGTTCCAAGATAGATAATTATGTTCCCTACCTACCGTCAAAAATTCAAGTTGGGCACTTTTAAGGAAAAAAAGTTATTTGAAAAAAAAACTTTTCCTTGTCCAAACTGAATTTTTTTTTCAGTGTATTTTTATCGAAAACTAAACCAATGAAAGTCATAATCATCTCAGAATCTAATAAATCTCAGTTTGTGAGAAGATATTGTCTAATTTAGCAACTAAACATATTTTTATTAAGGGGTTAACTACTTTATAATTTTCCATGAAATCGAAATTTTTTTATTACTTTATCTGAAAGTACAACTGCTTGAAAATGTTTTCCCAAATTTTTATAAAGATCCGAGAAATAGATCGAAAGTTACAGCGATTCCAAGCGCACTTCGTCTACCAAGAGCAGTGGAAATTTGAAATTTTAAACTCGATTATCTCGAAATGTCGTTTTACTGAAGACGAATTTCGCGCTAAATCGTATTCAGAGTTGGCAGACCCTCTCAGATATTATTGAAATTTTCTGTACATGAAGACTTTGTCACAAAAAGCCAAATTTCATCCAAATGAAAAATGGATTTTTTTGTAAATCGACTTTAAATTTTTAAAATCGATTTTTTTCAGTGCAGGAGTAATTGAGGATTTTTTTCAATACTTTTATTCAAAAATTTGACTAATTTTGTGAAAATCACTCCTACAACTTTTTTTTGTAGGATTTGTCATTTTTAGACTATAGCCATTTGAAAAAATTGGTAAAAAAGTTTGGCCCTTTTCAAAAGACAGTCTAGATCATTTTTGGAAAAACAAAGTATGCAAAGTGGCTTTTTGTGACAAAGTTCTCATGTACATAAAGTTTCATTAAAATCTGAGAGGGTGCTGCCAACATTTGTTCGAGTTGGCGCGAAATTCCTCATTAGTACCCTGGATTATATGATTTCATTAAAAATGTTTTGGATTGATTAGGGTGGTCCCAACACACAAATAAGAAATATCCTACCAACATACAAAACGTCAATTTTGGAAGTTCACACTGATAATATAAATTCGTAAATATAATGAAATCAATCGTGCAATGCACGAATTCATTTGTCGTTTTCTGCAACGAAGTATTTTCGTGCACTGTAAATAGTAGGTTTCGTTCATTTCATGAACAAGAATGGCCGCTTGGTGAACGAAAGCTTTCGTAAGTTTTACACATTTAATGTACTGTAATGTAATTATTTTTCGTGAACGAAACGAAATGTTTCGTTTATTTTAATAAACGCTTGTGTATATTACGAACGATTTCGTTGGTCGCACGAATTCATTTCTTTCATCTTAGAAAAGTTTTATTTTAATGAACGTTTGCTATCAAATACGAAAACTTCTCTTAGATGAACGAAATGAATTCGTGCGATCAACGATATTGTTCGTAATATACACACTACGAACAATATCGTTGGTCGCACGAATTCATTTCGTTCATCTAAGAGAAGTTTTCGTATTTAATAGGATATTATTTTGACATTGCTCCGAAAGAGAAAAGCTCAAACTTATTCGTACAAACCAACGAGTACGGATTCACTTGAGCGCGATGGCTCAACTGAATCCGTACTGCTCCGGATTCTGGATCAACTTGAAGCGAAAGAGGTTCAGGAAATCTTCTTGAAACCGGCGGACACGGATACGACTACTAATTAGTCAGACCGAGACCGTCGTGATGATAAACAATTATCTGACGTATAGCAGCAATGGCTCCATATTCTACCTGTTTTGAAGCTCTTTTGACGTTGACGGCTTGATGAATGGTGCTTTTAAATATTAAAAAGATATTCGTATATAGCAGCGAACAATTCGTTTGCCAAGTGAAGGTGTTTCGTAACAAGCCGGCTGTCACTAAAAAACTCCTAATAGAAAATAAAAGTGTTTCAATAGAACTACGAACGATTCATCATATGTACGAAAAATTCTCATATTTTATGAAAGTTGTCTGTACGAAACTAATTCCTAGCGATTTACGAATATATTCTATCAGTGCAGCGCCATCTTGGTTTAGACCACATTAATACAATAAGAAATACGCTTATTCGCAATTAATCCTTGTTTCTCTTGTTAAAAATAATTATCTATCAACAGGGCTGTAGAGAGAAATTACCGGCCCGGGAGGTCCAGCACAAGGGAATGTAGATTTTTCAAACACGGAAACGGTTAAGCTCAAAATCTACTGGAAAAAATAGTTTTCTGCTATTATGTATTATGTACTCCCAAGTAACCACAATCATTAAGCCATTGCACTATATTGGCTATACATTTGCACTAACGTTGAGCTTGAACTTGTGCGACCACCCTTGGCTGCTACTCCGTTATCGATCGGGACTAGCTGAAGTTGCACAGGGAATCAGTAGATAATTTTGCTTGGGAGTAGCGAAACATCTTTCAATGTGCAACTCCTTGGTAATCCTAAAGTGTTTTTAATCAATACCGGCGCCGGCCAGGCCCGAACGTAGATCGCGGAAGGAAAGGGAAGGAATGGTTAGTCCGATACTTGCTTTTGCTAGAGGCCGTATATACTACTCCGCACTCCACAAGAATCACGGGAGGAGGATATTTTTGTTAGTAAGAGTATGTAGCATGTTCACCTTTTTCGTAGTTTTTGTCATTATTCGTTCACTACGCTCACTATGCCAAAACGCATCACATCAAGAAATATTCAGACGCTTGTGTACAAATATTCCCTTGCATGCAATTTTAGCCTATTTCGGATGAACTTTCAAAATATTCCGTCTCACCGAAACCCAAATGCGCATTAGAATGAAATGGATAGATACGAATGTGTTAAGAGGAAAGAGTATTCTTAAAATTCAAGCGAGAGAAATGGTTGTCGAAAGAGTAGTATTTGTAAAAATACGTACTTCCGACTACGAATACTCGAATCACTTGACGCCTATCTGAGGATCTACAGAACTGCAACTCGTCCATTTCGATCCTGATCGTGGAAGAGGCAGCAGTGTGAAGTTCTTTTTTATTTTTTTTTATTCATTTCGTTTATTTGATAGGCACAAATGCGTTAGCTTGGCGGTGCCAAATGCTTTTGTTTTTACATTTGGATATCTTAAAACTAGGAGGTTACAATGTTGAAATATTTTTTTTTACAAAGGAAAAGAAAGTTTACAGCTATCTTAAGACTAGAAATAAGATTCAATATACAAAAGAGGGCCAAAAGATTTTTTTATGAAAAAATTTAAAAGAAGGGATTCACTTTGATATACAAGAGGGGGAGTAATAGTATTTTACGAAATATTTTACGGTTATCTTAAAACTAACAATATAGTTTAGTACACAAAAGGGGGGAACAAATATTTATGAGAAATTTCACAGAAATCTTAATACTAGGGATTCAATTCTATTTACAAGATGGAGGACAAGAGTTTCAATAAAGAGTAAAAATTATAGCTATCTTAAAACTAGGAATACAGAATACTAATTTGATTTTTTTAACTAAAACTTATGCTTGGTCAAGATATTCAAAGGGTGGCTTATTTCCGCATCAGTGTAGCAGCAGTTGTATCAAGGACAGGGGAGAGACAGGGAAAGAAGAGCAAAACTTGCAACTTTCGCTCGAACGGCGGGGGGGGGGGGGGGGGGGGAAGGGGATCAGCGAATCAAATTTGCGCCTCAGTATAGTAAGTCGTCGAGTAACGGATTGGCGGATGGTATTCTTAGGACCCGCGGGGAATCCTTCAAAAGTCATCGGACATCGAGTCGCTCTCGCTTCAGTTTCCTTCTATGCAGGCGTAGTGTTAAGGGCGATGGCGGTTACATAGTGGCACTCTGGAGCTGATCGGTTCCACAAGGCAGGAGGAAACTCTAAAAACGAGAAATAAAAGAGAGGGGCTAAATTGGGATATTTATCGTTTTTATGAAGGTATAAATAAGGGACATATAGGGGAAATCACGAGTTGCCAGCATATCTCGGACTGGTACATTGGGTGGTCTACCTCGGGCCCGAAGGGATTCCTTTAACTGAGACCTGGCGTCACAATACCCGGCGCACACCCAGACAACGTGTTCGATGTCGTGATAGCCCTCGTCACAAGCGCACAGACTACTCTCCGCAAGCCCAATACGCCGCAAATGCGCATCCATGGTGTAGTGATTGGACATAAGTCGGGACATTACACGAATAAAATCCCGACCCACATCCATCCCCCCGAACCAAGGCTTCGTTGATACCTTTGGGATAATCGAATGTAGCCATCGTCCAAGTTCCCCATTGCTCCACGAGGTTTGCCAACTGTTGAGCGTCCTCTGACGACAAATACTAAAAAATTCGTTGAAGCAGATTGGTCTTTCGTATATGTCACCATTTAATGCGCCCACCTTTGCTAATGAGTCGGCCTTTTCATTGCCCGGGATAGAACAATGAGAGGGGACCCAAACAAAGGTAATCTGATAAGATTTTTCAGATAACGTACACAAGGACTCCTGTATCTTCCCCAGAAAATACGGTAATTGCTTTTTAGGCTTCACCGCACGAAGAGCCTCGATAGAGCTGAGGCTGTCCGAAACGATGAAGTAGTGATCTGTGGGCAGAGTGTCGATGATCCCAAGGGTGTACTGAATTGCAGCTAACTCTGCGACGTAAACTGAAGCGGGATCATTGAGCTTGAATGAAGCGGTGATAGTATTGTTGAAGATACCGAAGCCAGTGGACCCATCGAGATTTGATCCGTCAGTGTAGAACATTTTGTCACAGTCGACTTCTCGGAATTTATTATAAAATATATTGGGGATCACCTGCAGGCGTATATGGTCCGGAATTCCACGAATATCTTCCTTCATGGATGTGTCGAAGAATACAGTAGAATCAGAAGTATCTAGGAAACGGACACGGTTGGGATTGTACGAAGAAGGATTGATGCTCTGTGCCATGTAGTCGAAGTAC
The DNA here is from genome assembly GCF_030247195.1 of Topomyia yanbarensis. Classification (NCBI taxonomy): domain Eukaryota; kingdom Metazoa; phylum Arthropoda; class Insecta; order Diptera; family Culicidae; genus Topomyia; species Topomyia yanbarensis. The sequence continues at coordinate 92,471,252 of NC_080671.1, forward strand.
AAGGACATAAAACGGGTTTGAGAATTAAGCTCGACGAGCCTCTCGAAGTTTTCAATTACCAACGGGTTCAGAATGTCGCATCGGATGAGCAATCGATATGAGAGTTCCCAAAATCGATTTTTTAGCGGAAGAACGCCCGCCAGCACTTCGAGACTCATCGTATGGGTCGAGTGCATGCAACCCAAGGCAATGCGCAAGCAACGATACTGGATTCTCTCCAGTTTGATGAAGTGTATGTTCGCAGCGGAGCGGAAACAGAAACACCCGTACTCCATCACCGACAATATCGTTGTTTGGTACAACCTGATCAGGTCTCCTGGGTGAGCACCCCACCATGTTCCAGTTATTGTTCGGAGAAAATTGATCCTTTGTTGGCATTTCTGTTTCAGATACCTAATGTGACATCCCCAGGTACCTTTAGAGTCGAACCAGACCCCGAGATATTTAAATGTGAAAACCTGGTTGATCGTTGCACCCATTAATAAAAGCTGGAGTTGCGCCGGCTCACGCTTCCTAGAAAAAACAACCAACTCAGTTTTCTCCGTGGAGAACTCGATACCCAGCTGAAGAGCCCAAGCAGACAAATTGTCCAAGGTATTTTGTAATGGTCCTTGCAAGTCGGCAGCTTTGGGCCCTGTAACAGAGACCACCCCGTCGTCTGCAAGTTGCCTTAGCGTGCATGAATTGGCAAGACAATCGTCAATGTCATTCACGTAAAAATTGTAGAGCAGGGGACTTAGACATGAGCCCTGGGGAAGACCCATGTAGCTAAATCGCGATGTTGTTAAATCGCCATGCGAAAAGTGCATGTGCTTTTCAGACAACAGGTTTAGCAAAAAGTTATTTAAAATTGGTGAAAGACCATGCTGGTGCAGCTTCTCTGACAGAATGTTGATAGAAACTGAGTCAAAAGCCCCCTTAATATCCAAGAAGACTGATGCCATCTGCTCTCTGTTAGCATAGGCCATTTGGATTTCTGTAGAAAGCAACGCAAGGCAATCGTTCGTCCCTTTGCCTTTGCGGAAGCCAAATTGTGTATCTGACAGTAAGCCATTTGCTTCAACCCAATTGTCGAGGCGAAACAAGATCATTTTCTCGAACAACTTCCGAATACAGGACAGCATTGCAATCGGCCGATACGAGTTGTGGTCGGAGGCTGGTTTTCCTGGTTTTTGGATGGCGATGACCTTCACTTGCCTCCAGTCATGAGGGACAATGTTACCCTCAAGAAACTTGTTAAATAAATTCAACAAGCGCCTTTTTGCAGTGTCAGGCAGATTCTTCAGCAAGTTGAATTTGATTCTGTCTAACCCTGGGGCATTATTGTTGCATGATAAGAGAGCAAGTGAGAACTCCACCATCGAAAACGGTGTTTCGTTCGCGGTATCGTGAGGAGACGCGGCGCGGCACGTTTTCTGTACCGGGACAGAGTCCGGACAGATCTTCTTGGCGAAAGCGAATATCCAACGGTTTGAATATTCCACGTTCTCGTTGGTACTATTATGATTACGCATACGTCGAGCCGTACCCCAAAGAGTGCTCATCGCTGTTTCTCTCGTTAACCCGTCGACGAACCGACGCCAATAACTGCGTTTTTTGGCTTTCATTAGACTCTTCATTCGCCTTTCTAACGACGCGTACTGTTGATAGCTAGCGGGTAACCCGTCTTCCCGGAAGGCCTTATATGCAGTGGACTTTTCCGCGTACAGCTCTGAGCACTCTTTATCCCACCACAGGGTGGGAGACCGTCCATGGGTATTCGCGCTGGGTACTGGTTTAGTCTGAGCTTGATTCGCACTGTCGAGAATCAAGCCAGCCAAAAACCTGTACTCTTCCTCCGGAGGAAGTTCTTGAGTGGATTCGATTTTAACGGATATCGCGGTCGCGTAACTCTTCCAATCAATGTTCCGTGTGAGGTCATACGAGACATTGATTGTTTTCGATGGTCTTGAACCGTTAGCAATTGAAATCACGATAGGCAAATGATCGCTACCGTGGGGATCAGGGATCACCTTCCACATGCAATCTAACTGTAGCGATGTCGAGCAAAGCGACAAATCCAACGCGCTTGCGCGTGCTGGTGGTGTAGGAATCCGCGTCATTTCTCCCGTGTTTAAGATGGTCATGTTGAAATTATCGCAAAGATCTTGGATTAATGTTGATCTATTATCATCATGAAGACAGCCCCATACCGTACCGTGCGAGTTAAAGTCTCCCAGAACTAGCCGCGGTGCCGGTAAGGATTCCGTGATATTACAAAGCGTTCGGTGCCCTACCGAGGCTCTAGGAGGAATGTAGATGGAAGCAATGCAAAGGTCTTTACCTTTGATTAAAACTTGACAAGCGACAATTTCAATGCCTGGTGTCGAAGGGAGGTTAATTCGGTTGAAAGAATAGCACTTTTTGATCCCCAAAAGTACTCCTCCATAGGGGTTTTCTCGATCCAGACGAATTATATTAAAGTCGTGGAAGTTGAGATTTATATCGGAAGTTAACCAAGTTTCACATAATGCGAAAGCATCACATTTTAAACTATTTAGTAAAAATTTAAAGGAATCGATTTTCGGGAGGATACTTCTGCTGTTCCACTGTAGAACAGTGATCGAATCGGTGACCTCGTTCGATGACTTAGCCATCGATGGATACGATCGCTGCAAGGAGGGGCCATTTAGTAGTCAACTGCTTCAAAAATGTTTGCACTATAGGGAGAAAACGTATCAGAAGGCTTTTAAGAGGATCAGTAACATTGAAAGCTGTGAAAATTAAGTCAACTATGTCAGAAAATTTCATTAGTCCGCTACTGGACTGAGTATCTGTTTGAAAAAAAGGGACACTTGGGGTTTTTGGTGTCCCTGGAAGTGGTGGGTACTCCTTGTTAGAATTAATATTTCCAAGTCCTGGAGCAAATTGCTTCGGCTTTTGTGCATCACTTCCGTTGGATTTATTGGTTGTAGATGGCGCACTCTGAGTGGACGACACCTTGGCACCCTTACGGGGCAATGTAGGGGAGGCTGGATTTCTCCTCTTCCTGGATTCCCCTGGGTTAACCAAAGATGTTCCCTCTCGTGGGTCGTCAGATTCTTGCTCAACGTTAGCCAAACCAGCATAGAGATTTTCGGACAGGACAGATGGCGAAGCATTCTTTAGCATTTCTGCATAAGAACGCCTTGAGCGTTCCTTAAGGGAGCGCTTAATTTTATCCCCGCGCTGCTTGTACGCAGGGCATGATTTAAGAGCATGTGAAGGGCCCCCGCAGCAAATACACTTTTCAGTTTCTTTGTCGCAAGAGTCATCCTCATGCTCTCCTTCGCATTTGCCGCATCGTTTCTTATTTCCACAATATGTGGCTGTGTGGCCCAACTGCTTGCAATTGCTGCAGCTCATGACCCGCGGTACAAACAGGCGCACTGGTAGGCGAACCCTGTCAAGGAGGATGTAGTTGGGAAGAGAGGACCCGGCGAATGTCACCCGAAGCGAGCCTGATAGAGAGTAGGTAGTCTTACCTCCCTCGGTGTTTGCGGTATATAATTGTTTGCATTCTAAGATCTTAATCTGTTCAAGAGAGGGGTCCTTAAAGCAGCCAACCCCGTGCTCCAACAGTTCTTCGCATTTCAGGCCCGGTTCGGACACTACCCCATCGATTTCACAGGCCACACAAGGCACGTACGCTTTAAATTCCCGCGTAAAGCGCTCACAGCAAGCAATCGCGTTTGCCTGCCCGAGATCATTCACTAGAACACGTATCTTGTTTGCTCGAACACGTGTTATCTGAGTTACGGCCGGGTAATTAGCAGTCAGATCTCGAGAAAGTTTTAAAATATTAACCGGTTTCTCTCCGGTCCGAAAATATACCACCCATGGCCCAGAGGAACCTTCTGGGTACTGCTTTATACGGGGAGCAATGCGAGTATTAGGGGGATCAGGGACTTCCATGATTACATCAGATGGTATTTCGCCCTCGGCCATTTAAGCACGAGGGCAGAGCGTTATATAAACGGGAATGTGTCTTATTATTTGATTACAAGGTAGAGTAAAAGTAGGGAAAAGGAAAGAAAGCAAACGAGGGAAAAAAATAAAGCAAAACTTATCTGCAAACAACGTCGATTGTTCCGCACCAGCGAAAACAATGTGCTGGATTTACTTTCGGCACCAGCAGAACGACAGCTAACGAACGAACAAAGGATGACCTTGACTCACTAAAATTTACACACCGAACACCACTGTGAAATATAACGATCCGTTCCGTTCAAAGGTTGGGAGACGTATGAAGTTCTTTTTTAGTATCGCGGTGTGTTTTAAAAGGTAGTTTGTTAAAAATGTGAGAAGTTCTTTTAGGATTAAATTTATTAAAAAAAAAAAAAAAAAAAAAAAAAAAAAAAAAAAGTTCCTTTCCGATAGGTATAGCTAGTGCGGTCAGTGAATTGTGCGGTCAGAAATACAAATTTGAATTCGCTACATTTCGTGCGAACTTGTGTGTGAAAAGAAGGTAAGATTAAATAATTGAGTTGTGTGATAAAAAGCTTCAAAGCGTCGAATAGCCGATCGACGGCTTCTTTTCTTTTATTGCAAAAGTTTGGAGATTTTCCGCCATCCGCGTTCTAGCGACGCATACGCTCGGCACGCCGCCCGTCTCGTTTACCACCCTGCTGACCCCACGTTCCGGCTTCGAAAGTTCCCGACGCTTTTGGTAAAAGGTCGGAAGGAAGCAGCAAAACCATCAACGCGCTTCGTTAGAGCGACGGCCATCTTCACCATTGAAAAGTCGGCAAAATTCAACGCCCGGTAGGCAAAGGCCTAAATAGCGTCATCATTGCGACGCCATTGTAGACGCCGTTCGTCGCCATCGCTGAATAGATTTGCGATAGGAAGTCGGTGCCGAAGCCGCAATACCAGTCGGCACCCAGCTGAGATGCAGCTCTACTAGATCGACGCTGTTCCTGAAATAACGCATGTAAGTCAAAAATAGATCATTGATCCGTGCACGTAGATCTATACACACACAACACTCAAACCTTCGAAAGCTTTCTTTGCCGCTCGAAAGCTAAAGCCGAGCGCGCATTTGTACTGCTCAGCGCAGCTTTATCCGCTAGCAGGAAATTTTGACCGCACATAGGTAGACAGGAAAGGGGAAAGCTAGAAAGGGAAGGAACACGAAAAATGTAAAGCTAAATGAATATATGAAACCTAGGTTAAGAATAAAATGACGTATTTTAATCCCTCCAATAAAATGTTTTCCTGTTAGTTAGTGTTACCTGAAATGTTTGTATTTTTTATGTTGATTAGCTTTCCCATGTAGTGAATTTGGTTCGAGAAGATTTCTCACGTTTCGCGTCGTTTCCGTAGATTTGAATTTTCTTTGTGTTTGTTTTACTCCGATGGGCTATCGGGAATTAGTCCCCACTACTACTTACGAAGCGAGAGGGAAAGAGTGTTCGACTGAGTTCTGCCTGTGATGATAACTGATAGTTTTTTTAGTGCATGAGCTTTCGAGTTGGTATAACGATCATTTCTCTTGCGCCTTTGCTAAACATAGTAGTGGCTCCATCTATACGCGAAACGGAGTGCATCTTTTCACATTTTGTGTTTACCTACCGTTCCTTTGCGCCATTTCGGGATCAATTTCTATAACCTGCCCTGAGGTTAGGTTTCATGCTGGGCAATTCTAACCTGACGAGTGGTCCTCTTCGGGGGTGGCGCTAAAGCTACTCGTTTAAAACGTCCTGAGGAGCGTTTTGGTAGACGGAAACCGTAAACGGCCATTTGGCCCGCTACAAGTATAGAAGTTGGATATACTTCTTCTTTACCGACGCCAGAGAGGTGATTCCACTACCTGGACTAGATATCGATCCACCAATTTCATGAACCGGGGACCAGCGGCTTTACTTCCCTTCCGAAGGAAGACGTGACCACAGATTTTTGAAGTAGAATACTTCTAACATTTCAATATGGGGTCCCGTTTCAAAAAATTCAGTTGAGAAATTTTCCCAGGTTTGAAATGCGAATATCTTCCGTTCTACTGATCGAAATCGCAATATTTTTGCACTATCTGATCGGAAATTCGTGCACGTATTTCGTATTAAATTTCGGAATTAGTGCGACTACTATAAATAAACCAAAACAAGGATTTTTTGAAAATCCTTCGAAAACAGCGAGGAAAATGCGCAATTTGCAAGCACATCTCACGCAGAGCCGTCAAAAAGGAGCATGTAAGGTTTTCATTACATACGGGAATGTTATATATACAGGTCACGCGAGCTTGTTTTGTGTCAGTAGGTGCTCGCTTACCACACGAGCAGCATGCTCGTCCGGACGGTACAATGAGCGGTATCATGTTTGCGTTCCCGTACCAAGCGTCATCGCAAGGTTCTTCGTGATAAAATCCAGGGAATCACCAAATCCGCCATTCGGCGTCTGGCTCGTCGTGGTGGTGTAAAATTCATCTCCTATTTAATCTACGAATACTAATGGTGTGCAGGAAAATGGCATCCAAGATGCCGTGACCTACACTGAACACGCCAAGCGCAAAACCGCAATGAATGTCGTCTATACTCTGAAGCGGCAGGGACGCACTTTGTATGGATTTGGAAGTTGAAAAGGTAGAACTCACTTGTATCATTATAAAAAGGCTTTTTTTCAGGGCCACCAAAATCATTTCAAAGAATAAGTTTGCATTTTCTGTTTCATGGACTGTTTCTCCCCGGAGAGCAATTTGGGTTAAACCCTAAATTATGATTTATTTCAGTACGCAAATTGCAAATATGGTCAGAAACAAACTGAAGTGAAGTGGAAAACATTTTTACTAGGCCCATTCAAAAAAGGTTTCAATTCTCAAACATTTTACCAAGGTGCCGTTTTACATTACTCTCATTACCCTGAGTGTTCGATAATCTCCGTATTGGAAATACAATTTCAATTTTGTTCTTTATCAAAAATATGTGGTCGACCAACGAAGCGGTGGAGCTACGAAGAACACATATTGAGGACATCGCAAAAAAGGACGAGCTTACATTGTGCTGTAGTCAGGTATAAAAACTCAGCATGCTGTTGTTCACGATCAGTTCGTTTGCAACATCAGCATGCAGCAGTTCGTTTGCAGCATCTCTCGCGAAATTCAAATCGCCGTCCGTTTGCTGCTGTCAGAAGAGTTGGCCAAGCACGCCGTCTCAGATGGTACCAAAGCTGTTACCAAATACACCAGCTCCAAGTAAATTCCGAACACTGCCCAAACAAAAGGCCCTTTTCAGGGCCACCAATTTATCGACAAAGAATCGAATTGAAGTTTTGTTATTACAAGCATCAGAAAGTGGCTTGCCAAGGGCGTTCGATGGTAAGTGAGCCTCTTGTGAACAACATCGTCGCTTTCAAGTAGATGGAAGGCAACTCCAAATCAGCATTAAGGACTGTCTATCTGCACCATTCTTCGCTACATCCGGCATACCACAAGGAAGCCATCTCGGTCCAGTAATATTCCTCCTCTACTTTAATGACGTCAATTTCACATTACAAGGACCCCGCCTTTCTTTCGCCGACGACATGAAAATTTTTCAACAAATACGGGATAAAACCGATGCCGAGCTTCTTCAGAGGGATCTGGACAGCTTTAGCACGTGGTGTGATCAAAACAGAATGGTTTTAAACCCGAGCAAATGCTCAATCGTTACGTTCACGCGGAAACGCCAACCGACTCAGTTTAACTACCATTTCTTCGGCTCGAGCATTCCAAGACACTCTCACATCAAAGATCTCGGAGTCATCATGGATTCGGCATTAACATTCAAACCACATACGTCATACATCGTGGATAAGGCATCACGACAGCTTGGGTTCATCTTCCGAATAGCGAAAAACTTCAGGGACGTATATTGTCTTAAATCGCTTTACTGCGCGTTGGTCCGCTCAACGTTAGAATATTGTTCAGCTGTTTGGAATCCGTACTACCAGAACGGGATTGACAGAATCGAGGCTGTCCAACGCAGGTTCATACGCTTCGCCCTTCGTCATCTCCCATGGCGAAACAGATTTCAGCTGCCGAGCTATGAAAACCGTTGCCAGCTTATACACCTCGATACACTCAGCATTCGGAGGGACTGCTCTCGAGCCCTGTTCGTCTCGGACTTACTCTCTGCCAGAGTGGATTGCCCTACAATCCTCGGACGTCTGGATCTTCAAGCCCGCGTTCGAGCTCTACGTAATAACTCCCTTCTGCGAGTTCCGTTCAGGAGAACCAACTATGGTTGCCAGAGCGCTGTAACCGGACTCCAACGAATTTTTAACAGTGTGGCGACGGCCTTCGACTTCAACCGGACGCGGAATGCTATAAAAGCGAAAATGTTGTCAATTTTAAAATGTAATTAGTTTAAGCAACCACCATTGGGGCCAAGGGGCTTGTTGGTGAAGGTAATAAACATAAACATATAAAAACATATAAACATATAGAATGGCACAAAATAAAAAAGTTATTTGTGTGATTTGCAGACAGGTTAGTGTAATGATTCAATTTACAAAAATCGATATAGGTGCTCCGTTTCAAAATTTTCGGCCAGAATGTTGCCTGTTTTTCTAAAAGTGAAAATCTGCTGTTGTACTGAATGAAAACCTTCGATTTTTACGCTGATTGGAAATAGTTGTGACTAGTTGTGTAGAATGTATAATTACTGAAAATAACAGATTTTGTGAAAGCAGTGGTTGGTCCGTACAATTCGATTCCAAGCGAGCCAGACTAGTTTTCGTTGGAAGGTTCATCTCTGACAATAGAAGTAAACTATTTTATTTTGAATTCACCTACAACTTCCTTGAAAACAGCACAGCTAAAAAACTTTTGGAAAAAACAGCATCATTGATAGTAATTCAAGCCGGAAGGAAAGGGGGAGGCAGGTTGTAAGTCAATGGAAAATTTCATTTACTTTATAATTGGCTGGTCCTGAAAAGAGCTTGTTGGTTTGTGGTTTATTTTGGGTCACAATTTAGGCCCGCTCGATTTCTGATAGCTGTGAATTTCTCGCAGGACGACAGTTTCTGTTCGGTATCGATGAGGCTTCTTAACGCCAACCGTGACTGGGGCACTTTTACACGGCCTTCGTTGCCAACTGCTTGCGGGGAGCCTTTCCTCCGGTGGACTTACGAGCGCACAGAGGAGTAACTAGAACAAATTCTTGGCCAAAAACCAAAATATTTTTTTTTCGATTTTTTTGTTTCGTTATATTTTTTTTACATACCTACTGTATAACATGGCAAAATTAGGAGTATATCAAAAATTGTTAAAGAATTTTTGCATGTATGCCCAATGGTGATATTTTAAGGGATATTTTATTCGTTTTCGTAATATATTCAGCAAAATCGCTTTCTAGTGATGATGACTGTATTAAATAAGACAATATTATTACAAACATAGTTCAACACAGCCGTTTGTTTAACTTCAGCTTAAAACTAACTAAAAAAGTAGATTTGCTGTGTATTACACCAACTTTAAAAAATATCTTTTTTAAACTTTTTATTCCAAATTTTAATTATAAAAAAGTTACATTATACGGCTAGATCCGGCAAAGTTGCTGAAGCAGTATTACAAAACAAGATTTCAGCTATACAAAAAATATTCGAACTCTTCCGATCTTGTCCGATCCACCAATCCTAAGCGATTCGAAAATATTGAAATTTTTACTAATTTGAGGTACACCGAAATGCTGTAGGGCCAAATATTATGTTTGCCAAAATGTATCTCTATGAAAATATGCACAGGCGTCCCTTTTCTTCTCCCTTTCCCAATGATCAAATGTTTATGCAACTGGAAAAACAAATGTATTCACAAAGGTCACCTAGAAATTACCAGTATTCGAAAAGATATAGAAAATTGGCCTCTGCACTGGTAGGTGGGTAAATGCCAAATTGTCCCAAAAACTAGTAATTGTCTATTTTTAGTTCATATTAAGGCATAATAACAACAATTGCAGCAGCAAATAATTTTGGCCAGGATTCCACCCCAATTACTCCTCTGTGGAGCGGTTTGTTTGGTACAGGCCATGTAGCGAAAAATGCTGATCTGCTACTTCTCTGATGCTGATAGTAGGACGACGGTCAAACGCTCGTTTTCGTGCCTTCGTTCATAAAAGTTCAACAATATTTTCAAAGAATGTTGAAAATTGTCAACTTGATAATTCCAAAAATACTCCAAACAAACTATGAATGTGCAAAAGACGACAAAAACGCATAGAAATTGATTATTCCAGAGCAGAATTTACCGGTCTAAAGTGTATTCTACTTCACTCCGGTTATGTCACTGACATTACCCACCCATCTTTTTTCAATATTTTCTAAACAAACCTAGTAAACTTATTTGTGCATTGTGATTAAGTGGTGATACAGAATACAATCCAAAAGATAACTCATTTTCGACAAAAATCCATATGAGACTCTTATGCTGTTATGGGCAGTATACGCTTAAGTTAATTTTCATATTTTTTGCAGTGTAGTAATCCACTTTGTGATTTTTAGAAGGGAGATTGTTGGAGCAATTAATTCTGAACTAAGCGGAACATTTTACAAGCTTATTAACTAGAAAGAACTACACAGCAAAAAATATGAAAATTAACTTAAGCGTATTTCATAACATCGCAGAAAGATTATTCGTGTAATTGTGTTTCACGGATAAATTTACGCTATATATCACGCACATAAAATGAATCCTGAAAATCATGCAAATCTGTATGATCCTATGGAAATTTACATTATTCTGCTTGAAACTTGCGCACTATTCATTCAACATTCAGCCAAAATATTTTATTTTTACACGATTTTATACGAAACGGTGTTGAGCAGAGAGAAAAACTAACTGCGTGGTCTCCAATACATGCACGAGCCGCAACTCAATGCGCTTGGATCGTTCAAGCTCTATACGCTACTTTGCAGTCAAGTTGTTATGTGTCACTTTAGCACAGTCAGTAAGAGGGTGTCTTTGGTGAGTCAATGATCGTCGGTTCAAGTCTTGGTATTATTTCACGGTTGTTTGTATGTCGGTATGGTCACCAACACATACGCAAGTTATTTATAGCACGATTTGTGGCCAATGTAAAATTAACAACACGCATAATTTTATACTATTGGTCGCGTTCCATTTATGTGCATTATAGTTAGCATATTTTTTTCCGCAAATTTTTTATCTGTGTAGAGAGAGTGGTTCAATTTTATTAAGATTAGGGGAATTAATTAAGGCTATTTTTACAGTTACGTGTTCAACAAAAAACACATTTAACAGGCCAACGAGGGTACCCGGGTATCCACAAATTGAAATGCTCATTACTATGGCTTCCTTTAACCGATTTGGACACTTTTAGATGTTTTGGATTCAGAAATTCGTCCTCTTTTTGATTCTGTACAATAGAACCGGAATAATGGATCTGGTCTTTGGTAATCCGGATTTTCCGGAGTAATGTTCCAGTACTAGGATATGATATGTAAATTTTAATAATGTCCTAGCAATATGAGTATCAAAACTCTTCAAATTGTCTCGGAAGTCTGTTTTTTATTGTTACGAAACCCTATGGCAATTTGAAAAATGGAATGGGAATGGAATGGCCACTCACGGCCCCACGGGAACCTGCTTCGGAATGTCCGTTCCAGGGTCAAATCACCAAATGGATCCAAAACCACGAGATACAACCTACTGATGTAATTCCAAGAATTTTGATACTTATATTGCTAGTATTCCATTGAAGTTCGCAAATAGTACCCCTGCACTGGAACCTGCTTCCGGAAACCCGAATTCCCGGGAACCGAATGAAGTAACCCGATTCATTTTTACCAAGTCCAAAAGTGGATGAGTTTCTGAATCCAAAACAAATCGAAATCGGTTGGATATTACCTTAGTTATGGGCATTTTAGTTGGGTAGGACGGAATCAAAAAAAGCCGGACATTGATATTTGCGACGAAACTATAGGTTATGGCACTTTGATGTCTTCGGAAAGGTTTCTTCATTTTTTAAGTAGTTTAATATAATGTTGGAAAATTTATATTTAAGGGGGTATATACGCAGATAAAAAAAATAACTTTGCAAGTTGTTGCCAAAATTGATAGTCATGTATGGAAAGTTTATAGACGAAATGATTTTATGAAACTTTGTTGAAGTAGCGAAATGGCTATCTGTTAAGCGAAAAAAGTTATTGGGTGAAATGAAAGTAAATGTCGGAATACCCCCTTAAAAGGTGTTTTTTCATTGTAACTTTTTTATTTGATTTTTTACAGGTTCTCGATGTTCTAGAAAGTTGTAGATGCTTTCAAAACACACCTTTTTGTTGAATAGATCAACTCGCTATCGCTTCGTTTTTAGGGTGTACGTCTGTTTTTTTGTTTTTTTTTTTTGGGCTAACTTTAAGGGGCCATGGTTTGTAGAGTAGCAGGTAGTAGCAGCTAAATTTATTTTTTTGATGTTAAACAAGAAATATTCTATTGATACATATATAAATCATAGCGGGATCTAATAGGATCCTTGGAATAATGCGGGGTAAAATAGACTAGCGTTTCAATAAATTATTTGCATTATGAAGCATGAAAAATAAACTATTATGCGAAATTAATAAACATTTGAAATATTATAGTTCATTCCATATATTTCGACATTCAAAGTTAATTTTTTTGTTATTAACATGCTCATAAGTCATCAGTGTCCTGCCAATTATTTTCTTCGTCATTGGATGAACAACGTATTTCGTTGCTTAGAATACTCGGTTGTATTATTACCTTGTTCATCCAATGACGAAGAAGATAATTGGCAGGACACTGATGACTTATGAGCAACAATAACAAAAAAATTAACTTTGAATGTCGAAATATATGGAATGAACTATAATATTTCAATTTTTTATTAATTTCGCATAATAGTTTATCTTTCATGTTTCATAATGCAAATAATTTGTTGAAACGCTAGTCTATTTTACCCCGAATTATTCCAAGGATCCTATTAGATCCCGCTATGATTTATATATGAATCAATAGTGTATTTGTTGCTGAACATCAAAAAAATAAATTTAGCTGCTACTACCTGCTACTCTACAAACCGTAGCCCCTTAAAGTTAGCCCAAAAAAACTAAAAAAACAGACATACACCCTAAAAACGAAGAGATAGCGAGTTGATCTATTCCGCAAAAAGGTGTGTTTTGAAAGCATCTACAACTTTCTAGAACATCGAGAAACTGTTAAAAATCAAATAAAATAGTTACAGTGAAAAAACACTTTTTAAGGAGGTATTCCGACATGTACTTCAATTTAACCCAATAACTTTTTTCGCTTAACAGATAGCCATTTCGCTACTTCAACAAAGTTTCATAAAATCATTTCGTCTACAAACTTTCCATACATGACTATCAATTTTGGCAACAACTTGCAAAGTTATTTTTTATCTGCGTATATACCCCCTTAAATAAAAATTTTCCAACATTATATTAAACTACTTAAAAAATGAAGAAACCTTTCCGAAGACATCAAAGTGCCATAATCAATAGTTTCGTCGCAAATATCAATGTCCGGCTTTTTTTGATTCCGTCCCACCGTGCGTCGGCCTGTTACGTAGTAAAAAAAATCAGGAGCCCCTCCTCACTCCCACCCTTACTATATCAACAATATTATTAACCCAAAAGCTTGACTTAGTGAAGTTCTATGAAGTCACAAAGTTTCAATTTCCAGCTATGGATTAAACATAGGAATTTAATTAATTGAAACTTAAAAAGGTACCCGGGTACCGCGTCGGACACACAACGGTTAAAGTGCTGGCACTATTGGGCATTTCTTAACGAGTTTAAATATTGATCAACTAAAACTAGAAGATAGGGGGGTGCACATAAGTTTTGGGAAGATATTCAAGGGGAAGAAGGGGGGGGATGAAGTCATACATCCGTGTATTAGAGACATGGGAGCGAGGGTGGACAAGGCTGACAGGGGGGGGGGGGGCAGAGATATAAACTTTCAATTTCCGGCATCGGGAATCAACGGCCAGGATTACAGATTCGAACGGATGCATCATGTATTGGGACGCCTAGCGGTTTTCCTCGAGCCGGTAGGGGTTCCTCCACACGATTTCGTAGTACGGCTCAAATACGGATCGGAAACACACCGCGTTGCGCGTGTGATGTTGTACTGTAGGTCTCGTGATGTTGGGTCATTCGACAGATGTTTTGTCTCGTCTTGGAGTCGTATAAGACCATCATTGGGGTACGGTAGGCGGAAGAGGGCACTTCTGGGAATGATAAGAGAAAAGATAGGGGCATTTAAATTTGGATATTGATGGTTTTTAGGTACGTGTATATAAGGGTCATGTAGAGAATATCGCGGCTTGCTAGTACACCTCGAACCGGGACATTGTGTGATCTTCCTCGGGCCCGAAGGGAATCGAATAGTTGAGATCTGGCAGAACAGTAGTCGGCGCATGCCCAGACAATATGTTCGATCTCGTGATAACCGTTGCCACAAGCGCAGATACCGCTATCCACGAGCCCAATACGCCGGAGATGAGCGTCCAGCGTGTAGTCATTGGACATGAGCCGAGACATCACGCGAATGAAATCCCGACCCACATTCAGCCCCCTGAACTAAGGTTTCGTCGATACCTTAGGAATTATCGAATGTAGCCACCTTCCCAGTTCACCATTGCTCCATGCAGTTTGCCAACTTTCGAGGGTTCTCTGATGAGTGATGCTGAAAAATTCGCTGAAGCCAATTGGTCTTTCATATATGTCACCTTGTAAAGCGCCCGCCTTAGCTAAAGAGTCCGCTTCTTCATTACCTGGAATGAAGGAATGCGAGGGAACCCAAACTAAGGTAATCTTGTACGATCTTACAGACAAAGCACGCAGGTGCTCCCAGATTTACCCCAGAAAATATGGAATGTGCTTTCTAGGTTTCATTGAACGGAGAGCCTCGATTGAGCTGAGGCTATCCGAGACAATAAAGTAATGATCGGTGGGCAAAGTGTCAATGATCCCAAGAGTATACTGAATAGCAGCAAGTTCTGCGACGTAAACTGAAGCAGGATCATTGAGTTTGAATGAGGCGGTGAGTTTTTGATTGAATAACCGAAGCCAGTGGAGCCGTCCAGGCTTGACCCGTCGGTGTAAAACATCTTATTACAGTCGACTTCTCGAAATTCACTATGAAACATGCTTGGGATCACTTGCGGACGTATGTGATCCGGGATTCCACGAATCTCGTCTTTCATGGATGTGTCGAAAAATACATTTGAATCAGAAGCAGGAAGGAGATTGACACGGTTGGGATAATATGAAGAAGGATTGATATTTTGTGCCATGTAATCGAAGTACAAGGACATAAGTCGGGTTTGAGAATTGAGCTCAACAAGCCTTTCGAAATTTGCAATTACTAACGGGTTCAGGATATCGCATCAGACAATCATATCGATTGCTCGAGGTCCCAAAATCGATTTTTCAGCGGAAGTACGCCCGCCAGCACTTCTAGACTCATCGTATGTGTCGCGTGCATGCAACCCAAAGCAATACGCAAACAACAATATTGGATTCGCTCTAGTTTGATGAAATGTATGTTCGCAGCGGAGCGGAAACAGAAACCCCGTACTCCATCACCGACAATATCGTTTTTTGGTACAGCCTGATCAGGTCTCGTGGGTGGGCACCCTACCATGTTCCAATTATTGTACGGAGAAAGTTGATCCTTTGTTGGCACTTGTGTTTTAGATACCTAATGTGACATCCCCAGGTTCCTTTAGAGTCGAACCAGACCCCGAGATATTTGAAAGTTGAAACCTGAGCAATAGTTTGACCCATTAATTGAAGCTGTAGTTGCGCTGGTTCACGCTTCTTTGAAAATACGACTAGCTCAGTTTTCTCCGTGGAGAACTCGATACCCAGCTGGAGGGCCCAAGCAGACAAATTGTCCAAGGTATCTTGCAATGGTCCTTGCAGATCGACGGCTTTGGGACCTGTAATAGAGACCACACCGTCATCTGCAAGCTGCCTTAGCGTGCAGGAATTGACAAGACATTCGTCAATGTCATTCACGTAAAAGTTATAGAGAAGGGGGCTTTGACATGAGCCCTGGGGAAGACCCATGTAGCTAATTCGTGATGTCGATAAATCACCATCCGAAAAATGCATGTTTTTCAGACAGCAAGTTTAGCAAAAAGTTGTTTAGAGTCGGTGAGAGACCATGCTGGTGCAGCTTCTCAGAAAGAATTTTGATAGAAACTGAATCAAAAGGCCCCTTTATATCTAGGAAAACTGATGTCATCTGCTCTTTGCTAGCATAAGCCATTTGAATTTCTGTTGAGAGCAACGCAAGACAATCGTTCGTCCCTTTGCCCTTGCGGAAACCAAATTGTGTAAAATTCATTATTTTCATCGTACGTTTGGTCACGTTACTTGTTACGACTTTTACGATTCAGTACTCTAAATATCTTCATAGATTCCATGATTTTATTCTACTAATGCTTCTCTCGTAGCAGAATCCAATTTTCTTATAGTTGTAAGTAAATAGCGATAAGACATCCTGCTAAAGAAATTGTGACTACAATTATGGTAAATTATCGTACGCCACTGCCAAACCAGCAACACTTATTGTATTCGAGTTTATTAGGAAAAGAACACTCAGTCAATTACAGAGAACAAAAAACACCATAAGAAAAATTTCAGTTTTTAATAAATTCAATCATTACTCAGGTCTTGCATCCATGTCCGGTATTCGAATATGGGTACACAAAGAAAACACGAACTCGAACTAATGACCGCTTGAAGCTTGACGGTTCCTGGATCTAACAGAGCGAGCTAATTTAGACAATCACTGCAACTATAGAAAATTATGACCATCCTCAGCGCAATTTGAGGATAAAGGGAGTGGCTGTCGACGGTCTCGGCTCGCCCGAGGTCGATAATAATAGTAATCAAATGCATTAAATTCATTAAAAGGATACCACTTTCTACCTTCTAATTTAGTGAGTACATACCAATGAAGCCTGATTAACGTACTGTGCTGAGCACAGCAAATACAGTGTCGTGGTTAATATACTGGTACTAGTTGGCAGATGCATAAACGTAAGGTATGAAATTAGTTTAGTATCAAAGCATGTGGTTAACAGAAATTGTTTCATTCAATTGTCAAATTTAAAAAGGGTTAAGTGTAAAACCAAAACAATATGAAGTTATGTGAATAAAACAGAAAGTTCAACTTGACATTTTCAAATTATGATAATGATTTTTAACCAGTGAAGAACAGCTTATTTATACTATTGCACAGTCGTGATTATAATTGCGATGAACACAGAGCCATGGCGAATTTGACAAATTGTTCCCATTAGCGTTCCCGTTCATTAAAACTGCACAACTGCACAGCGTGTCCAGCATCATTAGGTTGCACACTTACAAGTTGTTCACCAATTAAAACCTTGTCACCTCGAGAGGCTGGAAGCGCGTGGGCGTGCCAAACACAACACGGCTCTCCCGCCGCCGTGGTCTCATGCGATCCAATGCTAATTTCGTTCGAAGCCAATAAAATTATCTCCCCCCATGCTGCATACATCCGCTCGGGGTTTTGCCGCAATATTAATTGCTCCGTTGCATTTTTATGAGGTTTCGAAAACGATTCACCGGTGTCACTTGGTTTATTCTCGCATGGCTTGTGGCAAGGGTAGACCTCGGACCGACTTTCCGACGGCGCACAAGACGCGTAAATAATAAGTGACATAAACTAGCAGATTGAGCGACATTAAAAGAAGTATCAGGGACTCGGAAACTAATCGATGATGGTAGGTGCCACAGTTTTTTTGACAGACAGTCATAAATTTTGTTGCGACTGAGATCAACTGTAATTGGAAAATAATGCGATAGGAACCAGAAATGGACAGAGCGACAATTGGTTCCAGGTTTAGGCGAAGGCCCAGTTAGTGTCGTTATTATGCCGTAGAGATCCACCTTCTTAAAAACTGATTTTAATTCCCGGTAGCACCTAGAACAGAAATATTTGGTCTGGGTTTATAACACTGCGACAATTTTTGGGTAATCGATATGAAACTGCATCGGACTATATATTCAAAAAGAAATACGTATGCTATAGTAAAACCATCGTTGAGTTCTGAAAAAATTGTACAGATATTTTATATATTCGACAAGCAAGATAAAGAGAACGGAAGACTGGAACATTTGTCACTTTTGAGTGTATTAGTTTTATACGTCTAAAGTTAAACTTGGCGTCCGGAGCCCTGGAAGTGAACATAAACATCCGGACGAGCATCCTGATTCTTTGACATTCGATGAAAAGGGAGAAAAGGTCGAGTCTCACATCGGATCTTTTTATTTGAACACTTAGTAACACTTTTTCCACTATAGCAACAGAAAAGCCCGCTACGTAATTTGTTTGTTTTTCTTCTATACATCCTCCTGTATTATCGGTTTTATCGAAGAGGGTGGTCAATGTGACCAACGAAAAAGAGAGGGAGAAGAGGAGGATTAATAAGAAATGCAACCATTCATTTATTTAGTTCAACATCAATTTCATGATAACACTGAATCAAAAAATTGCCTCCACAATACTCGATTTGTAGCTGCAGTTCTCCAACGTCGGTTACGCCCAACACTGGCCAAATCACGTTCCACCTGGTCCGCCCATCGTGCTCTCTGCGCTCCTCGCCTTCTTGTACCAACCGGATCATTAGCACCAACACTAGAGTGACAGGAAAAAAATGACCCCTATCGGCCCACCCCTGAGTCGATTCCTAGTCCCACCAGGAGTACTTGTTCCAAATTTGAAGCGAATCGGACAAGTCTAGCTACTGGACCAACGTGCCTGAAGTTTGTATGGGATTTTTCGACAGTTTACATGGAGAAAACCCACTATCTCGCATTTTTGCCGCTAGATGGCACTGTATGCATCGTATTATCACTGTAAGTGAAAATAAGAAAGACAATTTAATTGTCTACAACTTTGTCGAAGACTGCTTGTCAATCCGGCTTTGGTAAAAGAAGTTATTAAACTTTTAACGAAGTGATGTCTGAGTCAGTTTTCCATGGGGCCTAGCAGTGCATGGTTGTGTATCAGTACTCGATTCCCACGAACTAAACATTTTTGTGAAATAACCGTTAGATTTACCTCAATAGTATGTTCAGAAGAGCTGTAGTAAATAATACGAGTCATGTTTTGGTTAGAAAATTTTAGTTCCACATTTTACCGCATAGAGGGCGCCAACACTAACTTTTCAACGAAAAGAGATAGATATTAGGTATCTTCTACAAAGTTGTAGAGCAGACATTTTTCAATAATTCTTACGAACATTTCGATATTCTATCTCTCTTCTATGAAAAGTAAGTGCTGGCGCCCTCTATGCGGTCACAGTTGGAACTTAAATTTTCTAACCAAAACATGCCTCGTATTATTTACTACAACTCTTCTGAACATACTATTGAGGTAAATCTAACGGTTATTTCATAAAAATGTTTAGTTCGTGGGAATCGAGTACTGATACACAACCATGCACTGCTAGGCCCCATGGAAAACTGACTCAGACATCGCTTCGTTAATAGTTTAATAACTTTTTTGAACAAAGCCGGATTGACAAGCAGTCTTCGACAAAGTTGTAGACAATTAAATTGTCTTTCTTATTTTCACTTACAGTGATAATACGATGCATACAGTGCCATCTAGCGGTAAAAATACGAGATAGTGGGTTTTCTCCATGTAAACTGTCGAAAAATCCCATACAAACTTCAGGCACGTTGGTCCGGTAGCTAGACTTGTCCGATTTGCTTCAAATTTGGAACAAGTACTCCTGGTGGGACTAGGAATCGACTCAGGGGTGGGCCGATTGAGTTTTCAAAAATTCATTATTTTTCTGGGCAGTCTAACCAACACCATCTTTGCAGGATTGTTGTCCGGCATTCTTGCAACATGCCCGGCCCACCGTATCCTTCCAGCTTTGGACACCTTTTGGATACTGGGTTCGCCGAAAATCGTCCTTAGCACCCGTCGCTCGAAAACTCCTAGCGCTTGCAGGTCCTCTTCGAGCATGGTCCAAGTCTCGTGCCCGTAGAGAACCACCTAGGTCTTATAAGCGTTTGTAACAAGGTGCATTTGGTGCGGGGGTGAATCTTCCTTGATCGCAGTATCTTCTGGATCCACCGATGATGCGTCTTCGGATTTCACGGCTAACATTATTGTCAGCCGTTAATAAGTATCCTAGGTAGACAAAATCCTCCACTACCTCGAAGGTATCCCCCTTGATCATAACGCTGTTTCCTAGCCGGATCCTGTTGTTTTCGGTTCCGCCTACCAGCATATACTTTTTTTGGACGCATTTACCACCAGTACGACCTTCGCTGCTTCGCGTTTCAGGCGGATGTACAGGTCTGCCACCGTTCCAAATGTTCGAGCGATAATGTCCATGTCGTCCGCGAAGCATACAAATTGGCCGGATTTCGTGAAGATCGTGCCCCGGCTGTTGAGCCCGGCTCGTCGCATCACACCTTCCAGAGCGATGTTGAATAGTAGGCACGAGAGTCCATCACCTTGTCTCAGTCCCCGTCGAGATTCGAATGGACTGGAAAGTTCACCCGAAATCCTTACGCTGTTTTGTACACCGTCCATCGTAGCTTTGATCAGTCGAGTCAGCCTCCCGGGAAAGCCGTTTTCGTCCATGATTTTCCATAGCTCTACGCGGTCGATACTGTCGTATCCCGCTTTGAAGTCGATGAAGAGGTGATGCGTTGGGACCTGGTATTCACGGCATTTCTGGAGAATTTGCCGTACGGTGAAGATCTGGTCCGTTGTCGACCGGCCATCGATGAAGCCGGTTTGATAACTTCCCACGAACTCATTTACTTTAGGTGATAGATGACGGAAGATGATCTGGGATAGCACTTTGTAGGCCGAATTCAAAATGGTGATCGCTCGGAAGTTCTCACACTCCAAATGGTCGCTTTTCTTGTGAATGGCGCAGATCACCCCTTCTTTCCACTCCTCCGGTAGCTGTTCGGTTTCCCAAATCCTGACTACTAACCGGTGTTGACAAATGGCCAACTTTTCCGGGCCCAACTTGATGAGTTCTGCTGCGATACCATCTTTGCCAGCTACTTTGTTGTTCTTGAGCTGTTGGGTGGCATCCTTAACTTCCCTTAACGTGGGAGTTGGTTCATTCCCGTCCTCAACTGCACTGACGTAGTCAAATCCTCCGTTGCCTTGGCCATATGTACCTACATTCTCCTCGCCGTTCAGGTGCTCGTCGAAGTGTTGCTTCCACCTTTCGATCACCTCACGGTTGTCCGTCAGCAGGCTCCCGTCCTTATCCCTACATATTTCGGATTGCGGCGTGAAGCCTTTGCGGGATGCGTTGAGTTTCTGGTAGAACTTCCGTGTATCTTGAGAACGGCACAGCAGTTCCATTTCCTCGCACTCCGCTTCTTCCAGGCGGCGTTTTTTCTCCCGGAAGTGGCGTGTCTGTTGCCTCCACTTCTGTTTGTGTCGTTCCACATTCTGTCGGGTTCCATGCTGCAGCATGACCGCTCGCCCTGCATTCTTCTCTAAAACCGCTCTGCACTTCTCGTCGAAACAATCGTTCCGTCGTCTCCGTTCCTCGTACCCGACAATATCCTCAGCTACGTTGTTGATAGCTTCTATTACTGTTCTCCAGCAGTCCTCTAGAGGGGCCACATCGAGCTCTCCCTCGTCCGGCAACGCTGCCTCGAGGTGCTGCGCGTATGCAGTGGCGACATCTGGTTGCTTCAGTCGCTCCAGATCGTACCGAAGCGGCCGTCGGTACCGTACATGATTAATGACGGATAGTTTTGGGCGCAATTTAACCATCACCAGGTAGCGGCCAGAGTCGATGTTAGCGCCACGATAGGTCCTGACGTCGATAATGTCGGAGAAGTGCCGTCCATCGATCAGGACGTGGTCGATTTGCGATTCCGTCTGTAGCGGTGATCTCTACGTGTAACGATAAGAGAGGATGTGCTGGAAGAAGGTGCTACGAATGGCCATGTTCTTGGAGGCGGCGAAATCAATGAGTCGAAGGCCGTTCTCATTCGTCAGCTGGTGAGCATTGAACTTTCCAATCGGCTGTCTGAATTCCTCCTCCTGGCCTACCTGAGCGTTTAAGCCCCCAATGAAGATCTTGACGTCGTTGCTTGGGCAACGGTCGTATTCTCGTTCGAACTGCGCGTAGAAACCGTCTTTGTCATCATCGGTGTTTCCGGAGTGAGGGCTGTGCACGTTTATTATGCTGATATTGAAGAAACGACCTTTGATCCTCAACCTGCACATTCTTTCGTCGATCGGCCACTAACCGATCACGCGCCTTTGCATATCGCCCATCACAATGAAAGCTGAGAGATCTGTAGTTCCACGTTCCGAGCTTCCAATCGCTAGTCCCTTTTCGCCGCAGTGGTCGTCGCTATTGGTATCGATTCGCATTTTTATCTTGTTGACTTTTCGCTGCAATTATTTTTTTACGGTTGGCTCGCAGAGCCTGATACCAACCCCCTAGATTTCCGGAGGACTATAGTGCACAGTTGAGCTTAGAGTCCTTCACTGGCACTCGGACGATGATCAGCCACCCCTAACATGGGGAACAGACGCTGTTTTGAGCCGCTCCTCCTGACGATCAGACGCTCAGGCGCTCAAGCTTGCAGCAGCAACCCCCCCCCCCCCCCCCTTCCCTGTCAGCCTACGACCAAAGTTTCCACCAGGGTTGGTTACCCGATCTTCCATAAGGTTGTTCGTAGTTCCCGGCCAGTACCACGGGGAGGTAGGGATAGGAGTTGCTGGGAAGAGGCTCTGTCTTACGCATTACCTAGCCTTTACCGACCAATGCAACCAACTGCATTTTATACTTCCCATTTGATATTTGGTTTGTCAAAATCGTTTCGTTCTTCATCACAAATCCGATGTGATTTTAATTCTGGAATATGCACGGAGCCCGGGACATACGGAATTATCGATAGTGGACAATAACTTCAAAGAATCTGACATCAGTGATCTCGATTTGCACATCGAAGTAATTTGATGTCCATTTCAATAGGTAGATTTTGAACCTCCGAGGTATTCCGATAGTTACGACACAGACTAACAGACATAACACTCAAAAACAAAGCTTCGCCCGCTTTAACGGTCATTTTAAATATATTTGTAGTTGGGACTGTGGCCACATTTGGAATGATGGCGCCGCTGACATATGAACAAGCATACGGGGGATAGACCACTAGTGAAAAATTGTTCCCAAACCTGCGGGGTAACCCACCAGTAAATGAGTGTTTGGGACTGTGAACAAAAGGTGGAGCTAGTGTTCTGGGAAAATTGTCGGATCGATGTTTTTTGAGGGAATTCCCTCATAGTGTTATGTCTGTTAGTCTGTGGTTACGGTTTATATGGAAAATCCTGTATCAGCTTACTAACCAACATGTAATTCCGGAACCAAAAGTCAAATCTCAATAAAATTCAGTAGCAGTCAATGGTAGTGTCAAATCATTCATTTGAAATCAAGTTTGTAAAATTCGGTAAAAAAATCGCTGTGAAATATGTGTACAATTAACTTAGGAACTAGGAAAGTTCCTGGAGTTTCCTAAACCGTCATATGTGGCCAATGTGGTCAAAGTTGCTTCGAATGATCATTAGTGATCTAGAACCACAAATCCAAGTAATTTTGGACCATTTTTAATATGTATTACACCATTTGGATATAATGGTGATATCAGTTTAAGGAGATACACCACTGTAGAACACGAAAAAATAGGCATATTTCAGGAATTTTTCTAGAAGCAATAAAGGGGTGAATCGGGGCTTTGTCAAATGAGATTTATAGTACTACTAGTTGTGAAGTACAAAACATAATTTTTCAAATAATTCTGTCACAAGATGCGCAACCTTTTCCCGTAGACGCGTCTTTTTGGAAATAGTCCACTGCCGGAAACCTATTCCCCGTAATTTTTGACCTATAACTTGTAACCACCGAATGCGACAGTTGATAGTTGGCTTTGCGAAATTGATAAGTGCCGCTAGACTTTCTCATTCCCGTTTCCAATCCCTAAATCCTACTCAACTTACACCATCAGACTGTGTGAGTGATCGTCTTCCAAGTCCAGGCTGTCTTCTGAGACGGGTTGGTCACTCACGCAGAAGGGTTGCCAGCGCTCACCCAAGGTATCTCTTCACAACGGTGTGAGCATAAAGTCGCGCAACATACCATCCATCGCTGTTGCAGCCATCGGAAGGGCTGCCAAGATTTTGACAATTCAAATGTCAGTTCGGATGATATCGCAAAAATTGAGGTTTTTTCGGTATCATCCGAGCTGAGTTAGGCTCAGTGACCGCCAAGATCTTTCTTTCATCCTTCAACACCCGATCAAGTTAGAAGTGCGCGCGGTTTTCTGTAGAATTTAGTAAAGTATGTGTAAATTGTTTAAGTGGTGTATTGTACTGATAGTGTTTTTTGTTATAGGTTAGAAGATTTGTAAAAGTTGTATAAAAAGAAAAGTTGAAAGTGTCAAGTAGATAAAAGGTGTTAATAGTACGGTTAGTAGAATAAAACTTAAAATCTATTTATTAGAAATATTTTAAAAATAATTATTCATTTTCAAAACTGTGTAACAAACAAGAAGGTTAATCACGGAAAACCACGACCAAGACAGATTAAAACGATCATAGAGGTAAAATGATTAAACATTTGGTCCAAAGTTAGTGTAGTTTTGTGTCTAAACCACGTGAAATGTATGCCAATTACTGGTGGGAAGGTCCCAGCGGGTCTTTTTGTTTCTGACTTCGGTCTTCGCCCGAAGGCAATCTTTTCTGCAGGAAGGGCAGCGATGAACGCAGCACGAGTGAATGAAGGACAATCCAATGAAAGTGATACACGAATCGACGCAACGGGAGGTTCGCCGCCATTACATTTTCGACCGTTTCTCTACCTAGAGCGGCCCCAGTTCGCCGCCATAAGATTGCAACCGTGTCCCAACCTAGAGCAGCCCCAGTTCGCTACGGCCAGTAAGTCCTGTAGTCCTACCGACGCTACACGAGGTTCTTCGCCATTTTGGGGCACAGGTACAGTCACGAAATCCAAGCCGGATGCGATTCTACCGTCACAAAGAACCGGACACGGAAGCCTCATCTACAGCAGCTGCCATCTTCATCGGGAATGCTATCGACAGACCTGCACCAACAAACAGTATAAAGCCCAAGTAGACCTGAATAAGTGACGTTACCTAGGTTAAGATTATTATGAGGGTGCGAGAAAACAAATAATAAATATTTGTTCAAATAGTGTAGAATCGTAGCTTTGCACAAGGTAGACATTGTACGTAATCATTCCACGATTTTTTTTCGACTTCCGGACTCGAATGGAGTCGTCAGCCCTCATCTTCGTGTGTTTAAGACGAAGGAAATATCAAGGCCCCGCTTTTGAGCATTTTAAATAATTTCTCCACCTTGCATTTGTTCACCTTGGTTGTAACAGTTTTGATGGTCCACTGTCTAATAGTTCCTGAAGGGAATGAGTACCGGGGTGAGTATAGGTGAAGCCATGGATGTGTATTCGCATTAGTGAGCATAATCTCCTTCCAACCACCCACTGAGCGAATCGAGGGGCTACAAACAATAACAAGCGACGTACGTAGGATTCCTTCGATATTTTGATTTTTAACTAAATGGCACTCTTTAAAATGTCTTTAAAATCGCCACAAAATTGTTGATTAAAAAATAGAATCCTACGTATGTCTCTGGAGAAATCAATTCTGAATATACACTCAGGTTTTTTTTTACGCGGGGGATACGAGCCGCGTAAATGAAAACCGCGTAAATTTCAAAATCCGCGTAAATGAAAACCGCGTAAATTTCAAAATCCGCGTAAATGAAAACCGCGTAAATTTCAAAATCCGCGTAAATGAAAACCGCGTAAATTTCAAAATCCGCGTAAATGAAAACCGCGTAAATTTCAAAATCCGCGTAAATGAAAACCGCGTAAATTTCAAAATCCGCGTAAATGAAGACCACTTAAATTTAAGAATCCGCGATAAAGGGAACCTCATTGATGGATACCGCGTAAATTCCAAAATCCGCGTAAATGAAAACCGCGTAAATTTCAAAAACCGCGTAAATGAAAACCGCGTAAATTTCAAAATCCGCGTAAATGAAAACCGCGTAAATTTCAAAATCCGCGTAAATGAAAACCGCGTAAATTTCAAAATCCGCGTAAAAAAAAAAACCGCGTAAAAAAATACCGCGCAAAAAAAAACCGCGTAAAAAAAACTTGAGTGTACAGTAAAAATTTCAAAGCGATCAAAAATTATTTGTTCGAATTACGTTTCCGGCCAGCTCAAAAAATGTGATAAACCATATTTTAAACCAATGAAAAATCGATTTTTTTAAATTCTACTGTGGTGTAACCCCTTAAATGGGAATTTGCAGTGTGACCACACTCTTCCAAGCGTAACTCCGGAACCGGAAGTCCGGTCAACAAAAAAATCAATAGTAGCTTATGGCAGCGTTTTATCGTTAATTTGAATATAAGTTTAAGTAATTCGGTTCAGCCATCTCTGAGAAAAGTGATTGAGATTACAAAATACATGCACATACACCCATATACACACATACGGACATGTGCTGATCTCGACTAACTGAGTCGTATGGTACAAGAGACTCGGCCCTTCGGGCCTCGGTTGTAAATCTGACGTTCACAATGATTTCATATCCTTTCTATTGAGAAAAGTCAAAAAATTGCCCACCTGTACCGCCTTGGTCGATAAGTATTTTGAGTGTCAAGACAACATCATGGAATAAATCTGCGTAAAATTTTAGCGGAACCTAAGCAACATTCAACGGTCAAGCGGAAAATGTATTTAAATAAGATATCTGATACCCTCACGATGTTCAAGCCAAGATCTAACGCGTCGTACTAAGGTCACAATCGACGAAATCCATTCCATATGATACGACTTTGTGATGCTCGAATTCGTTTTACTATTGAAGCATCATGGTGTAAAGTGTTTGTCATTCCTCAACACTTTTCTTCCATTAATTGTCCAATATTTTAGCTCGATGCCAAACATCTAGAGATCGAGTCATGCAGTATCGTTTCTATCTACCGTGCATCAAGCGTGCAATAAAACGATCAAAAAAATCTGAACTGTCAGTGGGATCCATAATTTGTCTGACCGTAGGCTCATGTCAGTTCAATACGAACGGAATGGGGGTGTTATATACGTGATTAAAGTGCAATCACTCATTGTTGCATACGACAAAATTTGTCCCAGGATTTCCCGCCGACTGCTGTGGCCTTTGCCGGAGGAATTGAGTTCTACAAGATGATGACACGAATGATCTCATGATGAATCAAGTTCATATTTGACAATTCTCGCATGTTTTACTTTACGGTGACGTCACAAATAAACTCGAGTGTTCATTTTTGACAGTTCACTTGTACTATTTACATGTACTTAATTTTTTTTGCGATTTCCTTCGAGGCACAATCTAGTCATCCACAAAATTTTATGTCATGCTTGACCAGACCTAAAACCTTTACTATATCATTTGAAAGATAGCTTAAATTTTTTCGTTATTTTCTGGCATCGCGTTATATTTAATTTCTCTCCAGTAACGCTTCCAAACCGATTTTATTAGTAGAGATTTTTTAGTAGACATGATTGAATTTCAGTCACTTTTTGCCGCCATGTTATTACCAAATCGATTTTCTTTACGTTAACTAGTTCTCAATTTTTTTAACAATTTCCATGAAACCAACTCTGATTTTATTCGAAGGTTTTGGAACATTATTCAGAGCCCGACTATTCGACGTGAACTGCTTCATGATTTATTGCATCTTAATCATGATCTGATTTTCGTAGTAGTGAAGTAGTTCACAAAA
Source organism: Topomyia yanbarensis (assembly GCF_030247195.1). Lineage (NCBI taxonomy): Eukaryota > Metazoa > Arthropoda > Insecta > Diptera > Culicidae > Topomyia > Topomyia yanbarensis. Next base: position 92,499,103 of record NC_080671.1, read on the forward strand.
TCAAAGCTGGATCTGGATATTTTCTTGTGAACTATTTGACGAAACATTTCAATAGTCGAACTAATTCATGATTCGTAACAGTCCTTCGCGATCAACAACGCGCAACTACGCCCGCGATTACGCAAACTTGATAACAAGCCGGTAATAATGTTTTAGCACTTCAGATGCTTAAAGCTCATATCCTCTAGACAACATCGTCCATGGCGACATGAACGGGAACTGTAGTGATATGGAAGATCTCACTTTCTTATATTTATATGTGTCTAACTAGTGCTAATTTGGGTACTAGTTTAGATACATCGTCTAACTAGACACCCAGATGGTGCTAGTTACTGACGAGATGAATTCGAAACACAAAAAATAAAACTTAATTTAAGTTAGGTTCTGTGCCCTTAATGCACAAAGTGGTTCAGTCCAATTTTCCCTTATGGAAATTTAAGATTGCATAATGCCAGGCGTTTGGCTCCCGAGCCAAAAGACAAGAGTTCGTTTTCGCTTTCTCGTCAGCAAATCTGAGCCTCTGTGCTTGCTTCCCGGGACATCACTCGGGACAAGTCAGTTGCTTTGAACGTTCACATGTGTCGTGTGAACTGTTTGGAATTTTTTGTGATTAACTAGTGCTAATTTGGGTACTAGTTTAGATACATCGTCTAACTAGACACCCAGATGGTGCTAGTTACTGACGAGATGAATTCGAAACACAAAAAATAAAACTTAATTTATATTTATATATTTCCTGATTGTACATCATATTAACATGATTTAATCTGTTCCACAATATTCCGCCACGTCATTCGGTCAGTTGTTGCTTGTCTCCAACCTCTCAGGTGCCCGATACTCGCCAGCTTCTGCTTCACTTGGTCCAGCCACCGGGAACGCTGCGCTCCTCTCCGTCTTGTACCTGCCGGGTTGAAGGTGAAAACCAACTTGGTGGGGTTGTTGTCCGGCATCCTCACAACATGCCCCGCCCACCGTACCCTTCTAGCTTGAGCTACTTTCCGGATACTTGACTCACCATAGAGTCGCGCAAGTTCGTGGTTCATCCTTCTCCTCCACATGCCATCCTCCTGCACACCACCGAAGATCGTTCTCAGCACCCTTCTTTCGAAGACTTCGAGTACTTGCAGATCCTCCTCGAGCATTGTCCACGTTTCGTGCCCGTAGAGAACCACCGGTCTAATCAGTGTGTTGTACATGGCGAATTTCGTGCGGTGGTGAAGCTTCCTGGATCTCAAAGATTTGTGGAGTCCATAGTAAGCACAACTTCCAGAGATAATACGCCTTCTGATCTCCCGGCTGGTGTTATTGTCCGCAGTCACCAATGAGCCTAGATGGATGAACTCGTCAACCATCTCGAACTCGTCGCCGTTGATCATAATACTACTGCCCAAGCGTTCCCTATCGCGATCGGTTCCGCCAGCCAGCATGTACTCCGTCTTAGACATATTTATTTTTACTCGTGCTGCTTCGCGCTTCAGTCGAGTATACAGATCTGCTAACGTCTCCTTGTTTCTACCGATTATGTCCACGTCGTCAGCGAAGCACACGAACTGTCCGGATCTCGTGAAAATCGTGCCCCGCATATTGAACCCCGCTCTTCGCATTACACCTTCCAGCGCTATATTGAACAGCAGGCAGGACAACCCATCGCTTTGTCTTAGTCCCCTGCGTGTTTCAAACGGACCCGTGAGGCCGCCCAAAATTTTGACACAACACCTTACACCATCCATCGTAGCCTTAATCAGTCTTGTCAGCTTCCCAGGGAAGCCGTTCTCGTCCATCATTTTCCATAGTTCTACACGGTCCACCGTGTCATATGCGGCTTTAAAGTCGATGAACAGGTGATGTGTCGGGACCTGGTATTCACGGCATTTTTGGAGGATTTGCCGTATAGTAAAGATTTGGTCGTTTGTTGATCTGCCGTTGATGAAACCGACCTGGTAACTCCCGACAAAACCATGTACCAGCGGTGATAGGCGCCGGAACAGAATCTGGGATAGTACTTTGTAAGCGGCATTTGTCACTGTGATCGCTCTGTAGTTTTCACAGTCCAATTTTTCGCCTTTCTTGTATATCGGGGTGATGACTCCTTCCTTCCACTCCTCCGGTAGCTGTTCCCTGTCCCAGATTATTTCGATTATTTGGTGCATGCATTCCGCCAGTTTCTCCGGACCCACCTTGAAGAGTTCCGCTCCTAGACCATCCTTACCAGCTGCCTTGTTGTTCTTGAGCTGTTGAATAACCTCGTTAACCTCATTCATAGTGGGCGCCGGTACATCCCCGTCGGCTGCGACACTGACATAATCGTCCTCCTCGAACGCCCGATTGTCCGCCTGTGCACCATTCGGATGTTCATTGCAGTACCGCCTCTACCTTTCGACCACCTCACGTTCGTCCGTCAAGATGACACCTTCCTTGTCTCTACACATTTCGGACCGCGGCACAAAACCCTTGCGAGATTCATTCAGCTTCTTGCAGAACGCCCGCGTTTCCTGAGAGCGATACAGCAGCTACATATCCTTTCTCTCAGACTCTTCCACGCGGCGCAGTTTTGTCCTGAAAAAGACGAGTCTGCTTTTTTTTGGCTTCCGTCGATATGACTCCACGTTCTAACGAGTGGCTTGAAGCAACATCGCTGCGCGTGCTGCATTCTGCTCGTCCAATATCTCTTGTCACTCGCCAGGGAACCAATCGTTCCGTCGACTCCTCTGTACGTATCCCAGGACGCTCCCCGCAGTGCTGCATATGGCTGCTTTAGTCCTAGTCCAGCAGTCCTCAAGGGAAGCATCGATGCTGCGCGTACGTTGTCGCGACGTTGGTTTCCCTCAGTCGGTCCAGGTTATACCGCGGCGGGCGCCGGTATCTTACACTGTTCACTACGGATAGTTTTGGGCGCAGTTTAACCATCACCAGATAGCGGTCCGAGTCGATGTTAGCGCCCCGATAGGTCCTTACGTTGATAATGTCCGAGAAGCACCGTCCATCAATCAGAACATGATCAATTTGCGTCTCTGTTTGTTGCAGTGATCCAGGTGTATCGGTGCAGGAGGCGGTGCTGGAAGAAGGTGCTCCTTATGGAGCTAGCTCGCAATGTTCATAATGCATCTCACTTTCTTCTAGCATCTGAGTCGTACATCAAAAATGAAGTATTGGATTCACGATCCGCGCGCGATCATCCATGAACACATGCAAATATGAGAAAGGCACACGGCTATAAAATAGACTTTATACACGCAAAGTTACATACACGTTAGCACACGCGACATACAAACGCACACGTGCTTGAACACGTTAACATACAAATGCTCGAGCTCTTCACGATGATACACGCGATCGCGAAATCTCTGTGCCCGCACATATGTGAACTGTACAATGAATATCACATTCAAAATCACGGTCCGATGCAATTGCCTGTCTCGTCTGCAATAGTAGTATGTGATTCCGAGAACCTAGCTCTACGGCTTCAGTAGGACAACTCTAAAAAAAAGTTAGAGTACAATTATAATAATTACTGAAATTTGTTGTTTCGATTACAGAAGTTTTAACCAAAGGACCATTCGCCTCTTATTCGAGATATAAGTATTTATAACCCTATGTTTAAGATTGGGAAGCGAACCCATATGGGCTTCATAGAAGGCAATCGATTTACCATCTACGCTGGGCCCGCCTCAAGAGTCAGGTCACACGCTCTAATACCAAAAGTTGAAAAGTGTATGATGAGGAGGAGCCCGGGTTTGTGCCTTAGCATTCATTTTGTCCGTAATTACGTTCGATATTTTGTTTTATTTGCTATCTCATCATTTTCGTGCAATTTTATGCATAAAAACTACGTACGGGTCTTCCACATTGCCAGCGAATTTACAGTTCTTGTATTGATGTAAGTGTTTCTCTCAGATATTTATATTGTTTATATATTGTTGAATCTGGAAATGTAGAACAATCACGTGCTTTTTTATTTACAGTTACCAAATCGGTCTGGTGAAACTGATGAGACACAGTCGAAATAGAAATTCATGACTCAATGAAGTTTTTTTTCCTTTAGGAAGTAAAATAGCTAAATGATCCGAACAAAATACTATTTTAAACATATTCTGAAATACAGCTGAATTGTGTTGGTTTCAAATGAAATAACATAATTTGTAAGCGAAAATGTAGCAAGTTACATACAACGATATATGCAGACAACCGAATCATTCCCAAACTATGCAGTTATCAGAAACCACACAAGATACCCAGTACAGTGCTCGCTAATTAGGATCATTCTGATTTTTTCCCATATAACATATAACTACTAAAAATAAATGAAAATTGCTAGAAAATTCCAATAAAGTACTTATTTTCACCATTTCTTTCCTCGGAAACTATTTTCCGTTAATGAACTTTATCAACCAACCGATTGATGACCATCCGGGGAAATAGTGAGCGGATAGGTGTCAGATGTTTGCCAACATAAAAAAACCAGTAGCCAAACGAGGTAAAGCTTTATGGTTGCTGTTGAATCCCCCCCCCCCCCCCCCCCGTACCCATTCACCGACCTGTGCTGGCTGATTTACAAGCGTGCCACAGAGCTGTAACCGTTTTATCTTAATGAACCATGCGGCTCTATTAGGTTGCTATGGGATTAAGTGGTTCAACCTGTAGGTGTTTTCAGCAGCGAGATCCACGGCTACGTCTACCTACCTACCATCGAGATAGTTGGAACATTAAAGCTAAGAAATTGACTTAACCTAGCGTAATCAAAGCGCCATTTCATGGATCGTTTCTCGGATACTGCAAAAAAAAATCCCTGCATTCAGTTATTCCGTCAATGGTAGGAGGCAAGCATAGAGGAATATTGTTCTAATGGTGAAGCATATTTAGAGGTGAAAGATGATTTCCGTCAGTCAGAGAATTTGAATTGTTCAGAAATTAATATTTCTCCCTCTAATTTTTAATATTTGTCCCTGCGTTAAGCCAAACCGAACTGAGCGTCATAATTTTTTCATGATGACAGACAAATTTGGCCAGATAGACGACAAATCCCGAATGGAGCACAACTTATTTTGAAGAGCAAACAACAGGCCGCGGATGATGGCCCAGAAGCACAGAAGTCACTTATTCCGATTAAACGAATTCAAAACGCAAGTGCCATCGAAGCACAAAATGATTTTAATCCAGATTTCTGTTTTTCGCGATAAATTTTAGATAACTCTTGAACGTGTTTATAAATTTTGATAAAATTTTCACCATCGAATAAAAAAAATCATTCCGGCTGGCATTATAGTTTCTCGTTTCGACTTATTAAGAAGAAGCGGTCAAATTATAAAACAAACATTCAGTATCTGGCCATTTATCAAGTTAAACTGATCATCTTATTTCTGCTCGCGATAGGATCCACTAAAAATGCAAATTACATTGTTTTCTGCGTCTAACAGATCATGCTATTTAATTAGATATAATTCACATGTTACTGACCTGCTTCGTTTCACCCAACCAGATCCGAGCCTGTTTTAAATGTTTTTGACCAGTTTAAACTTTTGACAGCTAATTTGTTCATTATTAATGATAACTAACTCACCCAGCAAGGCACGTGCGATCGAGCTACCGTCCGTTCGTAACACACAGCGGCAACCACTCGCTATCTTCTTACGAAATAGTCTTCGACTCCAAACATAGTTCGGCTCCGTAATTCCATCCGATTACTATCGCCAATCAAACTCCCGGAGGTTAATCGTCAAGTGAAAATGTCATTAATTTCACGAAATAACCCACAATCTTGTTCGAATCTATAGATGCGAGTGTACGCTTAAGGATATGATTGATTGTAGCGACCATGTAGCGATGACTGCGCCAAATAAAAAAAATGGCCGCATAATTCGGGACTGGCGTCTTAGCGACGGGGGAAAATTTCGGTTGAGAGTAAATGAGTAAATAATTATTCAAGTCGGTGCTATCAGCTCATCTAAAGAGCATTATAATTGGATGAACAAAAAGTATAATTTGAGATGGGCAAGAATAGAAAAACAATCTTCATAGCGAAATGAAACGGTGAAGGTAATGATTTCAATAACGAGCTTTAGCCATTAAACGCTGCAAAAACTAACTTCATCAACCGCCAACGAGGCGGATTTATTGTGCTGTCCGCTAAATTAGGCCATCAAACCGGCACTTCAAAGTGTCGCAAATTATGGAACCCAACCAGTGGCAACGGCTGCTATGATCAATTTCACCAGATAGCAGCCACAAACAGCTCAATTTTGAATTCTCCACGCCGGGGTGAGCAGATGGCGCCGAACCACAGGCATATATTTATTACAATTTAAGGTGAAACGAAAAACAAATCAACTTGACGGAAAGCAATTGTTCCGTCCTTTTTTTCTCATATGTTTGTATTTTCTGATTAGCCCCAGCCAGGACTGGATCGTAAAATTTTTGTTTATGATAATTTGAAATAATTCCCCTACCGGCAAGCTTACTATCGAAAAAGGTTCATCTCTTTCAACTTTTTGTATATATTTATATAAATATATTTGTTTGGAAGGTTGAACCCATTCGGTGCGGTTTTACAATTGTTAAAAGTTTAAGGGAGCCTGCTGGTTTCGGAAATGAAATTATTTTTACCGCAAATTAATGTTTGTCTTAGCACGCGTGAAAAACGCCCGGAGGAGTCGTACCTAATGGCTGCCGTAGTAGCTGCGCAGGTTTGTATGGTAGGTTCCTGGAAAAGCACTAAACCGAGGCGGGGGAAGGAGTGACAGTCCGGCTTTGTTGTTCCTCAACGAAATGTGTTAATTGAGAATTGGTCAGAGCAAAAATACAGTCATTATTTGGTATTGAAAAAGATGAGGTAAATTATCATGAAACACATAAAATCGCATGAAAATATTCTGGTTTATGTTACTTCTTCCCATGTAACACTTGCAGCTTGTTGAAAATCTGAGCGGTTAATTCAATGGGCAGTTTTTGTTTCATTTCTACTCGTTTTTTTCGAAAATACATTTCTTAAAAGTGTGAACAAACTGAGTTTATTATACCAATTACAGACTGAGCAAAATAATGTAAAAATATTAACTTTTTACAAATCTTTGTTTATTTTTAAATCAGAAAGTCTCATTGTAAGTGGCGGCTTAACCACTACTCCGGTTCCATTTTACCAGTGTAGAAGATCTTCCATAACAGAGCTGGAAAGTATGTCAAGTTGGTCGGCTTCTCTGGATCGGTTCACGTTTCGATAAGTTTCGTTATTAGTAACAGTTGTGAGTGACCAGTTACACAGCAAAGGTCAGTCAACCGGCGAGCAACGGGAGCTAAGGATAAAAAACACGAACTCGGAAGAAATCGAGATATCGTTGCCTGGAGAAATTTCACCGCCGATGATCCCTTCGTCGAAGTAGCTGATAGCTAAATGGCTCACGTAATTGGGCATTGATATCGGGAGAAATACGGCCGCCAAGAAACTCTCAGCCCTTGCTAGCAGATAGATAGGAACGAGTAGCAAAAAGAAAGATAAGAAACGCTGTGCCAGTGGTTGTAACGAGATGTAAATCATTATAATCGACTCCTCCGCATCGGTTCGTATCTTAACAGGTGACGATATTTGCAGGTTAGTAAATCAGATATACCACGAAGGTTGGACAGTAAAAGTTGACCCAACGCTGCGGTCGTTGACTTGAAATTTTGTTCAACGTGCCCGAGTTTTTCTGAAGTGGACCTTTTGGAGGTAAAAATGAAACTTAGACTTACGGAAGTGTTGTACCTTCAGTATCATCATCTTCGCAGTGCAGTGTTAATATCATTCAACACGTTAGCACAAGCTGAGCGTTTCATTTTGCAGAACAACTTAAAACACGTGGTTGAAAGTGACAACGTTGGAATTAAGATTTCCGTTTATATTGAAAATGATTATATAGATTTTTTTTTTCATAAAACGTTTATTTGACACGGCATTTGCAAAAGCTTTTTTACGCCGGGGTTTTTTTTACATAACATGTTACAAAGGTTCTTAAGACTATCACGTTATAAAAAAAATCACTTTCTAATGCTAACACTGAGGATAATCATCATTTTGAATGTTTTTAATTATACTCTATTTTCTTGAATTTCATTGTAAACCTATTGATAGTTTTTCTGTAATCTTTGTTGATTTTTTTTCTTTATTTATATCGTTTTATCTAACTTAACTAACTGCGAAGAAATATAAATTGTTTGTGGGTAGCAAGGAAAAAAAAACTAGAAACATTGTGGGGATAATTATATTTGAATATTTATTGTTTTCAGGAAATGATAAATATGGCTCATGTATGTAAGATCTCGTAAAGCGAGGATATCACGAACAGGTACATAGGGTGGTTTTCTTCTGGCTCGTAAGGAGTCTATTAATTGGGATCTGGCTTCACGATATTCAGTGCAAGACCAAACAACATGTTCAATGTCTTCGTAACCCTCTCCGCAAGCACATTGATTATCTTCTGCGATCCCAATACGGCGGAGATGCGCATTCAACGTATAATGGTTGGACATGAGTCTAGACATCACACGAATGAAGTTTCGACTTACATCCAACCCTTTGAACCATGGCTTCGTTGATACTTTAGGGATAATTGAGTGCAACCACCGTCCCAGATCTCCATTGTCCCATGATGTTTGCCAACTAGTAAGCGTCCTCTGACGAGAAGCGCTATAAAATTCATTGAAGGCAATAGGTCTTTCATAGATGTCACCGTCCAGCGCCCCTATTTTGGCTAAATTATCCGCTCTCTCATTACCCGGTATGGAGCAATGAGCGGGAATCCAAACTAAGGTAATTTGATAAGATTTGTTTGTTAATTTAGTTAAGTATTCTCGTATCTTCTTCAAAAAGAACGGAGCGTGATTATCAAGCTTTAATGAGCGTAGTGCCTTAATTGTGCTGAGGCTATCTGTGAGGATGAAATAATGGCTCGGAAGTAAAGTATCAATGATTTCCAGACTATAGTGAACTGCTGCTAGTTCGGCTGTATAAACGGAGGCAAGTTCTGCAAGCTTGAAAGAGATCGAGGTGTTATTGTTGAAAATACCGAAGCCAGTGGCCTCATTGATTCGTGACCCATCAGTGTAGAACATTTTATGGCAGTCAATGTGATGGTATTTACTTATGAATATTTTAGGGATCTCCAGAGAGCGCTGGTGATCCGGGATTCCACAAATTTCCTCTTGCATGGACGTGTCGAAAAATAAAGTGGAATCGGGAGTATCTAGTATATTAACACATGTCAGAACATAACTAGAAGGCGTTATTTCTTGTGACATGTGATTGAAGTACACTGTCATGAATCTGGTTTGGGATTGAAGCTCGACAAGTCTTTCGAAATTTTCAATTACAAGTGGATTCATAACCTCACATCGTATAAGTAAACGAGAGGAGAGATCCCAGAATCGATCTTTTAAGGGAAGAACTCCCGCTAGAACTTCAAGACTCATCGTATGTGTCGATTGCATGGAACCTAAGGCGATTCGTAAACAACGATACTGTATTCGTTCCAATTTAATAATGTGAGTGTTTGCAGCTGAACGGAAACAGAAGCACCCATATTCCATTACTGAAAGTATCGTTGTTTGATACAATCTCATCACGTCACTTGGATGAGCACCCCACCAAGATCCGGTTATTGTTCGGAGAAAATTTATCCTTTGTTGGCACTTCTTTATCAGATACCTAATGTGGCCAACCCATGTACCTTTCGAATCGAACCAAATTCCGAGATATTTAAAGGTCATAACTTGGGCTATCGTTCTACCAACCAACTGAAGCTGAAGCTGAGCTGGATCACGCTTCCTTGAAAAAACAACCAACTCTGTTTTCTCGGTAGAGAAATCGATGCCTAACTTCAAAGCCCAACTTGATAAATTATCCAAACTATCTTGCAGTGGTTGTTGTAAATTTATGGCTTTTGGTCCTGTAACAGAAACCACGCCATCATCTGCAAGTTGCCTTAGAGTGCATGGGCTGACAATACAATTATCAATGTCATTCACGTAAAAATTGTAGAGAAGGGGGCTTAAACAAGAACCTTGTAGGAGGCCCATGTAACTTATTCTGAATGTTGCCAAATCGCCATATGAAAAATGCATGTGCTTTTCTGACAATAAGTTGTATAAATAATTATTTAATATTGGTGAAAGACCACATTGATGTAGTTTCTCTGAGAGAACATCAATGGAAACAGAGTCGAATGCTCCTTTTATGTCTAAGAACACAGACGCCATTTGTTCTTTTTTTGCGTAAGCTAGTTGGATTTCTGACGAAAGTAGCGCCAGACAATCATTCGTTCCCTTTCCCCTCCGAAAACCAAACTGGGTATCTGATAGCAAGCCGTTCGCCTCAACCCAATTGTCGAGACGTCGTAGGATATTTTTTTCCAACAATTTCCTGATGCAGGATAGCATTGCAATCGGTCGATACGAGTTATGGTCGGAGGCTGGTTTTCCCGGTTTTGGAATGGTGATAACTCTCACTTGTCTCCAGTCGTGCGGGACTATGTTCTGCTCAAGAAGCTTATTGAATAAATTCAACAAGCGTCTTTTTGCTAGGTCAGGCAGATTCTTCACCAAGCTGAATTTAATTCTGTCTGGACCCGGAGCATTATTGTTGCATGAGAGGAGTGCAATTGAAAATTCTATCATTGTCAAAGGCGAATCTATGGAATCGTTACTTGTGGGAGCATCGCGAATGATTTTCTGCGCAGGAGCAGAATCTGGACAAACTTTCTTGGCAAAATTAAATATCCAGCGATTCGAAAAATCTTCGCTTTCATTAGTTACGTTTCGATTCCTCATTCTTCTGGCTGTGTTCCAAAGAGTACTCATTGATGTTTCTCTTGACAAGCCATCAACGAAACGTCTCCAATAACTAGACTTTTTGGCACGACGAAGACTGTCAAATTTGTTTTGTAAAATCGAATAATTTTCAAAGTTTGCACGTGTACACCCTTTCCGTTTCATAATTTCTTTGTAAGCAACTTGTTTAGCTTCATATGCATCCGAGCACTCTTTGTCCCACCAGGGATTAGGAGGCCGGCTGTTCATTATCATGCCAGGATTGCATTTCGTTTGGGTTTGTTCTGCTGCTTCAATAATCAAACCCGCTAGAAATTCATATTCTTCGGTAGGTGGTAGCTCTTCCGTCGAAACAAGAGAAGTGGAAATTAAAGATTGGTATTTTTTCCAATCAATATTTCGTGTCAAGTCATAAAGGACATTGATTGAATGCGTGAGGCCTAATTCACTGTTAATTGAAATAACGACTGGCAAATGATCGCTACCGTGAGGATCAGGTACAACCTTCCACGTGCAATCGAACCGAAGTGATGTCGAGCATAGAGATAGATCTAATGCACTTGGTCGTGCGGGTGGTCTTGGAATGCGTGTTGCTTCGCCTGTATTTAAAACTGTCATATTGAGCTCGTCACAAACATTGTATATCAAAGAGGATCGATTATCATTGAAGAGGGAACCCCACAATACTCCGTGCGAGTTGAAGTCTCCCAGTATCAGCCGCGGAGCAGCCATGGATTCCACTACCTCAAAAATCTGACGTTGTCCAATTTGAGCTTTGGGAGGTATATATATAGAAGCGATAGACATGTCTTTGCCTTTAATATTCATTTGGACAGCTACAGCCTCAATGCCCGCAAACAAGGGGATGTTAATTCTATAGAAAGGATAGCACTTTTTAATTCCTAGAAGCACTCCTCCATATGGGGTGTCTCGGTCTAGGCGAATAATGTTGAAATCATTCAAGTTGAAATTAATGTTTGAGGTAAGCCATGTTTCACATAAAGCAAAAGCATCGCATTTCAAATTATGCAGCAAAATTTTTAAGGAGTCAATTTTAGGTATGATACTTCTGCAATTCCACTGTAAAACAGTGATGGAATCTTTCATTGGAGGATGTGAATTACCCATTGAAAGATACAATCGCTGCAAGGATGGGCCATTGAGCAATCAGCTGCTCTAAAAAAGTTCTAATTGTTGGGAGGAACGCTGAAAGTATACTCTTTAGTTGTTCAGAAATATTGAATGCTTTGAAAATCCAATCAACAATTTCAGAAAATTTCAATAAACCTATCCCCGGTTGAGGCTCGGAGGAAGTTGAAGTTTTATTATTTCCAGTATTGGTGTTCTGTTTGGATTGTACATTACCAAAACCGGGAGGGACTGGCTTCGGTATTGCATCGGAATTCTTTAGCTTTGGCCGCAATTTATTTGTTGGAGGAGAAATTTTAAGGCCCTTGCTTGGCAGTTTGGGAAAAGAGGATTGTTTTCTTTTCCTGGATCCTCTAGGTAAAACAAATGATGTACCTTCGGACGCTTCGTCAGAGTCAGACTCTTTCGGCAACTCCGCTAGCGAATGACGGATCCCAATAGTAGCATGTCTGTAATAACATACGTACATGGAACTATTGAGATCCAGAGCTACAGGTCCAAAGCCCTGGTAAAGGAGGATGGTTGTGATGATCCGGGCCGAGATCACCACGTAAAGCAAGGTAGGACATAACCCCAATTCCAAGGCGTGAAGCGACCCGTGCCGAGGGATGAGTGATCGAGGGGGTGAAAAAGATGCTCGATCGTTAACGGAGCCTGTGGGGTACCTGGGCAACCCCCACAGTAAGCGTCCCTTACCACGCTAATGCGGAGCTCTGGCGTGGCGGACATATATTTCTCGCGCTACTCGTGGGAATTTTCATGGAGCAAAATAAAAATAATAAAAATAAACAGACGGAGGTGCCAAACCCCTTCGCAAGAGGTGGTTTGGCGAGGTCTCCCCCCCGTGGGGAGAGTAGTGGAACGATGAGTGCTGTACTCGAAAGCACCAGTGACCCCCCAGCAGCGGTAGGCAATACCCCTACCAATGCATCGGAGGGGCCAACAGCTGCGATGCGCAAAGTAGCGAAGCAACTCGATGCTATAATCGACTTCGCTAGCGCAAAGCAGAACATAGCCAAGGAGTTGAAGTTGAGCCTTCTGGAGCTCCGGAAAGCTGTTCGTGTCGCAAGACAGGAACAGCAGGCATATGTTGAGAGGGTGGAATGTCGGGAGAGGCCCGACAGAGAAACCCAGACAGTGGCCTCCAATAGGGAGGAAAGAGAGAAGGTTAATAGAGGTTCACAGACAGTGGCCTTTACCTTCTATGGAGCAGCCACGTCGATCGGAGCGGCGACCGAGTTCCCCTCGAAGGGAAAGGGAAAGGGCAATCGCAAGACGGCATCGAATGCGAAGCGCCCTAGGAAGTCGCCAGGAGAGGGTGCCAAAACCGACACCACTCGGCGTGCAACCGTCAAGGTCAAACGCCGCCTGGGTGAGGTAAGCGAGGGCGAGAGTGACCTCGCTGTTGAGAGCGATGGTACCAGCAACCCGGCACGACCGGGGCAGGGGGGCTCAAACCCCTGGACGCTGGTTACCAAGAAAAAGCCGGCACCGAAACCGGAGGTACCGCGGCCTGCGAGGAAGGCCAAGGACAGAGGCGAAGCCTTGTGGTTAAAAACCGACAAGGACAAATACGCCGATGTCCTTAAATCGATGAAAGCGGCCGAAAGCCTCTCGGCCCTTGGGCAGGATGTGCGTAGCGTAAGACGCACCAACACGGGAGAGATGCTCCTGGTGTTGAAGCGAGGCGCACAATCAAGTGCAATATACAAGGCCTTGGCCCAAGAGGTCCTTGGTGAGGGCGCCCAAATCAGGTCGCTAGGTGCGGAAACAACTCTCCAGTGCAAACACTTGGACGAGTTCGCGACCGCAGAAGACGTCGCCGCAGCCGTCAAGGAGCAATGCGGCGTCACAATCGAGCGGGCCTCTGTGCGATTGAGGGACGGACCCTCTGGCACCCAAGTAGCCTACCTCAGGCTACTCAATGCAGATGCCAAAAAGGTAACCGAGAAAGGGAAGCTGAAGATCGGCTGGTCGGTATGCCCTATCAGTATACCCCAGCCGCCTTCAGTGGACAGGTGCTATCGGTGCCTAGAATCCGGCCATAAAGCTTACGAATGCAAAGGCCTAGACAGGAGTAAGCTATGTCGTAGATGCGGCGAGGAGGGGCATAAAGAGCGGGGGTGCACTAAGGCATATAAGTGCCTTATCTGCACCTCTAAGAAGCAAGCCCATAAACATGCTATGGGCGGACCTTCGTGTCCCTTCGGCGAGTTAAATAAGAAGAAGCCGTGAGAGTCACACAGCTAAATCTTAACCATTGTGCAGCAGCCCAACAGCTGCTGTGGCAGTCGGTCTCGGAGTCGAGGACAGATGTCGCCCTCTTATCAGACCCGTACAGCATCCCTGCCGGCAACGGCAATTGGGTGTCGGACGGGTCTGGAATGGTGGCAATCTGTACAACGGGAAGGTTCCCGGTTCAAGAGGTAATACACCCCTCCGCCGAGGGTGTGGCGATTGCCAAGATCAATGGTGTGTTCTATTGCAGCTGCTACGCCCCACCAAGGTGGCCAATAGAACAGTTCTACCAGATGATCGACAGGCTCTCGTCGGACCTCGTGGGCCGGAAACCGGTAGTAATAGCGGGAGACTTCAACGCTTGGGCAGTGGAGTGGGGCAGCCGCTGTACAAATAGCAGGGGTCAAGCGCTAATGGAAGCGTTTGCGAAACTCGATACTGTGCTAGCTAATGATGGCTCCGCTAGTACATTCCGTAGAAACGGAGTGGAGGCGTGGATTGATTTGACCTTTGCCAGCCCGAGTCTGGCTCCAGGCATGGAATGGAGGGTAGACGAAGGCTACACCCATAGTGATCATTTAGCAATCCGCTTTAAGATCAACTATGGTGTGCAGCATCCGAGGGCGGGAGATCCCTGTCAGGTAAGCGGGTGGAAGTCCAATCACTTCGACAGCGAAGCTTTCACCGCGGCCCTGGGACTGGAGGCCAACACCGACAGTCTAAGCGGGGATGCGCTGGTAGCTGTTCTATCACGCGCGTGCGACGCCACTATGCCGAGAAAAACACTGCCAAGAAACGGCAGATGCCCGGTATACTGGTGGAGTGCCGAGATTGCAGCTCTACGGTCAGCCTGCCTCAGAGCTAGACGTAGGATGCAAAGAGCTCGCACCGAGGATGCAAGAGAGAACCGCCGTGAAGTGTTTCGAGCTGCGAAATTAGCCCTTAACAAGGCTATTAAAAGCAGCAAGAGAGCGTGTTTCGACAACCTGTGTGAGAGTGCCAACGCGAATCCGTGGGGCGACGCCTACCGGATTGTGATGGCCAAGACCAAAGGGGGCTCCTCACCCCCTGAACGGTCTCCGGACCGGTTGGCAACGATTATCGAAGTACTCTTCCCGTCTCGAGCCACAAGCCCCTGGCCACCTGCACTACGAGACAGTGCGGGCACGGTCGAAATGGTGGCTCCAGTGACGAACGAAGAACTACTCGCAGTGGCTAAATCCCTAGCAATGAACAAAGCTCCAGGGCCGGATGGAGTCCCGAACAACGCTCTCAAGGCAGCGATCATAGCGAACCCGAACATGTTCAGGCTAGCTATGCAGAGATGCCTTGACGAGTGCCGTTTCCCCGATAGATGGAAAAGGCAGAAACTGGTGCTGTTGCCGAAGCCCGGGAAGCCGCCAGGCGACCCATCGGCGTACAGACCAATCTGTCTGATAGACACGACTGGCAAACTGCTTGAGAGGATCATCCTCAACAGGCTCACCCCGTACGCGGAAGGTACGGACGGTCTGTCAAGCAACCAGTTTGGCTTTCGGAAGGGTAAGTCCACAGTGGACGCTCTCAACTCAGTGATAAATACTGCCGAGATAGCGATCCAACGAAAAAGGCGAGGTATTCGATACTGTGCGTTAGTGACACTTGACGTGAAGAATGCATTCAACAGCGCAAGCTGGGATGCCATCGCGCTCTCGTTACACCGGCTTAGCCTACCGGTGGGTCTGTACCGGATCCTGGAAAGTTACTTCCAAAACCGCGTACTGCTATACGAGACCGATGCCGGTCAGAAAAGGGTTCCGATTACCGCCGGAGTCCCGCAGGGCTCGATCCTAGGCCCGGTGCTATGGAACCTCATGTATGACGGGGTTCTGAGACTGAAGTTCCCTCCTGGGGTCAAGATCGTCGGCTTTGCCGACGACGTAACCTTGGAGGTCTACGGGGAGTCAATTCCTGAGGTAGAACTAACCGCAGAACACGCGATTAGCACGGTGGAGGAATGGATGAGCGCGAGAGGCCTGGAGCTCGCTCATCATAAGACGGAGGTAGTTATCGTCAACAACCGCAAGTCGGCACAACATGCAGTTATCCATGTGGGAGAAGTCGCGATCACTTCACAGCGAAGTCTGAAGTCTCTCGGAGTCATTATAGACGACAAGCTGACCTTCGGCAGCCATGTCGACTATACGTGCAAGAGAGCGTCGACTGCTGTTGCGGCACTATCGAGAATGATGTCCAACAGCTCAAAGGTGTGCGCCAGTAGACGTAGGTTACTGGCAGGCGTTGCCGTATCTATCCTCAGGTACGGCGGCCCGTCATGGTCAAGAGCACTGAGGGTAACCAGTTACCTACAGAAACTGGAGAGCACCTACCGCGTGATGTGCCTCAGAGTGATATCTGCCTACCGCACGGTATCACACGATGCATCCTGCGTGATAGCGAGCATGATGCCAGTCGGGCTGGTCATTCGGGAAGATGAGGAGTGCTTTGAGCTACGTGGAAATAGGGGAGCCCGCGAGCGCACCAGGGTGACCTCGGTCGCCAGATGGCAGCGTGAGTGGGACAACTCCTCGAAAGGTAGGTGGACCCACCGGCTGATACCTAGCATATCGAGCTGGGTGGGAAGACCCCATGGGGAAGTTCACTTCCACCTGACACAATTCCTGTCAGGCCATGGCTGTTTCCGTCAGTACCTCCACAGGTTCGGGCACGCGGAGGTCCCAGTCTGCCCGGACTGCCCAGGTGTAGATGAAACTGCCGAACACATACTGTTCGTATGTCATCGGTTCGACGTCGAAAGAAGAGCAATGCTTGACGTCTGTGGCTGGGACACAACATCGGATACCCTTATCCAGCGGATGTGTCAAACGGTGGAGAAGTGGAACGCAGTCTCGGCTGCTACCATCCAGATTGCCAGTAGGCTACAGGTAATCTGGCGAACCGAGCAACAGACGGCGGGCACGGCTAACTAGTGATTGGTTAGCTGGAGCGAAAAAGGCCAAGCGCAAAATAAGAGAGTGAATGGTCTGTTCATGCCGAGGTAGGTTGGCGCAGCGAATGGCAACCGCGTAAGGGGTAAACCCAGCCACCCCGAAGCAAGACAGAAGAGTGAGTGTATAGGCGTATAAGTGGACTGCCTCATGCCAAGACGGGAGGGTCGTAGCGTAGTATGTTGGAACTAAGCTATCGATGCCTCATGGCGTGGCAGAGGAGTGAAAGGGTGAGCATCCAAGTCAGTCTCACACTGCATGTTAAGGGTGAGCATAAAAGTCAGCCTCACAGGTTGGTAGCAAGCAAGGAATGAAAAAGGTGAGCACAAAAGTCAGCCTCGCATGGTATGTCAGAA
Organism: Topomyia yanbarensis; assembly: GCF_030247195.1. Lineage (NCBI taxonomy): Eukaryota > Metazoa > Arthropoda > Insecta > Diptera > Culicidae > Topomyia > Topomyia yanbarensis. Next base: position 92,516,627 of record NC_080671.1, read on the forward strand.
GTGGGGCCTAAGAAAAATGTCCCACATGGGATGCCAGAGGGAGTGACAAAGGTACAATAGAGTGGCACGATTGAGAGTGAATCAGGTGATAGGGTGAGCACCCAAGTCAGCCTCACATGTATGGGTAGGGCGAGCACAAAAGTAAGCCTAGCAAGGAATGAGTAAGGTGAGCACACAAGTCAGCCTCGCATGGAACGTAAAAGGTGAGCACAAAAGTCAGCCTCATGTGGGAGTGTTTGAGAGCGAATCAAAGTGTGATTGAGAGAGCACCCAAGTAAGCCTCATACAGGATGTATGATCGCGCGAGTGAGAGTGAATGAGTACACTTAGTACAGCCATCCCCCCAGAAGTAATACCGAGAGGTAGTTCCTGGGAGGAATGATGGCGGAGCCCAATGGAGTTTAGTCGGTATTAATGGCTGGTCACCATTCGAGTTCGACACGCCCCCAGTGCACCCCGTGTGGTAGATTGGACCCTACCGTTAGCACGTGTACTGGGCTAGGACATAAAGGTCTTCTCCATTGTAAAAAAAAAAAAAAAAAAAGACTCTTTCGGCAATAGAATAGCGTATCTGTTTTCTGGGACCGTGGGTTCAGGAGTAGCATTTTTCAGTATTTCTGCATAAGAGCGCTTAGATCTCTCCTTCAAGGATCGTTTAATTTTCTCCTCCCGCAATTTATATATGGGACATGCAAGGAGCTCGTGTGAAGTTTCTCCGCAATGTAAACATTTTTCTAAGTTTTTATTGCATGTATCCTCTTGATGAGGCCCCCCACATTTGCCACACCGTACCTTATTGGAACAGTAAGTGGCTGTGTGGCCAAGCTGTTTACAATTGAGGCAATTCATCACACGAGGGATGAAAAGGCGAACGGGGAGACGAATTTTATTAATGAGAACATGGCTAGGCAAAGCAGACCCAGCGAAAGTTACACGAAATGAATAGGATGGTCGGTAAACTTTTTTCTCTTCTTCAATTGATACTGAGTACAATTGCTTACAATCGAGTATTTTTACCTTATTAAGCAGAGTGTTCTTGAAACAACCAACACCATGCTTAAGTATATCCTCGACAGTGAGGCTGGGTTCGGAGATGACTCCATCGCATTCTATATCGCGCGAAAGTATATAAACTTTATATTCACGCGTGAAGAGTTCGCAGGCTACTATCTCGTTAGCTTGTCTAATGTTATCAATGCTAACTCGAAGTTTATCTTTATTTACTTTCACGATCTCTGTTACAGCAGAAAATCGTGAAGTCAGATCCCGTGCAATTTGCACAAGGTTTAATGGCTTTCCTTTCCGCCTGAAGAAAACCTGCCAAGGTCCAGAAGACCCTTGGGGGTATAATTTTATTCTAAGGGGAGTTGAGGGAGGGGGATCAGAAGAATTTTGCTCTTGTGAAATGGAGGATTCCATCTCACTATCCTCCATCTCGCCTACCATACACAGTAAGTAAATTAAATACTAACACTAGCAAAATTATATTAAAATCTACCTGTCCTTCGAAGAGTTGCAGATTCTCGCTGTCTCCCTCTGTCACGCTCGGGTTGAACACAGCGCAACCACCACTACCAAGATGGACTCGCTGATTACCTGTGGGTCCAGGGGTATTTCCTTACTATGCAGCGTGGCTAGGTACACAAATACACAAAAGCCCGTTTCTGCACTAGCACAGATGAATAAGTGATGATGAAGCGAGACGCTTCACCAACAAGATGCAGCTCTGTCTTACTTAGCGCCGACTGTATGCAGCGTAACCACTACCACCACCAAGGTGGGGCCGCCGCTTATCTGTGGGTCCAGAGGTATTCCCCTGCTACGCAGCGTGGCTAGGTACACAAATACTCAAAATCCCGTATCTGCACTAATACGGATGAATGAATGATGATGAAGCGAGCCTTGGTTGCTACAACCAATCAGCAAACACAACCTTTCAAGGCGAAGGCTAAAACTGTTATGATTATATAGATGTGATAGGTCATATAACCTTATATAAATTGCAAAATGTATGTCGCCATACGGAGAAGTAGAATCCGCTACACCTGATGCTTGGAGAAACTTCTTTCCGGGTACTCCTAACGGAGTTTTTGTAGTGAGAATGCAGGTTGAAAGGCCCGTACCCTCCTACTTGACAATAAAACTCAAAACTCACGGAACTACAATTAAACAAACTACGCTATGCACCCATGAAGGGCAAACTCCTACATGCAAGTATTGTAATCAGACAGCGCATCATGGACAACCTTGCGCGGAAGATGCAGAGGAAGACGCATCTCAACCGATTGCCAACTCATCTACGGCAAACCAACCTAAAACAGAGTTTTCAATACCAATGCCTGAACCACAAACGGTGGCCATATTTGTGGCAGCAGTTGCTCAGACCATAATGACAACCACAAAAGAAGCATCCAGCACCGCAAAATCAACTGTAAACAACTTCGGCACGGAGCAATACGGATTCAGATGAACCGTCGGGAACTGTTCGTTGGAGTTTTCTCTCTTCCTTGATAGTTCACAAAGAAAAAGAATTCGTGCGACCAACGCAATCGTTCGTAATATACACAAACACTTATTAAAACAAACGAAACATTTCGTTTCATTTACGAAAAATAATTTCGTTATCAACGATAACATTCGTGCAATGTACACCAAATATGTAAAATTTACGAACACTTTTGTCCACCAAGCGGCCATTTTTCATTTCTTGAAATGAACAAAACCTACTATTTACAATGTACGGAAATGCTTCATTACAGAAAACGACGAATAAACTCGTGCATTGAACGATCAATTTCGTTATATTCGCGAATTTATATTTCAAGCGTCGAATTCAAAATCCGACCAAAAGAGCATAGAAGGATCGTGTTGCTTCATGAAAGGTAGCAAACGTTTTTCATGCACTCTTTCACGTACATTTCCTGATTGAAGGTATCGGTTGCAATGAAAATGTTACTTTTCAAACCAAAGGTACAGAAAGCCTGCCGAATCAGATATTTCTGTGTGAATTTCGACAGCTTCAAATGCTTGAAAATATCGATCACTTCTCCCTTCCAGTTGGCTTTACACTGATGGCAGTTGATTTGACTACTTTTAAAGATAGGCGTGCAAGTAGCTCAGATTCAGGCGATACATGAGCAAAATTTCGCTGTGTTGCTCTTCTTCCTTGGACGACACTTTAATAACTGAAGAGCAAATGTCAATATCAAAAAAGAGACATCTTTCTGCACGCAGGCAGATTAGGTTTTTTTAGATTTTTAGTTTTTAGTGATTTTGAAAGGAGCCGATTTACCAATAATTCATATTTATCCAGGTGTCGGAATTGCATGGATTTCTTCAGATCTTTGTCTAGTTTCACCTAGAATTCATTAAAGAAAAAACACAATCGGACAAGTCGGTGCGCTACAACATTGCCAGCCTCTGAAAATACAACATCTCATTTGCTCGAAAGTGTGGCTGACTTTCTCCGGTTTCGGGAAAAAAACTCATTTTTGCGAGTTCCTCATTTATATAGTTGGTATGGCATTATTTAAAAAATAACATTTCAATATGAGAAAGGCAAAACTTACAATTACAACATTGTGCAAATTTCTGTAGCAAAATGGAAACGCGTTAGATTAAAAAAAGAGCAAAAGGAACAATGAATGGAGATAGAATTTTAAGGGAGAAAAACAAAAATAAATAAATGAGGAACTAACGAGAAACAAATAATAAATTGATAAAATGGAACAAAACGAGAAGGCTGAAAAGTGACATTTACAATAATGGAAATAAATTAATAACATGCAATTAGTCAAAAACCTACCAATATCCAAAATAAAAACTTGAAACGTTCCCACATATTTCATTGAGTATCATTCGATTTGAATTACAAGTCAAACGAGTAATCACGACACTCCGATTATGTCCTAGACATTACCCACCCATCTTTTTAATGTCAAAACCGCGAAAATAAAACTAATGCTGATTTCGTTTTTAGAGCGGAGTCGCTCTAGGTTCGCTCTGAGCTGTCACTTTTGTATGGATTTTGTAAATATTAGAGCGAACCTAGGGCGACTCTGATCTAAAACCGAAATCGGCATAAGTATACAGGATGTTTGGTTCATGATTAAGAACCTCTCAAGGGGTGATTGACTGTCATATTTGGAGTCACCGGGCTCAGCGAAATTTTCCTGGGGATCCCGTTCGTTAGTCTATTTAGTAAAACAATTTCATTGCCGAGTTCTCCGCATTGAATACAGGTCAATAATTTCATATGATTTCGACAAGCAAACAATGTACTTGTATGACAGGGGGTCATGTCATGCTACGTAGCTTTTTAAAAGGGGAATAACTAACATCGATTTTTTTATTTTTTTTATATTTTTCGGTGACAAGGGGGGGGGGGGGAGAATTACCGTCAAGCTACGTAATTACCAGGGGGGGGGGGGGGGTATTTAGAGGTTTGTGACGAAATGCTACGATGGAGGAGGGTGGTGTTAAAAATCACTCAAAAAATGCTACGTCATTTATGGATCGTCCCTTATGCATTCGTCCTAATAAGGACGGTTTGTAGATAACTAAAGTGATACAAGACGAGAATCTTTTGAAACGATTCAAACCTTGCCGACGATTTGTTTCTACTGCGTACACACATACGAACATTCCCCTTTCGCAGCTCATACCGAATGAGCACGCTTTGCGTCCAGGTTTACCACATATACAGATTATTATGTATTTCAACATATTTTTGAAGATAATTTACGACTAAGATTCTGTATACACAGATTACAGATTTTTCGCTAAAATACAGATTTTACAGATTTTTGGTGTAGGTTAGTAGAGAACCCAGTCTATCAGAATTTCATATAACGCTTAAAAAGCATCCTATGCAGTTCAGACATAAAGTAACCGCTAAAGGCTAGTTTACAATTCGGAAAACGTGTCATGGTATTTGGATCCCTGTGTATTTTAAATGGATCTCGGGATTTCAAATCCCGTAACGGGAAATAAGTCTACACTAAAATGACAGTTGTCATGAAGGGAAACATCACGGGATTTTGAAACTCTCAACACAGAAATTCGGCCGAGAACAATTCATCACAAATTGGTATTTTTTAGAAGCTTGTTTTGACAGTTTGGAGAGATCTCGACGGAAAATTTTCCATGATCAAATCCCGTGACCCATTTCTTAAACTGTAAACTAGCCTTAAGGTATGGAACAAAAACGCCAAATTTAGGTATCATTTGTTCTCCAGATAAAGAATAAAATCAATCTGAATGTTATATTTGTGATCGGTTATCACAATTATTTTTTTACTGTCAAAATATTGTTTTTACATTTCTTATAAAAGAAATGTATAGAATTCGCTCAAACTTTCAAGATTTTTTCCGAGGCCCGGAGGGCCGAGTCTTATATACCAATCGACTCAGCTCGACGATTTGGGACAATGTCTCTGTGTGTGTGTGTGTGTCTGTGTGTGTGTGTATGTAACGGACAAATTCTCATTCGTGTTTCTCAGCAATGGCTGAACCGATCTTATCCAAACCAATTTTAAATGAAAGAACTAAAAAACAGTATGAACGCTATTAATTTGTTTTTGATTCTGATGTTTAGTTTCCAAGATATGAATGTTTGAATGTGTAAAAATGACGTTTTTTGCAGTTTTTTTTAATTATCTGCCGAAATTGACAACATAGATTAACACTTTATATGTTTTTAGACAGCTTTAACGAATACCTTTCAAACAAGCTATAGATTGTTGAAATCGGACCATTATCAAAAGAGATATTTAACATTGAATGCGGACGAAAGATTTTTATCATTTCCCATTGCCAGAAATATGACCAAAAACATGTAATCTATTATTAACGCCAAAACGGCTTATTTTAGGTCAATAGTATCTTCGGAGAATATAATGGAGGCAATACGCCCTTTCTTTTGGTATTGTGCTTTTACTGATTAATCTCCCTATGAGTGAGATATTTTCACAAATTTTCTTGGAAGTGGTTATATCGAAATGATGCCTTCAGCAAATTTGTAGCTCTTACTTTTGCGAATAACTTTACTGAAGACATAAAATATCTATTTTGAATACTTTAAAAGTTATGGCTTGTTGTTTGTGGATTACCTTTTGTCGCCCATTTATTGTTCAATATAGTAATAATCCATTGAAATAAGCCAAACATTATTACGATAAAAATAATTTTGTATTTCATTTTTCTATCTACAACCGCTAGAAATAATCACCGAACACTTCCAAGTTGTCTGGAAGGAACTTGATACCTTATCAGTGCAAAAATGTTCATTTGTACGAACCTTCTGACTGCAATTTTTCTAACTTATAACCAACGGATCGATCGGAAACATATCGGAAAATGAAAGTGAAGTAAATAACTCCAAGCAACGGCGTAGCCAAGAGAAGGTTTTGGGGTTTAACAACTTCCCTCCCTACCACACCCAAAAAATATATTGGATTGCAATTGAAAATTTATTGATGCAGACTGATTTAATTCAGTATTACAATAACAATTATCTGATCCGTACATTGATAACCTGTTGTTGTAAACATCATGAGGACTTTTGATAAATTGTCAGAATGGGGTCCTGATATGTAATTGATCTATTGGTCTTGATTTCACAGTTGCCTAATAGCATCAATATCAAATTCCTGCCTGAAATCATTCCAATAGAAAATTCCAGAGTTCTGTAATCAATCATAATCCTCAGATTTCTTTTCAAATTGAGCTCGCTTTTGTAGAGATGTACTGTAATGAGGGTCTTTATTTAATAGAAAGCGAAGTTAAAATTGATTTAATGTCTATGAAACATTTACTAAAAATGTTTTTGCCTTTCTCATTCACTCTAAAATTCGTCAATCTAATCCCGACCGGGAGGGCCGAGTGTCATATGCTAATCGACTCAGTTCGTCGAGATAGGAAAATGTATGTGTGTGTATGTATGCATGTGTGTGTATGTATGCATGTGTGTGTATGTGTGTATGTGGAAAAAATATGACCTCTGTTAATCAGAGATGGCTGGATCGATTTGCACAAAGTTAGTCTCAAATGAAAGGTACAACCTTCCCATCGGCTGCAATTGATTTTTTTATTGATTGGACTTCCGGTTCCGGAGTTAGGAGTTGAAGAGTGCAATCACACAGCAAATTCCCATATAAACTGAAATGAAAAATTTTCAAAATCAAATTTGTATTTTTGATGCCAAATGACTTTATAATGCATGAACCATTGAGATTTGATATAAACTCGAAAAAATAATGTTTGAAAAAAATTGATTTTTTTGGACTTTTTTGCCTTTCTCATATAGAAAGGTTATGCAATCACTCCAAAAATCGTCAATCATACCGGCCCGGAGGGAGTATGCAGTGAGGGGTTGCTGTTTTAAAATTAAAACTAGTTTAAAATTTCTTTCGGCAGGACCCGGACCTCTCGGATCTTACTATGTGATACTGAAACATCGCTTGAAACCAGCGGCGGTCAAGCGATGTTTCATTATCACATAGTATCTCAAGATCGTGGCTGTCGATCCATTGTACGTATGTGCAAATCGTACTGAACATGTAATATTCATTTCCACCATCGTATTGAACATAACCAGCCATGGAATCGTAGTCTGGACAAATGAGAAAAGCCCAATTGCACCACTAGGTGGATCAAAATAGGTTTTTATTTTGGGAATGCGTCGAGTTGAAACGAAAACGTAATATGATTAATAACGAGGATAACACTTTCCGAATGTAGAGAGAAATTTATGAAAAATGACGATTTCCATTCGACTCTAGCAGGTCCTGGTCGATTTTGATGAGAATTTGATTTTTGTTGTATGACCAATTATATGTATAGGTCAAATGTTCCAAAACAATAATTTAAGGTCAAGATAGCATCATTTTGAAACCGCCAATTTCGGAGGTTTAGTATCTTCGATGAGTTTTACAAACGAACAGCGCATCATTTGATAAAGTAATTTTGACGGTATATCGTCCAAGAAGTATTTATGGTGAATTTTCTCAGGTTAATATTCATGACTACAATAAAGTCTCAACAAATTTGCTAAAGACACGAACTCTGTTACTATTGTCTGAAAAATTAATTCTGCATAATTTTAAAACTTCAAAAATTACGGTTTCGGAATTATGCCGTTTGGACAGTAAGATCGATTTTCACCAAACTCCCACAAATTGTAAAATTTGTATTGTAAAAAAACGTAAGGGCGATACTTCAATGCTGATAGGTGGGACCGAAAAATTAACCAACGCCAAAGGGACTATATTCTATATATACTATCATTTTGTCAATTTCAATAGCAAACACAAATTTTAATTTAATAATTTCAAATACTTTATGAAGTTTTGGGTTTCGATCACTGAATCATGAAATCTAGGATGTAAAAAACACAATAGTTCTTAAATAGGAAATAAAACCAAGTCTGGAAATATTCACTGTTGATTTTCTTTGAATGGTATCACTGCTACTATCGCTTTTTTCAAGAAAAAGCGTTGATTTCCTAGTTCTCAGTCGCGTTGTAAATTTGAGTAAAGTATAAACTTCAAATCGATTAAAAAAAATCGATTTTTTGGCTCAGTACAATATACATAACCCCTTTAGGAAAATTCAGTTTTCCCACCACAATGCATTTATTGAGGAATTTAGATATTTTATTAACAGAGCATTATCAATAATTCGTTTGTATGTCTATTTTATTGGCCATTTTTTCGCTTTCCCATTGATTTGGTTTGAGATTTCTAGCACTGATGTTGTCCTATGCTGATTTGAGCGATTCTCTGAGTCCTGCCACTATCCCATGTAGTATGTGTTATCAAAAACATCGCGAAGTATCAAGTTCTAAAAGTTCTCAAGCGATATAATAGCTGAAGAGAGTAATAAGAGTTATAAGAAATGTCTCATCACACTGTTAGGTGGATTAAAAGCGTTTTTCTGTATCGATTTTGTTGGCTATTTTCGGCAAATTTGAGACTAAGAGAAACGAAAGCAATGAAATTGAAAGACGGATAGGTATTCTAGAGCGAATCAGTTATAAACTTAGAACGGAAAACTAGAACTAGGCAGGCTCATATGGGCATGATCGAAAGGAAATGTGAAGAATTTTTTGCCTTCTGCATAGTAGGAGTTGGGCGTTCCACCCAAGTCTACCGCATGGTCTATGGTAGAACATAACTCATCATCATGCCGGCGTCGGCGTCGGCGGTAAAACATGATGATGAGTTATGTTCTACCATAGACCATGCGGTAGACTTGGGTGGAACGCCCAACTCCTACTATGCAGAAGGCAAAAAATTCTTCACATTTCCTTTCGATCATGCCCATATGAGCCTGCCTAGTTCTAGTTTTCCGTTCTAAGTTTATAACTGATTCGCTCTAGAATACCTATCCGTCTTTCAATTTCATTGCTTTCGTTTCTCTTAGTCTCAAATTTGCCGAAAATAGCCAACAAAATCGATACAGTAGAACCTTGCGGCAATTAAAACATAGTAACAATATTGTTTTTTGGGAAGCTTCTAGTTAATTTTTGAATACGGATTTTCGATTCAGAATTTTTCTCCCACGATACAGATTTCCAGATTTTTTCACGAAAAAATACAGATTTCAATGTGACAACCCTGTTTGCATCAAGCGAATCTCTTTTATTAACTTTTCGGTGCTGATAGAAGGCCATCCTTTTGTGCGATTAATGAAAATATTTTCATCATTCGTTTTGGTGTAGCTTTCGCTTAGTTGCAGAGTTGCCAGATTCACTGATGTTCTTGGAAGGATTTGCAAAAACCGGTTTGTAGATTAATTTGAAAAATATTTTCTTATATGATAATTATTTTTAATTATACAAATTAATAAAAGGAACTTCCTAATAAAATTCTTTTTCCATTATATATTCATCTCCTGAGGACGGTTTGCATATAACTATGACACAAATCCATCCACAATAAACAGCGCTAACGGAAAATAAGCACCAAGAATTTCGTTAGTCCTGAAAAGGACTGATGGCAACATTAGAGACGCGTGAATTTTCTTATCTTCTTCGGGCAGCTTTCTTGGCAAATTTGGCGGCCTTCTTTGGCTTTGGAGTCTTCGGCTTGTTCGCTGCAGCCTTCGATGTTTTGGTGGCATTTTTAGTGGCAGTTGCTATCGCCTTGTCAGTGACTGCGTTTCTTAGCAGAAGCCTTTGGCTTTTTGGCCTTCTCACCGCTACCACCTCAACCAACGTTTTTCTTCTTCTCTCCAGTGATAGCCGATTTGATTGGTCGTCCGATGCAGCTTCTCAATGGACGACCTAACACCTAGCACGCACGTCCGTTATGCACTGCGTCTTACACACGTCTGGCTCTGAGAAAAGCTGCGACAACCCTATTTAAGGGTTTTATCATTAATGTTGATTCTCATTTAAAGTAGTTTTTGAACTATTTAAACAAATTTTATATAGCATACAGCGTATCGGTAGCAAGCGTCGAACGTTTTCCTTCCGATTTATGAAGCAAGACGAGCAATCCGTTTAGTAGAAGGAAAGTTATTAAGGTTCAAAATGTACGTAACGCTTTCGCTATCGCTTTCTCGCACGTCCTCGTGCCGTGCATGAGCCTTTCCTTTCCGTCCGGTTTCTAATTTCATAACCAAAACGAATATGCCGGCTTTCCCCCACCAACTACTCTCGTCAAGCAACCCAATACGAATAATCATAGGAACAAACATGTTGTGGACCTATATTTAAAACTTTTCATCATTTTATTGTTCGGTTGGTGCACCATATTGACGGCTCTGTGCGGGATGGCTGAAAATTTTCACTTTTCCGAGTCGTTTTCGAACGATTTTTCAAAACACTATTTTTCCGTTGATAATGAATGTCCTACATATTCCAAAATTTAACACAACATTGGTACAAATATTTTCGACAAAATGCCGAAGAAATTGATTAAATCCATGCAGTACAACAAAAGATATAAGCGTTCAAAATCTTACATCATTTTTCTTCCGAAATTTTGAAAAGGGGCTCCTAAATTGAAAGGTAAATCGTTAGTCACGACAAAAAAATCCAAAACGGAGAAACAACAGAAAATGAACAAAATAAAATAATGAATAAGTTGAAATTTGAAAGCTTTGTAAAAAAATTGATTAAATAGTAACATACAACAGATTGAATGAATGAAACAAACAAATTAGACGAAGGAAATTAGACTAAAATTTAAGAAATAGAAAAGTATTGTAAAAAATAAAAACAAAGCTACACAAAAGTAAACAAGTAGTGGAAATGAATGTAATGGATCCACTGAGTTAGACGTAAAATAATAATAATACGAAATGTTTAAATTGTAAAAATTTGTAACAAAATAAAAAGGAAGAATGAAAACAGAAAAACTAGAAAAATGTTGAAAATATTTCAAAAAAGAAGAAATGATGAAGAAGGACCAAGGAATAAAAAACTGGACAAATTATTTTTTGTAAATGAGATAATTTGGAACTGAATGAATGCAATGTAATAATAGAAGTAGAAATAAATGGAAGCAATTTGCCGGAATAGATTGAAGGAAAAAAATAGAAACAGGTACAAGTGGAAAGAGCCTGAAAACAGACAAATACTGAAATCATAGAAAATAGGTAAAATCAAAATGGTTTTAAAAGGGAAATGTTAGACGAAATGGGAAACACAGGATCATTACGATAAGGAAAAGTAAGAAAAAACTAAAAAAAATAAATGGGTTAAATAATAAATAAAAATCATATAAAGTAAAACTAAAAATTGAAACATGTTCAAATGAAATTGTTGTTTACATGGGCAAAAAAGGAAAGTGCTAAAGGTTATGGAACGCCACAATAAAGAAAAATTAAAGAATATTGAAAAAATGCATTCAAAAAAAAATATAAATTTTAAAACTGATAAATGGAGAACAAAAAAATCGCAACAAAAGAAAAAAATTGAAACGAAAAGTAGAAGAAAATGTTTTTTATGAAATGAAAAACTTAATAATGAAAAATATGAAGAAAAAAAAAGTGGATGGAGACAATACTAAAATAGGTTTATTGAAAAAATAAGAAAAAAATACAAAAATATTCGTTCGGATTGAGTTGATTGGATTTTGTGAAATAAAATTCAATAAATTTAATTAAATCAATTAAACAAACGGATGAAAAAGAAAACAAATAAAACGATAGATAAAACGCATAAACTAAAAAGTACGAAAGGTGAAATAAATCGAAAAAATGGGACAAATATTAAAAAATGGAAGAATCTAAAAAAACAGCACAAATGGAAAAATTATAGAGAGCAAAATATGAAGCAAAATATATAATACAAAATGGAAAACAATAATACATGGAAAACAGAATTTAACCTTTCTGTTTTCCATGTATTCTTGTAATCTGAATGAAATGGGAAAAGAAAAAAAACAAAAAAATGCAGAAAATTATAGTATGAAACAATAGAACAAAAATGGAATAAATTGAAACTCTAGATTATATGAAGAATATAAAATTTCTCCGACAAAATACCAAAAGAATGGAAAAAAATATTTAAATAGAGAAAGTAAGTTAAAGACTAAAAAACTATCGGGTTCTACTATTACTATGAATCATTTTCTTCGTGGTTTTTCTTGCTCTTTCTTGATTAGTAATGTAATTTGCTAATTTGCGTTTCTACTTCGTCTCATCAGAACTCGACACTAACTTAGTGACAGGGCTAAGCTAACGCCGGATTGTCGCCAGTTCTGAAAACATTATTTGTGTTTCTTAGCAAATCCCTAGACCTGCTTGATGTCCCGCAAGAAAAGAAATTCTGATGAGACTGATAAGAATTAATGAAATAGAAATTTGATTTGGCTTAGCAAGCCAATGCAATATGCTATATTCTCTGTCGCTATCACTAAGTTAGTGTCAGATTCTGATGAGACGAAGTCGAAACGAAAATCCCATAACTAATTTAGTTATAGGTTTTGTGCTCTTCACGCGCGGTTTTAAACAATTTTCTCCTTAATGGAGAAATAATAGATTTTGACTAAATTGTAGAAGCATAGCATAATGTTCTTTCTTGATTTGTGAAGTTATTCAGAATTCGTTTCTCTAGTCCTATTTGACCAATTGAGCACTCTAAAAGAAGGTTCCTGAGATTTCATCTTCTTTCTAATAGATTCTTTCGTGATTAATTTAGCGGTTACGACGAATTAAAATAAGTAGAAATAGAAGTCACATATCGTCCTTAAAAGATAAGAAATCCACAACTCCGGGCCCTGGGCAAACACCCCGTCCCCCTCCCTTCTCGGCGGCCCTGGTTTCAAGTATACATCTACAGTCTATATTGTACACCTAATTAAATCCATACATGAATGTAAATAATTCTTGTAATTGTCACTGAAGCGACAGAGTTCTTCAAAAACACTTCCTCAGAGTATTATTGCTTTAATTTCCGCCCTGCATCGACATCTTTCTGCGCGTAGTGCATCATAATTATCTAATTACAATCGTTTCCTTCTCGCCACACATTGCATCTGCCGAGTGCGACATCTCTGCGGGAAGATAATCAAAACTAGAATACAATGGTACTCTGGAATGGCGGTACTCTTCGGGCAGGCCCAGGGAGTAGCCACACGCAGTGTCGCAAGCGGACGGACGTCTGCTTTGATCAGTATCCGTTTCCGCCGATGGACGCCTCGCGTCATGAAAATAGAAGAAAAAATAGGTAGGTAGATAGGAGACGCATTATTAGATCTGTAAACTACATGCCGCCTGCGCGGCAAAGGTGAGGTGTGTAATTTGCTTCAATATCATATTAACCATCGTGGGATGCCACACCGCCACACCGCCGCCGCTAGGAAGATATCGCATGGAGGAGGTGCATTTAATTGGGGATAAATATTGACGTTTTCATCAATGCCGACAAAGACTCCGAAAGTACACGTGTTTGCGGGACAGTTGTCGGGTGGTCCACTTTCGGTTGATTGGATTCTAAATCGATGCTGAACGGCGGAGGTTGGCCACGTTTGGGTTGATTAAAAACTGTTAAACTCTTCCAATAGAAGGCGCACACCCGTTAAATCTTTGTGTAATCGTTGGATTCGAAGGAAGATGGAGATGTGCTCTTGTTACATTGTACTTCGAAACGACACTGTCAAATTATTTAATTCGCATTGCTCAAGTAATATTTTGGATGCCATCTGATATTCAAATCGTTTCACACCAACCACAGAACAAACGTCCTACCCGGAACAAACCTTCCGCGCACACTGGTTCCAGACCTTTCTTTCGCGCACCGCAGCGTAATTAAGGTTTACTTTTGAAATTGAGTTTTAGTTAATTACACGCTCCATTTCCACCCAACAAAACGCCGCGGTCGACCTCTTACTAGCGACCTATCCAGATTGTTAGTTTTTAATATCTACGAGTTAGATGATGAAATTAGTTCCAGAATCACACGCAATTAAATTCGCCACAGATGCTCAATCCGGGGTGGTTCGTCGGTATTTGTGTGTTTCCATCATCGCAACCGGAACGCAAGCGGCCGCCATTTTTTGATCTCTTACTTTTATTTTATTTTCCCAAAAAACCCCGACCAAAACACGCGGGTTTACACCGACACAAAGCGAGGCGCTCTTCCGTTACGGGCTCACCAATGGAAATGGATTTGGATGGTGGTTAAATTTAATTTCCCTCTCCTCATACATTTTCGGGTTTCCCGCGTCGCTCGAGGGTCACGGGAAAAGTTTCGCGCGCTTTTGACACAATCGATTCAAATTGATCTTAATTTCGGAGTCGCAGCTCGGTGCGTTCCAGGTCTAGAGTGTCAACCGTGCTCACCCTTCGTGCAGCACGTAAAGTCGCGGCGTTTTCGACTTTTGCTGGTTGGAAGGCTGGTGTAACTTATCTGGATCTAAATCGAGGTTAGGAAATTATATTCCCATTGTTTTAACTGGTGTTTGCTCGATGGCACCCTAATTACATTACGGCAAACGATTAAATAATGATAGTTTTCCTGTTGTTGACATTCATGTTTGCATTTGTGCTAGTTTTTGTTGCTGCTACTACAATGTAGGCTGACTACACTTCAAATGGGTACAAAACTAAGGACAATCGGCAGGGCTTAATCGTCATCAAAAGCGCGGATAATGACGTGACATGATCTGAGGTAATTATTCGAATGATCATTGCTTCAGACTTACAGTGCTTGAAGCCTAATTAGATTCACTTTGTTTTCATTATCTCTGTGCAACTGTGTCGATCATTTTCATTCATTCATTCATTTATTTTATATTTCAACAACAGGGGAAAATGCAAATACGAAATGTAGCTCATTTCTGCACTGCGCAAGCACAATTCAGTAGATTTGTGTTAACTCCAGAGTGTATGCCTCAGAACTATCGAAGGCGAAGACATGTTTTAGCGAATTATAAACGAAAAACCTGTTTTAATCCACCTAGCGGTGCAATTGTGCCTTTCTCAATCATGAACACGAGAATGTTTGTGTTGTTTATATTCATTAAAAACTTTCAAATGCAAATATTACATTTTATTATTATACATGACATGACAAATATACAAGAAAAGAAATCATTATTCGAGTTCTAAAATTTTGTAAAAGAAAGAAAGAGCCACGGTAATATTGAACTGAAAAAAAGGTGCGAAATCGGCAAAGTCCAAAAAAATCGATTTTTACAAATAAAAAATTTCGTGATGACATAAAATCTCGTCGTTTCATACATTTTAAAGATGTTTGACATCAAAAATACGAATTTGATTTCTGAAATTTCATGGGGTCCCCCCTTTGAAAAAAATTTTGAGCTCCGGCTTATATGGGAATTTCATATGTGACCGGACGGTTCAGTCTATATTTCCGGAACCATACAAGCGATCCGTGCGAAATTTTGTAGACATCTGTGGGGATATTATAGCTATCATTGTGAAAATCGGCCCAACTATTTCCGGGAAACTGATGTGAGTTCATCAATTTTGAAAGATGGCCGCTTTTCCCGGGCACTTCCGGCACCGTCTATGGTGGTCAATATAGTGAACGAAAGTTTGGTTGGCCGTCGGGGACCTAGAACAGCAAATTTAATTTGTTTGAGAGACATTTTAGCGAAATTTTTACCTTTATTGTTTTCATCGGAGAATCGGTTTGAATCAAAATTTGCTAATTGATCGTACGCCACAACCTGTAACTCTGGAACCGAAAGTCGGATCGGGATGAAATTAAATAGCCATTTACAGGGACGCAATACCTTTCATTTGAGACCAAGTTGAATCGGTCTAGCCATCTCCGAGAAACCGATGTGACTGTTATTCTGAATTTAGATACTTCCGCCGGGGCTTCCGGAACCGATGATGGTGGCCAATGTGGCAAAATAGACTTTGAATGGATGTTAGTGACCTAATACTACAAATCGAAGCAGTTGTGGTCATATTTTGGAAAAATTTTCACCTTTATACCTTCATTGCAGAATTTATTAAAATCGACATTTTCTACGTGTTCGTACTCATCACTCTGTAATTCTGGAACCGGAATCCGGATCCATTAGAAATTCAATAGCAGCCTATGGGAACGTTGCACCTTTCATTTGAGACTAAGTTTGTCAAAATTAGTTCAGCCATCTCTGAGAAAAATGAGTAACATTTTTGGTCACATACACACACAGACGCACATACACACACATACATACATACGCACACAGACATTTGCCGAGCTCCGGAACAAGATGTCGGTTGAAAATGAGATTCAATAGCAACCTATGGGAATATTATACCTTTCATTTGAATCTTAGTTTGTAAAAATCGGTTCAGCCATCTCCGAGAAACTGATGTGGATCTTTTGTTAACAAATCCGCACATACACACACATATACATACATACATACATACACACATACGTACACACATACATACACACATACATACACACATACATATACACATACATACATACACACAGATTACACACATACATACATACATACATACATACACACATATATATTGGCGAACTTCATCTTATTTCGTTATACGATGAAGGAAATGCGGGCGTGGTCCAAGGGGAGGGGAGTGATGAAGGAGGGAGGTGTAAGGGCCAGGCGGGGAGGGGGGTGGGGGGTTGTGCGGCGACACAACACTCAACTGCATATTTTGCCTTCCATTTGAGACTTGGTTTGAGAAAATCGGTTCAGTCATCACCGAAGAACCGATGTGACTTTAATTGTGGAATATGCCCGGAATTCCGGACTTCCGGAATCGTCGATAGTGGACAATATATTCAAAGAATGTTTGATTGGCAATCAGTGATCTAGATCTGCGATTAGAAGTAATTTGGTGACCATTTCAATAGTTTTTAGCCTCTGAGGTATTACGATTGTACCGATTTATATGGGAAATTCCAGTGTATCCTTACTAACACCCCTGTAACTCCGGAAGCAAGAATCAGAACCGAATGAAATTCAGCAGCAGTCAATGGTATTACTGTATCTTTCATTTGAAATCAAGTTTGTGAAAATCGGTAGAGAATTCGTTGGGGAATGGGTGTGATATTAGCTTAGGAACTTGGCGGGTTCCCCGGGGGCGTCATGATCCGTCATAGGTGGCCAATGTGGTCAAAACTGCTTTGATTGATCATTAGTGATCCAGACCCGCAAACTAGAGTAATGTTACATAAATTTTAATATGTTTTACATCATTTGAACGTCATGGTGGTACCAGTTTATATGGGAATTTGCTGTGTGACCGCACTCTTCAACCCGTAACGCCGGAACCAGAAGTCGGATCAACTAAAAATTCAATAGCAGCTTATGGGAGCGTTATACCTTTCAGATAAAACTAAGTTTGCGAAAATCGGTTCAGCCATCTCTGAGAAAATTGTGTGAGTTTAAATGACACACACACACATACACACACACATACACACACACATACATACACACACAGACATTTGCCGATCTCGACGAACTGAATCGAATGGTGTATGACACTCGGCCCTCCGGGCCTCGGTTAAAAAGTCGATTTTTACAGTGATTGCATAGCCTTTCTTTATATGAGAAAGGCAAAAAGCATTTGGACAAAGAGTTGATGAAAGGAAATACACACATACATAATTATAAATTTACGTTGTTACGATAACGAGAAAAAAGCAGATAAATTCGATATAAAAGTACATATGAGTTATTCAATATAGTTTGCATTAAGTAATATAAGGAATTTCCTACAATCTAATGTAAAATTTCCAAACTAATATTTTAGCACTGAAAATATTCCATTCATGCTAACAGAATCATTGGGAAGATCTTCATAGCATAACGGTAATAGAAAATGTAAAAAATGAGCAACACATAAAGAACAAAGGATAAAACTTTACTAAGCTATTGACATGGTGGTAAGGATTGTTTCAGAAACACCCGATTGGCATAGGGTAATGAGCCAATTTCGGCCCTATTAGGGCTACCAGAAGAAGAGCTACCAGAATTGTGCTCACAGTAAATAACCATGCGAAGGCTAACAGCTGGTAATGGCTGGTTTCACATCAAACATTACATTGTCGCTAGCCAAATTATATGCGTGGAAGAAAATAAAATCTCTTCAAGCCGCAATCAGTTGAATGGTTTGAAGTAATTAATTACTAATACCTGAAATTGCATTACAATAAATTTTCAAGTTTATGTTTAAGCTTGGCTGCACTGCTGATTCTTTCCTGTGTGCTGGATGCAGAAAAATTGATTTCATTGTGATAGTGTATCTGAAGCAAATATGGTGAAATGTGGAGCCGTAGTATTTCTGAATCACTTATTATAACATTAGATATATTCTAGCGTTTAACAAGTGCTTTTATTGTGAATTAATCATAAATTAAAGATGTAGGGGAACATGGAGACTTTCAGTTAAACCTACATGGAAAAAATGCTCCCAAAATCGTGAATAAAGTGCCATTCATTCTGGAACAATCACGGTTTTACGTTACGAAAACAGGACCATGAACAAAAATCATGTGTTCTACAATTATGTTCAGTTTCCTTCAGTAACGCCCGCAAAACGCTTTATTAGCGGAAATATTTGTTTTTGTTTTGTGAACTTGAGTCACGGTTTCCGCCATGTCATAACAAAACTGATTTTCTTTACGTGAACTAGTTCACAAGTTTATGAACATTGTTCATATAACCAAAGGTTGACTCACGATGTCATTCATAGATTTGGGAACATTAGTTCACAAAATCAAAACATTCTGGATATCGTGAACTATTTCACGAGACTCGGAATTGTGTTCATGAATCCATTAAATCCTCGTGAACTAATTCATGATTCGTAATATATTAGTTAAGGTCCAATATACGTGCTTGTGAAATAGTTCACAAAATCATTATAGTATACTAGCCACGACTAACCATGCGTGTCCGTGAAATAAATCATCAAATTATAAAATGTTATTCATGTATACGTGAAACGGTCATGAATCCTAGCATAATAGTCACGATATACATTTATACATACATACATACATACATTATCTTTATTCTCGTGAAATAGTTCACAAAATCATCAAAATTTAAGTCATGTATTCGTGAACTGTTCCATAATTTCTAATATATATCCGTGTTCGTGAACTAGTTCACAAAATCATGGAATGTTTTTCATAAATTCGTGGAGTGGTTCATGGTATTACAGCCACGACTTACCATTATTGTTGTGAAACAGTTCACGAAATCATCAAATATTATTCATGTATTCGTGAACTATGTTTCCTAGTACAATGGTCACGTCTGATCATTCGTGCTCATCAAATAATTCACAGATACATGAATTACTATTCATGGATTCGTTAATTAGTTTATGATGCCTAGTACAGAATTTACGTTCTATTTCGTGTGCTTGCAATATTTAGAATATACTCCCAATTATTTGCAATGGTAATGAAAATTTTACGTGAACTCTTTCACAAAACGTGGCGTATTATTCGACTCATGGAAACATTTTTGTTCCATGCACTTTTTCATGAAATGTCCAGCTACTAGCGACCAGTAAGAGGTACGAGCTGTACATATAAGAATACCATCTGGACCTCGAACATCGTTATTCATTTAATAAGGTTCAGTGTGATGTTTTGATAGAAAACGAAAACTACTTTGAGCATCATCGTGTATATATCGTATTCGTGATATAGTTCACAGAATGAAACTGCTGATATCATGAGCATGAGTCAAACTCGAAAGTAAGCTCTAGAATAAAATATTACGATAATGTGAACAGAAATTATGAAAACGTGACTCAGATCTTGAAATCATGAACATAAATCACACAACTCGTGACAAAAATGTTAAAAAGAGTAGCTAAGATCCTGAAATCAACAACGTAAATAAACATAAATATCTACGCGACTAAAATATCACGACAACGTCGAAAATTATCACGAAATTTCTGAACATAAATCACATTCGAGTAAAAAATATCAAAAATCGCCACTAAGATCCTAGGATCATGAACCTGAATCACTATACTCAGGACTAAAATATGACGATAACATGAGTAGAAATTACGAAATTTGCGAATGAGATCTTGTAATCATGAACATAAAAATAGCACGTTAACGTGATGAGAAATGACAAAAATCGCGAATAAGCTCCAGAAATCATGAACATCGCTTGAATGTCGACTGTGTATTCCCAAATTATGAACAAAAATCATAACAAAAACTAAACATGTCCAGGGAACAACAATGGTAACCCAATTAATCATTCGAATGTAACGCCATGTATATATTCAGGACAAACTAGTTTTTTTTTGGAAATACAAATAGTTTCATGAATACGAGGTATATTATTCACAATTTCAGGAACAGGATCACGATTTTCGTAAATCGTTCAGTGCACGAAATCGTGATCTTTTCCTAATGAATTTACGAACAGATTTTTTTTTTCGTGTACGTAAATCTCTAAAAAAGTTTTCAATCCTTCAAAACTCTTTGAAATCTATTGTGCAAAATTTATTGTGCGCATTCATGATTTTTCGCATAATTGTTAATTTACTTTTTCAAAAGTTATAAAAGTTTATCTGCGATCGTTTTTTCTGGTTAAGTCTCCCCAACCGCGGGAAGACTTGACCAAGGCGTGGGGTGACTTGACCAAGAGAATTTTGAAATAGGTAAACAAAAAATCATGGCATAAAAACGGTTGTAATCATTTCTTTTTTTTCATATTTTCTTGCTTCTTAGTACCATTAAAAAATACAAAGGGATTGCATTTCACGAATTTTTTTCAATACATTTCCTTTTAAGAATTAACTGCACTGATTACATTTCATGTGCCCACGTCACGTAAACAACTATTTAACTGCAAACTTTGGTGACTTGTACTATTAAGATATAGACTGGTGTTTAAGGTGGGATTTTGTGACGTGATTTACATTCACAGTAAGTACTATAGAATACTATGCTATATTTCACCCTAAGGAGAAAAATTAAACACTAAAATTTTTCACCAGAGATTTTTCACTCGAAACTTTTGAAATTACCTGATGGGATCGAAACAAGTATAAAAATACTTTTTCAAAAAATTTAAGAATCAAATAGAACACGTTATTGAAAATCGTTTAATCTCGCGCTTGGTCAAGTATCCCCATGTTCCCCTATCCGTAAAATGTTTAATATACACTCAGGTTTTTGTGTGGTTTTTACACGGTTTTTTAAATGGTTTGTACGCGAATTTTTCAATTACCGCAATTCGTTAACGTTTTCTTTCTGAAAAATATTGCTTTTGAATGCAAAAAAATTTGAAGACTTTCAAAAAATATAAAAGACGGATGTTGAAGACTCCTTATGACCCACACCTCAAGAATATGGGTTTTTTTTCGAAATGGTTTTGAGGAGTGGGTGTCGAAATTTTGCGCCTTTTTTAAACCCAAGATGGCGACTTCCGGTTTGGCAATAATAACGTCAAAACAATTCCGAAAATACCCACATTGACGTCGAACAATTGTTTCCGAGCGTTTGACCGGAGCAGATTGTATTATTGTCACAGCGGTGTTCGGTGTGTCCAGCACAGAGAGAGTGAAGATCATTCTTTGTTCATTTTGTGTGCCGCCGTTCTGCTGGTGCCGGTAACAAATCGAGTTCATTGTTCTAGCCGGAGCAGAACAATCATCGTTGGGACAGATAAGGTTCACTTTATTTCTTTTTCCTGTGTTTGTCTTCTTTTTTTCTTCTACCTTGTACGTCTTCCGAGAATAAAAAATACATTCCCGTCTACACAACACTCTACCCTCGTGCTTATTAATATGGTAGTCCCCGATTCTCATAATTCTCACATTACAACATGGGTAGTGTATTTTCGGACAGAGCAGAGACCGGTTAACATATTGGAACTTTCTCGGCTGTAAATGAGATCATACGTGCCGGGCAAACAAGATTCGTGTTTTAGGGAATGATCTCGTCCAGATAAACAAGTTTGCTTGCTGTTGGTACTTTATACGAGAATGTAAAGCCTACGTGCCTGCTGTGACCGAAGAAATTGATGGGGTTGTGTCCGAACTGGGTATGATTTTGCAAGAAATTGTATTCCGCAAAAGCCGAGGGGGACAATACTACTTACTCTCTATCAGACTCACCTCGGGTGATCTTCGTGGGGTCTTTTCTTCCCAACTACATTCTCCTTGCAAAAGTTCGTCTACCTGTTCGCCTGTGTGTACCGCTGCAGTAACTGCAAACAGTAAGGTCACACAGCCACTTATTGTGACAATAAGAAGCGGTACGGCAAATGCAGGGGAGAGCGTTAGGATAACTCTTGCAGTAAACATACTGAAAAGTATGTTTATTGTGGGGACTCTCCGCATATTCTCCAATCATGCCCTGCGTACAAGTAGCTCGGGGATGAAGGTAAAGTTTACTTAAGGAACGCTCGAAGCGCTCTTATGCCGAAATGCTAGATAATGTTTCACCATTAGTCATAAAACTCCTAAGCTCTTTTGACTCGTATTGAGCAAAAATCTAACAATCCACAAGAGGGAACATCTTTTGTAAACCCGGGGGAGTCCAGGAAGAGGAAAAATCTTACCTCCACTAGCACTACCTCGTAAGAGTCCAAAGGTGTTCTCCTCTGAGAGTGTATCAACAACATTTATTAAATCCAACAAGAGTGCTGCCCTAAACCCGAAGCAATTTGCTCCCGGACTTGGAAATTTGAGTTCTAACAAGGAGTAGCCGCCGTTTCCAGGGACACCAAAAACCCCAAGTATCCCCGGTTTCAGACACTCCGTCCAGTAATGGACTAATTAAATTTTCAGACATCGTGGATTTAATTTTCGCCACTTTCAATGTTACTTACTCTTAAAAGCCAAAAACACACACAAAGCAGAAAAATAAATTGATTCGTCCCAACACAACCCACACACGTCGCACCGTGCAGTGTTCAACTCAATCCAAAAAAACTACAAGGGGCAGCCCTATGGGGTTGCACGAACTGTAGACGTAGGACTATACTACTTAATGTAAAATATTTATTTTCTTAGTACTTAGTATGTGGGAAAAAACACCCGGACCGGTGAAGAAAAATCAAATTTTAAACAATATAATCACATCTCATGTATAGAACAAGCTTTCTAGTTGCTCTCAAACAGATCCTAAAAGTTCAAACACCCATGGATAACCCCAAGTTTGTAGATGTGTTTCGATGCCGCAGGATTGTAAAATGGTTAATATTACGTCATGAAAATTCAATTCTTCCGTGACAATTTTTTGCCTGCGAAATGCCCTGTGTGTATGCAAAGCTCATGATTTGTTGGGATATTAGCATTGATCGGAAAATACTTTCCAACACTGCGCATTGCATACATACAGTACATTTTGCAGGTCACCAGAAGCTGTTCATTTTACCACCGCCACATGTTCATTTTACCCACTCGCTATAAACATGTCTCATTTTTGGACATGTTTAGAAATCAAGAATCATGTTTGAAAAAATGTGTTTATGACGAAGTATTTTTACCAGATATGTACAAAACATGTCTAACAAGAAACATAAGGTGATTGTAACATCTCATTCACTTATTAGTTAGAAAATAATGACTTTGTTTAACGTGTTCATTTTACCGCCGGTTCCCCTACCTACCAACACATTCGCCCAAAATATTGAACCCAAGCGTACAATGCAAAATGAGTCAACGCTGATGATGATGGGTAGAGCGAAAGAGACAACTAGTGCCACCACGACACTATTAGCGCGTTTCACCAAAATTCCACGCGGCCTTTCCCGATTGAAAGGAACGGCCGCGCTTAGCCCATCTGTCATAATATCGTGATTTTGCATAGCGAAGGGCTGAATGTTTTTTTGTTCCAAAAAACAGCCCTGCGTTATGCAACACTTTGTGCAGGTTGATTATACCAGTTGCAAGTGGGGCCAAATTCACCAAGTTCCGTAAAATTCATTTTAATTTACAGAATTGATAAAATTGCTTAGATGAGCTAAACTAATTAATCAAATCCTGTTTTAAAAACTGTCCTTGCGTTTAAACTAAAATGGGAAGCTTATTACTACCACTACATTACTTAATTTCAAGCGCAAATAGCAAATACATGTGCTAGTTAAACCAAAAATTTACTGGCAACATAACAGCGGCATTTAGGAAGCAGTTGGAGCGGTCGCCAGTTGGACGACACAGCGTAACGTCCCTCCACAGCCAGTGTAACGGACTTCTAACTCAGCTACACTGGCTGTGAAAAACACAGCGCAGTGATCTGCTTCGCCAGCCGTTCAACAGGGAACTAAGCGTGTCTGGCCAAGTCCGTTCTTTAAATAGTCGATGATGACGTCATTCATAGAAGCGTTGCGCGCTAGGTACACCATTCCGTCGTACAGGGCTTGGGAAGCGCTATCTTCTGTGTGTAAATGCGCGATATTTTGACAAGGTTGCATATTATTTAATTTTTTAATGCTATGATATCAAAAATCTTTGGGTTTATCTATTGGAATCTATTCTTAGAAGTATTTCAAGGCGATTTGTGCAAAAAATTTGGAAATTTATTGTGAGATGGCTGAATTATATGCGTTTAAAATTGGACCACTTTTCGTTACATACCATTTTTGTAGAATTTGCAGAGTGCACCCCCATATCGAAAACAAAGACGTAGTCCTACGTCAAAATATATTGCAAATAAAAAACATGCTAGCCCCACACGGTCCAACTGTGTACGAGTCAATGCAATCACCGCCGAAACCCCATGGTAGAGATAGGCGCTATGGGTTTTCGGCAGTGGCGGCATCACCTCGCACACAGTTAAACCCAGGGCCATAGGCGGCCATTTTTCCCTAGCCAACCTTAAAACCTTAAAAACCTTAACAACCCAAACCTTGTAAAAAACCTAAACCATAGACTACTCCTGCTAAACCCACCGTATGCCAAGCGGTAGCGTCTACCGCTTATTGTATCGTGTGGACAATACAGTCAACATGGTGCTCGTTTGGCAAGTGAGCATCGACTGATACAAAAGTTCTCGTTTGGTATGATACGTTTAGATGCTCCCTTTTGACGGCTCTGCCTAAAATAAGCTTGCAAATTTTGTATTTTCCTCGTCGTTTTCTAAAGATTTTTATTCGGAAGTACGGTTTTGTTTTATTAATAGTAGTCGTACATTTTGCGAAATTTTATTCAAAACACGTGCACATATTCCCGACAAGATAGTGCAAATATATTGCGATTTCGTTCGGTTCAACGGAAGTTATTCGCATTTGAAAATTGGAAAAATTTCGCAGCATATTTCTCCACTAAGGAGATTAAAAGCATATTCCGCTTTTTTGCAATCTCAAGAGATATTGAAACTATGGTAAAGCTGAAGAGATAACCTTATATTTGTTTCAGTCTAATTCGGTTTGGGTATTTTGTTGTTCTTAAATTAAAAAAAGTGTATCTTTTGAATAGCCCAGTCCGCTTGCAGAAATAGAAAAATGGCTAAGGCCCAATATAACTACATCAAGTTTGAATGCCAGACAGTGAGTCTGTGAATCTGGAGCTGTTGGTATATATTGTTTGGATATTAGGTACCAATAAAAAATAAAAAAACCATGTGTACTTTTAATCTTTAAATACACACCAAAAAATAATGAAATTTACACGACAAGTAAATCAGTACGAATGTAAACATACAATGCTTGAATCAAAAATCTGATCGAAAGTTAAACTAAAATCAATGCACTCAATTAGAGCCACGAAAAGCATATGATTGTACACTTTCATTTATGTGATACTACGTGTCACTTTCAGTTCAATGAAACTGTAATTTTCTTGTAAAATTATAATAAAATTCGTTGAAGAAAGCACGACAAGTCGTGTGTATTTGTGGTGGAACTTAATTTTACATTTATATTCATGCTCCAAATATGTGCACGCAAATAAATTGAAAATGGCAAAAAAAAATTTTCTGTGTAGGTTCAAATACCATTATCCGTTAAATTCTGACATCGAAATCATTGCACAATATCTACGTTTTCAGCTTTCAAAATACTTTCTGAAATGTGCCGTAGCTATAGTATTGACATGTGCGAAAAGTGTAGAATGACCTGAACCTTCCCAACAGAGCGAATTATCAATTTCCGCAGCAACAATAAACAAAAACAAATCGCTACGAGATTCGCCAAACCACAAACAAGATGAAAATCACTTATCGATCTTTTATTCAATTTCTCGTCACCACTACCACCACCACCACCCCCAACACGATTGACCAATCCGTCCACCAGAACCTATCCGGTCAGGAAATTTGATTACTAGTAAAACAAATGATGGAATTATCCCTTATTACCGGATGGAAGTTGATCTTGTTCATGGCGAAGTTGGTCGGAGCCACGTTTCTCGCACCAATGGAAATTATGGGAATGTGATTGATGGTGTGTACGTAAATCATTGGCACTGGAATCGTTTTTGGTTTTGATCTTGTTACCCATAATCACATGATTGGCTGCATTTGGACGCGAACAGGGTCGAAGTTGGTATTGCAGAATAAAAGAAATAATTACTAGAAGCCTCACGGCAAGGAATCATCAGATGCACTGAACAAGCGCAATACCTTCATATGCGGTGGCAATTGGGTGTACTAAGATCAGTATACCGTGCGAATTAGTCAATGGCTACTATAGTCGGATGAAGACAGCAGATAGCGCTTCAGGTGTCACTGGCAGTTCTTTAGATAATCAAAACCAAGAAACTTTTATTCTCAGGTGATACGATCGTCAAACACGCAAGCCACTTATCCAACGCACACCCAGAAAAATAACAGAAAAAAGACTTTCACTTTTTGGAGCTGTTTAGCGAAATGTGTAGAACCAAGGTTTTATTGTAACCATTTACATTTCACCAGATACCTACAAGATGTCCCAAAAATAGGTATCTGATAACACCTAAATTGCGGAGCGACATACCGTACTATTTTTTGAACAACTTTCAAATGAAGCTATATTATATGTAGCTTTTCTTAGAATAAGATATCAGTGCACTGTTGCCTAAACATCTATATAATGCTTATTTAGCAGAAATATCTATTTTCAGCACAAATGAAAAAAATGTTCTATTCTGTGCAACTATTATCACCTCAGCGACCCTTCTGGGCATGCCAAATTTCACCTCATCGAAAGACAATCTGGTACAAACGCAATGCCTAATATTCCATTTGCGTCGATTCTAACAAGGTATTTCGAACAAGGATGCCAACACTAGATTCGTAAAATGAATCATTCCACTTTTTCAGCAGATCAAAACGAACGTAGACACATGAAATAACCTCATCAGATGTGAAGAGAAGAGCGCCCAGTATTACACTCGCAGGAAAAAATCATGCGAAGGTTAACAACTGTTAATGACTAGTTTCACATCAAACATTGCATTGTCCCGAGTCGAATTTTATATCCAGATGAAAATAAAAGCTCTGCGATCAGCAATCAGTTGAATAACTTGAAATAACTGATTACTTACACCTGAAATTGCATCACAGAATTCTCCACTTGAAATAAAGGTATGTATCAGTGCAATGTTTAATACAGTTGTGGCGGAATAACGAGATATGAGACGGTAATTGTTGGCTCATAGCACATAGTTTTGCCGTTGCGTCCAGCTTCGGATCTACTACTACCTCTACTACCTACTATGTGAATGAGCCGAATTAGCAGGTATTTCAAGAAGGTGATTTTATTTCAATTAAAAGTTGGATTTAGAGGATAGTTCTAAATAAATATATCCTCAAAAAATAAAGAATATAGCATGAGCTTATTTTTTTACACCTGTTCTAGCCAAATAGATGTTGTCATTATCCAATATGCTTGGTTCGAAACTAAACTGCTAAATTGGGTCACAATAGGCTCTACTGCCATATTAGGCACATTACCCTATGTAACATCTGATGGAATGTACAATACATTTTTTGTCATTTCAAATTGGCATTAAAACGTATCTAAAGTTTACATCAGTATTCATTAGAGTTGTTAAAAATAGTCTTCTTCTCGTAATGGTCCAAAGTAGATGTTTAAGAATATGTTTAGTTCTCTTCATATAATATTAAAAAATTCCACTCCAGAATTAAATCAGTTTTAAACTAAGAATGGAAAACTAGAACTAGACAGGGTCATATGAAACGAATCTAAACCAGAATTAGAGTAGAATTTTCTGTCAGCGTTCGAAACAAAGCACGAGAACTTACTAGAGTTATGCTCACTTATCGATCATGCTGTACGACTCGGGTGAGAGCCTCGACTTCTAGCAATCATAATGCAAAAAGGAATCTTCACCTTTTCCTTACGATCATGCTCATATGAAGCTGACCAGTTCTAGCTTTCCTCTCCCTAAAGGCACAAAAACTATGTTAATGAGTTGGGGTTAACGTCAACGTTAAAGTTAACGTTTCGTATTTCACTCAAGGTTTTTACATAATTCCTACTCAGGAAGAGAGGAAAACCTTGGTGCGGTTTTAATAACCTGCTAAGCAAAACTAAACGTACCCTTATTCATCCTACCATTTGAGCTAATGCATTGAATAGAGATAGCAGATACTGATCTAACTAATGTGTTCAAATGGGTGGGATGAATAGAGGAGCTAAGACGATTTAGGGCGCAGTAACCCTACGTCTGCTGTATGCTGAAGAGCGGAACGGGAAAAAATTAAACCCAACTTACTCTAGTTTCCATTCTAAGTTTAAAACTGATTGGCTTTAGAATACCTATTCATCTCAAATTGTTCATATCTTCCATTTTTCAGAGTTTTTTTATTTCGATTACAGAGGTTTTGACCTTAAGGTAATTCGCCTCTTCGGGTTAGAAAAATCACTTATGAAAAATTTCTAACCATATGTGCGGGGTCGGGACTCGAACCCAGGTGCGCTGCGTACAAGGTAATCGATTTACCATCTACGCTACGCCCACCGCTTAGCATTTTTTCAATTGCCAAAAATAATCAACAACATCCATAAAGTAGAACAATGCGACCGTTAAAACATACTCACATACAACATTAAATTTTAACCATATTATTTTTTAGCGAAAAATTAATTTTTTGACTTATCCAAAAGAATATAAAAGTAATTTTTGTAGTTTTTCTATTGCATCATTTAATTCAACATACCGGAATTACTTTCAATCATCTAATTTGAACTGATGATTTTTTAACAATGTCTGTTATTAGTCTATTTCATGCTCAAATTTGTGGCAGATTGTATAAATTGCAGCTTGTTTGCATAGTTACGATGCCTAAATTAAATATTTTTTAACCAGTCTGTTGAACATGAATTTAGCTCGGTGTCAAGGTCAAAAATGAACTCAATGTATTAAGTGCACATCATGTGATTCCTAAAACTTGATTAATGCAAACAATTCAAATTCGTTCTATTTTTTCAACGAACAATGGAGTCATTTAATAATAATAGTTTCCATTTTTTCTCAGCCTGTAATGATTACCCAGTCAGCGCATATTTAGTGAGGAGTGCGTCTAGTACCTCCAAATCAGCAGCCAGCACCGCTGGCGGAAAAGCTTTCGAATACACATCCAAAATCCGCACTAGGAGCTAAAAAGAACATCCAGCCGTCATAGAGCGAAGATGACATAGACCTATACGATAAAAAAATTGGCTGATCAAATGACCCCAAAGCGTTTAATTACCAATACAGTAGATGATTACTGCCGGTACAAAAAACTTTGTACACAGCAAGGAAACGGGTGCAAGTTTTATACAGTTTAACAATGCACGAGTTAATGCTACCACTGCCGAAAATCCATAGTAGACGCTATGAATTTTCGGCAGTGGAGGATTTATTTCGCGCACAGTTAAACCGTATAAAACTTACACCCGTTTAATTGCTGTGTGCAAAGTAGGGCGACGTGTGTGAGTTGCGTTTTGATAAATTAATTTATTTTTCTGCTCGTGTGTGCATTAGGTTGATACGGGTGAAATTTTCATAGCAAAATATTGTCGCTTTGAAGATACGTAGGGTAATGAGCCTATTAACACACACACAGTTTTCACATTTTGAATATGCGTGATGCGTTTTTATCACTAAGGCATCTGACAACATGCTTCTGTAGGTATTTCTAAAGCACGGGTGGACTGAACTGGATTTGCGACTACCGAAATTATGTTTGAGAAGTTTTAGTTTGTTTCAAAAAGCGAAGCTAATCTATAGCGATTCGTGGTATTCAACCCAAAAGTAGTGCCACCTGACGAAGATAAGGTACTGATTGGATTTATTTTTTATCACGGGTTTGGAAGCATTAGTATTTTATATCAATCAAATTTCTTAGGGTATATCCAGAAGCGTGGTGTTTAATATAAAAGTTTAAAAGTGGCGCTGAAACGGAAACAATCACATCCCCGGTAGAGAGTTTGATTTATTATTACGAATAGTTTAGTTTCGAACTTTAGAACTGCTGTATGCTGCCGTTCTCTTTGTTACTTCATCATTCGAAACATGTTTAGAACTATGTTTTAAATTTTTATAAAGAGTATATAGCCTGGAATGGTTCAGTTTTAAATTCATGACAGTTGTATAACATAAAACTGAATAGTTTAAAACTATAACTTACTCTCCCCAGCTGCAGCTTGGGCGAGTGTTCTTTCAAGTTTAGAATTCATGCCACGCCATGTCTTAATCGTGATGATAGATTATTTTTCACAAAATTTCTAATTATCAGCGACATGACGTAAAATATTTTCACTGAAGACTATATAGTCTCCAACCCTAAAATGAGTCGATGGTTTCGATAGATTAAAAAACATTCGCGAACAATATTGCACGTTGCTACATTTTCAATATTACCGTGGTCGTGTCCTGTACACAATCCTTTAATTTTTTCTACTACTTGTCAATCCAAATTTCTCTGATTTCACACCGAGATTACGGATCCACCATCTTTAAAATCACACAAATTCAAAAGAATCAAGAAAGTGTGCATGAGTTACAAAATAACAAGATAATAACTTGTATCTTTTTTGAAAGAAAGAAATTTATCTTCAACACAAAAACTGCCAATAAAGGGTATATATTTTACCGCCAAACTTCTGGTATTGGTGAATTTTTTTTTAAAAATAGGATGAACATACGCCGTGTGCCCATTTTTTGTTGTAAATAACAGTACAATTAAAGTAGGTACAGTCCTTGCAAATATGGTCCTGAAGAAAATGTTCATAGTTTTAAAATGCTTGCATATTCCAGAACACTAAACGCTATGATATTTTTTCCGAATTTGAAAAAAAAATCAAACCCTAACAACTTAGGGTGATGAGCCCATTTGCGCCATGTTTCTATTATCACCGTACCCATTTGAAGCCGTTGGTTAGAGCAGTGTCTGCCGTCTTTGTTCAACGAATTGAGTCAAATGGTAGCGCAACAATAGGAGCACTTGATTCGAGTTTTCGTTGCGCTCAAACACGAGAATTTTACTGTTTTCAGCGCATTTGTGTTATTATATTGGTTCTTAACAACGAAGAAAAGCTGTTGATGTCAATTTTTACACATTTCATTGGTTGCAGGGCGACAAATTAACGAATTAGGGAGGCACCTTGCTTAGCATGGTGAAAATAGACACTACCCTTGGAGATTCGGATGATAATTTACGACACAAATTAGAAAGAAAAAACTTAAGTGTATTCTACTTCATTGCGGTTATGTCTCTGACATTACCCACCCATCTTTTTCTGGACGAAACTTTACGAAGCATAAAGTTTTTTTGGACAAGACCCGCATTGAAATGTTCGGATTCCATTTGAGTTTCCGTAGTTTGTGAGCCCCTTCTTTTTGTTAAAACAACAGTGTTCTAATTTTACCAAAATCAAACATTAAACTTTTTAATCATTCTAGATAGAGCCATACGACCTTTAGTGAAGTTGTTGAACGATAAGTTCTAGAAAAGTTTGCTGAAGACGTGTAAACTCTATCTGGCATACTTTTCATTTTACAACAAATTTAAAATCCAAGGTTAGGGTGTTTCTTAAAAAACTGTTTTATTCAAAAAAAATCGGTATTGAAGTTGTAAGCGCGGCGAACTCTAACTCCTAACCGAGGGAACGTGATTTGACAAATCTGATTCTTACTTGCAATTAAAAGGAACGATTTATTGTAACGACACTCTATTTCTTACAGCGATGTAGGTATAATAAGATGTGATCACTTCAATCTTTTATTTCAACTAACTGTATACTGGTTTGCATATAGCTATATATGTGAATTCAGAGCAAAGGGAATCAGCAAAAGGCCTATCCGAACTGTACTTCGATCACTAGCCGAAGGCTAGTGATAAGGAAAGTAATATTACTGATAGCATTCGTATAGGTGAAAATGAGAAGGATAATTAATTAATATGATTTCATGATGCTTAAGCCTAGGGTTGCTCCAACATATGCCGGCCCCTGTTGAAAGGTCGAACCTTTCAACCTATCTGATGCTATCGATGATGCAGACGAGTATGATGCTCCTGTGAGGATTGGCATATGACGGCTAGACGAATCGCCAATAGTTCAAATGTTGTCGTCGTCGTTCTCGTTGCTTGCAGTGACGTCAACGGAATTCTGCAGGGTACTTTTCAGCAGCTACGTTCGTTGTTTTCGGATAGTTGAATATGTCGTAGGGTCATCCTTCAGGACTTCGGTCGTCGCATCCACAGCATTCGCGGGTCATCTTGAGCCATCGGGTTGGGCGTACTCGTGGTTGGGGGTTGGAGTAGCCATCGCAATGCACAGCACATGCCGGAGGACGAAAATTCTTTGAATTTTTTGCGAGATCATTAAATAACAATACTTACAGGGATCGGAGGCCCTCAGGCCCCCGATCGTTGCGCAGATCGTAATTCTGCGATGCGACCTCCTACTGCAGATCTGGGATGCGGCTGTCCGCCTCAATCGTATCGGTTGTGGGTTCGCGCACAGGAAGAATACAGATCTTATTAATAGCGCGCCGGTACTCTCCATCCGCCGTTCGAACATCTACTACCCGGATGTTGTTGTCCTGGCCGTGGAAGATGTTGGTAACTCTGCCGTATCGCCATTTAAGCGGTGGGAGGTTTTCCTCTTTCAAAAGCACCATAGTGCCAATAACGATATTGTCTCGCATTCGCGTCCATTTCGTACGTGGCTGTAGTCCGGACAAATAGTCGATCGTCCACCGTTTCCAGACACGCCGTAGAAGTTCTTGATTCTCTTGCCAACGATCCAGCCGATTTCGAGGGTTTTCAGAGAGATCGAGTTCGGGAAAGCACGTAAGGGAACGATGCACAAGGAAGTGGCCCGGTGTTAAGACTTCCAAGTCGTTAGGATCGGCTGACAGCGGTGTAAGGGGTCTTGAATTCAGACAGGCTTCTATGCGGGCAAGCAGTGTTACGAATTCGTCCTGAGATAGCACGGAGTTTCCCATCGTTCGACGGAGATGATGTTTCAGCGATTTCACCGCCGCTTCCCACAGACCTCCGAAATGCGGGCTGCGGGGTGGGATGAACTTAAAGGTGATGCCATCTTCGGCACAGCGGTTAATGACTGCGCCCTGGTGCTGCTGTGAGTAAAACTGTCTCGAAAGGTCAGCCAACTCCCTTACCGTTCCTTTGAAGTTCTTGGCGTTATCACATTCGATGAGATTTGGTTTCCCTCTACGAGCAATAAACCGATGCAGCGCCGCTATGAATGCTGCAGTGGAGAGATCGTAGACAAGCTCTATATGGGTTGCCTTAGTGACAAGGCACACGAAAATTGCCACAAATGACTTGATGGGCGATCCCTTTTTGATTTTACGATACTGGAACGGGCCACAAAGATCTACCCCAGTGCTGAGAAAGGGTAGTGTTGGAGTAACGCTCTCTGGCGGCAAGTCTCCCATAAGTTGCTCAAGATTGTGGGGTCGGCAACGAAAGCAGTTTATGCAGGAATACACCACCTGACGTGCCAAATCGCGGATGCGAAGTGGCCAAAACTTTTCTCGGACGCATGCTACGAGAAGCTGAGGTCCGGCGTAGAGATGGCTTTGGTGATAGTGTATCATGATAGCCTTAGTTAACGGATGTCGTGCTGACAGGATCATTGGATGTTTCCTATTCTCGGAAATAGCTGCATGTCTTAGCCGACCACGAACACGCAGAACTCCATCAACCAGTATTGTGGCATGGGTTTTTAAATCGGAGTTTGGTCCCACCTGGCCGTTGGTTTTCACTGCGATAATATCTTTAGAAAAGGCTTCAAACTGTGCTAATCGAACCAATGTTTTTACGGCTTCGTCTAATTCAACTGTACGTAGGAACCCATATTTCCGATTATTGCGATTTTTAGGTTTGGCGTTATGATGGAAACGACGAACAAGCGCCACGAGGCGAATAAGAGCCAAAAACGACGATCGCAGTGAAAATATTTCATTTGGTGGCGGCACCTGAACAGCGAGCGATACTGGTCTTTCTTCTAGTATATCCTTTGGCAAGTTAACAGATGTTTATGGAATTAGGGTGGGCCAAAAGCGGGATGGTTGATCAAGCCATGGTGCACCATTCCACCAGGTTTTCAATTCCTTGAGCTGATCGGGATATACTCCGCGAGAAATGATATCTGCCGGGTTTTCTATGCCAGGAACTTGTGCCCAGATGCTACCAGCAGTGAGATGCTGCACCTCCGACACTCGATTGGCTATAAAAGTTTTCCATCGTGATGGACAAGAACTGAGCCAATGAAGGGTAATAATTGAGTCAGTCCAAAAAAATGATTTGACGTTGAGTGCAGTGCTAGTTTGGACCTTGTGATAGAGGTGGCTTAAAAGAAGCGCGGCCGAAAGCTCCAACCTTGGAATGCAGACACGCTTTTGCTTTTTCGAATCTTCCAGAGGCGCGACCTTTGATTTGGCGGCCATTAGGCGCATGGAGATAGTCCCGTTTCTGGAAACTGTTCGTATATAAAGGCAGGCACCATATGCCTTCTCGGATGCGTCACAAAATCCATGGAATTCGATGAGTACTGGAACACTGGCGGCGGATGCCCATCGAGGTATAACTAGCGAATCAAGGTCTTCTAAGCTGCTACGAAAATTGCGCCATTACTGCTGCTGAGTGTCATCTAACGGTTCGTCCCAATTTTTCGAAGTTTTCCAAAGTGATTGGATGAAGATTTTGGCTAAGACTACGACCGGACCGATCAGTCCGAGTGGATCGTAGAGCCGGGCGGTGTCCGATAGAATGATTCGTCGAGTTATTGGACCCTCCTCGGTCCAATCAGGAACGGAATAACGGAACATGTCATCGGATGGATGCCACTGCAAGCCCAAGGTCTTGATCGACGTTGACGGTGAATCGAGAGTAAGGGCAACACGCTCATCTCGCAAGTCAGTGGGAATTGTTGATAAAATGGTAGATGAGTTGGATGCCCATTTACGAAGGCTGAAACCGGCAGATTTTAGCAAACATAGAAGTTGTCTACAAAGTTCCACTCCCTCTTCCTCATCATCGACACCGGTCAGCATGTCATCCATATGAAAATCCTTCTCCAGGACTAGTGATGCATGGGGAAATTCCTTCGACCCATCTCTTGACAGCTGCTGTAGGCACTTCGTTGCTAGATATGGAGCAGAGGCCGTGCCGTAAGTCACTGTCACTAATTCGAATGTGCGGAGAGGTTCAGAAGATGTGCTGCGCCATAGAATTCGTTGCAGTGGGTAGTCCGTGGGGTGTATCCGAATTTGACGAAAGATCTTCTCTATGTCGGCGATAATCACATAGCGATCCATTCGAAAACGGAGAATAATTGCCAACAAATCATCCTGGATTACAGGACCCACCATCAATGCCTGATTCAGAGATCTTTTTTGAGTTGCCCAGTTTGCTTATAACCAACGGACGTTTTGGAAGGGTGACTACAAACCGACCTGACTGATCCCGAAAGGCAGTATTGGCAAAGTGTTCTTCACAACCCGTTTCTTCCAACGAATGAGTGCTGTTGGTCCAGCATGACTCAATCTCCCAAAAACGAGAAAGCTGCTCGTCAAGGGATAGCGTACTTGATACATGAACGAGTTTGGGAGTTGATTGTAGGTTGGATCCTATTTTCCCTGATGCAACCCAGCCAAAAACGGTGTTCTGTAGGATTGGCTTTTCGTGTCCCAGCTTTGTAAAGCCTTCCAAGAGTAGATCGTAATACATATCCATTCCAATTAGGATACCAATAGGTCCAGGCTCGTTGAAATGCGGATCAGCTAATACGACATTGGAGGGGATGGTCCATTGTGACGAATCAAGGCATTTCACTGGTAATTCTCGAGTAATTTTCTTCAAAATATGACACCGTGCCTGAGCAGTGAAATCGGTGCAGCGAGACCCTATCTGAATGACAACTGCGTGATAGGAGACGACGATTGAGTTACCCACACCTCCTATTTCTTGACGATCGGAAATGCGACGAAGGTGGAGTTTCTGGACTAAGTTTTCCGTGACAAGACTCAACTGGGATGCAGGATCTAATAGTGCTCTAGCCCACTGAGGGTTTCCATGCGAATCGACGACTTTGATGACGGCTGTCTGTAGTAGAACCGTAGCAGGAACATTCCGAGATCGACCGACTAGAGTGGTGGAGACGAGGCTAGAGGCTGTGGCTGGTGGCGATTGGAATTCTGGCGACGAGATAGGCCGAGAGTGCGAGGGAGATTGGTTCGATAAATTGGCTTGGTTGGGTTGACTGTTCGAGCTAGGTGCGTTCGATGAGGGTGCCTTCGATTGAGCTACTGACCGCTCATTTGTTGGTTGGTGGAGCATGGTATGGTGTTTCTGGTTGCATACTCTGCATGTACTGGATGAGCAATGCCGCAGGAGGTGGGACGAAGAGAAACAGTTAATGCAGAGGTTTTTCTTTTTCACTTGATCAAAACGTTGGGTGACCGATAATTTTTGGAAAATATCACATTTAAAAGGTGAGTGTGGAAGTGGAAGGGCTTGGTGGTAGCATCGCACATCACCTCTATTTGGAGACGATTATTCTGGAACTCTGTATACAAATTTTCTGCTCGTTGCTTCCACCCCGCCATTGCGCTTTGTCGGGATGGCGGGACAAGGTTCTTAAAGCAGACATTTTTTTTAATTTAACTCTCATCCACGTTCACAGTACGACTATCGATCTAGCACTCAATGCACATAACCAACCAACCAGCTCGGGATGAAAGCACACGGAGCAAAAACGATGAAATAAAATCATTCGATATTGTAGCCAATTAAACGATTGGGCCACCTCACACAATTGATAGCACTCGCATGTGGTACTTACAAATTCGCAATTCGAGACAATGATGGCGTCACCTCGATGTCTTTGTTCGATGTCTATTGTCCACTGAGCACAATGAAAACCCAAGCCACGCCAAGCCTGTCTGTATAATGTGACGATCACCACGCGGGTACCACGTTGCCCGCTAAACGACGAATCCTCCTTTCACGACACTAACGAGACCAGATTTAATACAAACGGTCTTTCGCGCACTTTTAATAACTGCTACTCGATCAATAACGATACTTATCACACTCGGTATGGTACCGACGACACGTGACAAGACGAGATTGTTCACTCTCCACCTGTATGGAGTCTGCCCGCGAAACAAGTGGACTGTATCCATAGGTCACTGGTTCATATCCGGTTCGAAGGACCAGAAAATGTAAACGCGGCTAACTCTAACTCCTAACCGAGGGAACGTGATTTGACAAATCTGATTCTTACTTGCAATTAAAAGGAACGATTTATTGTAACGACACTCTATTTTTTACAGCGATGTAGGTATAATAAGATGTGATCACTTCGATTTTTTATTTCAACTGACTGTATACTGGTTTGCATATAGCTATATATGTGAATTCAGAGCAAAGGGAATCAGCAAAAGGCCTATCCGAACTGTACTTCGATCACTACCCGATCAGAACGACATAACAGAAAACTATCAAATTTATATCTCATGTTGATGTTTATTACTCACTGTGTTATTTTTGTGTTATCCCAATCAGCAAGGCAAGCAAACTTATATCAAGATTATATCTTCTGGTGATATCATCGAACTGCTAATATGATTTTAATGTATGCATATAACAATGGTGTTATAATATATTACATATTCTTTCAAAATTATCATTGATTGCTAACTGTAAACTGTAAAGCAGGCAAATGACCAGTTGGTTAAAGCCCCAATAAACAAATCAATCAATCAACTGTGAATGATTGTTATATTATACAAATGACTGTCTATTTGTAAATACGCTGAAGCCTCTTTTTATACGATATATTCAACTTTTTAAAGCAAATTTTCGAAGTTTTTATTGATTTCCTTATATTTGCGTTTTCCACATGGATATTCAAAGTTCCACTATTTTGAGAATAGATAAGTTTTAGATGCAAGTGGTCTGAAAACTTGAAAGTAAGGTGTTTAACTTACTTGGTTGCATTTTGATTAAGAGATTGCCTATTTTCTGAGACACTCCCCGAGCAAAGTCCAACATCAAAATTACAGCAAATAGACAACATATTTTGATATCAAGCATCAAATTGAAATCTTATTTTGATATCAGTTTAAACTTTTTCAGATATGCCATCATATTTTGATCTCATTTTGATGTGCTTATATTTTTAGAAAAAAAAATGTTTCTATTTCTTTGACAAACATCAAATTGATTACTTATTTTGTTATCAATGAAATATTTCACCAAAATGATAACAACCTGAGTAATCATTCCCTACTACATCACAACAAGTTTAGTTCTCAATTTGATATCAGACTCTGCTCGAGTCGTCTGACGCGCAACTTCGAATATGTGGCTTATGATTTCAATGTTGAAGCCTTTATTCAAAAAGTTTTGGAATCGTAAAGTCATCTACAAGCTATTCTAAAGATTATAATTTTCATATAAAAATTATTTTAAAGGAGATGCAGGAAGTATCAAGCACTCCAGATGAAATAAAGAAACGCGGATTCAAATGAAAAAGCATTTTTAAACTATTTGTTATGGTTTAGTCAAATAATTATATAAATAATTTTCTTTTAATTAATTGTGCATATTGCGAAAACGAATTTTCAGAATTTAAAAAACTGTTTGATATATACTGATTTCCACAAAATCGTTATGAATTTTGAGGATCTTCTTCAGTCCGATCTCTTCAATTTATGCGGGTTTTTCATAAACAACCGAAACTTGTCCAGTTTGTATCTTATTTTTTGGTATCTTATTTTGTGCGCTCGAGCTACCAAACCATTGTAATTTTTTTATTTAAACTCCCGCATAAAAATAGTTGAGTTTGGGATTGTTGTATCTTTTCATTCCACCTAAGACAGTTTGATATTCACAATGAACTCACAATTACTTTGAATGCGCATATGTACTAATGTTTCCGTTGTATTCGATGGTGCTTCGTTCCTTTAAAAAACATCGAACTAACAAATTTTCGTAATAATCAAGATAACTGATTCATTTTGTAGAAAGTTAAAAAAAAGCAATAATGCGACCTGTTCAAATTGTTGAAAGATTAATAATTGTGAGTATGCTGCATAAAGCTATCAATATTCCAAAATAGCCTAGAAATCTCTGAATATATACATATCCCAGCTGGTAATATTGTTTGCTGTTACAATTTAAATATGTGTTATAGATAGTGCTTGAATTGAATATTGAAATATTGAATAATTTCCTTCTTAAAACTAAATAAAATTTAGAAAAGAAAATGTAATTTTGAAAACATGAAATATTCCAAAATTCGCCACACCGAAGAATCCTCAAGAATTTCTCAACATTTATGATTATCTGTTATAATATTCGTAGTAGATAGATTAAACTATTGTAAAAAAATATTTCTGCGAATTTATTAGATATGAGATTATTGTACTGGTTTGCTTAATCTTCCCCATATTAAAAATGCCGATAAGAAAACCCCGAAAACGACTTTACTTGAAATCTCAAAATGCAAGCCTCAAAATTTTGGTATTTGTTTCTTTGAATCTATGTCGTATTCTCCGTAAAATAATGTAGGTAAATTATCCGCTCAATGTTACCATATCGCATCGACATTATTTCTAAAAATCGTGTAAATCATGTTAACGTACAAGAGAAGCACCGAAGCGCACTATTCAGAATCTAAAAATAGCCCCACATTCCTAATCTGAAAAGATATTATAAAGCTATCTAGTCTATCGTAATATAGGAAGTAATGCACCGGCTCGCGTTTCAACTGGAGAAGCCTAACATAGTTCACGAAGCGATCGATGGCCTAGAAATTTTGCTTACAACAATAAAACAGGAATTGATAGCAATAAACAAAAACAGCAGTTTGACTGGAAGTGTTGTTGCCATTAAAAATCACATTACCTCGCTATTCGATACAGCAATGACGACAACGAAAAATAATGTCTATAGCACGCTGAAAACGGTAACGTCAGAGCTATCAGCTGAACTGCGCACCATGAATGATGAAATAAACCAGCTTAATCAACTGTCTCTGGACACAGCGGCTAGTATTACTATGACGTCAAACCCGACGCTGGGGATTGATATTCTTGACGAGCTTAAGTCTCTGTCAGCGAACATATCCACCAGTCAAAACTTCACAAATTCTGCGCTAACTATTGATATCCTCGACGAACTTAAGGCGCTTTCATCAAACATAACGGCAAGTCAAAACGCTACATCATCGCTTGATTCATGCCCCAGTTTGGAAGCCGAATTAAATAACGACAAAAATATCGATAACTCAGGTTGGCGCTTTTTGGGTACAAGGAAAGTATGGAAAGCAGACTGGAGCGATTACGATGCACGCAAATTAAGAAACCTGAACCAGCAAAAACAGGCCGAAAAGGCTAGAAGACGTAAAAAAAGATCGAGGCGAAATAATAATAATAACGTTAATGAAAAAAACAAAAGCACCACAAATTTTCCTCGACCTGATCAAGAGCAAGCAGCGCGCCACTCACGACAGCCAGTTAATAGTAACCATACAAGTAATACCAATCGCAGAATCACATTTAGGGCCGGCAACACCCACTATAACAAAAACCATACGAGTAATCACTACAACAATAGTTTCCTGCCACCGGATAGAGTGCTTCTTGCGGCTGCAAAAGATCATTTCTCAGGACCCCCCACGAACTATAGGCCAACAATTCAGTTTCAAAGAGGACCGACATTGAATCCCTATCCAGTGGATGATTTACCACGGTCGACGATGCAAATGCGCTTGTCAACAGTTTTGTGTAAGGCGTGCCATTCTCAACATTCGTGTTTTCGACGACATTGACGCATTCCCTAGAAGAAGGAAATGACGAGGACACCGCAGTTTGCCAAGATTCGACGCCATTTGAACGACAACAAAAAGAGGTAATCTCGATTCCTCAAGTAGAGTCGTCAGTAGAAATTTTAATTTACTGTCAAAATTTTAATAGAATGAAAAGTGCATCGAAAATGAATGAAATTCACAAGAATATTTTAAGTAGCTCCTATACAATTATTTTGGCTACAGAAACTAGTTGGGACGAAAGTGTTAGAAGTGAAGAAGTTTTCGGGAACAGCTACAATGTGTTTAGAGCTGACCGAGACATTCATATGTCTGAAAAGAAGTCAGGAGGGGGAGTTTTAATAGCAATTACATCAAAATTTAATGCAGAAATCATTACTACAAGGAAATTTAAAGAATTTGAGCATGTGTGGGTTAAAACCCATCTGGCAGGTGAAACACATATATTTGCCTCTGAGTACTTCCCCCCAAATAATGCCCGCAAAGATACATTTGAAAAGTTTTTTCTTATTGCCGAAGACATTATAACCAAGCTCCCCCCAGAGGTAAAAGTTCATATTTATGGTGACTTCAATCAACGAAGCATTGACTTCTTTCCAGACACTGAAAATGAAAGCATTCTACTTCCAGTCGTTGGGGATAACGAAACTCTGCAGGCCATATTTGACAAAACTGCAAGTTTAGGACTTAACCAAATTAATCATGTTAGAAATCAGCAAAACTGTTATTTAGATTTATTATTCACAAACATTCTTGAAGACTTCTGTGTCACCGAATCATTAACTCCACTATGGAAAAATGAAGCGTTTCATACAGCAATAGAGTTTTCTGTATTTGTACATGATAACAAAAGATCCGATGACTGCGAGTACGAAGAGGCCTTTCAATTTCAATTGGCAAATTTTGACAACATAAAACAAAGACTAAGCAGTATAGATTGGCAAACGTTGTTTAGAAATGAAACAAGTATCGAAAATTCAGTAGACGTCTTTTACACAAAATTGTTTGATATAATAGTTGAACAAGTACCACTGAAAAAAATTAGGCGACAAGGCAACACAAAATATCCAGTTTGGTATAACGAGCAAATTAAAAATTTAAAAAATCGTAAACAAAAGGCCCACAAAAAGTATAAAAAAATCAGAAATGAAAGGAACTTATTTAACTATTTGGACATTTGCGATCAACTAAACCTATCCATTAAAATAGCATTTGAAGAGTATAACTCAAAAACCGAACTTCAAATAAAATCTTGCCCAAAAAATTTCTTTAATCATGTTAAAAATAATTTAAAATCGGAAAACTTCCCTTCAAAAATGAAACTTAAAGAAAATGTCGGTGTCAACGCGGAACAAATCTGCAATCTTTTCGCAACCTTCTTTCAAGACATCTATACCACATTTTCTGAAGAAGATCGTGATCGCGAATATTTCGGTTTCTTCCCAGAATTCACCACAGACATTGGCGTCAATCATGTCAGTGTGCAAGATATTATGGAGGCTCTAAACAAACTAGATGCCTCCAAAGGTTCTGGACCTGACGGGATCCCACCCGTATTTATGAAGAACTTAGCGTTGGAACTCACAGCTCCTCTGTTTTGGCTTTTTAACATGTCGCTTGAATCTGGCATTTTCCCCAATTTATGGAAAAGCTCGTACCTGGTACCCATTTTTAAAAGTGGCAAAAAATCTGACATATGTAACTACCGTGGAATTGCCATTATGTCATGTATGCCTAAACTCTTTGAAGCAATCGTTAACGAAAAACTATTCAATCAAATCAAAAACAGAATTACTAACATGCAGCATGGGTTTTTCAAAGGACGTTCAACTAATACAAATTTACTAGAATTCGTTAACTACTCATTGATTGCAATGGAGAATGGAAACTACACTGAAGCTCTTTACACGGACTTTAGCAAGGCATTTGATCGTATCGACATACCCTTGCTATTATTCAAACTGAAAAAATTAGGAATTGAATCAGGTCTTCTCAAATGGCTCGAATCATATTTAACTAACCGTCAACAAATAGTTAGATTTAAAGGGAAGAAATCGAATCCCATTCAAGTCACATCAGGAGTTCCTCAAGGCTCCCACCTAGGCCCTCTTTTGTTCATTTTATTCGTAAACGACATATCATACATTCTCAAAAACATAAAAGTTCTTATCTATGCCGACGACATGAAGCTCTTTTTAGAAATTAGGAACGAACAAGACATAAAGATATTACAGGAAGAAATACATATGTTTTACCTCTGGTGTAACAAAAGCCTTCTGCAACTAAACGTAAAAAAATGTAATGCAATAACTTTTAGTAGGAAACGAAATACACCTGACATTTCAATCACTCTAGGAAATCAAGTGGTACAAAAGTGCGAAAGAGTTAAAGATTTGGGAGTCATTCTAGATTCAAAATTAACATTCATTGACCATTACAACACAATCATCAATAGAGCAAATAACATGCTTGGATTTATAAAGCGTTTTAGTTACAATTTTAATGATCCATATACAATTAAAACATTATACATCTCGTATGTAAGGTCAATACTGGAATATTGTAGCATAGTTTGGTCACCTTTCTCAATCACACATGAAGAAAGAATAGAATCAGTACAAAGGCAATTTTTATTGTTTGCACTTCGCAAAATAGGTTGGACACGATTTCCTCTCCCATCTTATAAAGCTCGCTGTATGCTCATTAACATCCAAACACTAAAAGAGCGCCGAGAATATGCAATGGTTTCATTTCTAAACGATATAATTTCGTGTCGTATTGATTCAGTCGAACTTCTATCTAAACTTAATTTTTATATACCTTCCCGGCAGTTACGAATCCGAAATACATTTATAACAAACAATTATCGTACAAATTATGCCAAGTTTGGA
Source organism: Topomyia yanbarensis (assembly GCF_030247195.1). Classification (NCBI taxonomy): domain Eukaryota; kingdom Metazoa; phylum Arthropoda; class Insecta; order Diptera; family Culicidae; genus Topomyia; species Topomyia yanbarensis. The sequence continues at coordinate 92,561,208 of NC_080671.1, forward strand.
CCATTAAATCAGATGATGGCAACTTACAACAAGCACTGCGAAGCTATTGACTTAACAATGACAAAAAGCAAATTAAAAAAATATTTCTATTCTATTCGCTTATAAAGAACATCCTAAAGTAGTTCTATGTAAACCAGATAGTGTTTAGTTTAGTTATTAGTATTTTATGTTTTAAGTGTATACTATATTTTATCGTTGTAACAAAACGGTCTACTCTTGTTTGACGACAATAAATAAAATGTAGTAGTGAGTAAAACTGCATGAAAACAAAGCGTATGACACAAGGAAAACAAACAGTCCTTAGGCTTTGGCAAAGTTCAATGTGTGCGTTCTGGAAACAAGATGCATCTATAATCGTTTTGCCCTTGACGGATTCGAGGACTATTATGCTAACATTAAACATCAGTCGAAAGCAACGTCGTTGGTTCAAGCAGGAAACATCCACATAAAACTCAGAATACCCAGGTTCAAATCGCTATAATCCACAAATAACCACCAGCGTGTCATATATTCGTAATAACACAATCAGCCAGCATGTATGCAATCATTTGACCAAACTATTAAAAAGCTTTTGCTACATGAAGCTTTTTACTGACAAACGAAAACGCCTTAATGTATGCTATATTTTCTATTCCATTCTATTTTTAGACTTGCACGCTAAATTCGTTGATACTATACAATAGGTAATAAAAGCTATATTGGCTGTGGGGGAACCTAACAAAATTTCTTATAATTCTGTTAGAAGCCTATCACAGGTTGTCATATTTTTGATATATACTAGAAGAATTTCTGTTATGATTTCTGTTATTTTACCAACTAACGAGACCAAAGTTATAACACAACTTGTTATCATAACAAAGTAACTCAGTCTGTAATAATTTTGTTATTTCTTTCTGATCGGGTAGCCGAAGGCTAGTGATAAGGAAAGTAATATTACTGACAGCATTCGTATAGGTGAAAATGAGAAGGATAATTAATTAATATGATTTCATGATGCTTAAGCCTAGGGTTGCTCCAACAGAAGTAAAACTGAAGTAGTCTTCAGACAACTTTAAAATGATTTTAAAGCGAATAATCTGTTTCATGGTATCGAATACCTAACTATTATCGTTGAAAAGCTTTGAACGCTTTTTCGCCAAAATTGGGGTTCTTTTAATTACCAATAACACTTATTTGGGCAAACAATATTTCACCTACATATAAGGTCATAATTCGAGCTATAATTGAGCAAAAAATGGCGAGTGCAATATTTTTTAAAATTCCACAAAATGGATTTCAAAAGATCAATTTTTTTATATTATAAGTACTTATATCCTTTGAATAACAGAAGCTGGAGTTTTGATGCATGTTTGTCTTCAAAAACTCTGAAAAACATATACTTCAGATGATTTTCAGAGCTTTTGAAGACATGCATCAAAACTCTAGCTTCTGTTATTCAAAAGATATTAGTACATATAATATCAAATATTGATTTTTTGAAATCCATTTTGTGAAATTACCAACGTTAGCAAAAAATGAAAACTTCAAAAGTTACATTAAAAATTTGGTTTTTCATTAATTGATTACTAAAGTAAGTTTAAATTACTTTCACGGTGGACAATATAAAAGATATAATTTCGCTTCAATGATAAAATTTTGCACTTTACAAGACATTCTATTATTTATTCTAAATTTTTAAAACCAGATAATTAACATTTTAATGGTTTGAGATTTCGCAGTTTTTCTTAAAATTAAAGAAACCAATTTTTTAAAAACTTTGTCGAAGACCTTCGAACTCTATGTCTTGTTCTTTTTATTTTACAACAAATTTACCGTGTTTCTTAAAAAATGGTTTTATTTATATAACTTAGGCACTTTTGATTTTTCATTAGACGATCGTATTTGCCATTTTGTGGTCATCTATACTATCAAAGGGGTTATGTTCGGCTTCCAGTCTTTAAAATATTTAACAAACGAAATATTTACTTTTCATGTAAAAAGTAAATATTCCGTTTGTTAAATATTTCAAAGACTGCAAGCCGGACATAACCCCTATAAAAAGAACTCCACCAACAGTCGTTAGTTTTCTCATATACTACCAAACATGATATTTTATATGACAGCAACGGTATTTAGTGTTAAGTACCCTAATCGAAAATAATGCCATTTAAAAAAGTTATATCTTTTTATACAAAATCTATCATAACTTTGAAATGTAATTAGTAGTCGGTGTACAAAAACAAATTATGCACCCTAAAATAATCTTCAAGTTTCCCAAAAGACTCTACTGTAAAATAAAAACTACAAAAGTTACAGAAATAACGAACACGCTAAAGCTTACATTTGGATTTGTCGTGCAATGGAAAGTATAAAAGATAAGGCTTGTGTCTTCAGCAAATTTTTCAACAACTTCATCGAAGACAGTCAAGCTCTATCTCGAAACGTTTAAAAGTTCAATTTTAAATCTTGCTATAATTAGAACCACCCCAGGCTTCTGTTCAAATGAAAAGAAGGGCTTTGCAAAGCACAACAACTTTCCTAAACATATTGTAACGTTAACTTCTTTAATTTTAGCAAAAAGTTAAAGTTTCTGCTAAATTTACATTCTGGACCACTGTGCATTCCTGAAACATTCTGAGATGATCGAATGTTGTATGTTCACTCGTTTCCCTAAGACACGGTGGATTATGTTACTGATAACTGCACAAATGAGAGTGTGTAAACAATACACTCTAAAAGCTAACTGGACAAAATATAGTTATTTTCTGTGAAGTATGAAAAATGTTACACAAGTTTGAAATTGTTTTTATAATTATCATCTTACACTTAAGAGTTGAGTGCTAAACAGATTCTGAAAGTGAAGAAACATTACTTGTGGTTATAAAAATTAGATTCCAACCGCACTGCGCACTTAACCTTTTTGTGATAAATTCTTCTCATAGAGTGGTTAGTTCGACTGGTCTGTTTATGAGAATAATGTCTCTATCACTTAAAATATATGCGTTTTGACAGCTCGCAGTTTTCAGTAGTAGTTTGATTACTCGTACTTTGAAAGTGCGCTTTCCAGATTAGTGGAAAGTGTGCAATATAAAATAAATGCTCGAACTATCAAGATCCCATAATTTCGAGACCGTGAACTTTTGAGGCTTAGTATCTTATTAGTTCAGTTAGTTAGAGACTTGGTGCTTTCGGCAACGTTGTTGAGAATGCTGTTACAAACAACTTTATTGAAATCGAAAAACCAAAATCCAGCTTTAACGTGGCTGAAAACATGAATGCACTATGTATTCAGGGTATCGAGATTAGGCTATTCGCGAAAAAGAAATCCCTTCGAAATAAGTTGTTCTAAAATTACTGTTTACAATTGTTTGAAATTCTGCAAATCTATTTAGAATAATGATATACACATTTTGTATACATGGTATGAATCTCTAAAGTTTACTGTGAATCAGTTATACTGAAGAGAACATTCTCAACAACTTTGTTGAAGACGCCTAGCGAATAACTAAATTTATTCGGAGAGTTAATTCTCTCGAACTTCTTCCAAACTAATTTCATCAGAAGATGAGCTGATGTTTTATAATACAGGGTAAAGGATGGCGAAAAACATGCTCATTTTATCGAAACATAATATCGTGATATTATGTGGTAACAACAATTAACTGGTAACCTTCCGGCAATCGCACTAGTTTACTGAGCGCATCACTTCCAGCAGCTCCAGCGAAATCATCTTTGAGCCCCAGCGGCTGCTCGTTTAGAGAGCCATTAACGCGACTTCCGGATGGTTAACTGCTAAATACTTTCGAGCAAAGAATGCTACATTTTCATCAATAAAAAGCACGATAGATTCCACCCTGTGTGCTCGTGGCTCATTTGGAAAATCACATCCTCCCGTAACCGATCTCAGGAATGGAAAAAAAAATATTGATTACGATGACGCCCAAAGTGTGGTTCCCGGGGCCCACGGGCCTCCCGTCAGCGGTCAGTGGACCGTTGGCCGCTGCGGTTTGATCGCGCGTGATCATCATCAGCGGAAAATATATGGCTCCTCTGCTGTAATCGAGTGAGATAAATTATGGAATTATCACAACTCTCTGATTTATTTTATTCTCCGAGGCCTGTCCCATCCAATGGACGACAGACGCCGGAGGAGCGAAAATAAGAAATGCAAATATGGCCATTATGATCGACTTTTTATGTTCCTTCTCGTTGTTCGGTTTTATTGTTGCGAGAAAGCAATCATTAAACGAAAAACTCATTATAATACAATTATGTGTCGGGCACGAATTTTGGTTGCGTCTTGAAATCACGTGTCCTATTAGAAGAGGCGCCCCGTGGATCAACGCCAAACAAGTGGGTCTGTGTTTGTAAATCAGTATAACTATTTGGTGAATGATTAACGAGCTATTAGTCCAGCATAAATGTCATGTATCATCATTCCCAAACAAGTCTGAACTCAAGGTCCATTAGAGGCCTGAAACCCTCTCTCAGCTAGCTGGGGTCAAACCAAACTCATCAATAAACATCGGAAACGATAAATGTTCAGAAAACCATTTTTCAGCTGAACGATAAAATTTTGTACCCATACAATGCTAAAATGCCGCACGTCTCGACTCGACCAATGAACCTTCTCGGTAAAAGGATGGCACATGTTGACAGTTCCTAACCACCTAACAAGCCACTGTTTGACCCAAATAGATGATACCGTTATGTAGGTTTAAAATTCACGGCTATCATCGCCAAAAGTGCAACTGTTGCCGAAGCTAAATCTATTTTTAACGAGCAACTGCAAATTATTATCATCTGTTAGCCAAAAGTCAACAAAAGTTCTGCGCAGCAAAACTCACCAACTTCTTCAGTAACATTTAGTAACATATGCGCAGTCAAGCAAAACGTTCTTTCTCAGAGATCTATGTGGTGGAACCTGTAATTATGTGCCAACCGGAAGCCAACCTTTATGTGGCGGCAAGCTTCTATGAACAGTTTTGAAGTTCCCCGAAAACCTTCGCCTTCGCACTGCGAGCGTAGGGTGTGATCCCTATTTGCAGCCGGATTCGAAAAGTTACATTTTGGTCGTAGTTAAACCAAATGAACGATGGTCGTATTGGTCTGTGACTACGGCCAGCAACACGGGTTGGGGTTTTGACAACGTGAAAATAGAAATAGATTCTGCTCTGCAATCGGGATTTTATAATTATACTTTGGATCCATTTCCAGGTAAACATGATTGTGATGGGTTAATTATCGTTACACGTTCACCATGGGTCTGAAACGTCTCAGCAACATATATTAGACAGAAGAGTGCCAGGTCGGTTTAACACGGGTGGTCAAATCGTTTAATCGGTTGAACTCAATCAGTCTAAATATTTGCACAGAATACTAGCGTCTGGCTCAAATGGAACGTTCTCCATGTTTGGGGTGACCATATCAGGCGAGTAAAAAATCAGGATGTTGAAAAGGTACTGCCTCCCCCGTCACCTCTCAATTGACTGTGCCTTCTCCACATGTTTTCGACAGTTAAAAGGTTCTGGGGTCTGGCAGGCAGAGCTACGGTAGTAAAAAAGTTTTGGAGGTCTGGGAGGAAGAGCTCTGCCAGAAAGTCATTCGTCGGCATTCGATCACCAAGCAGTTTTTCGGATATACAAACACGCAGTTCTTCCTACATCACCATCAGCGAAAGTTTCATGCTGAGATCGTGCATGTAGAACCGGCGAGGAGTTTTCAGCGCTAAATACACGTCATTGACGTAAAGCAGAAACATCGACGGTCTCAAGTAGCTTCCCTGTGCTATGCCTTTCAATCTCCAATGGCAACCATTATCTCTCGATCTGAGAGCTAGGATGGAAACAGCTTCAAAATCTACCGTTGTTTTCAAATTTCTCCATTTTATCGATTATTATATGAAAACTGGCGGATATATCGGTGTAAATAATATTAGTTTGAGCGCGACATTCCATACTCTCTGTTATATAGGATGCTAGGCTCGGCAGGTTAGTTGGTGTTCAGTGTCCAGGCGTGAAGCCATGTTAATCTTCTATTAGGTGGATCTTTTAATATTAACAATGTGTATATAAAAATAAATAAATCGAATTTTATTGTATATTGCATAAAGATTTTATTTCTTGTTGGATATCCATTAACTGCATTGCCTGTTGTTGCTTGGGGATCATTTAGTCCGCTTTCTATCGGTTTATCGTTTTCGTTCATGCTATCCTCGCTGTTGATGATGTGTGAGTTTTCACTATTACTTGGTTTTAGTTGTTTGTAGAACCTACGGAGCACGATTGTGTATCCGTTTCCTTTGTCATTTATTTTATTATCGATGGTGCTGGCAGTTAATTGGGAAGTAGTTGGCGCATCACAAGGATCGGACACTCTGTGCGCAGGTTTTGTTATTCCAGCATTCGTTGGTGCCTGAGCTGCAACTCCGGTTGTTTGTGGTTTAGTTGATGTTGATGAGGACTGTGTGTTGGGTTTGCTTGCAGTTGATATTGTTTGTGTACATGGTTTCTCGTAGCGTGTTTTCTAGTTACAGAACTGGCCCGTAGGGATCTGTCCTTCATATGTGCACAGCGTGATTTTGAATTTGGTTACGCCTTCTATTTTGTATTGGAAGTTCTGGTAGGAAGGAATAGGTGATGAAATCCACCACTTGCTTTCTCACGATATGAACACCGTTGGAAATAACTATAAAAAAATTTCTCCGGATTTCAAACTTAACGGATTCCACCGCTATGTATTCCAACATGATGGTTGCAATTAATTTATTGGTAGTATCGTGCAGACGTCAATAGAAACGGGTATCTCGATTCTAACATTGTCATGCTCAACGACGTATTACATGTTGTTATCCATAGTATGGCTTTCCGCCATGGCCAAAGTTTTAAACATTATCAGCATAACGAGTGTCATGGAATTGTATGACGACGACTTCCTTAAGTCTAAACTGCAAATGCACCTTTAACAACAGTTTCACTTCGCGAACACTTTTTTATGCCTTTGTGATTCCTAAACTTCCATTGTCCGACGAAATTTGCTAATTTTTGAGCGTCAAGAAATACTAAATAATTGTTGAAGCTACGCGATCTTGCATAAATATCACCTTCTAATGCTAAGGCGGATTGGGCAGTGTTTAAAACTGACAGCCCTTGTATTGTACCAGATTGTTCACCTTTTGCTCCTGAGTTTCAAGCATCTTGAAATAAATTATCGATACCGCACCGATTGAAGTAACGATGCTTTATTGTTCGCACTGGCTTGGGACGACTTTCATTTTAACTTTCGTTTGATTAACTGCACTTTATTTGTTTATTTGTTCAATACATCAACAGGCATATCAAAGCCCCAATGATGTTGGCCTTAATACTAATCTAATTTCTAACAATCAAGTACACAAAAACAATAGTCATACAATAATTAAAAACAAATAAAAAGGTCAAGTGTTAGCTAATTCATTAAACGGTCTGGAAAAACGTATACGCAGAGTTTGTCGAGAAACGTTGAAATCAAATGCCGTAGCTGCCTGGTTAAAAATTCGTTGCAGACCAGTGATGGCTCCATACATACTATAGTTAGTGCGTCGGAATGGTAATCTGAACATAATGTTGTTGCGTAGTGTTCGAGGAGCGACGCTTATGTTGATTTGTTCCAGAATAGCTGGGGCATCTATACGACCTTGCAGAGTGTCAGCGATGAACAAGGCTCTTGCAGTATTCCTTCGAACATGTAGGGGTTCTAGTTGAATTGGCTGATTTATCTTACCGAAAGTGGCAGATAAGTCGGTGTAAACGCCGTTGGTTTGAGCACGATGTTCCATACTCTCTGTTATGTAGGATGTTAAGCAGGTTAGACGCTGTTGACCGCCCGGACGTGAAGCCGTTTTCATCGTCACTTAGGTACTGCTTACAATGAGCCTGAAGAGGTTCCATAATCACCAGCTCGAATAACTTCGAAACTGCACTCAATGAAGTTATTGTTCGCGTATTTCCAGCAAGACGGGAAAACTCCTCTAGCAATAGATGCTCGAAAAATATGAAGAAGCGGAATAATCAAAGCTTCAATGTGCCTTTCCAGGATAACGGAGGGGAACCCGTCGGGTCCCGGATTGAAAAATGGCTTAAGCCGAGAGGAAGCTCTGGTAATCATCGTTGCATCGACATCGATAGCACCCAAAGCTTGGCCTACAAGTGGAGCTCTGCTAGCGGCGAGTTCGATTTGCTCAATAGTTAGTGCCTCATCTCATCTGTAAATACATTCCGGAAATAGTGCACATATGTCTCGAGATATGGTAGCTGTGTCCCCATTGAAAGTCATAGACGACGGCAGGCCTGATTCCTTGCGCTGCTCGTTCCATATTTCCAGAAACGTTTAGGATGCGACTTGAGATTACGCTGAATATTTTGCTGATATCGATAGAAGCAGTGTTGACTGGCTCGTTTGTACGCATGGTTGAGACTGACGTATTAGTCTCTGAGTGATATTGTGCGATACTTGGTAAACCTCCGCAGGGCAGCTCTCTTTATAGATTTCAGCCTTCGCAGTGTACTCGTTTGCCATGGAGGGCCGGTTTGTCGATGGTGAACTTTCTTCGGAACGTGCCTGTCAATAGCATACGCCAGAACGTTTGAAAAGGTTTGAACTGCGGTTTCGACATTTTCGGAGTCCAGAATATATTCCCAATCGATGGTGGAAAGAGTGTCTGCGATACTGCGATGATCAGCTTTACGGAAATTGTAGAAGACAGAAAGGGGTAATATATCGAAGTCATGCACCACAGAGCTATCAATCGTCGCGATCAGTGGAGGATGATGTACCACTGGTTTTACTAGGGGAGAGAGAGCCGTCACTATTGATGTGGCGGAAACCTGATCGCTGACAAAACAAAGATCGAGATGGCGGCTATTCTCATTGGCAATAGGATTGATTTGTAGTAACGTGGCTGAGCTATACTGCCCATAAAAGCATAAGAGTCCCATGTTGAAAAACAGCAAACCGAGAAAAAACGCTGTTCAAGATTGTCCCATCCATTGAGCCAAATGGATGGGACAACCATGTTTTGGTATTTTTTGGTATTTTCTAAACAAACCCGGTAATCTTATTTGTGCAGTGTGATTCAGTGGTGATACAGAAGACAATCCAACGGATAACTCATTATCAACAAAAATCCACATGGAACTCTAATGCTTTTATGGGCAGTATAGCTGTCAAGTAGCCTCACTGCACATGGGTGGAGAACGGAATGGTCCGAATCCGGATAAAGCAATCCATTACGGGAAGATTTCCATGAAATGCTAGGAAGATTACAATCTCCTAGTACCATGACCTCATCAACACCGTTAGCATCTTCGAGGATAGTAAAAACATACAAAGCATACAAGTACAACTTACGGTCGCCAAGCTCGATAATTGTCCAAACCTGCTCTAGACAAACCCAAGAAGTTTTCTCGACAATTATTGTCTTCAAGCTGGTTTTAACCGCTACTAATACGCCGCCTCCGATGGATTTTCGGCTTTTGCGAGGGCTCCGGTCACAGGGAAACACCTCGTATTCAGTACCGAAAACCTGACTGGAAAGCGTGTCATCGTTCAACCATGTTTCGACGAAGACAATGATGTTAAAACTCTTATCGGAGACTGCAAGACGGTATTGCTCAACGATTGAATTAATACCACCAACATTTTGATAGTATAGCAGCAGTTTAGCCCGTCGTTGACCAATGCTGGAAATCGAAGAGCTTTGAGGCAAGAAGAGCTCACACATGCATTGTACTTGCCTGAGGTAGGTTTGCGGAAGATCCCTCGTCCCATCTCCACCACAGGACCGGGACGGCTGCCGGTCGCTGGCAGGAAGGGCTCGACTATGGTGGGGGGACTAAGGGCTTCCTCACGGCTGGCGGCAAGTGTGCGTCCCGGTGACCGAAGAGACGACATTACGTGGGATGTATGCAATGCAGCTGGACTAGGTGTCTCTCGTAAACAGCTGCGGATCGCAGGCAGGAAGAACGGCATCTGGTGCTGATACGGTACAATTAACGGAGAACTGGAATCGGGGAACATTTCAGCGCTTGAATTATTCAGAAAGAATGGGTACTTGTCGCAGGGGGAAGTTTGGAAGACCCTTTCTCCACTCCCGCACACAGGACCGAGACGACTGGTGAACGTTGGCTGCAGTAGCTAGACTGGGGCGGGCGGATCGAGGGCTTCCATAATACAAGTTGCGGTGCATCCCAGTATCCCATTAGCGAAATCTATCCTGCTTTGGCTGGTCGAAATTAAATTCCCTAACGAGTACTCCAGTCGGCCAAGTAGAAGCTTTGAGTGCAGTGTCCTTTAGTTCGCTCGGAACTAGGGGCAGATCACTTGTGATGCATTTTTAAAAATCAGCGAAATTAAATGCATTTATTTCCATCAAAATAGAAATTCATAATGTATTTTGCGTTGCGTGCAATGTTTTTGCGTTGCCTGCAATGTGGTTTGCGTTGCGTGTAAGACGTCAAAACCCTACAGAAAAACTAGCCCTACATTTAACAAAACGTCGAACAAAGTGGATCAGCGTAGGACGTTTGTTAAACAAACTTTTCTGCGAGTGAGTGCCAAGCTGATGCAAAAATGGAAATTAAATGCATTTTTTCTAATTTGATGCAAATTTGTTATACATTCTTAGAGTGATCTGCCCCTAGGCTCGGAAGCTCAACTCGGAAAGAAACGAAGTTGAGTTTCGTGAGATCGGTGTCCTTCTTGACAAACAAAATTGCTTTGGGTGCATCGCTTATTCCAAGGCATTCTTGGGTCATGGCAACGATTTCCTCCACTGTATGGCTCGGGTCAAGACGGCTCAAATAGACCCAAAACTGCTCACGCTCATCCGCAACTGTTCTGATTTCCCGCTGAATGGCTCTATTACCACAGACTGCAGCTGCAGTGACTCGAATTTTAGCATTATTCTCGCGACATCGTTTCGGAGTGGGCAGATCCTCCGGAAGTCGATTGACAAACAGTCCTCTTTGAGTTACAGAACCATAATTGGCCGGAAAATTCAATACGGCTCGAGAGATTTGAGACGACCGTGTTCAAATTATCTACAGCCGCACTTGTGTCCACAATGGGAGCAGCGGAAACGGATTGCTGCACCCACTCGTTGAAACAGCGAGCACAATCGTCACAGAGCCATTACAGGTTGTTGAAACTAGACAACAGGTCGCTTACGACCTTTTGAAAACTCACCCGAGGTTTTCTCTCGCTGTGCGCACAAAGAGAATAGGGAAAGAGACGAATAGTGTGAAGCCAAAAATACCTTATTGAGCAGACCAATCGTGCAATGTAAATAAACATTACTCATGCCTGAGTTGGAGGAGATAAGTATTGTACTTCTATCAAAAAAGAAATTTGAATTTTCGTCAGAATTTAGCTCAATCGTGATTGTAAGGTGCATTCTAGAGTATATGTATGAGTAAAAATAAGCTTTAGAATTATTTCATCTCTTTGTTTCGAAATGCACATCGTTTGATAAACAAATCCATCGATCGACATACGGTTTGTTTTCAAAATATAATAGGAGTCATTTAAAGTGCTGCCTGTAGAAGCGGTTGCCAAAATTCTAGTGTTGAAATCATCATAAAGGGAGTGTTGCCGTTTTGACTGCTTTTCACTCTTCGTCTCTTTCACTATTCTCTTTGTGTGCGCAGTGTGGGGAACACTTTCCATTACTCGCGTGCAGATGGCGAAGTGAGCACGTGAGTTTTTTGTGGGGAATTACACACTGGTTGCAGTCTCACAATTTCACCGTAGACTCACAGTTTTCACACGGCGAAATAAAGCACTTAAGCACAAGGATTTTACTGGTGAGCAGTACACGAAACAAAACAGAATGTCCGTCAAGCGACTAGAAACTTTTTCGCCGAAAAACGGTAAGCAAAATACAGATAAAATGGAACTTTCTCCAGAGCAAAAAACGTAAACACGATGTAAACAAACTGCTTGAGCACTGTTAACAAACAGAGGTAGATAGTACTAATTAGGTACTGGTATTAACCTTGAAGTGATTCCATAATCACCAGTTCGAGAGAGCGCTCAATGAAGATATTCAACGATAGATGTTGATGTTTCGCCATTTTGCTTTTTATGGAATAAATTTCCAGTAAGACAACAAAGATACCAATAGCAAGAGAACTCAAGAAGAACCAGAATCACCAAAACGTTAATGTGTCTTCTCCGAGGTACCTAAGGGAATTCTTCCAGTCCCGGATTGAAAGACGATTTTAGATTGAACAGAACATGGGCAAACATCGAAAACAAAAATAGCAGTTTTTTCCATACCGTGTGTTAGATATTCATAAAAATCAATCAGCAATACTGTAACAACATTCTACATAAGCTGATCATTTATTTCTTTTTTTTTTTGAAGATCTAACATACGGTGTGGAAAAAACGCTTTTACGGAGGTGTGGCTTATACTTGAAACTTTAAACGCGATTATCTCGAAATCATGTTTTCCCAAAAACGTCTTTGCGATGACTACGATTGCCGAAAAAGTTTTCAACTGATCTCAAAACTTTTTTTTGGGCTTGTTCGTAATTTAACTGCCGTGTCCTTGAGCGGTTCTAATCTCGCGAGAAAATTTTTATATTAATGTTACGCATTTTTCAATGATTTTTTTCAGGTGAAAATAGGGTTTTTTTTTGGAAATATCGTCCCCGACACCACAGGTGCTATAGTAATGAATTTTTTTATTTTTATGCTTTCAGTTGAGCTGTTGGACTGGAATCGTAGTCACGGCAAACCTCTTTGAAGAAAACGCGTTTTGCGGAAATCACTATAGCTTCGACAATTATTAACATTTTTTTATGTTCTCAAGTGGATTTTGCAAATTGGCCATTGTACTACGCTAGACATATAACAAGTATTTCATAAAAATATGGTTACATACCTTTACAAAATTTCAAACTTTTTTTTCCCGAATTTCAACATATATAACCCCTTAAAACAGTGAGCTGATATATCATAACCCCCGAGGGTATATTTAGATAACAGAGCGGCAACACCCCAAAAATCCGGATACACAATTGCATTACCGCAGAGCAGTTACATATCAAATGAAGTTTCGTAAACGGATTCACAAAGATCACACGAATAATACTCAGTACGCCGAATAGTAGCCATGTGATAATCGAGTTTGCAATGTTCAGTCAGTCTGCCTAGAATACTGCAGTTGTGCTTGGAAAAATGCACCAAATTCGTTGACATTTTCGGACTCACATCCGGCAGAAAAGTGTTGCTTTGAACGCAAGTTTGCAAGCTACGCCAATGGTTGGTATGTTCGGATGCAGCCCAACAGCGAATCTTGTGCTTTATCCAACATATCATGGTGTGGTAACCGACCATGTTCTCACCGTCCATTTTTTTCAGCGTCGTTATCTACTACAAGTCTCGACAAACATATGATTACGGCCTAAAAGCCAACTGTCAAAATCCACTTTGAATGGAAATTCCAGACAAACCGTTACTAGTCGAACACAGATCACAACAGTTTATGAAAGAGAAAACTTTTCTTTTTCATTTACTACCAACATCTGTGATTGGCGTGTAACGGTTTGTCCGGAATTTCAATTCAAAGTGGATTTTGACAGTTGGCTTTTAGGCCGTAATCATATGTTTGTCGAGAAGTGGTAAAACTGGTTCTGAACCAACGAAGTCAGCGCCAGCTCTAGCCAATTCGTCCGCCCATTCATTTCCAGTAATACCTGAATAACCGGGTACCCATAGAAGGTAGATAGCAGTTAAAATACTTCGATTTGAGTTCGACATGCGCAGACATGGGAAAAAAATATTCGAAATTCATTCCATTCCATTCATCTTCTGATATAACTAATGCTCACTACCTCTGTGTTTGTCTCACGATGTGAACGCATGCGATTACTAATTTCGATCTCGAATCAGCCGAACTAAGTGCTTTCAGGGCAGCCTGACTGTCAGAGTAAAAATAGATTCTTTTACCGCAAATTCCCCATTGAAATGCTGATTGTACGCCACACAGAATCGCAAAGGTTTCTTCTTAGAATACGGTACAGTATCTACTAAGCGAATAAGATTGGTTTACTTTCATTTCATGACCATAGACACTAGCACCGGCTCGGCCTTCCAACAAAGAATCGTCAGTATAACAAACTACGTATTCTTTAAAGTGTTTCTGCCTCCAGCTAAACAGCCATTCCTCGCGAAGAGGAATTCTCACATTGAAAGTTCTAAAAGGTAAACTATAGGTGAGTGTAAGGTCACTGGGAGCAAGTGTATACTCACCCCAAGTAACCATGTGGGACCACAGTCTTGTGTGGTTAGTTGCACTATCTATTGTTCCAGAGCCCAGTAACCTTAAGACGGTATGCATAAGAAAGGGCTTCTTGTTTCAGAAACACATGTAGTGGTTTTGGGTTCAAGACTGCCTCTAGAGCAGCAGCAGTAGGTGATGTCGAGAACGAACCAGTCATCGCCATCAAGACCATCCTCTGAAGATGGTTTAACTTTGATTGGATTGTCATGACTTCTCCCTTTTGCCACCAAACAAGGAACCCCTATGCCAGTATTGGTCTAACAATTTTTGTCTAGAATGTATTTGGGTTTGAGTCCCCAAGATTTGCCGAAAGCCATGCAATCTTTCTTGATCTTGAAATCGAGAGTTCTGTGCTTTGAAATGTCGTTAACGGAGCCGGTCGCGTCCTTACAGTCATCGGGGAAGGGAAGAAATGTTAGTGTAACAAACGTTAACAACAAAACAAGTTGTGTTATAACTCTGATCTCGTTAGTTGGCAAAATAACAAAAAATATTACACAAATTCTTCTAGTATATATCAAAAATGTGACAACCTGTGATAGGCTTCTATAAGCGTTATAACACATTTTGTTAGGTTCTCTCACGGCCAATATACTGCCCATAAAAGCATAAGAGTCCCATACCCGACCAGGAGAAAATAACTGGGCAATAACCCGAGCATACTATTTTTTGGTATTCATACCAAAACTTGGTATTAATTGATTATTATACCTCATTGAGGTATTAAGCAGGTATTGAAGAAACATTTTTCAATACCTGCCTAATACCTCAATGAGGTATAATACTTTATTTTAGTATTATTTATGTATTCCAGTGATTTTTTCAAATACCAAATCAATACCTTATTGAATACCTTCATAGTGTGAATTTTGTTACTGGAAGGTTGAAAAATGTTTTATTATTATTCAGGTATTATAATAACTCGTTTTATTATCAAATAGTTATTTGTAAAACATATCTGTGTTATTTTGTTTTGGTATTTTACCTCTTATGTAGAGCTCATTAATACCATATTGTGGTAAACAGTCGTTGGTATTGATACCTAAATTTAGTATTCCGCAGTTATTTTCTTCTGTTAGGGTATGGTTTTTTGTCGAAAATGAGTTCTCTGTTGGATTGAATTCTGTATTACCACTACATAACAATGCACAAATAAGATTTCAAGGTTTGTTTAGAAAATATCGAAAGAAATACCAAAACATGGTTGTCCCATCCATAAGGCTCAATGAAAATGTAAAACTTGAACAGCGTTTTTCTTGGCTTGCTGATTTTCAATATGGGACTCTTATGCTTTTATGGACAGAATAGCTTGTATTATCTAATGTATAGTATCAACGAATTTAGCGTGCAGGTCTAAAAATAGAATAGAGTAGAAAAATACAGCATACATTAAGGCGCTATTCGTTTAGAAGCAAAAGGCTCTATGTAGCAAAATCTTTTTTTTTTAATCAAATGATTGTATACATGCTGGCTGATTGTTATTATGAATATATTGACACGATGATTGTTGAGGATTCTTCGATGTGACGAATTCTAGAAGATTTAATGTTTTTCTATAACACATTCACAGCAAACAATAATGCCAGCTGATACATATATATATATATATATATATATATATATATATATATATATATATATATATATATATATATATATATATATATATATATATATATATATATATATATATATATATATATATATATATATATATATATATATATATATATATATATATATATATATATATATATATATATATATATATATATATATATATATATATATATATATATATATATATATATATATATTCAGAGATTTCTATTTGCTTATGAATTTTTTTCCGCTTGGATGGTTTTGGATGTTTAAGCCATTTTGAAATTTTGACAGCGTTATGCGGCATTCTCAAAAATAATCTTTCAACAATTTGAACAGGCCGCCAAATTAGGTTTTAAACTTCATTCAGTCATTCGTTTTCGAGCTCTCGGTCGAGACACAAGTGCTTATGTCCAGTCCGTGCTGTGTATAACGACAAAAAATAGTGCTAATCCGCGTTCAAGGTTCGGTTCGGTTCTCACTCTTTTGTTCGCGTGTGAGGATTAAACAATAGCCAGCTGTATAAGCTGAATCGGTTCGCCGTTGGACACCAGTTTAAAGATAAGTGGTCTTTATTTTTCGTAACACATTATTGCTTTCTTCCGTCTGCGCGGGCGCTGACCCCGTGCGTTAGTTTCCAATGGTTCCCTCTCCGGATGGTCAAATAGAGGTTGAATCGGATTCAACTCCTAAGTCTCCCCCCAGCCCAAATGGTCCATTTGTGGTCTTCTTTCGGCCCAAGACTAAATCGCTGAATGTTCTTCAAAGACCTGATAGAACGGTTCTCGGCCCATTCGTTTTCGAGCGCTCGATCGAGACACAAGTGTTTTGTTTCCAGTCCGTGCAGTGTATAGCGACAAAGAAAAGTGCTGATCCGCGTTCAAGGTTTTCTTGCGCATTCTGTCTCTGCGAGGTTTTGGACTTTTTTCTTCTTTTGTGCGTATGTTAACTGTTAGGCCGCATTATAAGCTATAAGCTGGATAAGCTGGACTGGTGCGTCGTAGAAAACAAATATACTGGTAAGTACAATCTACCTTTTTTGACACATGCACGGCTTTTTCCCGTCTGCACGGGTGCTGACCCCTTAAGTTGACTGTATCGATGGCCCCCTTCGCGGATGGCCAAATGAAGGTCGAGTTAACTCCTAAAGCTTTCCTCCGTTGAATTCAACGATATTGGTAAAGTAAGTAAAAAGTTTTCTTAATTTCTTCGTATTTTTCTGAATCCGCCCATGCAATAAAGGCACGAGCAATAACAAAAAAAAATTTCAGCTGTTAGTGTTTCTGCATTGTTTGATGGAAAGTTCATCCGGTATATAATAATATAACTTAACACATGAAACAATTGATATTACTGATAGATATTCTACAAGTGATTATTTATTTTTACTCTACATTTTATTCGGGTAGAAACATATTAATATGTAAAGAAACCCATCGAACTAATGATCTAGTTTAAATTAGCATTTAAAATAAGCGATACCGTGCGAGCTATAAGTGGGTTGTCTGACCAGAACAAGACCAAATTTACAAATATGAAACTTTATCAAAAGCAGATAATATACCACAACTTTTCACTAATAGCCTGCCTCCTGTAATGAACCCGATGTTATTGCGCTACATACATTACAAAGTTCGATTCATTCAACACCCAACCTAAATTACCTTCCATTTCCATCAGCTTGACCTACCCAATCCACTTCCAGAAGCTACACAGACTCACATCACACACCTTTTCCAACGTGAATTTAATGCAAAGTACTTGATCACGAAATTGAATTTTTCAAAATTGAATTCAATTTCATTACAACCAATCAAACATGGAAGTGCGTGGCAGGCTTCTGCCGTTGGGCTCTTTTTTTTCTGCCGACATCGACATCGGTCCCCTGTCTGTACTTAGGGGTCATAAAATAAACGCTCCAATTTGGTGATGAATATGGGCTGCCTGTCGTAGCAGCAAAACGTTTTTGATCCTTTTACAGAGCTTTTCGTTTACCATCCAATCAACCCAAATGTGGAGCCGGTCGTTGCGTCGAAAAATCCTTTCCTTTCAAAAGAGAAGGCCACAATCTGCTTCTTACTTAATTTTGACCGGATCCTTCTAGCTAGAAACGACAACAATTTCCTCCCCTGGTATTAAATTAACATTTATGACCTTCTTGCGGTCGGGTAGCGCAGAAGTGTTTTTTTTTCGGATAATGGTTATGGTACAGCTTCCATACCAATTTTACGAGCCCTTTCGAATGAAACATACCCCGAAGGCTTGTTTGTGGTCACGGGAAATAGGATTGTTTTAATCAATTACCTACGCCCGGTTGGATGTGTTATGTCGCTACCACCGCACCGTTCCCAGTTATGATCTTCTTTGGATGTTCTGCAACTACTCATGAACTTGTTCACTGTACAGGTGTTGAAATGGGGGTAACCGAAAAAAATTCTCCTGCCGATTCTAAACCAATTTTATCGAAGCCTTCTAATTGTTAATAACAATCCGGCGAGAGTAATCGTCCTACAAAAATGATCAAAATTAAACATAAGTAATATTACAAAGTTGTCATTACCTTGCAGCTCATGTGTTAATTATGATGGAAATCGCATCATAATTAACACATGAGCACTATGCTATATTTCACCCTAAAGAGGAAAATTGGGTTAACACCAAAATTTCTCACCAGGGTGAAATTTTTTTTGGCAAAACCAGTCTTTGCACTTGAAGGGCACAAATCCTTACTTGTTACAAGGGTGCGTTTCGGCTTCGCCTCATCAGAAACCGACACTAACTTTTTGTCGGAATAGATTAGCGCCGGCTTGACGCAAATCCCTAAAAACTAAAACACACTTTGTGTTTCAATCGAACGACTGATCAAACGTGATGTCCCGTCCGAGCAAAAGTTCTGTTTATGCCGATGAGACACAGTGAAGCCGAAATTTGTCTTGGCTTAGCAGGCCTATGCGAACGCACTATGCTATATTTCACCCTATGGAGGAAAATTGGGTAAACACTAAAATTTCTCACTTGAAACACAGAGTGTGTTTTAGTTTTTAGGGATTTTCGTCAAGCCGGCGCTAATCTATTCCGATAAAAAGTTAGTGTCGGTTTCTGATGAGACGAAGCCGAGTGTCGGTTTCTGATGAGGCGAATCCGAAACACACCCATGTAACACATGAGCTTATATTGTATTTTCTCTCTGACACATTTATGACCATGTCTCAGCCGCCGACTCAATTATACGTGCCACAATACCAATGGCAAGGATTTAAAACAGCATCGTCTCATCAAAATCCGACACAAAATTATAGCCGGACTCAGCTAGTACCAGATTGACGCTAGCACCAGAAAAGGAACCAAATTTGTGTTCCTAGGCAAACACATAGTCAAGCGTGATGTCCCGCAAGAAAATGAACCTTGATTGAGCTGATGAGAACTAGAGAAATCGAAACTTGGTTCTGCATAGCAACCCAATGCATAATCAGAACTCATTGTTTTCAGGACAACGCGCTTGACTTGGCAACTAGCACCAACTAAGCGTCTAGTTAAACATTGTATCTAAATTAGTACCCAAATTAGCACAGCTGCAGAATGTTACTTCGATGATGTATACCCGGCCGCCTTTTTGTACGCAGGGCATTTGAAGCCGCCCGTCGTATTTTCATTTCCATCTGAAACGACGACAGAGAAGGATATACCAGAGCCAGTCCGTGGCTCCTTTGACGATCTTCCCTAGTAACAATTGAGGTTTTATGGTGGTTTTATAGCCACTCATAAAACTTAGATTTCACTTGTAGCGTTCTATAAAACTTCAATTGTTACTTGGGTTGTTTCTTACCAGTTGCGTTGATCCTCCATTTGCACCTCCTATTGCCGGCGTTGATTGCTATCTTCTTTAAGGAGTTTTCTCTTATTGAAACACTACGGAGTTAGTATCACTTTGAAACTTAATTTATTCAAAAAATATTTACAAACGTTATCTTAAAGCTACATGTTGCCCGCGCGATTCATATATCGCTACGGGAAAATTTGTCCCTTTTAGTCCTTAAGTTTTTCCCTATTCTCCTGATAAATACACAGAGTGATCCCTTTTTCTGTGTTCTTTTCATTTCATTTTCGGGATTTTAAGATCAACATCAACCTTCCCTACGCGATGCATCGATGCATTTCTTATACAAGGATGGCAATGAATAACAATCTCGTTTGCGCGGCAACGCCATCCTTCGGTTTGTAGATGCATGCACCTTAATTGCTTCGTGCTGCCGGTTTCCGCCAGTTTGTTGGCAACGAGCACTGGTAGTCGAATCGCCGCCGTTTGAGTGCCTCCATACGATTTTCAAATCCAGATAGGCGGCGGTACGTTCAAGTTGCACTGCTAGATCAGTGCACCCTTCACTTCTTCTACGGTTGTTATCTTGTCACGACCCATACATTCGACTACGATTTCCTGCGACAGAGCTCTCTCGTTAGCTTCGCTGTCCAAGAATTTAGCAACGAACCTGCGGTAGGTCGAACTATTAACGGAAGGATCCTTTTGAAGTAGAATACTTCTAACGTTTCAATATAGGGGCCCCGTTTCAAAATTTTCTGTCAGAATTTTATCCGATTTTTTAAACGTTAATCTGCTTTTGTACTGAATGAAAAAAATAAGATTATTACGCTATCTGATTGGAAATATGTACAACAATTTTGTATCCAATTCGGTAGCATGTACAATTACTGAAAATAGCGGAAATAATGGATATTATGAAAGTAGTAATTATCTGATCCATGATTGGTTGGTACAATTTGCTAAAAAAGCAAGCGTTGCTGGGACTGCCTCTCTTTCATCGAATGAACTGCGACGCGTATAAAAAGAGAACACAACAGTTCGTTAGTTTGTGTTCTGACGTTGTAATAGTAGCAGCTGCTGCGTTTCATGTCAGCTCACATTCTTCGATGGTAGGTAATAGATACCATGACTACCACCAGGCGCTGATGATTCTAATCATGAAATGACGTGACAATTTTTGTATTTCAATATCACACTATTGTAAAACAAGCATAAATGAACAGATCTCGAAAACGTGAAAACTCCCATACATCAATCTATCCCTGGCAGAGCCGTCAATAGGGAGCAGGTTACTAATTCAAACAAACACGAAGAGTTATAAACAAATGTACCGCGTGCCGGTTTGAATCAGTTGTTTCTCTTTTGCCAGACAAATAACATCGTGCTATAGCGTCTCGTACGACAGATTTGAGCACCCAGCACACTACGCTTCTATGAATGACGTCATCATCGACTATTTAAAGAATATCATTCCTCGAGCGACTTCATTCTCCCGTCAAACGTTGGGCCGTACAGAACAACATTAGCAATCATGCATGTTGACAATGCGCTGCGATGAGTGCTGCATTTGATCACTGCTACCGCTGGGGGTTATCCGATGTAACCCTGTCAAAAAAACTCAACTCGCCTGTGCTAATTGCCCCTAGGAACAAATGCAATTTGCGAATGCGATTTAAAGGCAATTTCAATATTTAGACAAATTTTCTGGCGGCTGAAATGGACTTAGTTGTTTTTTGCGTTTTTCAAACATGGCCGTTCATGTTTGGCTTAAGCTGAAAATAGTATTTTCAAACAACTGGCGTATTCTCGCCTGTATTTGGTTTGTCTAGTGCACTTCATTTAGCCAACGAATGTGGGATATTGTGGAATTCATGTGTAAGTAAAGTGGAACAAGATCTCTGACCTCAAGTCTTAATGAAAGTCAGATTGTGGTAAGTTTTGATGTGCAATACCAATTTCATTATTGATTCTTCCTGTAGTTTGGTGGTGTTTACCTAGTGTACTGATATGTTCATGTGAGTAGATAATGAATCCGAAAATAAGTATTGTTTGTTATTTTCATATTAGGCAATTAAGGGCGATTAAATGGCGCGTTCCCTGGGCGATTTGGGGGCGATTTAAGAGCGGGTAGAGCGGCAAAAAATGACGGCAAATCGCCCAAATGTTGCAATTGAAATAGCCCCCTAATTGCCAGCAATTTGCTGGCAAATTGAAGGGCAATTAGCGCATCCAAGTTGGCAAATAGCCCCCCGTTGGCCAGCAACTTGCCCTTTTTGACTGGGAAATAGCGCGCGGCTGGAAGAGTTGGCAAACCTCAGTTGAAGCTGACGAATTGTTCCATTCTGCATGTTATTATTATTAAATTAAAAGCACTTTTAAGGGCTATAACTATAACAAACAGTAAAGAACAAATTGGAATATTTACAATCATTGACAGCGATAATCCAATTGCGCTGATTATATTCGTTATTTGTTGCTTGCGCGTATATTGACAATCTAAAATTTGCAGCAATCTGTTATTTGTTTATCCTTCCGAAACAATACAAAAATGTACAGCTACTTAAAGTACATTTACAGGTTGAAATTAGCGAAAACCTGTGATTTATTAAAAACAGTCTTTCAGAAACATAATCCAAAATTCTGCAATGTTTCAGAGGATGTGGCAACACTGCCAGCTAGCGAAAGCCGTACCAAAAAGAATCCGCAAATATTGTTTCGTTATTCTGCATGAAGGCAGTCCTTCCATCATCAGTGCGAAATTGATAAAAGCCGATTCATCAGTATTTCATGTTAGATGTTGAAGAGAAAGGTTGTTTCTTTTCATTTCAAAATATTTATCTGATGTAAGTAACGTGCGGCTGGAAGAGATGGCAACCTTTTGTACAACTGACTAATTGTTCCATTCTGCATGTTATTTTTGTTAAACCAAAAGCCCTTAGTTAGTTTAGTATTTCTCATTCCATAGCACGCGTGTTTGTGTATCCCACAAATAGTCCTTTTCAGGATTCCACCAATGGTCCTTTTCAGGACCCCACATACAAAACAGTTAATTTGAATGATTCCCTTAAAATCGTTCTTTTAAGGACCCCAAATATAGAACATTTCAGAGTTAATGTTAATTAAACCACCGAATATATAAAGATACATATGTTATACTTTCTTCGTTTACGAATTTATGATTCATGACCAGTTATTTTTCTATCGTGCTTGCAAACATTTGATTTGATAGCAGATATTTAAAGATAGGTGTAAGGTTTTGTTTGTGAGCATCATTAATTTATGTTCCCATTTCATTTTTAGCGGTAGTTATGGTCCACAGTGATTTCAGCGAAGTTTTTCGCGTGTGCGCTTATGAAAGACGCCTACCCTAAGAAGCTTCGCAATTCGGAAATAGTGGCAGGCTCTCGAAATTGCCGGATGCATCTGATTTTCGTCCACATGAAAATCTTCCTCATCAAGTTGATGATCGAGGAATTTCAGCTGGGTTTTGTCATATTCTTGCTTAAATTTAATGTTAGGTTGTTGGCTTGCAGTATTTGCAGAACATGATTCACCGTTTTGTGCAACTCTTCTAGATTTTTGACAAATATAAGTATGTCATCTATATAGACGATAACACTTTTTACGCCCTTGAGGAGTCGTGTCATCTCTCACTGAAAAATTTCCGGCGCTCTTTTCACCCCGAACATTAACCTGGTGAAGCGGTAAATTCCGCTTTCGGTAAGGAAGGTTGTTAGGTCTCGAGACTCGTTGCTAAGTTCGAGATGATAGAAGGCGTTACTCAAGTCGAGTTTCGTGAAGTATTTGGACCCGTGAAGCTTTACTTTCATTTCTTCCAACAGAGGCAAGCGAAAGTATTCACGGTTGATCGCCCTATTTGGAGCCCTCATGTTCACAACCAAGCGGATATCATCTTTGCCTTTGGCAACAGTTGCCATTATTTATTTTGGGAAATCCGCAAATATGATATCCCTGGCTGACGTAAAAATCCGCAAAAATTCGCAAGCAATAAAAGCGCCATTTTTTTCACCATTAAGGGCTTTTTGAGCTTTTTTACAGTCTATTATCATTATGTATGAATAACTTTTATTTTTCAATTTTCAAATGTTTGACTGAAAACTCTTTCCACAATCGCCGCTGAATGTGGGAGAAAATCCACTTTCTCAATTAACTAAAGAGGATGCGGAAATTCGACCGGACGCATATTTAGTTCTGCGCACCTTATTCCAGAAATTTTCAAAAAGTAACATTTCAAAAAAAACAAGAATTGGAAATATAAAAATTGCAAATTAAATGATCGAAAAATTACAATTAAAACCTAATAAATTCCAAAAATAAAAAAATAAAACAATTGAAATTAAAAAATAAATGACCAAAAAGCACAAAAATTTTAGGATGCGTCAATCAAATTCAAAGGGCGGGCATAGCGTTGATGACAAATCGTTTGCCTCGTTCGCAGCTCACTTGGGTTCAATTATCAATCTCGCACATAGAGTTAGAGAGTTTACTAAAGAGATTTTTCTATCCTGAAAATAGCAAATAGCATGGCAAATACGACCGCACTCATCATGGGTGGCTGATACAGTGAAATATTTTTATACAATAGTGTAATTCACTGCACACCTGGTCATGTCCTTACGATTGCCAAAGGGAAGGGAATGTTAGTTGAATACTTACTTAAGAAGATACAGGGAACCCACGCAATCGCCATAGGTAATACGGATGTTAGATTTTGTTAGTAGGAAAGGAAAATGGGTTGGGGATTTGGTGTGATTCAAATGATATTCAATAAAATATGTAAATAATAAAATCAAGTATAAATTGGATTGATCTCACCAAATTTGCTCAGTACTGCATACGTTTCAAGCAGTACCGTTCCGCCCCGCTCCGAATATCATGCGCGAAAAACAAACTGCACAATTGCGTAAATCCGTCGGGTTACCGTGAACAAAAATTGATGGGCGTTATTACGGCTTAATTTTCCTCATTTTTACTCTTGCCAGTGATATAATCTTCTTTATCTCACTTCAGTCCTTACAGAATGTGTTGTTTGAAGGAATTTTCTGCGCAGCATTAATATGTTTGTATTGTAACTCGCAGATCGTTTTAAAACTTCACTCGCAGTTTAATCGACTGTCATTCACCACGAAATCGGATGAAGTATTCACCAGTGCGGGTGCATTTTATCTATATATGTTTGGATCGAATACTTCGAACTGGCTAGAGTGCTGCTTTTATATAGTAGGTGTGTCTGCTCCGTCGACAAAACACCATCAGCACTTCGTAATCATAGTTTGAATCAGCACTTCGTAATCACAATTTTTTTAATTCCACGAAAAAGGTTGACAAATTCAAAACGTTTTTCTTGGGACTTTCCAATCAGGACACTTAAATTACCGAATTGACAAAATTTGGGAAACGTTTTTGAAAACTATTATCACGAAAAAAAAACAAGATGAAAATTAACATCCGATATTTTTTCGTCCGTTTTCTACCGCAGCTTACTACGATCCATTTTTTATCGATTTTTCAGAGATCCTGAAAATGGAGGCAAATGATCCTATGGCTAAAACGTCTATAAGCGAAGTAAAAACAATATAACTCAGGATCTTATAACTGTCGTTACAAGTCACGATGATTTTTATGTGCATTATTGTATTTTTTTAAACTGTTGTGTTTCTTAATGTTAATGTTAGTAGGGTTAGTATTAGTTAGTAAATAAATAAATAAATATGAATTTTAAATAGTAGGGACAAATGCACATCACAAGCAATTGTAAACATCGGGCTGTAATGGGTTGAAAAGTGAGATAACAGTTGCTCTTTGTGAGATAATACACCCCTGAATGAGGTGGTGATAGGTTACACCTGGGATGGAAATGGTTGTAATCGTGGGTGGCAGTAGCAAGGAAAGGGGACCATGAAAAACCCGCCGTTGGTCATTAGTACCGCGGTGTTCGTGTGCATCGGAAGTGAGTGAAAACAATTATAAGTAGTGAGATAATATTTAGCGGACATCTTGGAGATCCCTACCGTGCTGTTCATTCAGGACATTTTTTATACCCGAATAAAACCCTCACTGCACACGTTTCGGCCTAGGCAGAGGAATCTGCTGACGTTTAACTGCCAAGGAGTTGGCGTACAGGTGCCGCAGAGCCCTGTGAACCCTCGGGTATTGTGCCCTAAATGTAAAGGAGGGCCCATCTCGGTGAAACCAATACGGTATCGTCCGTGGCCCATCGATCGAGCCAAAGAGGGAAGACGCCGTACAGTTCCATTCCCGCCACGCCACCCATCTGCCATTACAATCGACTGGAGCCTTTGCGACCCACGCACATCGGGACGCCATAGCTGTACCACCAGCACCAACAGCGAACCCAACGAACTGCGAGCATCGCCCGGAATCATCAGCGAGCGCTCGCCATCAGCGAACACCACGAGCAGCCCAGCATCGGTACGTGCCGCAGCAGAAAGTGAACTTGAGACCCACAATAGCCCAATAAACCAGACCACACACCCACACCTAGTTTGCTCATTTTTATTTAAATAAATTTCACTTTTCCACATCCTAGAAATACAATAGTTTTGTGCACAACCTTGTTTCGCGAAGCCCCTCCGGTTACCCAGTAGCAAGCCGACCTGGAGATCACAGTATCCACGGTCTCTTGCTCTGTGAGCTTGTTCCGGAGTATCTGTCGCAGAAGAGATATTAAACTCACGAATTTAAAAATAAAAATTTCAAGTTTAATGATTTAAAAATTTAGAAATTAAATACTTTAAAAATCTAAAAACTATGAAATTAAAAAATAAGTTATTTAAAACTTCAAAAAGAAAATTATTTCAAAATTCAAAAGCTTAAAAGTTTAAAGGTAAGAAAAATTTAAAACTGAAAGATATAAAATTTTTAAAAAAAATATTAAAATCTGAGGTTTCAAAAATTTTAAAGGTTAAAAATTTTGAATCCAAAAACTTAAAAAATTGGAGATAAAAAAGAACCTAATAAACAATCAAGATATTGAAATTTTTGTAGGTTTAATTGGAAATTCTGATTTTTTTTTTCATTTTAAAAGTTTAATTGCATGAAAATTTAAAAATATAATGGCTAAAAAAATTAAAAATTCAAAAATAAATATATTTGATAATTCAAAAAACATTTAAAAATGCCTAAATTTTAAAATTTGAAGATTTGTTAATTTAAAATTTTAAAATTATATCAGAATTTGGGAATTAAAAAGTTTAGAAACAGAAAGTTTAAAGGATTAAACATTAAAAACTTTAAAATTCAAAGATATTAAAGTTCAATTTCATCTCAAAATTCAAAAATCGGAAACATAAAAATTAAAGAATCCAAGAATTTTGAATTTTAATAAATTGAAAATCAAAAAGAAAAATATTCATAAATTCAAAACAAAAAAATTAAATATTCATGCATTTAAAGCATTATACTTTCAAAATTATAGACTTTGAAATCTCTAAAGTTTTCAAACTTTAGCGTTGTTAAATTTGAATCCTTAAAAATTTTAAATAATATTTAGCGAACAGTTGAAACAACGAAAAAAGCAGGAACGAAGAAACAATCTCAGTTTATAGTATTTTTGTCGAACTTCAACACTCAATGGTTGCTGAAACTCGGAAACTAATTCGCTGAAATTCAGCAACCAAAATTTACTTTGCAGTTTCGAAATCAATTGTTTACTCGTTCCGGAAATTGCCTAGCTAGGTTAAGTGAGTAGGGGAACATGGGGAGACTTGACCAAGCGCAGAATTCTATTATTGGCTATGATGAATTCTATTAGGTTCTTAAAAAAATTCAAAAATATTTCTATGCTTGGCAATTTTAAAAGATAATTTTATAAGTTTGGAATGAAAGGTAATTTTAAAGGTTGGAATGAAAAATTTCCTATTATAGAAAATATTCCGAAATTAATGAATTTAAGTTAAATGATGTAATTTTTTATCAAACTTTGTATGGACATATCTACTCGACTAATAATTACTTTCAAAGTACTATATCACATCTTATTCCCTATGAAATAGCGAAACTGTTTTACATTAATTGGAACATTGGAATTATTATTACTAAAATTTGCACGATATTGAACGTAAGAACCAATGTTGGGGAGACTTGACCAAGATTTTATGGGGACACTTGACCAAGTAGCAATAAGCTTAAGAAAGATACCAAATTTCTGATATTTACTACGCTGTGGTACCCACTGTTAATGTTAATCACGTCACACAAAAATCCCACCTAAAATATCAATCTATATCTTGTAGTATTAGTATTTAAAGTGAGCAGTAATATGGATAATTTCGTAACGTGTGAACATGCAATGTAACCAGTACAGATAATCCTTAAAAGAAAATACATTTAAAAATCGAAATTTGTGAAACGCAACCCTTTTCTATTTTTACTGCTTCCTAAGGATCTGGACAATATGGAAAAAAGGATTACAGTATGTTTTATATCTTTATTTTTTGTACTGAAAAAATAATTTAAAAATTCTGCAAAAAAAATCATGAACACGCACAATACCTTTGTACATCATATCTCAATGAGTTTTGAAGGATTGAAAACTTTTTTAGAGAGTTATGCAGGTTTAGCTGAAACCCTGGTCAAATCTCCCCATGTTCCCCTATATGTGAAAGTCGGTTACATCCCTGTACGCCAATTATTGCATAATTTAATTTATTAAAATAATATAATGTACGTATTGTGACTAAACATACAATTTAAAATTCAAAAATTAAGGCCAACCATTTGATTCATTCATGAAAAATCCACGAAAAATCCGCAAATTCATAAAATCCCCAGAAAAATCTGCCACTCTATTTCAAATTGCGGAAAATCCGCAGGATTGTGAAAAAATCCGCAACTATGGCAACTCTGTAGGGGATGGTTGAGCCCATGAATGGTATATTATCCCCACAGACATCTAAAAAATTTCGTACAGAACGCTTGTACGGTTCCGGAAATATAGAGTGAACCGTCTGTTTACATATAAAAGTCCCATATAAGCCGGAACTATTTCTTTTTTCAATGGGAGTTCAAAAATCCAACATACCAGCTTACTACCACAGTCGATCCTCAACAGCCGAAGCGGCTGGTTCGTTTAATCGGTGCCCTCTGTGTTGTGAACAAACAATGGTGATTGTTTCACTTACAATAAGATGGAAGTGTGTGCCCTTTGTAAATAAGCATCAAATGAACTTACAATGAACACAATCTCATATTCGTACACCTCTACACTGAGAAACAAAAATATGCATAGTTAGCATACTTTCTATTCCCGTTTCTTTTCTTCTGCTGTGATTTTTATGCATTTTCATGCAGAAACTTCTAGTAAGCATTCAATGAGTGGATAGACCGAATATGTCCAATGCATAAAATTTACAGCAGAAGAAACGAGAAGCAGATAGAAAAGTATGCTATTGATGCATAAATAAAATTCTGCGTGTAGTGTATATGTTTGGTATTGCTTGTGGCACAAAAGGTGAATTCTAACAGCACTGCGCACTTACTATTCTTCCATTAAATTCTTCTTCTGGTTAGTTCAACTGGTCTGTCTATGAAAATACCATCTCTATCACTTGAAATATATGTGTTTTGACATCTCGCAGTTTTCAGTAGCAGTTTGATCACTCGCACTTTGGAAGTGCGGAGTCCAGGTTGGTGGGAAGTGCGCAATATCGTTTCATAAATGTTTGCGCTATTTAATATTGGTATTGTTTTGTAAATGTGGTAGTAGAATCATCATCTGTCATTTTCTTATCATATAATGAGAAAGATCTTAGAAACTACTATTAAGAAGAATGGGATAAAATTTAAGTTGAATACACACAAAAACTAATGGTCAGCATTCCAATACGATTGAAAACTGTAATTACAAATAAAAACTACCACAATGAATACTTATAATAGAAATTTCAATTGATTTTTGAAAAAATATGTGTACTGTATGAATATGAGATTGCGTGTATATTTGATTATCTTTAGAATTATGATTATTTTTGAAAAAATGAGCATTTGTAGTATAAAGATAATTATTGTACCTTCCCTATGCTGTCTTGTAAACTATTTCTACACAAATAAAATGTCTCATAAACTATTTTTTTATTTGTAAAATTCACATAAGCATTCCGCATAGCGGTGTACGAAAATGAGATTGTGTCACTGTATCTTTCGAAAACGTCCTTCAGATGGTAAATCGGACAAAACTTTATCCAAAAAGTGCCATAGTTCCTTTTGTTATTTTCATAAGACAACGAGAATCTCCTGTAAATGTCATGCAGATTTCAGCTACCCTTCATAGCTTAAGATCACTCTGAGCAATCGTAAAGAAGTGAATGACCTGATTAAAAGAAGTGATTTACGTTCTATGTTCCATGTAAGTTATGCAACCGATCTAATTGAATCTGATGGTGTCATCGACCCATACATCAATATAGCCGAAGTTATACGTTTCGGCGGCGTGTTCAAAAACCCAAAGATAAGCCCTGTTGCCGTATTGGCTGCCTGTCGCCTTGCTCAATATTTTAACGAGTAGAAGAAGATTTTCTACGAGTTCATAAAGTCTTACTACCCGTACGCATCTTCTACCATAAACCTATGGTACGCACACGATGCAAACGATTTGGCCATACAGCAAAGCATTGTAATAACAAAGACCATCCAACAATAAATTCCAAAATTGATCAGAATATCTGTTGTTGGTGTGCAAAATCACACACAAACGATAAAGACTGCCCAGTACACCAGAAAAAACCAAACAACTAAAAGCTAAACTGAAACAAAGATATAAAAAATATTTTGCATCTATTCAAGAACCTTCTGTTGTTGAACCGGAACCAAACTCAAAAGATTTGAACATCAATCAACACAAAATCGAACCACGCCTCAAAAGGAGTCTACATCGAAAATCATCGCCAAATAATAGGAACAAGGTGAAATATCATCAAGTCAGCTCAATACAGCAGCCTCCGCAGGACCAATCTAGCGATGAAAGGCATTTACCTTCCTTAATTACACTCAATGAAGCAATAACCAAAATATGCGATGCACTAAACGTTTATCCAAATTTGAAGATAATCATTGTAACTGAACTGAACAATCAATAACATAAATTAGTTATTGGAGAGGCGTTTCGAGTTCCTCTCATCAGAATCCGACATTAACTTACTGACGGGACTAAGCTAGCACCGGATTGACGCTAGCTCCAAAAAAAATGAAAACCCTATTTGTGTTTCTGGGCATACCCCTAGACCTGTTCAAATGTGGCATTATTATACGGAAATTGAATGAATATACTAACACTCTCTGCATTTCCAAAACAATTTTTTTTTAAAAAACGTGCTTTTTTACCGAATTAACTTTACTCTCCTCCTAAAGTAAACTTCATCGCTGCTTAGTTTTCTGTCTGTAGTTTCAATGATGAATTACCCACAGCGATATCTCAGTATCGTTAATCATAAATTACGATACTTCAGTTTAACCCCCCGAAAGGTGAGAACGTTGAAATTATTTTTCCTCGGAACAATTATGAATAATTGAATAATCTAATGAATATCAGTTTTTTGTGTACGGAGGGGAAAAGGTACGTTTGAATCTATTACTGCCGTACTGGGCCTACAGAGTGAGGATGATAAATGGTTGGGGAGTGTTCAGTGGTTCATTGAGTGCGTAGGGAAACGAACACTGAAAAAATAAACCTCGTTTACTGAAGATTCTACCAAATGAATAAAGTAGCATTAAAGTGTAGGTTTTCTTTTAAAAGGTTATTCGACACGAATTTTAACAGAGCCGATGCATCTTTTTATTAAGGCCACAAAAATTAAACCTTTTGGAACCAACACATTGAATGGTTAACACAATTCATTATGTACCCATGTGCCCGTCGATTTAGTTTAGTGCGTAAGCCACATTATTATATTTGCGCATTATTATTTACATACAAAAGAACGAACACCAACTCCATTTTATACATGGCTGGCGAGCGCAGAGTACAGTAATAGTTATTAATCTTCGAGTGAGTGTAACAAGGAGACATTAAAGTTTGTCAAATTGTCTAAAACTTGCAACTAACTTGGCTAACTTAAAAAAGATAGATCAATGACATGTCGTCGCTGTCCGATCTTTGTAATATTTGACAGATTAATGCAAAATAGATAGAAGCATCAATTGTGTTATCTGAATTGTTTCTACCATTTATAAGTTTCAAGACATTCAATCTAGACCTTTAAAAATCGCTTTTCTCGAAATGTGCTAAATGGCGCTTGTCATAAGACAGCACAACAATGACGAAATGTTATAATTAATTTTTTACTATATTTCTACCTTGGCATAACTATGCGGCTTTTTGCTCTGTAGCACACATTTCTATAATTAGACAATAGTTGTTAACAATTGATGTATACTTAGGTTTTCAGAATATGCAAATCATCAATTGTCCAGGTAAATATATTGAATAACCAGATGAATACAACTTGTTAAAAACCACCTTGCACAAATAATCTAACCGACCGAGGCGGCACAAATGGCAATTGAAACGGCACCACCATAAAACCAGTTTAAATTAAATAACGCAAAGCAATTTCCATTACAACATTGCGATTGACGGCGACATCGTCGGGAACAAGGGTAGCCTTACCAGATGAACAAATTTAAATCAATTTACGTTTATTACCCCCACAAACCGAAGCCGGTTCAATTTCCCGCTCAACTCACACACCGAAAGCTGACCGGTGCTGCCGCACTACCAGTAAACATCATTTATTTAAGTATTTTATACGAATCTCATTTCGATGTGGATTCAGTACGGTGCAAGCAGAATCGCGATGGCGCAGCAGCAGAGCAAGCGAGACAAAGCGATTACGCTCCCATCAACGACCAATGCGGGTGAAAAAGGGCCGGTGTTAAATGGGCGTGGTTTCTAACCAATATGAAGGAAGGGAACGAAAATAGAAAATCAGTAGAGGGGATAATTTAGAACGGATTCATTGACATCCCTAGCGGTTGTTGGGGAAGAATCGAAAAATGGTTTGAAACGGTTAGATTATGTCAATTGTTTATTTATTTTTTCCAAAGAAAACTGTGTAAAATACAATTAAAACTATCTCAGCAAAAACATTTAGGCGAACAATAAATCTCACATGACGCGAACGTCCATTCTTCATACACGTAAAAATACCAATCACAATTGTACCAATTCACAAACAAATTCATAGCAAATTTTCCAAACTCAACCTCACATCGCTTAATCAATCCGCATTCCCTTAAGCTGATTGGCAGTAGACCTTACGGGTAGTAAAAGCTTGCGTGGCTTTTTTGTTTTACTTTTTTGTCAATCTAGAACGATGTTCTTAGCTGGTATCAGGAGGGGCTGTCCTTCTCACGCGGGAACTGCGGCATCGGTAGATCTTTGGCGTAGCATTTACAGCTGCACGAGGTCACCGGGCACTCGGTGTTTGCGCTGTGAAAGAAGACAAAAAATAGGAATTTATTAATAATCCTTCGTAGACCGAAACATGTGACAGTTTTATTTGGTCGGTTACTTGAAACTTTTTTATAGATTTGGTTGATAGACAAATTTCATTATCAGTAAGTACTTGTAAAAATTCAGATACTATATAATCACTATATATCAGAGGAACTATACAATCTGGCCTGGTCTTGTCGATGTATTCACGAATTTCCGCGGAACTTTTAATTACTTGTTTTTAAGTCGGGGAGTGTGGGTCCACTTGATCCCCCTTGATTTTTCCGCATAACTTTTCAATGAATTTTTAAATTTTAAATAGCAAAATTCGACATTTTCCAGTCAATTCACACTGTAATAACTGTGGAAAATACGTAAATCCAAATATCATATCAATTTTTTGGAAATCATGCAAAATTCCCTCAGCATGATGCTGTACCTTGATGTGGTCCGGGGGCTTTTCCGCCAAAGCAGGATTACAGTGATTATAGCACAGAAACTTGGGATACGATTTTTAGTTTTAGTTAACCTATAATGTGATCAATTTTAGTTCTTAACTTGGCGACCTTTATTATCCACAGCCATGGTCAAATAATGCACAATGTGGGTTTAGGGCCCAATTCTCGCTGAAGACACCCTCCTTTTATTGTTATATTGTAAATTAGATCCATACTAACACTCACTAACACAAATTGCTTATTCTCTCATATACACTCACAATTTTTTATTCCAAACGTACAAACGTGGCCTTCGCGATAACACTACCCTGGTCACAAATGCGAACGCCCGCCAACATTCAAACACCCCGGTAATTAAGTGAAAGTTTGTACCTAAAAATTTACTAACGCGGTGACTAAGTAAACGGTTTAGTACTTATAAATTCACGAACGCGGTCTCAAGAGTGAACCTCTAAATGCCCGTGTTCCCGCGATCATGAATCGGTTTCGTCCGGAAACCTCTATTCTCGGCCCTAGTTGCATACGTCCAATGCCTTCTGGTGGACCAATCAAAAAGATGATGCTCATATCCACTAAACTACACGTTCCATGGCGACATAAAAATCGAATTTATACACACGAAGGCACATACGCGCGACAAACAAACATACAAATGCTTGAGCCCTTCGCGATCATCCATGCAACCTACACCTGCGCTTTCGCAGACATGATAACATCGTGGTGATGATATAATCGTCTCAGCACTTATAAACATTCAAACGCGGTCTCAAGCGTGAACCTACAGTCCCCCGCACTCGCGTGATCATGAATCGATCACGTCCGGAAGCCTATCCTCGATTGCAGAAGTCTAGGTCCATGCCTTCAAGTGAATCAATTAAAAGGAAAGCTCTCATATCCACTGGACAACACGTTCCATGGCACCCTTGGCACATACATTGGACTGCACGAGGTCCACGCCCACGTGCCAGTTCTGTAACAAAACGGCGCACTACGAAAAGTCATGTTCCAAAACAACTAAAGAAAATTCATCTACTACAACCCACACCACCAAACAGCCTAGGACATCTGCTGATACACCACAGACAGCCGGTCAAAAATGCATGCCGGACAAACAATATTCCACGGTATCCCAAAGCCAATAGTTAACGTACGCAAGGAAGAAATAAACAAGCAGGAAGACAGCTATACCAAAGTCACACGAAAACACAAAAAGCACCAAGAATCTAACAGCGACGAACTAAGCTCCAACGACGTAAACACGAGCGAGGGAGAGGGCAGACGGACTGAGCAGGTAAAGTAGGTAAACCTGACCATTGCTCACCACCAAGAAAGAAAATAAACACGAGAAACCGAAAGCAGTGCGCCCAGAAAGGCAGCAATAATACTTGATTTTTTTTACTATTATTTTGTGAATTGTAATCTATTATTTTTGAATTGTATACGAAATAAAAAAGGCGAATGGCCCTTGGGGTTAAAACCTTAATAAACAAACAACAAACGTTCATTGGCGACTTGACCGGGAACTCTAGTGATGTGAAAAAACCCACTTTGTTCTAGAATCTGAACCGCACACGAAAAATTAAGAATCAGATTGACGGTCAGCGCGCGATCATTCTAGAACACACGCAAATATACGAAAGGCAAACGGTTTTAATATAGAATTTATTTACGCGAAGTTACCTACACGTTAGCAGACGCCACATACGCGATCGAACACGTTAACATACAAATGCTCGATTCTTTCACGATGATACACGCGATCGCGAAGTCCCTACGCCCGCACATACCTGAACCGTACAATAAACAGCCACATTCAGAATCACGGCCAGCTACAATTGGCCTAAAGCAGTGTTCTAATGGGCGCCTGTCTGGTCTGCAATTGTAGTGTGTGATTCTGACGGGGAGCCCTTCCGAGAACCTAGCTCTACAGCTCCAGTTGGACAACTCCCGTAAAAAAATCGGAAATCATACAAAATTATCATTTTTATAAGGTAGGGAACCTTGTTTGGAAGGACTTTGGGTTATAACAAACTTATCTGGTTTTCTATCGTGCATTTTATTTTGTTGGAAAGTATTTTACATATTGTCTAAACGAATAAGCTTGTGGGGACCAGTTCAAGAAAATGCGAATAAAAAGAGAACTTGTTACAAATCGATCAAAGGAGTTTATGCAAAACATCATCAAGTGTCGTACAAATAAATCTCCAAAAAACAATGTGAACAATGCTGGTGTGTGTGTGTGTGTGTGTGTGTGTGTGTGTGTGTTTTACAATCCATCTCCCACTGACCGGTAGTGCTTTTATGGAAGAAACATGTCTGCATCTATTTAGTGATAAATTGTGTATTATCCATAGATGTACACATGTTTAGCTCTGGAGATGAAAGGCGATAGATCTACTGTACATCCGACGACCCATTTCAAAAATGCCTACACGTCAATTCTGAGGCCATCTTCATATACAGTAAGCCCCGCGTGAATAAATACACGTATCAATTGGATATGAAAATAATGAAAAATAATATTTTTGATTCTGGCACGTTTTTACAATAAGGTAAAACATATAATTGAAGAACAACACAAAACGATCTCACCAGTGTGTTGCTCTGAATTCGTTAATTGATGGCATTTCTGCAAAGAATTCTCCTCCATCCACAATCCACTATCAGTAAAATCGTTGCATCAACTAGCCATCTGGCGCTGTGGATGCCAAGTGGTGTATTTTTGGTGGCTTGATTCGCGCACGTACATAGCAAAATAATTAGGATGTGACGATAAAATCACTACGTTAATTTACACTATTCTCGCGATATTTTTGGGTACTAACACAACACAACAGGAGAAACGACCTATTAAGCGATTAACTTCGATTTCCTGTTAAATATCTATTGACCTTTCTACTCCCGTTAAAAAAGAAACGGTGCCGAATCATTTCGTGAGGAAAACAAAAAAATTGCACTGCAAAAACCGGTTGAGGTTAGGTATTTCGTGAGGCAAACAAACCAAACTCTTTTGGTTTGACTTTGCATCTGTGGTTGTAAATGAGCTGTCAGAAATCATAATAATATTATGTCACTGCAAAATTTGGAAAAACTAGGTTTGTTCCAGTACCAGGAGAAACTGGAAGCACTCCGGAGCAAACAGGGAGAAAATCGTTCCAGTACTATCTTCTTCTCTTTTTTCTTCTTCTGGTGGCAAACCGGAGTGAAAAGGAGCAAGAATTTTTTGCTCCGGAGCAACAGGGAGTAACTTCCATGTACTGGAACAAACCTACTATCGGACGAACACCAAATCACTTCCAAGCGATTCGACAGTGCTGCTGGATCCCAACAATGTGAACAATGCTGATATGTCTGAATTATCGGGAGTAGTAGAAAATTCATAACTACCGCTATCAGGGTCGCAATTTATTACAGTATTTTTTTGATACGACGTCACATTCCAGTTAGGATGTGCAAATGTCAGAGATCATTAGATACGTAGAAGTCAAACGGAATGCAGTAGAGAACAAGGAATTTTTATTGACTTCTTCAATGTGAAAACTACAGATGCAGAATCAATGACAAACGAGATTTTAGAAAAGCTTGAAATCATAGAGGTACCCCCTTAGTCCTCATTTGTTCAAACTAATGCTTTTTCACGCATCTGGGTCAGTTGGCATAGTCATTTGGCATAAGGTTATTTAGCATAACAAACATTTGGCATAACGGTTATTTGGCATAATGGTCATTTGGCATAATTTTGTGAATTGATCACACTTTAGGTCATTTGGCATAATTTTGAGAATTGATCACACTGAAAGTCAGTTGGCATAACGGTCATTTGGCACCGGACATTTGGCATAATTTTGAACAGTGATCACACTGGAGATCATTTGCCATTTTTTCAACTACAGGGAAACACATAATTTAAGACTGTGTGAGAAGTCAGGTAATACGGCATAATTTTGAACCGTGCTACTGCTGAAGGTCTTTTCTTACAAATATTTTTATGTTAAGGATAACAGTAATTTAGCATACCGGTCGTTTGGCATAGGTATATGCAGTGATAAAGTTATTGATTACCAGGATGTTTTTTGAGTATATCCATTCTTGTATGTATTATGTATTATATATTTTGATGGTATGTTGGCAATAACGTTCATCGTTCGAGGTAAAGTTAGATGTAAGCAGCTGGTATGTAGCTCAAATGTTTGATCATAACGACAACTACCTAAATATTCAAATGACTGTAAATGAGTTTGTTTACCAATAGTACTAACATTGAACTTGGACCAAAATTAATTAGATTATTCTTCTTTACCAATAAATAAAAACCTGTTTTAATCCACCTAGCGGTGCAATTGTGCCTTTCTTATTTCTCTAAACTATGGCTCGGTGGCTGGTTATGTTCAACATAATTGTGGAAATGTCCATTACAATCTTAGTACACTTTGTCCTTATACACAATGGCTAGCTAGCCACGAACTTGATGAGCTACATGTCGACTGTGAAACACTTGAAAGAAAAAAAATATCATATTTCATTAGCCTAATCAGCATTAGATCAATGTTATCTGCTTGCTAACTCATTTTGTCATGCGGGGATGGGTGCGTGAGGAGGGCGAAAGTCCCACGAACAAACGACTCCCCAGCTTAATTTGATATGCTTTGTGATATACTAGTGGTGGTTTAAAGATAATGGGGTGGAGAGGGAGGGGTATGACGGCTGGAGGGGTGATGCACGGGGATTTTAAAGGGAGGGGAGTGAACAGTAGAGGGGAGGGGGTAACCCCTCTCCGTATACTACATCCGTATACATCTACGCCCCTGTTAAAATCAAGAAACCTTATGCTAGCCAAAAAAAATTGGCCGGGATTAGGTTGACGTTTTTCAGAGTGATTGTATAACCTTTCTATATGAGAAAGGCAAAATGTGCCGAAATCCAAAAAAGTGAATGTTCGTCAAATTTTTTTTCGGTCTGCATCAAATCTCGACGTTTCATGCATCATAAATAAAAATTCTATTTTTAATTTTTCCTAAAGTTTATATGGAAAATTTCTGGGTGGCCGCACTCTTAAACCCGTAATTCCGGAACCAGAATTCCGATCGATCCAAAATTCAATAGCAGCCGATGGGAAAGGTTGCACCTTTTATTTGAAAATTTGAAGTTTGGGCGTATCGGTCCAGCCATCTCTGAGAAAAATGAGTGACATTATTTGACGCATACGCACATACAAACACACACACATACAGACTTTTTCCGATCTCGACGAACTGAGGCGAATGGGATGATACTCGGCCCTCCGGGCCGCGATTATGTTGACATTTTTCAGATTGATTGCATAACCTTTCTATATGAGAAAGTCAAAAACGTTTACGACTAATCTGGCTACGCCACATCGCTTCAAACTAATTTATAGCCCCTATGTTTGAGTAATCCGGGCAAACGAATGGAACACAGGTTTGTTTGCGTGGGGCCGCCGCTTTTGACGGCTGGTCGGCAGCCACCTCGCCTAGCGGATCCTTGGTCTCGGATATGCGGTTATGCAAGTGCTAGAGCAGTGTAACAACAGACGGTTGAATATTTGTAAGTTCATTCAATAAATGATCGTTTGAACCCAAGTAACCAATAAGCATTATAACGTAGCCTAATATCTGCTTTAGATCCACATATAAAGCTGTCCTAAAAAGCCGTGAAGCCATAAATACTTATATAATGCTGATATTATGCCAGAAAAGGCGAAATATAGTGCTATTACTGTGCAGAGATTGACAGCTCGTTTCTGCAGTACTAATGCTATTATATAGCAAAAGCGCACAAATGTCAAATTTGAAAGCCTTATATTGGCACTACTAATGCTATTAAAAAGCTTCAGTTGGTTGTCATTGTCCGCCATGATTTTAAAACCATTTCTTATGTTTCCTTTCGGTATGATGAGCAAAAAGGAAAATTTTTAAAATAAAATATTCTGTT
This sequence comes from Topomyia yanbarensis, assembly GCF_030247195.1. Taxonomy (NCBI): domain Eukaryota; kingdom Metazoa; phylum Arthropoda; class Insecta; order Diptera; family Culicidae; genus Topomyia; species Topomyia yanbarensis. Next base: position 92,600,819 of record NC_080671.1, read on the forward strand.
TAAAATCGTAATTGACTCTGTTCTAAATGTATTGTAATGAATATCCTTAATGGGTTTACGTTCTTACATGATATGAATATTTACGAAAATTACCTTAAGTCTCGAACTGAGGTACCTTGCCTCGTCCTTCATGGTAAGTGCGCTGCGTTTGCTTCCTGGACTATATTGCATATGTTCGATTGAAATGAAATATACCGAATATAATCTTCAAGAAGAGTTGCATAACAAATAAACCCACAGCATTACAATAGCATTATATCAGCTTTTTATTTGCTCTATAATGGCATTAAATGCACTTGTAAAGCTTACATGCTTTAAAGATCCTTGAAGCATGTACGCGTTATATCAGCTTTATATACGCATATAGAGCAAGCTATAATGCTATATGTCGACTGTGCAGTTCTGCATTATTGATGCTAATATAGAGCTTTATTGCGTTGTTAATGCTGTAATAGAATTTCAATGCAACATTAGTGCAAATGTATAGCCAATATAGTGCAATGGCTTAATGCTTATGGTTACTTGGGAAAAACATGACGAAATCCACAAATGATAAAGAACAGCTCATGATATAAAGAAAGATAATAAGGATAGTTTTAATTATTGAAGCATTATATGGAAAACCAAACTGGCGATCATAATAATAATGGCCAAAACAAAACAAACGTGGTGGATCGCGGTTCTACACTATACTATATTAAAACGTATGTCATAGCAAAGAATCCATAATTGCAGGTATGAACAAGCACAAAAATTTCAAAAATGAAACTCAAAAGAACTGCTCATATTTAAAAGAAGGAAAAATCAGTTATAAAATGTTAAAAATTCACTCGAAATAAAATCAATATTGGGTAATGGATAACTACATATCGTTACTATTGCTTAGTATAGCTTTAACCTTATGGGTCATTCACCTGATAAACTACACATACGTATGTTATACCAAATGACTTTCAGTGAGATCACTCAGCAAATTTATCCGTTATGCCAAATGTCCATTATGGCAAATGTCCGTTATGCCAAATGACTGTTATGCCAAATATCTGTTATGCCAAATGACCTTCATTGTAATCAATTCTCAAAATTATGCTAAGTGATCATTATGGCAAATGGCCGTTATGCCAAATGACCTTCAGTGTGATCGATTCTCTAAATTATGCCAAATAACCGTTATGCCAAATGTCCATTATGCCAAAGACCTTGTGCCAAATGACTTTAAGCCAAGTAACTTTATGCCAAATGGCCGTCTTACTAACAGTGTAGGACTTCCTACCAGATCTGAAACTTACACATCTTAGCACAATCTAGACAGCTATTTGCTCGCGACCACGGGTTGCTGTTACGACATTATCGCCTTGACCGAGACGTGGCTCGACAACCGTACTCTGTCTCGTCAGGTCTTTGGTTCAACATTCGATGTCTACCGCTGTGACCGCAATGCCCTCAACAGCCACAAGACATCTGGCGGTGGTGTGCTTATCGCCGTTCGCCGTGGTATAAAAGCCCGAGGGATCAACGATGACCGGTGGGCGAGCTCCTAACAAGTGTGGATATCAGTGAAACTTGCCGATCGCAATTTGTTCCTGTGTGTTGTGTATTTCCCACCTGACAGAATTCGTGATTCCAACCTGATCGATGTACATCTTTCCTCCGTCTCTTTTATCGCCTCGATCGCCGCCCCGTCTGATGATATCGTTATACTGGGCGACTTCAACTTACCTGGCTTGACGTGGTGCCAGGCAAGTAATGGTTTTCTACGATTGGATATCGAAAAATCTGCGCTTATTAACAATGCCAGTTGTATTTTGGACAACTACAGCAGTGCAACTCTTCGGCAAATTAATGTCACCAACGAGAATGGACGCACATTGGACCTCTGCTTTGTAAGTGCCCGGGACTACGCTCCGTACTGCAGCACTGCACCGACTCCTTTAGTCAAGCAGGTGCGTCATCATCCCCCACTACATCTTGTATTCGCTGGTAACTTAGGAGTGAATTTTGAAGACGTTTCAAGCTCTATCGTCTACGATTTTAAAAACGCTGACTACGACAGCATCGTTAGCACGCTATTGGATATTAACTGGGACGAAAATATTAACAATGACGATGCGAACGAAGCAGCGATGACGTTTTCTAGTATTCTTAACTACCTTATCGACCACCATGTACCAAAACGAACAATTAGTACCGATGGACACCCTCCCCGGCAATCAACCGTCCTTAGACGTTTAAAATCTGCCACACGAGCTGCATTTAAAAAATTCTCGAAGCATACGACACTTGCATTACCAAATCACTACTTTCAACTCAACCACGAATACAAACAACAAGACAGACGCTCCTTTTTTAGACACCAGCGAAACGTCGAGTGTCAACTGAAATCCAAGCCCAAGACGTTCTGGAAGTATGTTAACGAGCAGCGAAAAGAATCCGGTTTGCCATCTTGTATGTCGTTTAATGGAGTTTTAGGCACCGACACTAAGGAAATTTGCCAACTGTTCTCCGACAAATTTTCAAGCGTTTTTTCCAACGAGCGCTTGCCACCACAACAAGTCGCTGCCGCTAATTTAACTCCTTCTCTAGGACGAACCATCAACCGAATTTGTGTCGATAATGCTGCCATTCTTGCAGAAAATGCCAAACTGAAAGATGGTGTTCCCTCAATTTTTGTCAAAAAGTGCGGGCTTCTTGAACCACTTCGGCGAGACTTCGAGCTATCACTCACTACTGGTACATTCCCTTCCTGCTGGAAAGCAGTAACAACAGGAAACAAATCGAACATTGACAATTATCGGGGATTCTGGTGTTTAAGTGCTGTATCAAAACTGTTCGAGCTGGTTGTGTTAGATCCTATTTTCTTTCACTGCAAGCACTACATTGCAGATGACAAACACGGTTTTATGCCTAAACGATCGACAACGACGAACCTGCTCTCGTTCACAACATATGTAATGGATGGATTCGCTGACGGATTGCAAACCGATGCTATTTACATGGATCTATCTGCGGCCTTCGACAAAATCAACCATGATATCGCAATAGCGAAGCTGGACAAACTCGGCATTCATGGACAACTTCTGCGCTGGTTTCGTTCCTACCTCGATGGAAGGCAACTCCAAATCAGCATTAAGGACTGTCTATCTGCACCATTCTTTGCTACATCCGGCATACCACAAGAAAGCCATCTCGGTCCAGTAATATTCCTCCTCTACTTTATTGCCGTCAATTTCACATTACAAGGACCCCGCCTTTCTTTCGCCGACGACATGAAATTTTTTCAACAAATACGGGATAAAACCGATGCCGAGCTTCTTCAGAGGGAACTGGACAGCTTTAGTTCGTGATGTGATCTAAACAGATTGGCTTTAAACCCGAGCAAATGCTCAATCGTTACGTTCACGCGGAAACGCCAACCGACTCAGTTTAACTACCATTTCTTCGGCTCGAACATTCCAAGACACTCTCACATCAAAGATCTCGGAGTCATTATGGATTCGGCACTAACATTCAAACCACATACTTCATACATCGTGGATAAGGCATCACGACAGCTTGGGTTCATCTTCCGAATAGCGAAAAACTTCAGGGACGTGTCTTAAATCGCTTTACTGCGCGTTGGTCCGCTCAACGTTAGAATATTGTTCAGCTGTTTGGAATCCGTACTACCAGAACGCGATTGACAGAATCGAGGCTGTCCAACGCAGGTTCATACGCTTCGCCCTTCGTCATCTCCCATGGCGAAACAGATTTCAGCTGCCGAGCTACGAAAACCGTTGCCAGCTAATACACCTCGATACACTCAGCATTCGGAGGGACTGCTCACGAGCCCAGTTCGTCTCGGACTTACTCTCTGCCAGAGTGGATTGCCCTACAATCCTCGGACGTCTGGATCTTCAAGCCCGCGTTCGAGCTCTACGTAATAACTTCCTTCTGCGAGTTCCGTTCAGGAGAACCAACTATGGTTGCCAGAGCGCTGTTACCGGACTCCAACGAATTTTTAACAGTGTGGCGACGGCCTTTGACTTCAACCGGACGCGGAGTGCGATAAAAGCGAAAATGTTGTCAATTTTAAAATGTAATTAGTTTAAGCAAACACCATTGGGGCCAAGGGGCCTGTTGGTGAAGGTAATAAACATAAACAATCAGGCTGCCGTGCATCTTAGGATATGCTGACGATCTGCTGTTTATAGGCGAAACGAAAGAAGATATCGAAAGACTGCTACAAATTCTCAAGCCTTTGCTGGCATCTATCGGCCTGGAAATCAACGCGAACAAAACTAAGGTATTAATACGCGATACTTATGTGACGGATAACAGAGCCCCAGTTACATTAGCGAAAGGCATGAATTAGATTTGGTCACAAAAATGAGGTACTTGGGAGCTTATATTACATTATATAGTCTAACGAAGAAAGCTACAACGAAAGAAAGAAAAAAAGGCATATAAAGCATTCTATGCTCTTTGTGTATTCCTAAAAGAACATACGTTGAAGTGGACAACAGTGAAAAAACTATACCAATGTTTACCTCCGTAGTCACATACTCCATGGAAGTAGCCACGATACACAAGAGCAACCGGAACGCATTGAAGCGAATGAAGAACGATATGATTCTAACGCTGAGGGATCTTTGCAAGAAAAGGCGAAATCCAGAACAGTAAAATCAAGAAATGCTGGTACACCAAGAAAAAGGCACACCCCCATATAGCTCCTAACTGGCTCAAAAAACGCACAATAAATAACAAAATTCGCCCGGCAGGGATACATTATTATGGGCATATTCTTAGGAGTAGCAACCGTGGCATCCTGAAAACAGCGATGAAATATATAATTTGGGAGAGAAATAATCAAGGCAGACTGGCATACACTTGGAGGGCATGCATACGCCACGATATCAATTGAAGTGGAATCGCATTAAGTGTATGGCACTGAACAAACAAAGGATTAAGGAGTTGACAAAAGATATGTCCCAGTCAATGGTGGCATCCGAATACAATATATCCAGCGACTCTGATTGGGATAGTGAAGGGGACGCTTCCTTGCTTCGTTCCTAAGAAACAACATAAAAAATCTAAAAATCTGGTTCTAAAAATGTAAAATACTCGCTTTTAAGCAAAACAAAAAGGCGAGTACCACCCTTATTCATCCTACCATTTGACCTAATGCGTTGAGATCTAGAGATAGTGGACACTGCTCTAACTAAATCTAACTCTAACTGATGAGTCCTATATAACAAAAATATTTTCAGTGAAAATGGATTTAAATGTTTCATTTTATCCAAAATTGGCACCAACTAGACACTAAAGCCAAAAAATTTACACAATCGTGTGAACGCCTAAAACAACTGGCTGGTACCAAGTGATGTCCCGGTTAGCCAAGCACAGAAGTTCTGGGTCGCTGACGAGTATAGGGAAACGAACCGTTTTCTGGTAGCCAAACGCCTGGGAGTATGCTAATCGAGACATCACTCGGTACCAGCCAATTGCTTTAGGCGTTCACACAAGTTGTGTGAATTGTTTGGATTTAATATCTAACTGGCGCCAATTTTGGAGTTAGTTTGAATCTATTGCCCAACTCGCAGCAAGTTGGTGTCATCTACTGACGAGTGGAGCACGAAACATTCAAATCCAACTTTTCTAAGGCTATCCAATTTTATTCCTTGGGAAAAATTCATATTTTCAGTAAGTTTTGTTAGAAAAATTGTTTAAATAAAGGGCCCAAATTTTACCGAAAATATTTTTTCTTGAAAACAAGTACGATACCCATCAGCAGCAGAATACTACCCATAATCGCAAGTCAGTCCCATTTACCAAAGGATTCCCTATCTACATAAGACTGACTTGCAATTATATGTAGCATAGTTTGAATACAATCTATCACCTAACAAATTTCCCAAATAACCCCCCACACTCCACAATACTCACTTGAACCACTCCGCCAAATGTTCGGTATGTCCACCATGGCGACAGGTCTGACACCAAGAAAACCACTTGGAAAACGGCTTCGACTGCCAACCGATCTGGCCCTGGGCGATATGTCCCTGCGAAATGGCACCCATCGTGGTTCCCATGTGCAACAAACACAGAGCACATCGCGGCAACGGTTTTCGGCAGTTCGGGCATGAGGAAAGCTTATGCATCACTGCCGCATTGCTTCGAAGCCGAGCATCCTCCTGGAGAGCCATCGATACGTTTTTGCCGCAAAAATTGCACAGTAAAAACACGGACCGGGAATTTTGCGGAGGTGACCGGATACGACCAAGGGCGATGTCTAACTGTGCGCGTTGCTCCCACAGGCCCCATATGTCCAGCAGATCGCGATATGTAGAGATCCAGTACAGAACGCGATAGTCGGTTAGGAGATCCGAAGTGAGGAATCGGGAGGCAATCAACGCAACCGTTTGAACGTCTTCCGTACGGTCCAGATGGCTTTGAAGTAGTTTAATTCCGTCGTTGGTGGCACCGGTTAGTAGAAGACCGTTCAAATCACCACATTCAATGCAGCTGGCAACCATTCCTTTGATATACTCTGCAAGTTTGAGGTCCGACAGAAAGTTACAAGCGAATGCCATTCGATCGCCGAGGGAAATTTCCGTTTCATTTGTTACGGTTTCAAATCCGTCCTTTTCGTGGGCCAAAAACGAGAACATGCAACGCAGGTACGGATCATCAATCTGCGTTCTAGCTGCTCCACACTGCTTGCGCCAAAGTCCGGAACGCTCTGCACTAAATCCCGACAAGGCTATGGCCGCTACTCTTAGCAAAGAACTTGGATCCGACGCCTGTTCAGCTCCTTTACCAAGAATATCAATCGCTTGTTTGATCCTGAAGTGGAAACATACAATCAACGCTGCTCTTGTGAATTCCTTGTTTGCGCATAGCTCGTCAATAAACGCAAGGAATGACAACTCGTTTCTCCTGTCGAAAGTCCATCCACAAAGCAACTGAGCAGTGTCTCTGTGTTCGCTTCTGTACACAACTAAACCACTCCCGATACTGAAATCTATCCATTTCGTCATCACCGGCTCCGAACGGGACATCGCCGGTCCATCCGGAGCGCTACAAACTCCCAAAATCGTATTCAATCCTAGTTTGCAGTCCTCTTTAACCATGTGTCCCAGCAAGCGCCAAACACCCTTCAAATTAGCATTTCCCACAAGATCCCCATTCCGCTGTATATCGGTCATCAAACCGTAGTTGCACAGGGCTCTTTTCTGGATCATCTCCGCTATGTCCTCTTCATAGCTATCGATCCCGCAATCCCACTGGTTCAACGAATCCGTCGGAGTTGTCGGCGGTGAAGGTGACGTAAACTGTCGCAATTCGGCTCCATTGTTGCCATATAAATTGTTGTTATTGTCCCACGAAACTGCCACTCGCTGAGGGATCCTGTAGTCGCATATAATACCTGTCCCTGAAAGGGCCAACATGCGTTCCAGATCGTAAGGATGCCACGAAAGATAACCCATCGTTGGCATCCGGCTGCCACTTCGAGGCTGGAACGGAGAAACGAACCGTTTAATCGAGTGTGGTTCACCACCATCCATCTCCGAGCCGGGCCAATGCAGATCGGTCAAATTTATAAGAGGAGAGTCTCGCTGAAGCGTAGTCAGTACTGACGATCTCGTCGGACACCAGGACAAGTGTGTGATGTTCTTTTGCATCTGAATTTGACTTATGGCTTTATCCAGAGATCGAAGATCCCACAGATTGATTACGTTATCCACGTAGCTAGCCAAGTAACGCCCGTTTGGAGCTACGCATAGTCCGTTGACAGTGCGAGCGTTGGCCACTGTCACAACGGCTGAACTTTCTACGAATACAAACAAATATGAAATCAAGTGAATTGTCAACTCAAATTAATTCTTACGTCTGAAATCCATCATCTTGATGTACTTGTGGCTCATTCCAGCAATCAAAACCTGGGGAAATGTTCGATCCCAGCAGATGGAATGTGCTGTCTCCGATAACCCAATCAACTGAAGAATTGCTGTAAATAAGCCGTTAGTCTCCCTTGATTACATGAGACACAAAAAAACAAAACCTACACGTCTGATTAGGAACACCTCTTTCCGTGTCCCAGATCGTGATACAGTGGTCTGACCTGTTCCGATCGTGTCCCATCGCTATCAGACTCGGTTCTAGTTCACTCCAAGCGATGCATGTGCATGGACGCGAAACGCGTGGTGCTGTTGAACAAGAATTTATAATAATTTATAATTTAAAGATATTTCTTATTAGATATATGTATGCTTACTGAATTCAACATTATTTTCGGTGGCAAAGTTACACAGTGCAACCTTGCCGTTCGGCAGCCCAGCTGCAAATAGAATCTCCCCGTTAGAATGATAGGACGGGGCAACCGAGCGAATAAACTGATATCGTGTCTCGAAGGCAATTAGCGTGGCAGTGGTGCTCTTGGAGATGTCCAAATTTATATCTACAATCAGAATATTAAAACTATTTGCCAAAAGCTACTTCCCCAAACAACTCACTACTGTTAACTCCATGATCAATAAGGTCACGGCTTTTCACCTGATACAGATTGATTTCCGAACCGGCCGCAGTCAGAAACCGGTCTGCGTACTTCGGAAACCAGTGCAGCTCGACAACGGTTTGCGTCATTTTGATTCAATTTTGCATTACACCTTTGCGGAAGCAAATTAAGCTTGATTTTCCACAGGATACAATGAAAACTTATTTTATAATATTAGTCACTATCAGCACACGATCCGAACTGATAAGAGTCTGACTGAATGAATGTTTGTTTTGAATTTCCGCAGCAAAGCAAAACATGCGAGGCGCATTGCGAAACTTTGACGTTTCTCGGCGTGAACTTAGCCCCTCAGCATGATAGCCCGCGTGGAGACCTACTATTGGATCGAATTGAAGCTCGTCGAAATGACTGTTAACAAAAAGTTCAAACCTCACACACTTAATTACTGAGTACAGTAAAATTTTACTTGGGTTTTAAACAGCAAACCGTTCGGTAATCAATTCAGTAAAACAATGAGGTCACCGAGCTCTCCGCAATCTGTGCTATCCAAACGTCAAAAATTACTGGTTAGTCAGCAGTTTCCTCTAAAAATAGCGTCTTGGCAGATGATTTGCTGTACCTGTTTTTAAGTGTTTGACGAGGTTCGGTAATGTTGGTACAATTTTACCGAACAATCAGTCAGTATTTTACTGGATAATGTTTATGTGCCGAAAAAATAGAAGTACTGATAAATTCAGGGAAAATATTGAGGGTTACACCCTAGGGGCAGATCATTTGTGATGCATTTTTAAGAATCAGCGAAATTAAATGCATTTATTTCCATCAAAATTGAAATTCATAATGTATTTTGCGTTGCGTGCAATGTTTTTGCGTTGCGTGCAATGTTGTTTGCGTTGCGTGTAAGACGTCAAAACCCTACAGAAAAACTAGACCTACATTTAACAAAACGTCGAAAAAAGTGGATCAGCGCAGGACGTTGGTTGAACAAACTTTTTTGCGAGGCAGTGCAAAGCTGATGCAAAAATAGAAATTAAATGCATTTTTTTCAATTTGATGCAAATTTGTTATACATTCTTAGAATGATCTGCCCCTAGGTTACACCAAATTATTCGAACAGTTACTGAAAATCGCTAAAAAAATGAAAACTTTACCGCAATTTTTAAAAGAATTTGCTAACAGCTCCGTAAAAATATCACTTTACTGTGCAAGTCGTCGAAAGAACCTAGAGACAGATCGCTTGTAATGCATTTTTTAAAATCAGCGAAATTAAATGCCATTCTTTCTATCAAAATAGAAATTCATAATCACCCTTATTCTTGTTTACGACGAATGCGAGATTCGTTCGAAAGCGATTCGATAATATAATGGAAATTAAATGCATTTTTTTTATTTGATACAAATTTGTTATATATTCCTAAACTGATCTGCCCCTAGTACATAACACTACACACAGAAAAAAGATATTGGTAAAAGTAAGAGTGTTCCGGTCTTCGCAAAAAACAACCAACGCCTACTATTAGGTTGAAAGTAAAACTTTTAAATTAATCAAGAATAATACTAAAAATAAAAGTTTTCCTTCCAAGCTAATGAAGAATAGTTATCAAAATAAAAAAAAATATCTTCAAACTAAAAGTATGCGTTGGTTGTTTTTTGCTATGAGTAAAAAATTCCTACCAACATTTTTTTTTGTGTGTAGATTGGAGGTGTCGCTGTCAACGGTGATAGGAACATAATTCTTTTAATTTGCAAAGAAAAAAAGCAAAAAAGTTCCTCTTTCGCAGAGATGCCAGATTTGAAGATTTGTCTTCCTTTTGAAGACATTTGAAATGTTGTGAAGACGTGTTTTTCATTTTGAAGACAAATTTGTTCGGATGTCTGACTGATTTCTGTTGTTGAAGACAAATGAAGACATTTTTTATGAAATGTAAAGATATTTGAAAAATATACCTGGTATCCTTCGTCCGATTCACTGTGGTTTTTTTAGTAACTTTAGCCAACAAAACAATGAGAATTCTTGGCTGATGTATCTGCGCTTATTAACCCTCCGGAAGTCGCGCAAATGGTTCACCGAACGAGCACCCGCTGGTGCCTGCAGACGATTTCGCTAAATTGTCAAAGCAGCGTGCACTCAGTGCACTAACGCGACTGCTGAAAGGTTAAAATGCATAAATTTTCTTAGCCCAGAGTAAAATTTATTGAAGTATTCTTTGCAATATTGTCTAACTCGAGATAATCTAGCATAGTGATTTTCAACCTTTTTTCTACCATGTACCCCTTTCCGAATATTCATCTCCACCTCATTCTGAAAATTGTTCACATCCATTACCTCGTTGGAGCAATTTTCATTTGAATGAATACCATACTTTTTCCAATTTTAAACTTGTCTCTAGGAACATTCTGCCAGCATCTTAATTTTTCACACACTGAAACAATATATAAAGACAAATATCCGAGGGGAATATCAACTTTTGAATAGGGCCAATAAGTAGGGTTACCAACCGTCCTTATTTAAAATGACACGTCCTTAATTTCTATGATTTGGGAAAGTGTCCTTAATTTTACTTCAAATGTCCTTAGTTTTAGTCAATGGTATATTTGAAATCAATCAGATTAAGTTCGTCCAAGCGAATGAAACATTTTATTCGTCATTTTAGTTGATCACTTCCCTACAGTACATTTGTTTTCGAATGTTCAGATTAATGATTCAAAAGCATTAACAAAGTTTATTGATTGAAGTAATGTTTCAAACTAAAGCTTGTTTCATATCTTGTTGAGTGTTGGCTGAAAAAAAAAATGATTTTGTCCTCTAATTTAAACCATAACATTTTGAACAGCTCTCATTTTCTAGCACAGGGTTCTATTTTTCAGGGTAGTCATCTCGGACCATTCATATTTTTGCTCTATTTAAACGACTTATACTATTTGCTGAAGAACATGAAACTTTAGTTTGCTAACGACTTCAAACTATTTCACCTTATCAGGAATGCTAAAGACGCAGAATTCTCGCAGTCCCAATTGGATGTTTTCACCAATTGGTTCTATGCCAATAGGATGATGTTAAATGCTCCCAAGTATTCGGTTCGAAAGTTAATTTCGACTACAATGTTTCACAAATAGTTCTCAAACGGGACTCGTTTACCTAGATCCCGTACTAAAACTTTAAACACCACTTTGAGTACACTGTTTCTAAGGCCTCTAAGCTGCTAGGATTCATTTTTAAAGTCACTAAAAACTTTACGATTTACGAATATACATTGTTTAAAAGTACAATATTGTGCTTTGGTCCGTTTTACACTCGAAGACGGCAATGTAGTCTGAGCAACTTATAACCAAAATGATATTCAACGCATTGAAGCTAGTCAGAGCAAATTTGTTCGTTTTCGTTGGGAATGTCGGTGAAAAAATTTCTCCAGGTGTCATTAGATTCTACTTCTCCATATTGCGACATGATTCGTTTGATGTAATCTTCCTTTGTGCGCAGGGCCAAATCATGGATACGCAATCCATGAAACCTCGCAATATGAGGGCGAGGTCAGAAGATAGACTGTGATCTCCTGTCTGTACGCTGAGATGTTTCGGAACCAGTTTTCATTTCCGATTTATTGCAATCTCGAATCAACATCGACATTCGCTTTCGTAAAACAAATTAAGGGTTTAACAGAACCTTCATCCAGTATGTGTCGTCTTTCCAAATATCCATACAAATTTCAATGCAGATGAGCAAAATTTGTTAGCCTTGGTCAAGAGTCAGGATGTCCTTATTTTGCTCTTATCCCATCTGGTAACCCTACTAATAAGATTTGTGAACAAACTGTTATTGTTTTGCTAATTTCTCTTATTTTGTTATAATTTCAACACAGAAAACATTTAAAATTGATTCTACCAACGGTAAAAATGTTAATTCATGTGTATTTTTCATGAAATTCAATTTGGCAGCAGAGTAATGAGTGAAAGAAGTTTGTTTACAAAAATCTCATTAGCCAAAAGAGATTATAACTACTAGAGGGAGCAAAGTGCTACTGTCTCCATGTATTTGCGGACTGAAACATGGGATTTCGCTCTAGCATGTTTGTATCCCATTACTTTGACATGTGTGTATCCGGGACAATATGTGTCAAACTAATAGGCCTAACCTATGTGAGAGTGAGATGATAAATTATCAGTGTTAGCAGCGACATGCGACCTCTAGTAGTTATAATCTCTTTTCATTAGCCCTTTTGAAGAATTAATGGTGAAATTAAAATTTACCCCGCAAAATTCAGCCCCTACAAATGTATAATTCACCCCTGGGGGCCAATTCACCCCTGGTTGAAAACCACTGGTCTAGCATATTGTCTATCCCGAGATAAATAGCATTTTGCCGATTTGTTGCTATCCCGAGCAAAGTCGAACATCAAAATTACAACAAGTAGAATTCATATTTTGATAATAGCATCAAATTGAAATCTTATTGAGCTATCAGTTTTAGACTTTTTAAATATAACATCAAATTTTGATCTCAATTTGCTATCCTTGTGTCTTAGAAGAATTTTCTATGTTTTTATTTCTTTGGTAAAACATCACAGTGAATACATATTTTGTTATAAAAAAAATCAACATTTCAATGAGCTATAAATTTACTCTCACTGATAGCAGAATTAGTTTTCTGTTTGATGTTATGGGATAGTTTCGCTGCTCTCCATTTTGATCTTTTAACCCTTTAAAACGACCAAAACGACAACAACCTGAGTAGTCATTTGCCGAACATCACAACATCAAATTTAGTTTTCAATTTGTTGTCAGACTCTGCTCGAGATATGTTTCACACATGAGTGTGAACGAAACAAAAATAAACATTTTTCGCTTGCACTAATGCTAAGTGAATGCCACTCAGAATAATCGATACATATTCGACAAGTTCACACATAAATTATATGTAGAGTAGAATGGGGTCAAATAGGCATGGGGGTACAATAGATTTAGGCTTTTTTGCAAGAGATTGTGCAACTATTTGTGAGTTTAACTTACCTGCTCTTTGTTTTTGTGCTGTTAAGTTTCCCACCCCTTCCAATACTACTTCCTCCCACCTACTTCTCCTTTTCTTCCGCTCAGAAAATGATGAGAAGACACGGCAAGGCACAAATCACCGAATACATACGGGAAACGTGCCATTTGAACCAATATGTTCTGATTCTGATACTGTCACAGAATCAAACGATGTGCTTAGAACAAAAATAATTCGTTATAAAATATCGATAGTACACACTAGAAAAACTCTAGAAACAGAACTGCGGAGAGAAAAACAGCATTTTTGGCAACGTATACCCCGGCATTGTATGGCAACACGTCCAATGTTATAAGGATAGGCAATGTTTGATTGGATTCGTTTTTTGACAGCTAAACCCAAATCCAATCGATACAAAATGGAGTCTCCGCAGTTCTCTTTCTAGAGTTTTTCAAGTACACACCATCGTTCTGGAATGAAAGTTCAGCAATTTAATTTGAACCATTTGACAGATTCTTTTTGCTGAAAACTCTGCAATTTCGTTGTCAAACTGACAGCACAATCACTGACTTTTCAGAATTTTCAGCAAAAAAATCCGTCCAATGGTTGAAATTTAATTGCTGAGCTTTCAGCATTTTGATTTGCTGAAATTTTGATGTGTAGGTAGTCTGTTGAAATATTGACAATATTTTATACGCAATTTACTAATATTATTTAAAGGACGTAGTATCACAGACTAACAGACATAACACTCAAAAACAAAGCTTCGCCCGCTTTAACGGTCATTTTAAATATATTTATAGTTGGGACTGTGGCCACATTTGAAATTATGGCGCCACTGACATATGAACAAGCATATGGGGGATAGACCACTAGTGAAAAATTGTTCCCAAACCTGAGGGGTAACCCACCAGTAAATGAGTGATTGGGACTGTGAATAAAAGGTGGAGCTAGTGTTCTGGGAAAATTGTCGGATCGATGTTTTTTGAGGGAATTCCCTCATAGAGTTATGTCTGTTAGTCTGTGGTAGTATCACTTGTCACTCGGGACAGTACAAATAGAATTAATGAATCAGATGTTTCCACTTCTCACATATACCTATAAACATATGTATCGCTAGAATAGAATGCCTTTTGGCAGTTAGGTAGCCAGGGCGGTGGTAATACTGGTAAAGCAGATCACCGATTACGTGACGAATGAAACTTTATTTAACGTCACATAAATAAAAACAAACAAAACAAAAAAGAGCAGATGAAGACTTTTTTGAATAGGTCCAATCTACAAAAGAGAGCCTCTCTTTGTTTGCTTTCTCTTCCGCGAATTGCTCGGTTACCTTTATGATTTCCCTTCAAATGTTTGCGTAATAAGCTACTTAAAACATTGGTCTTTCGAAACATACTGATAAATGTTCCAAAAGTTTTGTGGTTTTGCAGTAATAATCGAAAGAGAAAGCGAAAAAAGAGGGCTCTCATTTGCAGATTGGACCTAATGAAGAAAAAGTCTTCAGATCACGTTTTTTGATAGAGCATGTTTGGCGTAATAAAGTATGCCTTCGGGACAATTCATATGGCTAACTAAAGAGCTCTTTTTTGATTGCCGGAAACGGCATTGATGACAAATATGTTTTTATGCTTTTCAGATTCGGTATCAAACGGAAGTGTGGTGAATACGCCACCCGGTTTCTCACACTACCGTTCGCGCAAGGTTCAGCACCTAAGTGTGCTGACAACCACACCCGGTTTCTCACACTTGAGTGCTTTCGCTGGATAAATCCATCTCTTTTCTGCTTTCAAGTTATGGGCCCAGAGAAACTATTCTAATAAATAGTTCACTTTGGATGAATTTTTCGTTTACTTTTAGAAGAGACCACCGTTTCTTCGGAACAGAGATAGCTATCTTAACAGGTGGTTTACTTTGGAAAGGGTTGTAATCTATTTCTTGATCAAGGGTAGGCCGCCGTTTATGCGGACAGGTAATGTGTCATTGGGTGGCTTGCAGACAACGAAGCGATTTTTGCTACTCAGACAGCCATCTTTGTTGTGGAGTGAAGCTTTGAGTAATCGTAGGAACGGGTTGTTGTTTAGGTGCTTTTGAATGTTTGGCTATTTCCTCATTAACATTTGTAAGGTTTACAGTGTCGACAACTCGACCAATATGGAAAACCGGCTGAAACGTATTGTTGTGCCTGTAACGAGGATGAAAGGCAAGTACGGGTTCACGACGAGGGTAAGCGAAGAGATGTGGCGATGCTAACTCGGCAAAATGGCCAATTCCGTGTGCGAGTTCCGCTGTCGAAATTGAATCCCGACTTCGTACAAAATTCCAGAGTGCGGGTGATGGATACAACGCGATTTCCGGCACCACGTCTATAATTTTTGCCAGTCTATTTGGACTTCGGGGCTACACAGTATATGTTCCGGCATTCAACAGGCTATAAGATTGTGAAAATTATATGAAATAATTGGCAAGAGAAGGGGAGCTGTGGAGCTAAGAGTAAATAAATTTATAAAGTTGGACCTTTACAACGTTCTTTTCATTCCTGAGATGAGCACTAAACTTCTGTTTCCCAAACTGAGTCGGAAGTCAGTCCGGTTTTTAGACAAAATGGCTTGGAAATATTGGACGAAAATGGTTATTTGATTGTTACAGGTAAAAGAGTGAATGGTCTTTATTTGTTTGATGTACTAGTAAACCCTAGTTACGTAGGGAAAAACAATTTGAAAACAAAACAAACCGGTAATTTTTCTAAATAAGTAGTAATAATTTATCTTGGGTGCACACAAGTTTATGATGTGCTGTGGCAGAACGATTCAGAATACGCGAGAAAGAACCAGAACCACCGACCGATACAGAAAACTCAGCTGAAAAATAGTATTGTTGGAAGGATTGGTATATATGAACCATGGTAAGAACCAAAATATGAGCTATTGTATTTGCAGTATAAATAAACAAACCGCTTTCTTTGCCGATTATCGAAGAAATTTCCAAATATATTGAACTATTAGGCTATTTCAATTCGTTTATTTCGATTGACATGCAAAAAACCCTTTGATGCAACAGGGATTTCAACCGATTAAGATGAAGTTGAAATATTTGATCTGAAAGTGATCTTTAAGGCTAGTTTCCCGAGCAAACGAAAAGCCCATAATACCCCCATGCTCATGGGGTTTGACATGGGTGTTTGAAATGGGTTCAACCCATGAAACCCCATCACCATGGTCCGGTAGATCCCATATAAAATACCATATGTTGGTGTATTTATGGGTTATTGAGACCATTTTATGGTGTCTTGATGGTTGTGAATTTTGGCACGGACCATGTTTAAGGCCTTTTCAAGGGGCTATGTGGTGTTTGAACCCATGAGTATTTGCTCGGGTTACAGTTCGGGAAACATGTCACGGGATTTGGGTCTCTGTGTATTTTGAAAGAAGCCCAGAATTTCAAATCCCGTGCCGGGAAACGAGTTTACACAAAAATGACAGTTTTCATGAAATTTAAATCCAACCGCGGGAAACTTCACGGGATTTTAAAACTCTCCACGAAAATATCAGGCCGGGAACAATTCAACATAAATTGTTTAGGCTAGTTTACAGTTCGGGAAATTGCACAGGATTTATGTCGGGATTTGAGCAGGGAAAATTTTCCGCCGAGATATCTCCAAACTGTCAAAACAAAAGTTCTGCTGCTGCTAAAAAAACACCAACAGTATCAAAATAGCACTGAATTTTAAACCTCTCATTGTTGTGTAGACTCATTTCCCGTCACGGGATTGGAAATCCCGAGTTCCATTTAAAGTACACAGATACCCATATCCCATGACATGTTTTCCGAAAAGTAAACTAGCCTTTTTTGCCTGGAAAACGGTACTTTTACTAGGTTTAAAATTCAGTGCTACTTGAATACTGTTAATATATTTTAAAAGCAACAGAACTTTTGTTTTGACAGTTTGGAGAGATTTTGGCGGAAAATTTTCCCTGATCGTATTCCGGTCCAAATCCCGTGACTCATTTTCCGAACTTGGTTGTTAATATTTACCGCTTGAAAATTTGGCGCAGATTATAGCTTTAGTGAGTAAGTAAGTAACCCATTTTCGCCATGTTTCTATTGTCTAATTGGTACAAAATGCTTAAAAGCAAAATTAATAACAGTACCATAAATCCATTATAAATAAGGGAAATGGTGGCAAAATGATCACGTTAAGAAAAGTCATTATTTTCTAACTAATAAGTGATTGAGATACTACAATCACCTTATATGTATCTTGTTAGACATGTTTTGTACACATTTTGTGAAAATACTTCGACAAAAACACATTTTTTCAAACACTATACTTGATTTCAAAACATGTTCAAAAATGAGACATGTTTATAGCGTGTGAGTAAAATGAACATTTTGTGGTGCTAAAATGAGCACCTTCTGGTGACATACAAAATGTTCTGTATGTATGCAATGCATAGCGTTGGTAAGCTTTTTCCGAGCAATGCTGATGTCCCAGCGGGTCATGAGCATTGCATATACACAGGGCATTTTGCAGACAAAAATTACGAAATATAAACGAAGACATTTTATTTTCAAACCGTTCCGATTCAGCCATTTTGCCATGATCCCTACTTATTGCGGAGAAATATCTGCAAGACACCATTTTCAGAATAAAATTAAAATTTCACCTCAAAAGACCTTATATTCTACATGCCGAATTTAACATCATTGACAGAAATGAATGCCGATTTTGATTTCTATCTTATTTATTTTACATTCGACAGCCTTTTATCAAAAGAAATGGTTTCGATATCCTTTGAATAATTGACAAGTCAGGTTTTTATGAAGTTTGTTCTAAACATTGACTGGATTTGGCTACCTGTTCATTTTACCTAGAACCCTGATGGGAAGGATGCAAACAGTTTTATTTCATTGCTCCCAAAGTGAATGTATATGCATGTGATCTACACACAACTGGCGATGTTAGTGAATAAAATAGAGGAACAAGCTTTCGAAAATCACGACATACCCATTGTTCTCTACGATAAGGATATATTTTAATGGTTTACACTACGTTGCAGATTTCAATCGATTTGTTACCTTGATCCACTATTGAAACCTGGAATCACAAACACCGATTAATTTTATGTTTCGATAGTACTGAAAGCACTTACACTAGTCCAGTAATGAAATTTCGTCATTAATGGCTTCTTGCTCCTGAGAGTTAATTCGAATAAGAGCTTCCTCACGGTTGTAATTAAAATTTGCCATAAAATACGCATTGCACATTCCCATATAAACTAAACGATATCTGAAAAAACTAGGAAAAAGTAGCGTTAAAGAATGGAACATTAAATTGAATGTTAATTACTGAATATACCTGTCCTTTGTGTTCTTCTGGGACGCCATAAAAATCGCCCTAACGATTGTGGATGTATGTTCTTACGTTCCTAGTGTACTAATTTTCTTCAGTCTATATTCACTGTGTAGTTTATATTCTTTGCAAATTTTCAAGAGTTCTGTTTCAAAATCTTTGTATGTCCTGGCTAACTTCTCATTCGTAAGATCATGTAGTTTCCTGGAAACAATAACTGTATTACTAACGCTACTGGTTTTAGGAAATGTTATATACATTATAGTTCGTTGGATCGGTTGGACTGGTGGTGGATAAGTTAGTATGCTTTTGGAACGAGTGGTTCTGACTGGTTCTACAGCCAATTGGCCCTCCTGCGTTTCTCGTCGAATTTCTTTTACAAAAATGGTTTTAGCATTTAGTGATTCAACACGATTTCGGTCGATTTGTTTTCTTTTTGATGGATTTGATAGGGCTGGTTCTCTTTGTATTCCCTTTCGCTTCGCCTTACGTCACACTGCATGTCCTGCTCCAGCATTACGACGATTGTAATTATAATTCATTTTTTTGCACTATGCTATATTTCTCCTTGTTGGAGAAAAAAATGGGTAAAAAACAATGTTTTCTCCACTAAGGACGGGATTTTCTTGCGGGACATCACGTAGGACCAAAGGTTCGCTCAGAAGCACAAATTGTGTTTTCGTTTTTCGGAGCTAGCATCAATCCGGCGCTAGCTTTGTCCATTAACTAAGTTAGTGTCGAATTCTGACGAGAAAAACTCGAATGACTAATTTAATTTTTCTTGTCTGACAGACCAGTAGTGTATTCAAAACTCGATTGACAAGGTTTTAGAAGCACATACTGCACACGACTTCTCGATACTGTTCATACGATATATATTCTTTGAGACGCTGTTTCACTCCAGTTTTGCATTCGTTTAGGAAATTTCGAAGGCACATTGATTCGGTGAAGTTGTACCCACTCTTCTAGCTACAAGTCTCAATCGACTGAAAACATAGCGATCTGTTTCAGTTCCGGTACTATTGATCATGCTGACATTTTCCTTGCATTTAGCATGCTTCAACTTGGAACTTGTTAATAAGCGTTACATGTCTCGGACACTTTTTCTTCTGAGTGTTTCATTAAGTGATACGTCGTATCATTGGTTCCATCTTTCGTGATACTTCTTTATTGAACTCAGATTTCAAAGACACGTCACGTTGCCAGTTATTAACCGTTTTTGTAAGGGGAAGACAAATCACCTCACTCGCTCTTAATTTTCGGAAACCTGTGCTTGAAACAAGTTTTAGCCTTGCCGCGAATCGTCTACTTTCCTTATAACGTCTACCATATTTATTCCTTTCCGAATTTTGCAGTGATTCAAGCAGTACGGGATTTGCTTTAACACTTCTAACCAGAGTTTAAAATAATCGAAGCTCTTTTTTGACGGCTGTAAATGAAACTGATGCGACTCGTGGCGAACAGAAATAATATTCAGTCAAAAATTCATGCTATTCATTCAGTTGAATATCGTACAATAATATTAATTTCACTAATTATCTAGGCAAATATTTTCAAATGCCGGTAAATCATATGAAACAACAATTGTCATCGCTTACATTGCGCCAGGGCTTACTTTGATGCGTTTGGTTCGCTTCGTGTAATAATCGGAGACGAATGATAATCGGCATGAATGAACGGGGCGGTTTGTTCGTTTGATGTTTTCAGCTGCGTTACTGAATATTGAAAATGAATGCGTCTAAATGTGATCAATTTTCATTCAATGAATTTGAGTATTTGTAACTCTACTTCTAACCCCAAGCTCCAAAATTAATCGTAACGCTATTTTGAGTTGCTATATCTCCGCTCTTCTCTAACAGGCCCGTAAATTTTTGACACGACCCTAGTTCGTAGATTTGTTTGGATGCCACGAGATTGAATATTAGTTAATATCAGTGCTGAGCTCCATCACGGTACTGATGGCAAACCTGCTAGACAAAAGAGAATGAAACGGTTAGCAGTTAAAACAATAAGCGATGCTTATTGAGTTACGGTTCTCATTCCAATGAATTGACAACAGTCAGACGGTTCTCTTCTGAATCTCTCACTCATTGGAATTATTATTGAGAGGAAGGGAAACTGACCGTCATTTTATTAACAAAATAAATACGGTTAAGACGGTCATCTTATTACAAACAACGAGCTGGAATTATCAAACAGGCGGTTTTACATAAATAGCTATACATAAAAGAAACAGAAAGATGGAGAAAAAATTAACAAAGCACCGCATGCTGCCTGAATACAATACACTGATAATATTTCGTTTACGATACCAATACAAAATAAATGGTACTCAGACGGTCTGTCATTTCAAAGCGTTCTCTCTCTCACGGGTTCTGTGAGAGATAGTTAACTGAAACACTATCTGAGGAAAATGGAAATGAAATAACGGTCATTTTTGTGATGATACGGTCACTTCATAGTTACCGTCACAATTCAAAGACCATCGTGAGATCGCACAGCACTGGTTAATAATACGACACGAAAAATCAATTTTCCTGTGATAAGTTTTTTTTTAACTCGCAAAATGTACTGTATGTATGCAATGCTCATTTTTCTCTGGGAATTCAGCAATACTGGAAAAATGCTTTGTGCGTTGCATACATGCAGTTCATTTCGAGTGTAGAAAACATGTCACGAGAAAACTATACAATCGTAATATAAACCGATTTTTAATCATATGGAATCTAAATACATCTACAAACTTGGGGCTATCCTAATGTGTCAAAAATTAACGCCTCTGTTGGAGAACAGTAGAGATATAGCAACACAAAATAGAGTTACGACTAATTTTGAGGGTGGGTACTCCGCGTACCTTTTTGGGCTTGGGCTTAGAACTAATGCCAAAAGATGTTTGTCACGTTTGTTCATAAAAGTATTTCTTTCGAGCTTCAACCTAATACTGCGTATCTATTTGCTCTTCTCATTTAGCGAATATTTACGTCGAGAGCTAAGGCGTTGATAGCATCTTCTACTTTTTCTTTCATCTTCCAATTCAATCTTCAGATTTTTGTCTTCGATTGTTCTATCAAGAACATTTTCCGACAATCGACTTTATAAAAAGTGATAGAAATAATGCAAAAATGAGAGTTGAGAATTATACACTATTTTCCTATAAACTTAAATTTAACAATCTAATGTGACCATGTTTGAATCTATTTTATATGACATTATTATCATATTACTGTCGTGATCCACTAACACAATACGAGGCAAGCGTCGTTTCGAAATGCGCGATGTCATTTCAGGCTTAAGTGATTAAAATACACCCTACATTTACCTATTATAAAGTGCCAGTTCTGCATACCTTTTCTGATGCAGCCATGACACCTTAAATCAAACATAATGCCAGGCGGAATAGCACATTTCTACATATGTATTACCTATATCAGTTAACTGATGTGATGGGTAGGAAGGGGCTCCCTGCAAATGATTAATTGTCGAAACATTGAATTGAGGCTGGTTTCTGGAATCTGAAAATTACATTATTATATCATATTATTTATTTCTTTGCTGCAATCCATCATAGGGAGTATGAAAGATATATTAGTAACGCTTGAGATACCATGCGTCTCCATAGATGGTTTGCAATACTGTAGCGGTTATATCGAACTCTCAAACTCTGTACCCTACTTGCTTACCGCATTGAGGTAATAGACATTAACCTCGGTTTCATCCTTCTTCAAAAAGTATATCGCTGTAGGCTGTACCTACTTGTATAGCCTTGTGATGTGAACCTTTAGTTTAAGTAGTGCTTACCCATTTTCATCTTTGGAGAACCGGCGCATTGTAATTCCACTTATAGCTGCGCGCGAAGCGCACTCTATTAAGCATGTTCTCATTTTAAAACAAGGTACCGCAAATTTGACATAAGATACCGCATACAAGAAAAGCACACTTGGATTCGAAAACGTGGCCAGATTCTGACCTACCAACATGAAACAGAAGAATTGGGTTGTGTAATTTGATTAATCACTGAGCCAAAAAATGGAGACCCTTTTCTATGGGACCCTGGCGTATTTAATTTGTATTTGGATTAACTCATGTATGGGAGTTTTCACGTTTTCGGATATTTATTGATTTTTGAAAGATTTTCAATTGTGTACTTTGTATTAAAATACATAAACTATATAACAATAAAACATAATTTCTGTTAATTCTAAATTGTTTGGCAGCAAAAAGACGGAAATCCATCCATAAATCAGCGATATTAGCGTTCAAACAGAGACGCAAAAATGCGACATCGTTTGATTTTAGATTTTTAAATGTGAACATTTAACCTTGAACCAGCCCCAGATTTTCAATGTCAATATTCCCAACAGTTCCCACGACACATGTGAAAGCCTAAAGCAACTGGCTTGTCCCTGGAAGCACTTAAGGGGTTATATATGTTGAGATGCGGGGAAAAAGGGAAAGCGTAGTGCAATGTCCAATTTGCAAAATCCACTTGAGAAAATAAAAAAATATTAATAATTGTCGAAGCTTAGCAATTTCCGCAAAACGCGTTTTTTGCAAAGAGGTTTGCCGTAACTATGATTCCAGTCCAACAGAAACCATCAAACTAAAAAAAAATCATTGGTATATGTACTGTGGTGTCCTTGAACGTTCGATTAAAAAAAAATTCTTCTTTTTGGAAACGGGGAAGATTTTTCCAAAAAAAATCACTATTTTCACTTGAAAAAAATTATTAAAAAATTCATAACAATAATGTGAAAATTTTGATGAAAAAATGGAATCGTTCAAGGACACGGCAGTTAAATTACGAACAAGTAAAAAAAAGTTTTGAGATCGGTTGAAAACTTTTCCGGCAATCGTAGTTACCGCAAAGACGCGTTTGGGAAACATGATTTCGAGATAATCGCGTTTAAAGTTTCAAGTATAAGCAACCCTTCCAGAAGGGAGCAAGATGAAAAACGCTATAACTTTGCGTCCACTGCTCCGATCTCTATAAAAAATTGAGGTAACTTTCTTAAGAACCTGAGCTTTACGATAGAAGAATTAAAAAAATCGATTTTTTGGCCCCTTAATGTATGTTAGGCCTTGTGCCCCTAATGCGCAAATTAGTGCAATCCAATTTTCCCCATTAGAAATTAATATTGCATAATGCCAGGCGTTTGGTTCCCTAGCCAAAAGACAAGAGTTCATTTTCGCGCTCTCGTCAGCAAACCTGAGCTTCTGTATTTGCTTCCCGAGACATCACTCGGGACAAGCCAATTGCTTTAGGCGTTCACATGTGTCGTGCGATGCGAATCGTTTGGATTTCTGTGTTTAGCTAGTGCTAATTTAAGTACTAGTTTAGAAACATATTTCCAAAATACAGTCGGGTCTCCTACTACGCGGATTCCTACAACACCAATGAGGTATATATAGGTGTGGCAGAACACACGGTTTGCTAGTGTTGGCAACCAAAAATATGTAAACAATCCAGAAGCACAACGGGTCGACGTCTTAGCGGTCACACGATTCAATGGGAGCGGAACGACCGCTATGACGAAAGCAAATCGATTTATACTGTGATCACTCACACCACTCATGTAAGATTCATCTTACGAATACCAAAGTGCCATCTTCGCCAGACCTGTATATACGACATTGCTACAACACGGCTTCCTACTGCGCGGTACCCGCGTTGAAGGATACCCATAGCTTATGAGATTTCGACTAATTGGGGCTGTGGCCGATTATTTCGTTCGCGTCAACATCCCAGTTAAACTCATTCCGGAACCGGTTCGGATTTCTGAATGGAGTCACTATGGATGGATTCCAAATCAAATGCAGCAACCGATTCCGACTCAATCGGTTGTTGCATTTGATTTGGAATGCATACTGACTCCATTCAGGATTCCGAATGGTTTGACCGGGATGTAGTGCCATACTTTCTTTGGCAAAGTTGTTGTACTCACTAGGGCCTACAACTTAGTCATAGGGTATCCAATTAGTTGAGAACTATGCCGCCAGGGGTGCTATGAACAAAGAGTAAATAAATTGAACCTCTCGTCGTGAACTCGACGGATTCAATGTCAAATGTATCAAGACCCTGATTACTTTTGAAAGGTGGTGTCTTCGGGGAATTTGTGAAAGAAGTCCAGAGCTTCTAGATGGTAGAAAGTATAACTCGTAATTGCCCCACCAGGCGGCGCTAGTGCTAATGCAAATATTCAACACATGTTAAACTAATTCTATATCTCAACATCGTGATTAAATAGAGTAGTACTGTCTTCAGCAAAGTTGCTCGAGAGGTCGAGGACTACCCAGATTAGTTTGGAATACTCTCACTACGCGGCACTAGTGAGCGTAGAAGCAATCAGCACACGGTAGATTATGATGTATCTCAAAAGTCTAATAACTTGGAAAAATGGTGTTTTCGGCTAAGTTCTCGAGGAGCTCAAAGGCTACTCGATTATGGATAGATTAAACTGGAATGGACCCGCCAGGCGGCGCTAGTGAGCATTGTTTTCAAAGCATGTATCTCGAGATCATGATCATGGTGTCTTTGGCAATCTTCAAAGACAGGTCGAGTTCTGTCTTAAGGCTAACAAATTAGTTCGGAACTTGCCCACTAGGCGTCTCTAATGAATTTGAAATTTTCTCAACATGTAAGATATATTTCTAAAGTCTGATAACTTAAGAAAACGCTGTTTTTGGTAAAGTTCTCCAGGGCGACAAGTGCTGTTTGACAATGTAAAGAATATTTTGGATTAAATCGCTAGGTGACATTAATGAGCACGCCTTTTTTCTTTCAATTTCTGCATCTCAACATAAAGGCAGTTTTAGGACCTGGTAAATTATGATACATCTCTAGAGTGTAACTTAGAAAGATGACGTTTTCGGCAAAGTTCTTGAGGAAATCAAGGGTTGCTCGATTATAGACAGACTGAATTGGAATGGACCCGCCAGGCGGCGCTAGTGAGCAAGCAATTTTTTTCAAATTTCATTTCTCGGGATCAGGATAATTTGGATTAGTTGTATCTTTGGCAAAATTTATCGCTAGGTTGAGTTTTATATTACGGTGATCAGATTAGTTCAGAACTCACTCATTGCTAGGGAGAATACAACCTCTACTGCATAGTAGATTAACCCTAGAACGTTGCACTTTGGAGCCGTGTGAAGACGAGATTTCTGCATTTACCGATAAAACTAGGTAAAACTAAAATTAGGTCAGTTGAATTTCTGTTTTTTGTCCGGGCTGAAACAAGCTTTCGAAGCTGAGAAAACTACCTACCTATATAACCGTTATGCCCAGCATGTATGAACATAGAACTTTGCTGTCGCTACCTTGATGTATTTCAGTAAGGTGTGCATCTTGGCTACTTTGCTGTCATTTCGCATGATGTGCGTCTTGAATCAAAATCAATAATAATTTTCAATAACTATTATTTGAGAATCTCGCAAAATAAGGAGAAAATTTAGTTACGTTTTTCATTTTTCTGTTGAAATCAACTAATCAGGAAAACAAGAATTTGTTTTGTTATTTTCTTCATCCAATGGTTTTCAGTGTAGGAAATTGTTACGTAATAAGGGAGGCGATGGAGAAATTTGTGACAATTTGTTTGTTTGGGGGGAGTCAATTTTGGGCAATTTTCCGTTACGTAATTTATAAATGGTCCCATAGCTGTGATTGCCATTATATATTGCAAAGTCCCCAAATATATTTCTATGTTTGGAATACCCCAAAGAAGTCAGTTGGGACCGTTGATGTTTCTGCATTACTACCACAGAGAACAGATAACAAACTAGAACAAACTATCCTGTAAAACCTGTCCAAACATTGAAATGAAAATACGTTGAAAATCATCATCGAATACAGGTTCGCATGCATGAATTACCATTGTATCCAAGTTTGCACGCAACGCCCGTATAGCGTTTGCTGACCGATCGTAGCGGCTACCCGGTCAAACCATTCGGAATTTGATTCGGAATTCTGAATGGAGTCATTATGGATTCCAAATCAAATGCAACAACCGATTCTGAGTCGGAATCGGTTGTTGCATTTCATTTGGAATCCATAATGACTCCATTCAGAAATCCGAACCGGTTCCGGAATGAGTTTAACTGGGTAGTGGTAAGTAGATACTTCCCAGTAAAGTTCAATCGGAAATGAGCCGGAATACTGACTGGTTCTAGTTCGTATTCCGGCTCCAGTGAGACAACCGATTCTAACTAAGCTTAACTGGGTAACAGAGAACAGACATCCATGAACGAACAAAAATCTCTAAAAAACGTGTGTAAACATTTGAATTAATATACGATAAACACTAGCGCCGCCACACCAAGCTATTCCAACTATCCGTCAAATCCATTCCGGAACCGGTTCGAAATCCTGAATGGATTCAGTATGGAATCTTGCTCCACGGAGAACAGACGTCCATCTTCAGCATTCAACTTGTGAAAAATCTCTAACGGTTTCGAAGGTAGTTGGAATATCCAAACCAGGTGCGCTACTGTCGTCATGTTTTTTTTGTGGCTGAGTTCGACAGAATTGACAGCGGTTATTTCTCTACCCAGTCTAACTAGTCCGGAACCGGTTCGGAATTCCAACATGAATTCCAGCTCAAATGCATCAACCGATAGAGTCGGAATCGGTTGTTTTCTTTGAGCAAGATTTCATACTGAATCCATTCAGGATTTCGAACCGGTTCCGGAATGGATTTGACGGATAGTTGGGATAGGTTGGTGTGGCGGCGCTAGTGTTTATCGTATATTAATTCAAATGTTTACACACGTTTTTTTAAATATTTTTGTTCGATCATGGATGTCTGTTCTCTGAGCTTGCTCAAAGAAAACAACCGATTCCGACTCTATCTACTCTATGTTACTACACGTAAAAAAATACTGTAAATTTGAAGAAAATTTGTATTACAATCAACAATTTTTTCGTTTGTTCAATGGCTTATACAGATTTCTCATTGAAACAACAATATTTTTTGTTAATTTCAAACAAATTAATGTGGTTTGCCTTTTTGACAGAACAAGGCATCTAAGAAAAAAGTTGATTTAACACAGTTTTCGTGTTGAAACCATAGCAAATGTATTGTTTTGATAAAGTGTATTATTTTGAATCAAAAACAATACAGGTGACATCAAAACTTGGCTAAATATTTGAAAGGAATGATGTAATAATTGAAATGGCCTGTCAAAAATATTTGCAACAATAAACATACAAGTTAAAATAAATACTAATGCTTTTGAAACTATGGCAGGTACTTTGTTTTTTTTCAATTTACTTTGTTCTAATTAAATGATAAAGCCCTTAATTGAAGTTCCAAAGCTGCCTAGTATGTTTAGCCAGAAAATGATCCGTAATGCTGGCTGTTTCTAGTTCATATTCCGGCTCCAGTGGTACAACCGAATCTAATCAGAAAGCATTACTGCTAGTTCCTGTGGGAAAATGAAAAATATTAGGCTTAGGACCGAGATAGTTCGTTTTGTAAGAAGCTGAGACGGAATTATCTACTCTATCTCTATATGTATAATTCAAATACTTACCGAAAATGCAATAACAGTTGGTAACAGATGAATTTCTACTGCAGAAATCTGTTTCATTTCGAACGCGCCAATAAAAATTCTTCACTAGAAGCCATTTTGAAATTGTAAATGAAAAAGAACAACGCAACGAAACATTGTTTTGAAAATAATTTATTTCAAAAATATAAATAGTGGTATCGACAAAGCATTTCAATTGATATAAGTTATTCTATTTGTTATGACTACCAGTATATACTTTTAAATTCAATAAGGTTTGAACAACTGAAAGGAAGCTTGTTTCTTTTTCTTTCCAACAATGACAAATATTTGTTTTAAATTAAGATCTATGTAGAATCAATTTTCTTTTGCGCTTTGAAGTAATTGTTTGATTTTTCAGTTTAACTACGACATACGTGTACTTTTCCAAAATATAAGAAAAGCACGAATACAGGGTATTGTCACCATACGACTACAGATTAAAAAGACCCACTTTTCTTGACTAAATCAAACATTTTCCATCCTTTTATTTGCTTTCATACACGTTGGCGTTTCAACACGTTTCGTTTCCCTTACTGTCGCCAAACTGTACTAATCAGTTTGATTATGGATTATATATTTTTAATATCTACAGAATAATACACCTTCGACAAGAATAGATGACTAATTTTGGCGTTGAATAACTATGTTTCGCCATGTGTGCATACACGGAGAAATTAAGGCGGCAAGTGCTTATTTTTTCAATTCTATTGCAAATCTCGAGAATTCACAGTTTGGTTCTGTATTTTTTTTTGCTGACGATATTTTCGATCGTTGATATTTTGGTTCTGTAATTAACAGTTTGAGTATTGTTTGCATGCTTTATTTAACCAACATTATTTTGGTTTACATCAACCAGTGAACTAGTTTAGTGAAGAGACATAATTTACCGTTTCGATGGTCGAGTTTAGCTTATTGGAGATAAAGTAGACTCGGAACACTAGATTAGACTTGTGCACATTTAAATTTGTCTTATTCGCTTACACCGGTTCGATTTACTTTTATACATTTCAAATATTTCGACCAGCGACAATACTAATCTAGTGTTTCATATCTACGCGGAATACACAGAGTTTTTGATTTTATAGTATTTTATAGTATTTTCTACTCGTAGGAGAACTACAATATTTTTCGTGAACTCATAACGAACTATATTGTTAAACTAGATATTGCCATAGCACGTGGGAGCCAACGTTCGGCTGTCAGTATTATTAATTTGTTCAATGAACGTAGATAAGAGAAACACTTTTTTGGCTTATTCCACATCTTTCGTCATTCCATTATTACACTGATATTGTTTATTTACCTCGTGTCATGTAAAAATTGCTAGAAAGTCTATATAAATATTAAAACCGAGATCAGATTTTTCTGCGCTGTGTTATACAGGGCTATTTTATTCATATCAATATTTTATTCTTTTAGCAAAAATACCGGTAATTATTTTCAATTGTAAAACCTGTTTTATTTAACAATATTTTTACTGTGCATATTTACACATTATTTTTTTGTTATTCTAGAGAAGGGCACACTAACCCTTCAATCTTCTATGGTAAGAAGCTGCCACTTACGCTTGACATAGTCCATAACCTAAATGAGGGATTCAAGCAGATAAGAATATAGCCTCTAGATGCGTCAATGCTCTGACGCATTCTCCAATCGGAACAGGAAGCATATTGCAGGTTATCACTTTGACATGCATGTACCCGGATCAATAAATGTCAAACAAATGGACCTTTCATTTGTGTAAGAGATAAATGAGTCGTTTCATCTAACAAAGCATTATTCGCCCATATTAATATACGAGCCTAATATCACTTGAGCGAACGAAAATAAAACTCACAATAACAGGACACGCTTAGTAAAATCCTTATTAAATATATTAGAATGTAAAAATCGGACATAAACTTCAATAGAGAATATCGAAGTGGAACTTTTCGATGTACTAGATGTTCAAAAAAAGTTTCAAAAATATATCCGGTTCTTGCAAAGTATATTTCTTTGACAGATTTTGTTGGAACTACGAGTTAGTGATTCTTCTTCAAAATTTACGAAAAATCAACGATGAGCTTTTCAACGTTAGTTACATTCGTGGTACCGAAGACAAGGTTTGCACTAATCAGTCGGGAAAATGTGCACCTATTTTGTATTAAATTTTTAAATATGACTTCTATAAACAACGCAAATACTGATTTTCAAAAAATCTTTCGGAAGCGACGCGGAATACCAACATTTTCCTACCTACTTCAGGCAGGGCCGTCACTATGGAGCACGTAAGAGACCTAAGCGAATATTGGGAAGTTATGTAAGTCTCGCATGACTATGCTTCATTCATCGTTCACTAGTCGAATGAGAAGTATGTTGCTGCACGATCAGATGGTGCGGTAAGAAGAAGGCATTCAAACTTTTCGTCGCCCGTATAAAATGGTGCATGTATTTTTGTGCTTCCTTCGAATTTTGCCAGTCGAACGAATGAAAAGCATGTTGGTTCGCGATCAGACGATGCGATAAGAAGAAGGTGCCCTTTATTTTCGCCGCCCATATATTATTGCGCATGTTATTTTTGTTAGTCAGCACTATGACGGATCGCTTCTTCGAAGAAATGTGATTTGCAATTGCCGTATTGCGGAGAAAGGCTGAATATTTCAGGGATACACAATACAGTCGCAATTCGCTGGTTGGACACTTTTTAACTGGACCGCTTTTTAGTTGGACCTCCGCTAGCTGGACCATTGTTCAACTAAAAAGCATCTGAACGTCAAAATGTCATATCAAATTGACTTTGACAATATCTCTAAGGGTGTTTACAGAGTGGCCGCGCGAAGCTGAGCAGGGGCTGGCACTGACATCAAAATGCGAGATGCGAGAAACCTGCTTGCAGCATATCAAATGGTGGAACCTGTCAGAGTAAAAGCAGGCAGTCGGCGCCGATCCGCTCAGCTTTCACTCTGGCATCATTCCTTGCAGCAAGCAGGTTTCTCGCATTCTAATGTCAGCATCAGCGCCAGCTCAGCTTCTCGTCGCCACTCTGTAAGCACCCTAACAATCTTTTACACTACTAATGTCATCTTTGGAGAGATTTTAAAATTTGTCAGTCGGTCTAACTAGCGAATTATCAATATTTAATGTTGCGTGGGAAGTACGGCAACAAAATTGCTTTACCTCAACCAACCCAGTAATTGAAATGTCAGCTTCGGTCGGATGTGTTATCCATCGGTGTTTTAATGTAGAATACATTTAAGGTTTCAATATAGGGGTCCCGTTTCAAAATATCGGCTGCGGCGCCGCGTCAGATTTTGAACGTTAATAACTTTTATCATACTTAACAGAATGATTTGATTTTTAGACCAATTTGTTGCAAATATGTTCCTCTATGCTGTATTAAAATTTGAAGTATGTATAACATGTACTAATAACAAAAAAAATGTGTTTTGAAAAATCTTTCGAAAACGACTCGGAAAAGTGAAAATTTTCAGCCCATCCCGCACAGAGCCGTCGTTATGGTAGACCAACCGAACAATAAAATAATGAAAAGTTTATATATAGGTCCATTACATGTTTGTTCGTATGGTTATTCGCATTGGGTTGCTTGACGAGAGCACTTGGTGGGGGAAAGACGGCATATTCCTTTGGTTAGGCCATTAGAAGCCGGACGGAAAGGAAAGGCTCATGCACGGCACGAGAACGAGCGAGAAAGCGATAGTAGTGCATATTAGCGCGATTATATAAATATCTGTCGGTCGGTTTTTCTCATCATTCGTATTCGTTCAAGCACTAGCAAGCAGCCAGTCCACCGAAGAAAAGCAGTCGGCGATGACGACGGCGGAAAAAGTGCCCCAGCTACTGGTGACTCATCGCAACCCGATCAGGAACTGTCGCCCTGCAAGAATTTCGCCCCAACTAAAGGGCAACAGAGTAGGCTATCGTTCCAGCGTCTGGGTCGTGAGATTGTGCAGGACTGCAAAGTCGAGCTACGCTTACAAAGCTCAGTCGTAATGATGCCCCGAGAAGCCAACGATGCCTACTTGGTCGGTTTGTTCGAGAATGCAAAATAGTGCTTTCTAGCTCACCGTGTCCGCGGGGAGTGCGTCTGAATTATGCTCCCGCAATAAAACAATAAACGGTTCTTTACAGGACCAATTAATTGTGTTCTAATAAGAGTTAAACTGAAATTTACATTTTATGGTGTATAACAAATAATTTTCAGAAAGCAATATAAGAAATACGATGTGTGGAAAGAAAGAAAGAGAATTTAAATTATCTTCTCTCGCTCGTTTTCGTGCACTGCTTTTCCATTCCTTTCTGCTGCTACTACCATCATAACTAAAACGAATGTGCGTGTTCCCCCACCATCTCATGGCCAGTGTTGCCACAATTGCATGTCGCTATAACAATTTGAATTATTTTATTGATCCTCTCTAGTATTGATAAAATATAGAACATGCAAAGTACACTAGTCGCATGCTTTTATTACTTTTGGCAGCCTCCGTTGATTAACTGCATAAATCGATTTGTTTGTGCAGCTCCTTGCTAATAGCAAACTAAATAGCCTTTATCAGCGCTAACAAATAAAACAAAAGAATTTAAGTTTGTGAAAATCTTCTCCTTCCTTCTTTTCAAATCTGCAACATTCTTTGAAAATATTGTTGGAATGTTGTTATTGAAAAACTGAACATGCAAGTTTGCTAGCACTGGCCACTAGATTGAAGGCGATGGAAAGACAGAATATTCGTTTTGGTTATGCTAGTATTGGTAGCCGAACGGAAAGGAAAGGCACAGGAATGGCACGAAAACGAGCGGGAGAGCGATAGTAGTGCTTTCTTGTGTTTTCATATATGAATATTGGTCGGTCGGTTTTTCTCATCATTCGTATTCGTTCAAGCACTAGCAAGCAGCCAGTCCACCGGAGGAAAGCAGTTGGCGATGATGACGGTCCGCAAAAGTGCCCAGCTACTGGTGGCCCATCGCAACCAACTACCGATCAGGAACTGTCGCCATGCTAGTATTTCGCCCCAACTAAAGGGCAACGGAGCAACTAATCCGCTGGCTAACATTCCAGCGTCTGGTTCGTAAGGTTGTGTATTACTTCAAAGTCGAGCTACGCTTACAAAACTCAGCCGTAATGAAGCCACTGATGCCTACTTGGTCGGTTTGTGGGAGTGGGCGTAAATTACAATAAAAGCAACGGTTCTTTTCAGGACCAATCAATTGTGTTCTAGTGAGAGTTAAACTGAAACTTTTATTTTAAGGTGTGTAGCAAATTTTCAACAAGCAACATAATACGTTGGGTGGAAAGAAGTAGCTTGCACACGGAACAAAAATTTAAATTATCCTCTCGCTCGTTTCGTGCACTGCTTTTCCATTCCTTTCTACTGTTATTATCAGTATTACCAAAACGAATGTGTTGTTGCATGTGTTTAAGAGAAACGTTGAAGTCGCATGCTTCTATTCAAGCTTTTTGGCAGCCCCCGTGAACTAACTGCATTAAATGATTTTTTGTGCAGCTCCGTGCTAGTAGCAAACAAAATGGCCCTACCAGTGTCTGATTCGTGAGATTGTGCAGGATTTCAAAGTCGAGCTAAGCTTATAAAGTTCAGCCGTAATGGTACCCGAAGAAGCCAGTCTTGTCGTTTTGTTCGAGGCTACAAAACAGTTCGCCAGGCACGTAACTATCATGCCAAAAATATCCAACGATCCAGCGCATCACCATCAACACCAACGCCGATACCAAAGGTTCTTTTCAGAACCACCATTATTACCATAGAGAATTATTTGAAAATTTCCCATTCAAACGTGATTCTGTTGAATATTATTAGTTTTAAATTAACGTCTCGAATTGAAATCACGACGCTCCGGTTATGTGACAGACATTACCCACCCATCTTTTTTTATTGTGACCACGACACCCCATTTCAATATTTCTGAATGAACAGAAGGTCGAGTTTGGAAAGTTTGTAACTTTCATTGTACTTAACCAAATTACACAATGTTCGCACTAATGATTCAGAAATATGATCAGGAATCTTCTGTTAGATTTGTAAGTATGTATAATTTACATGAATAAAGAAAAATTGATTTTCAGGAATCAATTATTATCTGTTCTTTCATTGGCCAGTACTACGCGACTTCCTCATGCTAACAATTAATTTCATCGTTAGCCATCTCCCTCACCAAGGCCAACAACGCCAACAAAACCGGTCCTTTTCAGGACCACCATCATTTTTGTAAAGAATAATTTGAAATATTCCTCGCCCAAATCAGCTTTTGTCCGAAAATCCTAATGAGTATCAACATATTTGAAGAACGTGTTCCTTATGTATTCTACATCTCTCCGGTTATGTCGCAGACATTACCCACCCATCTTTTTTTTACATTACAACTTTGGTTAATATCAAATATTGTCAGAAGTATTGTGAGTAGCGGTACATAATCTCCGAACAAAGTGGGGACCGTTCAAATGGATCCAATTTATTCTTTTTATTATGGTACCTATTTCTACTACTAGTATGAGTCAGCTCATTAATCTTCACGAAAAATATCTCAGTCTTACAAAAACTATGCAAATACATAGAAGATCCGTTTTTATCAGCCCCCGATCTTATCAGTTTTTTATCCTAATTTTGGCAATCAGCCAGGATTATAAGATTATGTCTTGGGATTGAAGAAGAACATTACTACAACTTCGATTTATTGAAAAGAAATAAACAAATATGTTTTGTTATTGTTTCCATTTTGTCTACACAAAATAAGCCAAGGGGGGCTGATAAAAACAGGTCTTCGCTGTATCTTGCAAACATATCTCGAGTATTTTTTCAAATGGACGTAAGTAACATTGAGAGCCTCTCTTTGTTTACTTTCTCTTTCGTTTATTACGACGTCATTACAACACTTTGTACTAATTTTCCAGTACATATCGAAAGCCGACGATTTTTACTACAATATTATGCAAAGAGTAGAGTAGTAAATGTTGAAATGGCCGAGTAATGAACAGAAGAGAAAGACCTCAAAGAGAATCTCTCATTGTTACTTACGTCCATTTGAAAAAGTACTCGAGATATATCTTAAACAAGTGTCCAAAGCGCCTCCCACATTTATCCTTAAAACATCACTTTACTGACACATTCAGTCAGAGCTTGAACATTTGGATAGAATGCAAGAATTTTATTTCTGGCATAAGAAGAGCTGCTAGTTTTTGTCTCCGCCCAACTATTGATGTAGAAACTATAACTCTGTCTGTGAATTAAGTTCTTGTCGCCCGGTCACACGAACACTTCTGCAGCTTCCTGGTTGAAAACAATCTCATTTGCTTTTGCCGTCTTTGTTTATTATTTTCCACCAGCTAGTGACGTAGTATTTGTGTCATGTCACGTGTACGTAGATGAGCCGTACAAAAGTGTATTGGAGAAAAGCTCATGAAACGGAACAGTAAGTTTTTTTGTTCAGCGGTTCTCATCGTGACCCAGGGTTCTACTACCGTTATACGCATAGTTTTTATGGGATTTCCAATATACACGGGACAATTATGCATATAACGGCGATCCATAGGGATTAAGAAAAAACATTTTTGTTTTTTATCTCTAATTTGAATTGTAATGTTTGACTTCGAAGATAATACACTGCCGTTGTTATACGCATAAATGCACCATGTCTATAGAAAATCCCATAGGCACAAATCTCCGATCGACAAGGGGAACGTGCTATTTGAGCCAGTTGCTATTGAATCCAATATATCCGCATAGCGGTAGTACAAAAGGCCCTTAAAGACGTCATTGGTGCAGATAGTGTCAAAAAACAACTTTTGTCCCATGATTTGTATACAACCAAACTTCTGAGCAGAAAAAAATCAAACGCAATTCAATTTATAATTCCGATTAATTAAAACACAGAAACATAAGCTAGAACAAACTTTTCCCAAAAACCTGTGTAAACATTTGAATGACGTTAAATCATCGCACACAGGTTCGCATGCGTGAATCACCATTGTATCCAAGTTTGCATACAAGGTCCGTATAGCAATTGCTGGCCGATCATAGCGTCGGATAGTGGCAAATTGCTACTTGCCCTAGGGGCAGATCACTTGTGATGCATTTTGAAAAATCAGCGAAATTAAATGCATTTCTTTCTATCAAAATAGATATTCGAAATGTATTTTGCGTTGCCTGTAAGACGTCAAAACCCTACAAAAAACTAGCCCTATATTCAACACAACGTTGAACAAAGTGCATCAGCGTAGGACGATTGTCAAACAAACTGTTGTGCGAGGGAGTGCAAAGTTGATGAAAAAATGGAAATTAAATGCATTTTTTTCTAATTTGATGCAAATTTGTTATACATTCCTAGAGTGATCTGCCCCCAGTACTTGTCGATAACATTTCAAATTGACAGTTTTAATTCTTACACACATTGAAAACTTGACGTGTATGTTCTCAGGGGTTCAAACGAGAAAGCCAGCTATCATATCCGGCAGTATTCCGCTTCAAAACCGGTTGAGTGGAACAAAAGAGAACATAACTACTAGAGAGAGTAAAGTGTGATCATGTTAGGATGAACATGATTTTGGACACCGAAACTCATCAATGCTGCGGTTAGAAAAAGAAACGAATCCTTCGTCTAATCCAACTGGGAGACCTTCTACGATTATTGAATTTGATGATTTTTTTAGGATTGAATTCATACGTATAAGGTTAATCGGACGACCATCGGGTGAGACTTTTCCTTTTATTCTTGTTAAAGTTGCCCTAATCCATTAGAATTTTTTTAACTTATTTATATCGTATGTTAGCTCGTTTCAGAAAGCCGAACCCCACACAAACCTTTTTATGTTGTAATCATAAATGGAAAACCTAGCGTGTTTATCTAGCATCTTCAGTTTAATTTTATTTTTTCCATGGTTGTATGATCTGTCATGAAGTTTTTTTCATACGTTGCTCCTCTAGTAGTTTATATGGGAATTGATGTCATCAGTTTGTAATCTACGAAGCATACTGGGCTTACACAATGCCACGCAGTGTAGGTTTCTTCAGATTTATCTCTACTGTCAACGACTAGATTCGCGGACCTCGGGCGACTCGGATCTAGTACCGAAATCAGCATTAGTTTGGAGGAGAGCGAGTAAAGGCGCTTTAACCTAGGCTTAATGAGCCAGGGCAAGGTGTAAATACCTCTGTCCCATCCCAAAGGACTAAAGGAGTGACATTAACCTTCTTAGCAAAGTCACTCCCAACGTTTCATTCTAACCCCCTATAAACTGAAACGGTCGGTACGGTTGTCCTCGTTTCTTCCTCATTCATGTTTCAAAATGATTCGTTCGTTGAATTTTTCATTAAATGAATAATTCAACTCTGCACAAAGGGCCTGGCCGTATTTATATTTGTGACATTTTATAATATGCTTCAAATATTAATGTTGATAAGAAAGACAATAAAGAATAACTGCAGTTTTCCAGGATGCTTTTCAATACTGGCTGCGTAAAGGTTGGAATAGAATAGAATAGAATAGAACTAGAGGGAGTAAAGTGTGAATGTATCCACACACATATAAAAAACTACCTAAAATTGAGTTCTTTCGACTTAATCTTAGGGTATCGTTCAATAAGCTAATTTTAGATGAACCGCGTTGAAGGTAGTTCTCATTAGACCTCGGCAAAAAGCAAACTCATTACCAGGCTTTTTATGCTGATCCTTGGGTTAAGTATACTCCAATTTTTACACAATTTTGCGTATACCTCAAACAACTCAAAAGTATCATGAGTCGAATCTCTCGTTTTGTTTTTGACAACACTAATAAGTGCAAATAAAATGCAGAACTCAAAAGTACCAAAATTTTCGCAAAAAGAGCATGTTCTTCGGGTTTTTTTTTAATTTTCCTGTGCATGTATTCCCTAGCTGAAACATGTGGTTTCGCTCTAGTATATTGTAACCCATTACTTTGCAATGTGTCAATAGAATGTTTGAAAATGTCCTATTCTCAGCACGTGCGAGAAAGAAAGGCATCATATAACATTATATTAGAATATCTTTTGGCACAGAGTCGGATCCATTCGCAGTCTTTTGCAATGTTTGCAATGAAATGCTTTTATTTTCAACTTCGCAGTCTTTTGCAAATGAAATGCCTTCATTTTCAACTATACATCTGAGGATTTTAGGATACATAAGATGATGCTGGCATTTTTTACTGAATTCATTGCTTCCATTGCTGATATATCATTTGTGAGTAGACGGCGCCGGTGGTTGAGTGGTAAGCGTGACCACCACTCATTCCAGTTGGCCTGGGTTCAATTCCAGCCGGCGTCGTTGAGATTTTTCTGAGGTGAAAAAATCTGTGGTCACGTCTTCCTTCGGAAGGGAAGTAAAGCCGTTGGTCCCCAGTCCATGAAATTGGTGGATCGATATCTAGTGCAGGTAGTGGAATCACCTCTCTGGCGTCGGTAAAGAAGAAGTATATCCAACTTCTATACTCTACTAACAAAAATATCCTACGGCCTCTAGCAAAAGCAAGTATCGGACTAACCAATTCCTTCCCTTTCCTTCCGCGATCTATGTTCGGGCCTGGCCGGCGCACAGTGGCTGGAGACTGGCCAAAACCTCAAAAATTTATTTTTGAAATATTGATATTTTATATTTTTCCTAAATTTCTCATGTATTTAATGATGTATATTCAAAATTTTATGATCATTGGATAAGAACACGATTTTTAACATGAGTTTAAACGTAGCAAAGTACGGACTTTTTAATGATTTTCATTTTCGAAACCACCATTGCTCTGTTCACTTCAAATGCATGTTGCTCTTTTGATTTTGGTCCGATTTTAGCACAACTAGTTTCATTGTGTAGAGGAACGAAAGAATTTGGTTAGTGAATAAAATACATTCGGTAAATTTACTTGGTGACAGACAGAGAAAATAGGCAGAGAGACGAATAGTTTCGTCAGAATTTAGTCACATCGTGGTTGTAAGGTGTCATCTAGGTTATATGTATTATTAAAAACAAGCTTTGGAATTATTTCATCTCTTTGATTCGAAATCCACATCATTTGTAAAACAAATCAAACGATCGCCATACGGTTTTTAAAAATATAATAGGAGTCATTTAAAGTTGGAGTTGCCACCTCCGGCAAGGCTTTTACCTGGAGATTTTTGCTGACCTGGGATAGGCTTGTACGTACACGAGTGTACGTTTAAACCAGACCTACCTGCTGAATTAGAGTGAGACAAGTATAAACTCTTGTCATTTTGTAACTTGTCAAGGTATCAATTACCAAAATTACGCACATGCACCGTTTAGTGCTTTGTTTTGGCAAAGCATATTGCACACTACCGTTCTAAGCTTTTCTCATTAAGCTATCAATTTTTTGCGTTTGTACACCATTTTATCGATTTATATACGTAGGAAATTTCAACTTCCCGGCTAACGCCAAAAAAATTCGAAAGCCCCGACCACTCTCTCTGTGGAGGATAAGCCGAACAAAGATTGCTCCTATGCCACAACTAACAGCAGAAGTAGAGTAAAGCAGACAGTAGAAGGGCAACGGAATTTTGGCTGGGCGCAAATTCGGTTATTTATCATCACAGTCGCTAGGGAGGTTCCAACAAGGGAACGAATCTTTTCTCTCTGGTCAATAGTTAATGACCGCTGCAGGTGCAGCCAACATTTACAGCAGAAGAACTCGTTTAGAACATGCAATTTCAGTTAAAATATTCATCGTCTCACTAGACCCGGAGAAATTGGTATAAAACCCGGAGGCCCGTACATCGACTCCAAAAACCGGAGTCCGGGTCAAGCCGGAGGAGTGGTAACCCTATTTAAAGTGCTGCCTGTGGGAACGATTGCCAAATTGCCAGTGTTGAAATCATAATAAAGGGAGTGTTGCCGTTTAGATTGATTTTCACTATTCGTCTCTCTCCCTATTTATTAATCGGAATTATCGGATCGGACTCGCAACTGTTTCAACTTAGCAATTTTAAATATATTAAGCAAAACAAATAATTTAAAATAGTTTTTGGAAACGACCATTAAATCACAGACTAAAAGACACAACACTCGAAATCAATTCTTCGCCCACTCTAACAGTCGCTTTAAATACACAAACTTTATATCACAGACTTGCGGAGAGAAAAGCAGTGAACCGAACAACCATGAATGTAAACTGGCATCACGGAAACTCACATAAGCTTTGCAAGGGCTTCCTCTTCCTAGTAAAGTTCAGCCGAAAATGAACTGGAATTCTGGCTGGATCCAGATTCTAACTAGAATCGGTTCTGTCACTGGAGCCGGAATACAAACTGGAACCAGCCAGAATACCGGTTCATTTCCGGCTGAGCTTAACTGGGTTACACTTCCCTTCTCTAAACCATCAGGCTCGCTTGGTTGCACTTTTTGACACTTCGCTAGTCAATGTATAAAGTGTCTGTAGCTTTAAATAAATTTTTAGTTAGGACTGTGGTCACGTATGCGATTATGGCGCTACTGGTATATGCGTAAGTTTACGAAGGATAGACCATAAATTGTTCCCGAAACTGAGGGATAACCCACTTCCAAATGGGTGGTTGGGACTGTGTATAAAAGGTGGAGCTAGTGTGCTGAAAAAAAAACGAGTAGGCCGATATTTTTTAAGGAATTTCCTCATTGTGTTATGTTGTCTGTAATTGAATCTGAAGAATACCTTGCACGCAGCGCACTTGGGTTCGAGTCCCGACCCCGCACATAGGGTTAAAAAAATTTCACAAGAGATTTTTCTAACCAGAAGAGGCGAATGACCTTAAGGTTAAAACCTTTATAATCAAAATAATAAAATCTGAAAAAGAGACATGAAACAGTTTTGAAACGACATTTTTCTGTTCGTATTAGCTATTTCAAGTTTTTTTTCCGAAATCCAAAATCTTGAAGGAAAATGTACGAATCGCTGCCAAGGACTGGCACTGCAATTTTATTTTTTTGCGATTTATAAGTTTTCGTGTTCAAAACTAGAACTATAGCCTCATAGCGTTACGTATTCTATCTCGATTGGGTTGGAACTAAAAATTTAATCCAAGCGAGTTAAGGGTGCTTTGCGAAGAACTGAAATTACTACAACTCTTAAGGTTGGTTTTGAAAATATTTTCATATGAGTTTTTCACTGAAATCAATTTTTATTACCAGTTTTGAAGGAAGAAAAACCTTTTCATCTAACCAAGCTGTCTTTTGTGATAGAACCGCTCTACTGAAAGAAGTCGATATTAGGCATTTTATCAACACAAACTCTGCCAAGTTAGTTTTGCTCCAGTACCCTATCTTCACAACCTGTTTCTTTACGGCATATTACCCTCATTCTCTATTAAGTAATTTGAAGCTAACTGAATTTCGTTAGAATAGAATTGGAAAGGAAATATCACTATTTATTGCATTAAATAAAAAAGAATAATGAAAAGAGAAAAACCAATCTTCCAAAATCGGTTTCATTCGCCCTACCGCTATACACATAATTATCCCATGTGTATAGGGAATCCCTTCCAAGTACGCAAACGAAATGGAACAATTGCAGGTTTTTCAACATAAACGTAAACTGAGAAACAAAAATATGCATAGTTAGCATACTTCTCGACAAACATATGATTACGGCTTAAAAGCCAACTGTCAAAATTCTCTTTGAAAGGAAATTCCGGACAACTCGTTACAGGTCGAACACAGTTCACAGCGATTAATGAAAGAGAAAACTTTTCTCTTTTGTTTACTACCACCCTAATAAAAAATATTATACACGAACTTTAACCCATATAGTCCAACGATTCCACATATTGTTTGGATTATGCCCTGAACAGGTCGTTAGGCTCTTGGATGATAAGATGTTTATTAGGGCACCATCTGTGATTGGCGAGTAACGGTTTGACCGGAATTTTCTTTCAAAAGGAATTTTGACAGCTGGCTTTTAAGCCGTAATCATATGTTTGTTGAGACTTTCTATTCCCGTCTCATTTATTCTGCTGTGATGCATTTTCTAGCATATACTTCTAGTATGCATTCAA
Organism: Topomyia yanbarensis; assembly: GCF_030247195.1. NCBI lineage: Eukaryota > Metazoa > Arthropoda > Insecta > Diptera > Culicidae > Topomyia > Topomyia yanbarensis. Next base: position 92,643,186 of record NC_080671.1, read on the forward strand.
TGAGTGGATAGACCGAATATGTCCAATGCATACAATTTACGGCAGAAGAAACGAGAGGCAGATAGAAAAGTATGCTATCGATGCATAAATAAAATTCTGCATGTACCTAATTGCGTCGATTTTAGCCTATACCGCCGCTATATACTACCCTGTACATATGGAACAACTATGCGTGGAGCGGCAGTATATTGATTTGGTGGGTGAGGAGAGGATGCATTCATATTGGCCTATTTTAATTGATTTTTCGAACAAAATATCTAATATTCTACTTGAATTCGTTTTAGTAGTCAACTGTTCGAAATGTTTGTGCAACGATGCATGATAATAAATAGTGTAGTTCTAACTTATTACATACAATTCGTATATATTAATTGTTCGATTCTTTTCATATAAAGCGTGAAGTCCGGGGTTTCTTCAGTACGAAAACTAAAAACTTCGAATCCTGCAAAAACTAACTAATTTCACAGTTCAGTTTGTATGTCACTAACAAAACGAGTTCCCCTATATACAACGTAAAATCTAATCTACCTATGACTAAGTGCAAAACCGAACTAAACCTAACGATATTTGGGCTGTCCTATGTCACTTGAGGTCTGCACAAACCGGGGTGTCTACCCTGGCTCGTGCACAATCGACTAACATATAAATCTACGCATATACAAACCTAGTCCGTCCGTTTCAGAACAGATTGAGCCAAAAACGAATCCTGTTGCTAGCACCAGTCTAAATTCGCCAGACTTCATCGTCCATCGTGCGGTGAGCCGAAAGTGGTTCCCCGCTGCATCCACCAGCAGCGGCGGACTCACCGGATCGACCGAATTCCGGTCAGGTGGTATTGCCGATTGTAGAAATTGACGACGAGCTTACACTCTTTGGTCCACTACTATTGCTGCTGCTACTACCGTTGCTTACACTCCCGGTACTGGTGACCGTGGCCGTGGTACCACCCGGCAGAGATCCACCACCGCTGTAAAAACTTCGTGTCGGAGAGCGGACACTATTCGCCGGGTTGTAAAATTTGAGCAGTTCCACTACGGTGATTGCAACCTGGACGATGCCGCGGCCTTCCAGGACGTCAGCGGCACAACAGAGAAGGTTCTGAAATTGAAAGCGATTCGGGCAAGGCAAAAAAAAAACATATCGGTCAATAGGTGGTTAGAGAATGCGGGAGAGGTATGGTAGAATAAAAAGAGACAACCGTGATGGTTGTATGTCGTTTTCAACTAATTTATTAATTTTGTTTCGATAAGCTTTTTTTTTTCAATTTAAAGATTAATGAAGCACTTCAAAAATGCAGAAGGATGCTTTATATGTTCATAATTTTGTTGCTTTTTATTTGCCAGAACTTTGTTTAGTATTTTATATGATAGTTAGTTCCCAAAACGATAGTAAAATATAATGATTTTAAACTTATGAGTTTATTTACTGAAATTTGGCTGCGCAAACGATTATAATACCTATGGTTTGAAATAATATAAAATGAGATGGTGATCTCTCATACGTACGCTTTCTCTACCTAAAACTTTTCATAGTAGTACATTTTCACAGAACTGAAACTATTGCTTTGAAAGAACTAAAATAACAAATGACGAAGTGATGTTTCAATGCTTTAACGGATTTTAATCGAGCCATTAACCTGTGATCGGGAATTCCTACTATCACAGAAGAGAGAAGCTCGACGGTTAGGAGTCGTTCTAAATAGCGTCTGACCCGGAGTGGGTGACTATGGAAGAAATGCGGTTCTTCGTCAGTTATACCCAAGATGATAATGAGTTGTTCTATAGATTTTCTAGGAAATTTCTGAATAGTACTACTTGCTGATTGCAGCCGTGTGAACATCATTTAGATAATATCTTGATCGTCCATGGGAAAACTAGTGCGGAACGCGACAGACAAAGTCGTCCTGCATGGGCTGCGCCTAATGCGGATCAGAATCGCTGTTCTAGCCCTAACAAATTTCACAAAAGGAATAATTATGAATAAGGCCGATAAAACAAATCGTACTCGGTTGGTCTAAACAGGATCGAGTGTTGATAACAAGGTAGTGCGTATTTCTGGGCAAAGATTCAACTGGTTTCTAAAAACAGCAAAGAGCTCAGTGAAGTTAGACTGAAAAGTAAGGTCGGTTGGCGGCCGGATTAGTTTGGTCGTTACAAAGCCCAAACGAAACATCTACCTACGCGTTCAAATATGAACAGATCGTTCGTTTTGTAAATAAATAGTGAAACATGTTCAGATTTGGAGAAAAAAATCCATAGCTTTTCCATCCAGCCAATAGCTTCCCAAAGAGCTGTGGGAGATCCTTCAGATCGATTTTGTGTGTGATTCAGGAATTCTACTAAGCGTCACGTGGAGACTTCCTTTGATGATCCAAAGCGAACACGGACTCCCGTTCCACACTGACACACCAACAGACAGTTCTTACCTCAAACAAAATCAATCCAACTCTACTGAATACCTCAGTACATACATACAATCACGAAGGCTCGTGACTCATAGCTTTACGAAAAGCACTAGACTTTTATCGGATTCGTCCAACTATGGCCCGTCTACCACAACTATATTCTAACAAATCATTGTTGGAAGGTATTTTCTATACAGAGTAGTATCAGGCTGTGTCTATTCTCCCGATACACAAATACTGCAACTGAGCAAATTTTTAATAACATAAAGAATACAGACAAATAATAAATTAAAGAATAACAGTACATTCCAAGGATTTTCCCATCGTTCGTGTTCCGCATTGTGTACCAATCACAAACGTCAGAGAAACAACTCCACACCTAAACCCTAGGTGTCGAACCGTGAACACATATCGGGACCGTCGATTTTAGGAAGAGGTAACCAGAGATTTTTCACCTCTGACAATCACAACAATCTCGTAAGAATTGAATCCAGATCCCCTGTGATGAACAAAAACCCTTACATTTTTTTCTCGACCGGCTTCGAACTAGATGTTGCACGATGTCCGACTGATTACGTAAGTGACGCACACATTCATACTACGTGCAGTACTTGTCAAGAATAGTTAAAAGATTCACTGAATTCTCAGTTGTGTCAAGTGAAAAAGAGCGACGATATAGCCACATCGTACTCAATCAAGAGCGTTTGTTCAGCATTGGCTATGTATATAGATTCAAATATGTTCAGATGTGTGACCTTCCTTACACTTTTCACGAGTTTCGCACTATCTTAGTCTCGACAGACCGACAGCCGCGCCATTCCACTATCCTAGTAAGGATGGGTGACATTTCCCCGAAACGGCGAATAGGCTAATGCCGGTAAAACTTTGGGAGATCTCCAAGTTCGTTCGAAGCCCGGCACCTTAGCCGGTGGAAATAAGCTCAACTGAACGTTCCTGACTAGCGCCGATCCGACTCTGAACGCGGTACCCCATGAAGAACCAGGTCAACCCTCGCATGCGACATCACGGGCGTAAATAGCGGCTTGGAATTGGGACCCAAAAAACATGGAAACGACAACAAAAATATAAAAAAATGAAACGAAGCAAGTGTGGTGAACCCATGTTCGCCAAAGGTGTGCTAGCGAGGTCGCCGACCCAACAAAACGATCAAGTGCAACAGCAAACTTTGTCTCGATAATGAGACCATACCGAGCACGAGTTTCAGGTGCGCACACGGAAACCATGCATCACCTAAGAAGACCAGCAGTCTGAGTTGCCTAAAGTGATGAAGCTAGGGCAACAAAATCGCATAACTCTGTGAATTCGTGTAAACCAAGAGCAACGTGCACAGACAGTTCAGGGATCTAGTAATTAGCATCAAATCCATCGTAGCAGCAGCCGAATGCGAACAGTAGGCGTTACTGGAGAGAACTGAAAACGCCTAAAAGGCACTGAAAACCACGGAGATAGCAAAAGCAGAAGCCTATGAGACGCCGTTCTGTGAAAAGATTAAGGGAAACACCAGGAGAGGAGGAGAAACCGAAAAAGCCCAAGAAGGTCGGTGAAAGACAGCGAAATAACCGAAAAATGGAGAGTGAACCCGAGCAAATACTCATGGGTTCAAACACCACATAGCCCCTTCAAAAGACCTTAAACATGGTCCGTGACAAAATTCACAACCATCAAGACACCATAAAATGGTCTCAATAACCCATAAATACACCAACATATGGTATCTTATATGGGATCTACCGGACCATGATGATGGTGTTTTCATGGTCTGAACCCATTTCAAACACCCATGTCAAACCCCATGACCAAGGGGGTATTATGGGCTTTTCATTTGCTCGGGAATGGCGACCCGTAGAAGAGAGAAGGAAAAAACAGACTTTAGGCCGTGCCAGAGGAGGGAGACGCTCTAGACGTCAAAGCAAACGACGGTGTGACGTACGCTGCGATCCTCAAAAGGGTGAGAGAATATCCCAAGCTGAAGGAGCTGGGAGAGAACGTAGTAAGAACCAGGTGCACTCAGAAAGGCGAGATGCTGTTTAGGTTGAAGAAAGATCCCTTGATCAAGAGCTCGACCTATCGGTAACTCGTGGTAGAAGCAATGGGAGGAGAAGCGAACATGAGAAAGTTGGTTCAGACAGCAGTGGTCGAGTGCAGGAATCTGGACGAGATCACAACGGAAGACGAAGTGAGGAGCGCGCTAAGGCGTACAGTGGCACACAGTCGCATCAGCAATACGCTTAACGTCAACCGAAACCAACCAGCTTATGTCGATACAGTAAAATCAAAATCGGATGGTCGGTGTGCTCGTTACCATTGATCCCTAGGGCCACTAAACAAATGGAGAGGTGTTTCAGATGCCTGGCTTTCGGCCATCAGGCAAGAAACCGTGAAGGCCTGGACAGATCTGATATGTGCAAAAACTGTGGGGAGAAGGGAGCTACACACAAATGAGGGCGAAAAGGACCACATGATGGGAGGCTTCTGATACCCATGGTACAAAAAGGCGAAGACACGCCAATGATGATGGAGATAATCCAACTTAACCTCAATCATTGCGACATTGCACAGAAACTGTTGTGGCAGTCAACAACAGAAACGAAGTCCTACGTTGCAATTATTGTAGAACCGTATTGTGTACCTCCCGATAACGGTAACTGGGTGGTGGATAGTACAAGGATGGCGGCAATCCAAGTAATGGGCGGTTTACTTGTCCAAGCGGTGGTGGAGAGCAAACACGAAGGCTTCGCGATCGCCAGAATCAACGGCGTATCCGTATGGAGCTGTTATGCTCCCACACGGTGGACACCTGAGCAGTACAATCGGATGCTGGACGCGCTAACCGATTCGGTAGTCGGGCGAACACCGATTGTTATAGGAGGAGCTTTTAACACTTGGGCCGTGGAGTGGGGTAGCAGACATACTAACAAAAGAGGCGAAGCTAGATGTGAAGCTGTGGTGCACATTCCGTAAAGACGAGCGGGGATCCACCATCGACGTAACATTCTGCAGCGCGTCGCTGATGGATAACATGAATTAGCAAACTAATGAGCAGTACACACATAGCGACTACCAGGCGATTCACTAAACCATTGGTCGAAAGTGGAAAATAAAGGGCTTCGGCTAGGGCCTCTTTGTAGAAGCACTTTGTGCTGACAGCCTCGCTCCAATTTCGAATGCCGATGAGCTGTCGGAAACATTTGCGGAGCCAAGGAACTGGCATATTGGTGGAGCGAACCGCTCAGCATCCTCTGTGCTGCTTGCCTGCCTGCGTGAAAGCCAGAAGACGCGTGAGCAAGATCTGAGGCAGTCAGAGAACTCGAGATAGTGCTTAGGGAGTCCACCTGCTACAAGGAGCTGTGCAGAGCAGTAGACGCTTGGGGCAACGCTTGCCGTGTCGTGATGACCAAGATCAAGGATCCAACGACACCAGCTAAAATTTGCGCTGACAAATTGAAAATTATCGTGGAGAGGCTTCCCGCAACACGACCTCACCACATAGCCATCTAGACCGTACGTTGATGGAGACGGCGGAAATGCTGGAGACAGATTGGCCAATGACCCTATGCGGTTAAAGCTCAATAAATAAATAAATAAATAATAATAATAATAATGCAGGTGACAATCGAGCTCATAGCAGCGACAAAAAGAAGAAAGCTCCCGATCCGGACGGTATCCCCAACTGAAGACAGCGATCCTTTCGTTTCCGGACATATTTTGGATAGTCCTACAGAAATGCCTGGACAAAGGCTACTTCCCGGCCAGATGAGATCCAGAAGCTGGTGTTGCTGCCAAAACCAGCGAAGTCACCGATCCAGCTTCGTATTGGCCTATATGCCTGCTGGATACTCTTGGTAAACTTCTAGGAAGGGTCATCCTCAACAGGCTGACGAACTACGCTAATAGTGAGAACAGACTATCGCAAAAGCAGTTCGGATTCCGGAAAGGAATCTCGACGGTGGACGCCACCCGCACAGTTATCGCGAGCGCAGAGAAAGCATTGAAACAAAAGAAGTGGGGTAATCGCTACTACGCCGTGGTAACGATTGACGTGAAGTACGTGTTCAACAGCGCCAATTGGGTGGCTATCGCCGTAGCGCTGCACAGAATGCAGGTCCCTGACTATTTATGCAAGGTTCTGAAAAGTTACTTTCAGAACCTAGTACTGGTGTACAAGACGAACATGGGGCAGCGAACGATTAGGGTCATGGCGGGAGTACATCGGGGCTCCATACTTGGCTCTAGAATGTAACGGAGTGTTAACACTGGAACTGCCCAGGGAAGTTGAGATCGAAGGCTTTGCAGACGACGTTAACGACGATAACCGGTGAGACCCTTGAGGACATAGAGATGTTGACGGCAGAGACAATAGGCATCTTGGAACTGGTCAGCAACCGAAAAAAATTCAGCGTGTCGTGATCAGTGTCGGCGGACAGTCAATTCTTTCGATGCGTGCGCTAAGTCACCTGGGTGTAATAGTCGACGATCGGTTAAAATACAACAACCATGTCGACTATGTATGTGAGAATGACAACTAATATCTCCTGGTTTGTGTCTCATTCTCAAAACTGAGGTGTGGCGTACCGGTCTGGGCTGCTGCGCTAAACTCAACGCGGAGTCGGACGAAGAACAATACCGTCGGAGGCGGTATACGTAATTGCCAGGATGATCCCCATCTGAATTACTCCAGCTGATGACGTGGAATGCTACCAGCGAAGGAATGCACGAAATGCAAGGAGACTGGTCAGAACGGACTCGTTGGCTAAGTGGCAGCAAGAGTGGTACAACGCGGAGAATGGAAGGTGGACCCACCGACTGATCCCAAATGTGCCAGTATAGGAAGCATGGAGAGGTAAACTTCCATTTGACGCAGTTTTTGTCCGGGAACGGATGTTTCCGGAAGTACCTACCTGCATCGGTTTGGACATGTTTCGGTCACCCCTCTGCCCGAAGTATGTGAACGTACAAGAGGCATCGGAACATGTGGTCTTCGAATGCCCTAGGTTCGAAGTAGTTCAATGTCCTACGATCTGGATCGTAGTCTGTGTCGATCTGGCATGCTGTCAAAACACAGTGGTTACGAGTGTACTCTCCGAGCTGCAGAGAAAGCGCAGTGAAACCAAAAACCGGGTTTCGGGAGAAATTCGGCCGCCGGGAAACTCTCCGCCGGTGTAGGCTAGGTCCACCGCCGGGAACCAGTGGAGTAGTACACGACGTAGCACCGGGTTCGGATCGTCGGCGCTCCAGTGAACCGGATGTCAGGCTTCACCGGAATCGCCGGACAGATCTCGATACCCTAACGGATAGCTCATGAGTAGGCTAGATCCACCGCCGGGGATTGGAGCGAGAAGATCGCGTCAAATAACTAGCAGTGAGTTGTTGGGGCGCCAGTGAACCGGAAGCTACACACTCCACCCGGAATCGCTGGACAGACATCAGTGTCTGGCCCGTTGAGTAGGCAAGGTCCACCGCCGGGTTCAGCACCGATCGAGTAGGGACAAAGTGGGGAGCTAATAGGCTCACCGAAACTAACATCAGTATCGGGAGAAACCTACTATCGGGGAATTCACAGTATGATAGATTCTCCGCCGTGGACTATCCGACTTACTCGTGACAAAAATGGGAGCTAATTGGTTCACGAAACAGACATGGGGACAGAGAGAAATTCCGCGGCCAGGAAACTCTCAGTCCGGATAATATCCGAGAAGATCTCGATTAAGCTGGGAGCTAAATGGCTCAAGGAAGCAGGTATCGATGTCAGGCGAAATTCTTCCGTTTGGAAATTCTCAGTCAGAGTAAGGTGAGTTCAGCGCCGGGGACTATCCGAGTAGGCCGTGATAAGACAGGGAACTGAATGACACATGGAAACAGGAGCTAAATGGCTCTTGGAATCAGCTACTAAACAACTCACTGAGACGAAAGTTAAATGATGACGTACGAAAAGCAAGAGATGAGTCGAGAGTTAAATCAAAGCTCAAAGATTGAGCCATTTCATGGACAAAGTGAGACTCCGAGAAATCCCACAACATGAATTTCGACTGTTCACTAAAACTATATAATCTAACCTTATATTATGTTATGGAAAGTTTTTCATACTATGAAAGTGCCTTTCTTTCGTTTAAATTGCAGATGGATAGTTCTAATTTTATCAAGCTATAATTTTTGTCATTATTTTAATAAATACTGGAATGCCTTAAAATATTTTTTCGACTGAAAGCAACCTTAGTGTTGAATGCTTTAGTGTAAAATCAAAATTGCAGAAACGATCTTGTTTAAGGCAATACCTTATTCTTTATTTTTATATTTCTTTTAAAACTCTATGTAACATATATAGCTCCCGCATATATGTACTCTAATTCTATCAGATTGGCCCGAATGACGTTCGTTCGAAAACCATTTACCCAAAAGACATTCACACGAGTGGCATTCGAATGCCAATCGCCCGAATCCCATTCACCCGAAAAATATCGAAATGAAAATACAATGCGGGAAATTTTAAATTAACTGAAATAAATTTTTTATTTGATTTTCATTTAGCCGGGCAATGGAGTGGATCATCAGATTGCTTTTGAGGACTATTTGGTATACAGATTCAAAGAACTGCTCATGTTTGAAAGAAGATTCACTTTTATGTTTGAGTAAAACGGACAAAAGAGTGGATCAACAGTTTCCATGCGAACTTGTTTGGCACACAGATTCAAAGAACTGTTCCTATTTGAAAGAAAGAATCAACTTCGAGGTTTGAATCAACCGGGCAAACGGTTCAACAGTTTTCTGCGAGGGCAATTTGGTATACAGATTCAAAGAACTGCTCATGTTTGAAAGAAGAATCAACCCTGATATTTAAGTAAACTAGGAAAATGAGTGGATCTACAGTTTCCTTGCGAACTTATTTGGCATGCAAATTCAAAGAGCTGCTCATATTTGAAAGAAGGAATAAACCCATAAGAGTGAGTAAACCTGGCAAACGAGTGAATCTACAGTTTGCTTGCGAACTTATTTGACATACAGATTCAAAGAGTTGTTCTTATTTGAAAGAAGGAATTAACCCCTAAGTGTGAGTAAACCGAGCCAACGTGTGAATCTACAGTTTCCTTGCGAACTTAGTTGGCATACAGATTAAAAGAGCTGCTCATGCTTGAACGAAGGAATCAACCTTTATGTTTGAGTAAACCCGGCAAACGAGTGTATCACCAGTTTACTTGAGAGGGCTATTTGGTAAACGAATTCATAGAAATACTCATCAACGATGTAATGCGCCTCAGAGAAAATAAAGAGAAGAATAAAAAACGCTCTTTGCACTTTTCATGCGAACCACCGCTCTTCTCTTTCACAATATACCTCTTCACTCCGATGTGTGTTACTCCCATACATGCATTCTACTCCTACTACTAATTGTAGTTTGATTCGCCTTTCTACCTGCTTGCCAGTGGGGGAAGGAACAAAAAAGTGGCTCTTCACGGTGACTCCTTGGACGAAATTGTGCAGCTCTTAGTGCACAGATCTGGGAAATCACAGCAACCCAATCAACACCCAGAGTCGGTGACGGGAATGATGCGGAATACATCAATGATTATGACGACGGTATGCTCAAAACTGCTTTCTGGGCATCAAACTTCTGTTGAGATTTAACTGGCAGTAGTTTAAGTAATGTAGATGATGACGATGACGGTCCCACGTGGTTTTCGAACCCGTAATGGCGGCGTTGATACCCTGTCAAAAAGGGCAAATTGCTGGCTAACCGGGGGCTATTTGCCATCTCGGATGCGCTAATTGCCCTTCAATTTGCCAGCAAATTGCTGGCAATTAGGGGGCTATTTCAAATGCAACATTTGGGCGATTTGCCGATGTCATTTTTTGCCGCTCTACCCACCCTTAAATCGCCCCCAAATCGCCCAGGGAACGCGCCATTTAATCGCCCTTATTGGCCTAATATGAAAATTACAAATATTACTTATTTTCGGGTTCATTATATACTCACATAAACATATCACTACACTAGGTAATCACCACTAAACTATAGGAAGAATCAATGGTGAAAGTGGCATTGCACACCAAAACTTACCACAACCTGACTTTTATTAAGAGTTTAGGTCAGATATCTTCTTCCACTATATTTACACACGATTCCACAATTTCCCACATTCGTTAGCTAAATGAAGTGCACTAGACAAACAAAATACAAGCGAGAACACGCCAATCGTTTAAAAAAACTATTTTTAGGCTTAAGCCAAACATGAGCCGCCATGTTTGAAAAACGCAAAAACAACCAAGTCCTTTTCAGCCGCCAGAAAATTTGTCTAAGTGTTGAAATTGCCTTTAAATCGCATTCACAAATTGCATTTGTTCGTAGGGGCAATTAGCACAGGCGAGTTGAGTTAAACGTCAAACTGTTTAAATCGCCTGACCATGTTCGTCCGCGTTTTTTTTACCGGGTATAGAACATGATGAAGATGGACGCATGGTGATGTTTGATTTTTTATGGCACTGATATGAGCAACATGGCTCCTTAGATAATTCTTCGTTTGTAAAACCTCTAAAAATCGATTCACTATCCGAGATTTTATGAACTGATCAAAGCAACGAAATTTGAGAAAACGGCTGCTTGCTTGTTGAACTTTAGTAGTTATTTTAGTTTTCTTTTGATGGAATTTTAACAATAGTAAATGGTCTTATAAGCATAGGGTTACCTTCCGTTGGATTTGATTTTATATTATGCTTGCGTGAATACAGTATTCGAGTTAATGACATTCGGGCAAGTGGTCTATTCGGGTTTGGGGCATTCGGGTAAATGGTCCATTCGGGTAAATAGCTTTCGGGCGAACGTTATTCAGGTTAATGATTTTCGGGCGAATGTTATAGAACCATGTATCCTACTTCACTGAAGATAGTAAACTCTAACTAGAACGAAAAAAAGTTAATTTTCAGATCTTGATAAAATTAGAACCCTAGTTATTGTTTGAACTGAACTTCTCAAATTAATAAACACCCCGAAAGACATGAAAAGGCTAACTTGTACATATGACCATTTGTGGTAGATTAGTACAACGTTGACCTTTTGTACTGCTCCCCTGAATACATGAAAATAATCGCTGACACTCCCTGTTGCTCTGTTCGTTGAAAGAGAAAGGTCATATAGCGCTTGAACGAAGACTCTCGCGTTCAATATTCGGTAACGGAATAGAAAATGTTGAAAGGCTGACTGCAGTAGTATAAACCGCGAAACCAGCTGGAGAGAAATTCATCTGAGAAGGTGGAAGTCAACTTCGAAAATTTTGACGAAAATTATTTTTCGCATTGAATTGAAACAAACTCAAATAAGCTTGTCGAAATTTCAGCTTCTGCTTTCTAAATAAAAAATAACTCATCAAACATATTACCTGTGTCAACTTTACAACCTAAACTGCCGCTAGAAGCATAACTGCCCCATGTGCTATGGGAATCCCTATACACATGGGACAATTATGCTTCTAGCGGCAGTAAAGTGATCATTATTATCGGTAGTAAATTATCACAATCCTAGCTTGAAACATCTCTTGTCATAAAGTATTCATGTTTATATTCGTAACCGTGCAGTTATTTAATTCAGTAGCAATAAGATGCACTATCGCCTGTTCTACCTACCCTGGTGAAAGTGTCATTACCTCCGTATGGTATCTACCACCAGAAATTAAAACAATGTTTACTTTCAGTTTCTTTTCTGTTTAAAACAATATTTTTTAAGGGTGGCATTTTTTTCAATTGAAGCTTGCTAACTAGTTATTCAAAAAACTTGCTGGAGGAAACTTTTCCGGTATACTACAACAATTATTCCATTTCATATCAGTTCCTACAATGCTGCATTCGCTTCATCACTCACTGTTACAGTAAAACATTTTCTCTTTTTTTTTCGCTCGACTCCGTTTCGGTAGAAACCAATGCAGCCCAACAAACCTATTAAGCTCCTATTATTTATGTTTTTTTATTCTTGCACAAACCTAGTCTACGGAAAACTAGAAGCCTAGCGCAGCTCGTGTGTGTGTAAGAGTGGCTCAATATTTGTGTATAAAGTCCGAAAGATTCTGAAACCCGAACATTTTCAATTTTGGTCACACAATCATGAGCCACGCTAACGCTTATACATAAGTACTTAGATAAACAGTCCGGATGTTGTATCATTAGTGAATAAATATGTTTATTTTTATATATAATATAAATACCTAGTAGTTTAAGCCAATAGATACTCAGCAGATCTCTATAAAGTTTCGTTACAGAATATAATTTTGGAACTGTTGTTTTAGTTTTCACGTGCTATTGCAGCAGGGGACTATTCATAAAATATGTAACACATTTATGGAGAGGTGATACCACAAAATGTGACATTTTGTGACTTATGGGGAAGGGGGAGTTAGTCAGAACTTGGCTTAGCATGTTTTACTGAAGAACTATTTGTTAAATAGTAGCCGAAAGTGTTTTTCCGGTTACGTAATTTATTAATGGTCCCTAATGCAGCTAAAAAAGGAATGAATGTGGTTAAACTTGCGAATCATGCACATTATCTTTTCGCAATGAAATACATATGTAGTTGTATTAAAGCTACCATGGGTGAAAATTCGTTTTTTGGAGATCCTTTTGTGTTCTTGTTATTCATTGTAAAAGAAATACAAAAGAGATAAATAAACATATATAGCATTCTTATCATTAAAATAAAACATTCAAAAAAATGTAAAACAAACAAATCAAATCTTAATTTCTTTGAACTTTAAACGATTCGAGGTACGCTAAGCTTACGAAGTTGATTATTTACGGGAAATCAAATTCCGTGGCTGTTTTGTGAAATCGGATGACGCGTTGTCGTCGAACAGGAATGAATGAAAAGATTTTAGCACATAAAATAAATAAAACAGATTAAGTACATTAGCGTTGGACTGACTAGACCGAATTGGTAGTGAGATTTATAGATAGTAGATAACTTGTAAAATTTCGGTTCCTCTCAATGTTTCGTGATGCTGGAACTCTTGGAACTACTACAGTAAAAGCTTCTAGAAAACTAGTAAGATACACTGAGAGATAGTATACTGTGAGATAGTATTGGTGCAACGGCCAGTTGTTTTTATTGTTGAAAGTTTCGTTCGGTGAATGATAGTAAAATAGATCTCTCTATGTACTTTTATTACTCTATTGTTTTTCATTTTAAAATACAGTAGAATTCTTTTAATTCCACCGTTTTAGAAAAATCAACAGCACATCTATTTATTGATTCAATTTGCGTGTATGTGTGTGTGTGAATGTGTATGTGCTCTGCTCACAATAGTTTTGTAGTGTTCAGTTCAACAATGTTAATGGTTTACATGTACGAGATTCTACGATGTGACGGACCTTACTCCTACTAACACTGCTCCCCCATCGTTATACGAGTCGGGAACTCAGTGCTTTTTCTTTTGAACCAGTTCACGAAAATAAGGCAACTGCTTTGCTTAACTTGGTTTAAGACATTCTGTGTGACCGATCGATCCGCTAGCGAGTGTGGTTATCCAATGTGTACGAGATTGTGGTATTTGCTTTTCGGTACGTTGTTTGCGTTATAATGCTAGGTTTTTGGTATGTTCGTGTGTATTTTGTGATTGTTTGCGAAACTCTTCTTCGTTTCTAATCGATTGTTTACTGACACGAAATTTTGATTATATTGTTCTTCATTATTCTAGACTCTTATATACGTTGTTATCTTAGTTTCAGAAATTAAAATAAATATCAGATAAAATTACTTCTTCGATACGAGTAAAAAAGGAACCTAAACATAAAAAGGCATGAAACGAGCCAACTCACACTAAAGAATGAAAACAAACTTACACATTGCTACAAATAAAGCCTCTCGGAATGAATTTCATACAGGGAGTGAAATGATTTACTTTTCGAAATCGTCGGTGATTATGATTCGAATGTATGTTTATTATGATTCAAATTCGATTTCGCTGCAATGAAAATCGTTGGCCATACGGTTAGATTCAATCGAATTTCTTTCGAACATTTCCGTATTCTAGCAAATAATAACTAATAAAATTTTCTCGTAATTAGTCGAGAAAAGAGAAGGATCAGAAACTTTTAAAGAACTTTGGTCAACAGTAAAATTCGTCGATAGGAAATGATAGAGGATACCAACGATTTGAACGCAACTTATAGTCCTCCGGCTGTCGCGCCAGTATCTACATTTAGGCGACCAAAGCCTCGGTCGCCTAAATATAGAAATTCAGAACAATGCGCACTCAATACAACACGCGACTTCCGGGGGATTAACTATCATGTTTGAATCATTTAGCTTAACGATGCACAGTGAAAAACAAAGTACATAAAACGAGAAATAAATATCTCAAAACAAATTTTGTCGAGCCATCCTCACTTCAGGTAAAGATAACCGTGAATTATACAAAAAAATGGGCTAACGCAAAAAATAGACTCGATATTTGTTAGCTCTGTAAAGCGCATAAAATCATGGTTTTTCAGGCAATTGTTTTCGAGAAAAAAAAAATCAAAATGGTATTTTTCCGAATTTCGTGCCATTTAGAGATATTCAGTAATTTGGTTTTATATACTTTTTCCCGTCATGCGATATGATGATAATAAAGAAATGTTACTATGGAATGAACTTTTGATTTAAGCAGCCAATTGAATCACTTACCATTGATTGTCCAGTTCCGTCGGAACCAGCTACCTACACGATTTTAACAGTTCTTTTCCACTCGTAATGAAAGGAATGAAAAATCGTTTTACGGGGATGTTCTTTGTGCAAACACTTGACACCTAATCACACAACAGATTTGAATCTCAAAGTAAATCAGTTCATCACCTCTATTATTTGGAATACATGTGTTTTTCTTTAAACATTAAAATAAAACCTGCCGCTGTAATAAGTACGAAAAAATCATGAAAATTGATTGTATTGGAATAAAAAGGAAATCTTCTCTCTACGATTAAAAATAACAGAAAATATGAAAAAAACATCAAATAAAAAATAATAACAAATCTGCTACCGCTCCTAACGGTTCGGCAGTGGATATAAGTACAGGAAAATAACGGTAAACAGGAACGTGCCGAGACAGAGCACGGTCGAAATCGATGTATGTTCCGACTTCTTTCTGTTCGGCAGGCACTCCCTCTGTCCGCCGTCTCCTACATTGTCCTCAACGCTGACGCTGCGTTTCAGTGAACAATTGACAATCTTATCGCCCTGTCCGTTTGCATTGCTCTCGAAAAATTCAATCCGCTTGCTGACGATTTTGCTGCTCACTGCTGCCGCGTTATCATCCTCCGAGTTGATGTTGAAGTTCAGTATCACCCTCGGTTCCGGTCCCCCGGTCGAGATGTTCAGATCATTGATACCCTGGTTTGCGTTGGTTGGCGTAAATGCCGCTTCCTCGTCCAGTGAGTTCAAACTGCTTTCCGAATCATCGAAATCACCCTCCTGCCTACATCGAAACTTGCCGATATCACTATCATACTCGCACTCTTCAACGATTTCATTCAAACTGTTTCCCGCGTGATCATACTGCTGCTGTTGCAGCTGTCGTTTACCGTTAAAGCGAGTACTGGGAAACTTGCGCTTCCTTCTACCACCTTCGGTTGTGTTAAGATCCAACGAAGCAGGGACATTTCGTCCATCTCCTCCACCTCCTATCACAAGCGAAAGCTCATTTTCACTACTAACAGCCCTAAGTCTGGCCTGAACTTTACTAACGTCCTCCCGCTCTAACTCCTCCTGCTCGTCAAAATGGTACTCAAGCAGCATTTTAGCACGCACGGGAGAGGAAATGTTACACGAATTGTTTCGGTTAGATGTTTCAATGTTAGTGGCGGTGGTGGTGACACTTGAAAAGCCGTGGGAATGCATGGAAGCCCGATAGTTACCATTTGGCTCTTCATAACCAATGGGATGGTGCATGTAGGGCTGATTGTTCCCTTCGCAGTCTTCTTCTGTTGTTGTATTGGTGTTGGCTGCAGTAAGTGTGGTTGTGGATTTGTTAATGTTGCCAATGGGAGGCGGTGGAGGAGGAGAGGTTGGACGGTTCAAGCCATTAGACGGCAATGGATGCGGCATTAGTTCAGCTTGATTCAGTAGCGCCACCATAGTGCGGTACAGTGCCGATGGATTCGGTGGCCGGATTTGATCTATTTCCTGTTCGGATTGTTCACCGGGCTGCTGTTCCCAGCCCACTGCTGTCGATTCCGGTGCTGGCGGCGGTGGTGGTGGCGGCGGCGGTTCGGATGGTGGTACGATGTCCAGACAGGAGCATATCAACTCCTGCAACCAACACCAATAACAACAGGAGAGAGAGTTAGTTCCACATGGTCATTATCGTGTGACTAATTGCAGCGTAAAAGACGATCTAGCCTAAGTAGCGTTATAGAGTGATCGTGTATATATATAAAAATATATACAACAGAAGAATGTTCCTCATCAAGCTATGTACATATATAATTGAGAGGAATTACGGAAGATAAGAAGCCACCATCTAAAGTGTAACACAGATACGAGCTGAAGGTAAAAGTGATCCAATGGGTGATTATCGGGTAATCGTTTTGTTAGTTTAAGTGTTGTTAGTATTGTCCTTGTTGTGAACAACCTATGTACAGATCTACATAGTTTTTTCTACTAAATTTTTTCCCTAATCAATATTCGGTTACACAACTGAATTTTTTTTAAATTGAGTAGCACGCTTTGAATAGCGGTCGAAAAACCAAAACAAATTTGAAATTACATTTAAAACTAGAGAGAAAGAGCAACCGAAAAGTAATGTTTACCACATAACCGAAACAAACAGATATTATCTACACAGAAGAAATAAAGGAATTTAAACACAAAAACCATCACATCAATATATTTATACTGAAAGGTAAACTCACCTCATCTACACCGATTTTCCGGCAGGCATCCAGAAAGTTGTCCACGTTGCGACGGCATCGAGCCATTGTTAGTTTTGGCTAAAAAAATATAAAAAATATTATTCAAGAGTTTTACACAAAAATTAGAAAATAACCTGAATAAGGAATTAAGAACTTCCAAAACAAAGTATTTTTTCAATCCATAAGTTTGAATACCCCGAATGCAAGAGGACATAGGTCAACTCAGACTCCTATCGGGTGACATTTGCAGTGTTTGATCTACCCAACTACTACAAGGTTCGTCTACCTGTTCGCCTTTTTCACGCGGGTCATGAATTGTACTAATTTCAAAAAACTGGAACACACAGCATCCCATTGTAGAAATAAGGTTCGTTGTGGGAAATGCGGTGGGAACCATGTGAATGATTCCTGTGGAAGGGATGTTGTAAAGTGTTCTAAATACACATGATCTCCCGACATGTCCCGCGTACAAACAGCGCGAGGAGAAATGAAAGAGGCGCTCGAAGCGATCTTTTGCAGAAAGCTACGCCACCGATCTCTACGTACATCAACTTGTCTACTGACGGCTTTGCGATATTGCCGAACCCCTCCCCGTATCGTGGCTAGTTTTGGGTGTTTTTAACTCCCACTCAACGAGCTTTTCTGCAAGTTCAATATGACCATGCTGAACATGGGTGAAATGACACGGATACTCGCCCCTCCCGCGGATCCGAGCGCCTTAGACTTGTCCCTCTGCTCGATAATACTACGGTTAAATTGCATGTGGTAGGTAATCCCTGATCCCCACGGTGGAGACCATCTGCCAATCGTAATTACTATTGCTAACGATTCAGGGCTACTGAATACAATAAATGTTTTGTATGACACGAGATATTAGATGGAAGAACTACGCGATATCCCAAAAAATCGAGTCCACATAAGTGGACTTCAGACTAAACGCGCACCAGACGAGAACCCTCGCGGACGGTCTCCCAACCCATGGTGGCAAAAAGAGTGCTCAAACGTGTACGCAGAGACGGTCGCCGTGTATAAGACCTTTCGAGGCTATCCGCTGGCTATCGACATAACACAACGGTAGAAACGCGAATGAAAGGTTTGATGAAAGCCAAAAAAACGTAGTTACTGGCGCCGGTTCGTTGACGGACTAACGAGAGAAACATCTATGAGCACTCTTTGGGAGGACACATGCGAAACCGAAACAGCTTCAAAAAGAGCGTGTAATACTCAATCCGTGGCATATTCGATGTCGCCAAGAAGGTTTGTCCGGATTCCCCCACGGAACAGAAGATCTACCGCGACGCGTCTTCTCACGATAGCGCGAACGAAACACCATTTGTTCTTTTATTATGTAACAATAAAGCCCCAGGGCCAGATGGACTCAAATTCAACATGCTGAAGAATCTACCAGACTTTGCCAAGTGACGCTTGTTAAATTTCTTGTGGGTAGCATTGTCCCTCATGACTGGAAGTTAAGTTCATCACCATCTAAAAACCAGGAAAGCTAGTCTCCGACCACCACTCGTATCGACCGATTGCAAAGCAGTCCTGTACCGGAGGTTGTTCAACAAAATGATCTCGTTTCGCCCCGAAAATCGGTTCGAAGCAAATGGTTTACTGTCTGATACACAATTTGGCTTCCGCAAAAGCAAATGGACGAACGATTGTCTTGCGTTACACTCAACAGAAATTCAAATGGCCTATGCTAACAAACAGCAGATGGCATCAGTTTTCTTAGATATTAAGGGAACTTTTTAATTTAGTTTGTAGTCAGAAAATTGACGAGAACATCAAAAAACAGTATGGATAACTACAACAGTGTTCTGGAATACCTAGCATAAATTTCGGCGAATTTGAGATCGAGATAAACTATTAAATTATTAAATATTGAATTGTTCAACAATAAAAGATTTTTGAAAGATAATTTTATTAACAATATGTTAAGCAAAACCCCTACAAATTTGAATGAATATTTTCATGCTTTATGCTAAATGGCTCTTATGCCTAACAGCCGTTTGCCAAACGACATATATGCCAACAACCATTACCCTAAACGACCTTTTTACCAAAAGACCATTATGCCAAACGGCCTTTATGACATTCAATGGCCTGTACTTTTCATACCAAATGACCTACTATCAAACTATTTCTTATGCCAAACGGGCATTACACCAAACGACTTAATGACAAGTGCCCTAATGCCAAACAGGGTACCCCCCCCCCCCCATTTTAATAATATGCACTCAAAAACATTTAATATTCAGACTGGACAGAATCAGCGATGAATATAGTACACTTACCACAGCCGGCGAGGGAACATGGATGCTTCCAACCGAACGTGGTCGCACATGATTCGCCAGGTGACACAACACCACACCATCCGTTAGTGCTGGAGCAATATCCTCCGGTAGAGACATTTTCAAACGGGTTTCAATAATCTGCAAAAAATAAAACAAATGCGTAATAACGCCATCAGAACAACCAACAAAAAAACTAACCTGTCGAAGCTGCTCGATAAGTTCGGTTTCCTCTTTCTGCTTGTCGAACTCTCGGCGCATCGTGAAGCTCAGTTTATCCGTTGGCACATCCCGATTCCAGGAGACAGTTCTGCGCGTAAAATTATTTATAATTAACTATTAGAACAAAACGAAACGAAACAAACACGTACTTATTAGTTTTCTGTCCCGGTTTAGCATTATTCACATAACCCACGGTTGCCGTGAGTGGTTTCTGGTTGCCATTCGGGGAACTTCCGCCATTGGCCGTAGGTTTCGGAATCGAAGAAGGAACATTATTGTGCGAGAGTATACCACTGGATGCTTTGCAGGGACTATTAGGCTTCACGTAGGCGTAATCCGTACAGCTGCTGTTAGTTACGACCGTTTTTATGGGGTTGCCATTCGGAATGGGAATCTTTCCGTTTGCCAACGACGAACCCGTCGACAGATTATGGTTCCCGTTGAGATGCGTTGGCGATGGGTTGGACTGATATGTTGAGGTGATATTTCGAGAAGGAATCACCTTTTGAACCGGTCGCTTGTTCGGCGTAGATGTGGTGCTGTTGGTGCCAGAATTCACCTCCTCGAATGGTGCCACAATGTTCCGGTTGGGAGATAGAAGAGGACTAGAAATGCTGGTGGCATTGAAACCATTATTATGACCTCCATTGGCGTTGATTTGGTTTAGTTTGTGGATGTTGGTGTGATGAGGGGAAAGGGGAGAACTTTGGTTGCTGCTGCTGTATACAGACGGTGATGGAGTTGTGGTTTGAGATTTATTGTAGGGAGAGTAATTGCTGACGGGTGAATCTGTAGTAGATCCACCGCTGTCTGGCGTTTGGGCTTGATGATCTTTGGGTCGGTAGATGTCGACTTGGTTGCGTTGCTGGCGCAGTGCCTCCTTGTATTCCCTGCCAAAGACAAAAATTGAAAACATGGATTAAGCGTGATGTAAACTAACGTAAAAAGTCACTACAAACCTGTAGGTTTGAATATTTCCAAGTGATCGCAATTTATCATCAGCCTTCATACTGTCTGGGGTTAGATCGCCTTCTGGAGAAATATCATTGCTGGAAGAACGTAAAAAAATACTAAAGCTTTAGTGCTTTCAAAAAAAATATTTTTTTCAACCTACCTATTATTCTGCAACGACTTCTTTCGCTCTTGCTGATCCAGCAGCATGACACCTTTCTTGAATTCTTCCTCCAACGTACCACCCCCACTACCTCCACCGCCATGGCTGTCTCCACTGAGCAGAGCTGATAAACCGTTTCCACCTGCAGAGGACAACAGAGGTGCGGACAGATTAGAAAGAGCAGCTGCCGACAGTGCCGAAGGTGCTGCCGAAGCTGGCGGGGGCTTTCCCGCGAAACCGATGTGCATTGGAATGGGTGACCATTTGGGTGAATATGTGCCACTAGTACCGTAGTCATGCGGGTCATCCTGAGACCAACGCTTACCATCAAATCCGCCATCGCTGGTGCTGTAACCCGAGTCGACGTGGGCACGCCGATTCCGGGTACCGTCCAGTAAACTGCCACCCGAGTTCTTGGACGAGAGAGCCGATCGACGAAGGGTGGCGTGACCATCAAGGCCACTTTTGGATTTCTCCTCTTTGGCGGCTGCTGTTTCCAGATATTTGAACACGTGTACCAAGCCTCGTACGCAGAGCTGTCAAAAGAAGGAAAGTAATTAGTATCGCATGCAATTGATTAGTAATAACCAAACTCACGCTAGCCGGCGGTGAGGTTAGAGGATTGTTCGACAATTCCAGATCGACCAGCGAGCTCATCAGTCGAAGTTCCACCGGCAGGGTGGCGATTTTATTACAACTAATGTCCAGGAATACCAGCTGCAAACACGTTAGATCCCGGGGCAGATAGACGAGCTGATTGTTCCGAAGCGTCAGGGAGCGCAGATTGCGCAAATCGCCCATTCGGGGAGGAAGATGTGTGATTTGGTTACAGGCAGCATCGAGCTCGGTCAGTTCCTCCATCCGACCGAGCTCATCCGGAAGCGTAACGAGTCGATTGTTGGAAACGAGCAGCACTTGCAGTGGTAGGAAGCAAATTTCGCGTGGCATCACCGACAGTTGATTGTTCCTGGAAGGGCAAAAAGAAGCGCGATTTTATTCAACGGAGCAAATCTGGGGATGAGTGGGGGCAGGCAGCTAATGCGAGTTGATTAATTTATCTCCGGTTGGTTAACGTTTTGCCCTCGCAAATGTGAGAACCGTGGCGCGTAATGAATCGAATTGATTGATAATTAAGCACAAACATTTGATTGATTCGACAAAGTTGATAAATGGCAAGAGCGATGAGCGTTTCATGGGAGAATAATGTTCACACGTGTCACCCAGATTCGAGGCGATTATCGAGTTTACTAACTGGACAATGTTTGCCAAATTTTAACTGCTAGAGAGACGCTTATTAGACAATGACTTCTCTGCCGGCTGACGCTTCCCGATGGGCCTCTTTGCAAAAAGATCAGTGACCTTCTTCATGTCACGCCACTGACATAAAATTACTTCTATATCAAAAGGTTATTATAGTTATAGGGACTGGTGCTGATTCGTGTAACTCGGAGTAGTACGAAGTTGTGGTTTTAGTCTACACATTTAACTTCCTCGCATTGTTGCCTTTACAAGATAAAATATTCTTAAAGGAAATTCAAACCGTAGGGTTTATTCATCTCTTTAAAATATAGGGGAACCCGGGGCTATTCGGACCTACTTAAGCAAATCGCCGTTTTAGGTGGATAGATGTGAAAAAAGTTACCGGTCAAAAATCCTAATTGTTAGTTTGAAGCTTCAGGTACATTTTGGTGTCATAAAATATTCATTTGCACCACTCAATTGCAGCGTTAGGCGACGATTTGCAAACCTTTACGTTTTTCCACCTTTTACAATGTAGGGGTAATTCGGACCTCCCTATGGGGCAATTCAGACCGTCATTTTTCTTTCATTTTTTTACAATGGAATTATGTTTACCTATGAATTAGTTACAAGAGACACTCCTTAAGAAGCAAAAAAAAATGTTTTACAAAAACTTAATCCGGTATGTCACAACTGTCGATTGGCGGCCCATGTATTTTCTTTGCTGTGGCGTGTGCAATGATGTGCGCAACCGAAAGCCGCTCAACGGTGGTTGACGGAATAGGGGGTCCGAATAACCCCGTACGCTCATATCGCACAAAAGTGGTGAGCGTCTCAAAAATATCTCTGTTTTCACCCAAACAAAAATCATTCCATAAAATAGGAGCCTCAAGCTATCCAAAACACTAATCTTTTATTGTTTTCACTTCTATTTGTAGCATTGATCACGGTTTTTCCATCATAATGATTTTTGTTTTGAGAATTGCAAAGCAACGAAACACGTTGTATCTCCTTTCTACAAAGAACAAAGAATCAACTTCGGCTCTCACAATTAATGTTTCGGAATAGCGGTTCCACGAATATGTACGATAGTCAGAAAGTCTTGTTATTTTCTGAGAAATCGAGCAGACTTGCACATAGGGCAGGCTCGAAAGGAGCCGTTAAGACCCATAATCTGATAAAATGCTGATACTGCGCCAAAAAAATGAAATATTGTGCTATTACAGTGCATAAATTGACAGCCCGTTTTTTGCACTACTAAGACTAATAACATCAATAAATAAATGTCACATTTGAAAGCCCGATTTTGGCATTACTCGTGCTATTAGAAATGTTTAGCAGCGCTTTCTTGTGTTTCCCTTTCGGTATGACGAACAAAAAGAAAAAAATACTGTTTAGAACTGTAATTGACTCCCTCCTAATGCATTGAATTAATATTCTTCACGGAGTTTTGTTCTCACACGATATGAATATTACTTTACGAAAATTACCTTTAATTAGTCTCGAATAGAATTATGTTGCTTCGTCCTTCACGTCAAGCGCGCTGCTTTTGGTACCTAGTCTATAATATGCTTAAATGCAATGAAATATGCCGAATATAATTTTCAAAGAACGTTGCATAACTAATAAACCAGCATAACAATAGCATTATATCGGCTTTATATTCGCTATATAATAGCACTTAATGCATATATAAAGCATATAGGCTAGCATCTATTGGTTATGTTAGTTTCATATACGTATATAGAGCAAGCGATAATACTATATTTCGACTGTGTCTGTATGCATTTAAAATACTAATATAGAACTCGATTGCAATGGAGGTTCTATGCCACATTAGTGCAAATGTGTAACCATGTATATTGTTCAATGGCTTAATGCTTATGATTACACGGGAATGAAAATGTGTATTTCACATAAATAACAATCGATATGCATCATAAATGTTCATATTAGAGGTGGACCTATCTCAATGATGAATCATTAATACACCCAAAATATTGTCATTTTCAGCAATTGTGTGTTCAACCTTGTATCCGCACTGTTGCTAATTTATCAAGATAATTTTGTGAAAGAACATGAAATTTTTCAATTCGAATTTTAACAAAAAGAAAATGAAACTTTTCTCAATAAATGCATAGATTCGCCGTGACCATATTAAATAACCAAAATATGCAGAGATGCATTTCTTATCGACAAATGGCCCAATTATTTTTATTCGGTTTTGAGTTGAGTAATTTCGTGTTTTTCACTAAATTATGTTTATAAATTAACAGCAGTGATAATATAAAGTTGAGAAAAAATTGGTGAAGCTGACCATTTTTTGGGTGTATTAAAGATTTATCATTGTTAAAGTCTCATCTCCAATATGAACATTGATGATGCATATGATATGATATATCATATCGAAGGATATTGATGCGAAATACATGTTTTATGCAAAATAATGAGTGCTTGCATTTATTTAAAAAAAAAATATGGCTGAAAATGCAAAACATGCTCGAAAATGGTCATTTCTAGTATTTTGAACCATTGTGTAGATCATTACAAACCAAGTCGGCATGGAAAAAGTTTATATAAATGATACTCGATGTAAAAAATAACAATTGCAACTTTTTTGCTATATTTTATTAAAATAAAATATAAAATACTTTTGAATCGCTGTAACTGTTAAAATCCTAATACGTGTTATCAAATCACTTATGTGGGTGGATCCGATTGGCATGTTAATGAAACTAACAGCTTAAATTTCTTGTTTTTGTTCATATTCTCAAAATCTGGCGGGAGCATTATCGAACGTGCATCGCTCTATTATCCACGTCCATATCGTCATCGGTAATGCTGTTCGCGATCAGGGGATTCTCCAGCGAGTCACGAGTGCGAACCTCTTTCGCATTTGCTTCCTTGCAGATGGTGCTGGCTATTGATTCAGAGGTACTGGACGAAGCTTTTGCAGTTATCATCATTGCAGAAAATAGCAGTTACAAATTTGATAATCGTTTATGGTTCAGGTGATAGTATTTAACCCTCAAACACTATAATGGATCGTTTTCATTGTTTCAATGTACTGTACTTTTGAAACATGCCAGATGGCAGCACCGTGCAAAGTGGTTAAAAGCTGGTGGACACGTAACCTGAGTGCAATTTACAATCGAAATTGTGTGTGTGTATATGTGTGTATATTTGTATGTAGTTAAGTATCAAACAATCTCACCGATTATTCTCAGAGACGGCTGGACCGATTTGCACAAACTTAGTCTCAAATAAAAGGTACAACAGTCCCATAGGTCGCTATTGATATTTTTATTGACCCGACTTACCGGTTCCGGATTGGGTTGTGGTACTGGTAAATCCCGGGAACACCGACCCATTTTTAGTATCGTAATACTGGTACTGAACAAAAGCCAGTACCGGAATTTTCGGTACCATAATTTTTTTATGAAAATTATGTGGACTCTCTAGGGGGACCTGTTTCAAAATATCGGTCTGCAAGATGATTTTTAATTATATTAATTATCTTCTAGATAAATCGTTGACCTAACCTTTTGTGGGGGAATAAGGTGGGGCCATCATCATAATAATTTTAGAAGCTTTATAGATAAAGGTTAAAACCAAATACAGCCATGACTTTGACCATAGTCTTATTATGCGCCGCTCAGTGAATAATAGAGTCCAATCAGAATGTCGCTAATAAAAAATAACCACAGCAAATTTTTACGTCTCTTAAGCTAGATGGGAATATTTTGAAATTTTGAACAAGATCATTAAAATTTAATTTTGACAAAAATATGGTCAAAGTCATGTCTGTATTTGGTTTGCTCTTAAACCTTTATCTATAAAAGAACGAACAGCGATTTTAAAACAAATTTTAAACTTGATGAACTGCTTCAAATGGGGTGATTTGTAATTATTGGCGATCGGAAAATTCTGCAAAACTCCATAGTTTATAGGATAGCAAGGAGCCTTGGGATGCATTGGAGAATGATAGGCAAACGTCATAAAGCTCGAAACCAATTTACAGAAAAGCAAGAGAGGAAATGCGAGCAACCAGCTCGGATTTACTGCCATTCTCACTTTGATTTACTAATGTTAATAGGGTTTCTTACATTTACCATATGTTGAAGTCGATGGAAGTCGCACCGCTTAGCAGTTATTGATTTCAAAGTGGCCTAGATTTCGAAATAAAAGAAGGTGCCGCAACAATGCCAATAAATATGTTTTTTGATCAGCACAAATCAATCACCTGATAATGAGGTCACCAGTTTGAGCATTCAATTTCACTTTGAAGCTTTTTTCGAATTTAAAAAAAAAATATTCGAGCACCGGTATTTTACCGGTACTGAGGGCTTCAGTACCGTAGTACCGGTTCTCGCCAAAAAGGGTCGGTACTACGAACCCTAGTTCCAGAGTTACGAGTTGAAGAGTACGATCACACAGAAAATTCCCATTTAAACTGATAGCACCATTATATCCAAATGATGCAATACATATTAAAATGTGTAAAACATTACTTAGATTTGCGTGTGCAGATCACTAATGACCCATCGAAGCCGCTTTGACCACATTGCTCACCTATGATGCTTCATGAGGCCCCCGGGGAACTTGCCAAGTCCCTAAGTTAATGTCATACCTATTTCTAATCGAATTCTTTACCGATTTTTACAAACTTGGTCTCAAATGAAAAGTACAGCGTTCTCATTGGTTGCTATTCAGTTTCTAATTGATCTGACTTCTGGTTCCGGAATTACAGGGTGATGAGCACGAACACGCAGCAAATCCCGATTTCAACTTATACAATAATGAATGTATAAAGGTGAAAATGTTCCAAAATGCGACCACAACTGACTGCTTGGATTTGTAGTTCTAGGTCACTAACAGTCATTCAAAGTCTCTGTGGACACATTGGCCACCATCGGCGGTTCCGTAAGCCCCGGCGGAAGTGTCCAAATTCAGCATAACAGTTACACCGATTTCTCAGTGATGACTGGACCGATTTGACCAAACTTAGTCTCAAATGAACGGTGTTGTGTCCCCAAAAACTATTATTAAATATATTATCTCGATCCGACTTCCGGTTGCGGAGTTACGAGTTGTGGAGTGTGATCACAGCGAAAACTCCTATTCAAACCGATACCGCCAAGAATGCAAAAGTGATTTTTTAGTTAAAATTGGAGCCAAAAACCTTGCATTTCAAGTTCTAGGTTCCTGACGGCCGATTGACATCTTGTTGGCCACATTGACTGCCATAGACGGTTCTGGAAGTGCCCGGAAAAAGGGCCATATTTAAAAATTAAAAAACTCACATCAGTTTCTCGGGGATGGGATTGGCCGATTTTCACAAACTTAGTCTCAAACGAAAGGTATATTATTTCTATTAGACTGTTATGAAATTTCGTGCGGATCGGTTATATGGTTCCGAAAATATAGAATGAATCGTCCGGTCATATAACAAATTCCCATATAAATCGGAATTAAAAATTTTAATTCAAAGGGGGACCCCATGAAATTCCAGAAATCGAATTCGTGTTTTTGATGCCACATGTCCTTAAAATGCCTGAAACTTAGTTACATATGAACGATATAACGCTCCCATAGGCTGCTATTGATTTTTTAGTTTAATTTAGTTAATTTAATAAATCAAAAAAGTTCACCACACTAAATAAAAAAAAATTACGATTTTAAAAAAGTTATAAAAGTAATAGAATAAAATTCCTTTCAAACTAACAAATGCGTTGAAATAAATAAAAGGAATGACAAAACTGAACTCATAAACTGAAGAAACTGAAAAAAATGCGCGAGCTGGGAAAAATCATAAAATTAATAAAATGAATAAACTAAATTTAATGAAAGAATTGCATAAAATGAATAAAATATTTGAACGAATATATTAAATAAACTAATAAAATAAATAAGATAAAGGGAAACGTAAAGAAAATGGGCTTCCTCCCAATACGTTCATCACAAATGAAACGTCTAGCACTCCAAGCGACAACTGTAATATGTTCGCAAAACACTTCTCGAGTGTGGTTAAAAAAGATTCGATTAACTCAACTCAGGTGGATTGTGGCCCTCGGGATGTCCCTCGTGATGTAATCTATTTTGGAAACATTCGATTTACTGACAATTCAAAAACCGTATTTAAAAAAGCAAACTTTTAAGTAGGATTTTTTTGAATTGGCCTAAGGTGAAGCTGTCGAATTACACAAAAAGTTTTTTGTGTGGCAAGCGATCCGTAGATGTGTCGAAATAAGCCAATTTTTTATTAAATCTGGAACCGTCTACCTAGAAATCTGATGAATACTTCAAAAAGTGACTTCTTGAAGTCTCATGAAAGTCTGACACTAGCTTTGTACTACTTTTGATTTCCTAAACAGTGGTAAACATTTGAACACTCCAGAACTTCACAGAGTCAGAAAATGTAGGGCCTTTGGAAGCCGAAACTTCGTAAAATCGCCCTCCTAGTCCTTTCTTCAAAATAATCCAGTGCAATACTCTGCGTCACTCTGTCGAGTTTGAACCGCTCATATGCTAGTCGATCTTTGCCAATATTACTCTTCTCCCATCTAATCTTCTTCTGGACAGTCGAAAGATCAAAAGCCCTTGTTATTGTGTTTATTATATTTATTACGCATGTCGTTTGCAATTTGGCATTTAACCCAATTATGGGAACGTGTCTGACAGGGAGAGTGGAGATGCCAACATGTCATTAGCATTTCACAGTGAATTTTCACATTCATTTGGGATATCTTTTATACTTTTAGTACGCATGCTTTGTACTGCAAACCAATGAAGTGTTAATAAGAAGCAATACTCCCGATGGCCGGCTGTTCGGAGTTCAAATTGCTCGAATCGAATTATTGGAAATTGATCGCGAGCCACCTTCGTACATATTGCCAAGATCATATTGTCTATAGATGAATAGATCCATCTATTATATTCCACGCAGCTCTATGCTGTTATATAACGCCCCGCGAAATAATAATTCTTAAAATACCTATTCGGTATTCATATTTCTACTGGAAGTCGCACCCCTGAAAACTTTGATCTAAAATAAAAAAACAATGAGTACATAGCTAAATCACAATATCTACCAAGATATATCCTGATTCATTTCTTTACCTACTAAGACCAATCCTATCCTGCGACACTTGTGGATAATGCAGAGAATTCCTCGGTCATAATAGTCACAAGTGTTGAACTAACATTCCTTTCCATCCCAAAATTGACCTGCATGGACGTGGCCGTTATTGATCATACTATAATCCGAGTCTCTTTATGTTGTACGTTGAGTATGATGTACTACTCCCAAGTATCATACAATTGGTTCAATATGCAATTTCAACAGGCTGATCAATCACGGGAAACTCACGGGCGGTCAACTGAGCTAAGCTAAGCTAAGGCTATAAGCAAAATGTCGCGAACAATTGTGACATAACCTCACTCTGCACTGGATCAAAGTTGTTTGAGTTCCTACAGTAGCAAACATGCTGTTTCGTGAGACCAAAGCATACATATCGAATGACCACATGGCTTTTTGCTGGCAGATCAACAACCACCAATCTAGCCCAATTCACTTTGAACTGCATTAAAACCATCGAAATTGGATCACAGATAGACACTGCATACAGTGATCTTAAAGCTGCTTTCGATCTTGTAGACCTTTCTCTTCTTCTGGCTAAGATCGAGCGACTGGGTTACAGGGTGGCTTGAATCACATCTCGTAGATCGTTCTCTATCTGTGCAATTAGGAAGTAACGAATCACAATGTACCTCAAGGGAGCAAACTTGGACCGTTGCTTTTTTCTTTATTCTTCAATGACGTTTGCTATGTTATATCCCCAGGTTGCAAACTTATACACGATGATAATCTCAGGCTATTTCCCATTGTGCGGTCAATCGATACTTTTTGTAATAAATTAATCGCAACTTGCTGGCTCTCAGCGTGTCCAAGTGCTCCATTATATTTTTTACACACAGAAAAAATCCAATACTCTGGAGTTACAACATCAACGGTTACTCATGTTACACAGGCAAATGGGAAGCCTATTAGAATCGCCGAAGAGTTTACTAATCCATACCGTTTGCGGGCAATGTATTTTTAACTTCTTCATTTTGTCCTGGAAACTTCAGCATCCATTTGGTGTCCCTATGCGTGCATTTGATCTAACAGAATAGAAGCGGTACAAGTAAGATTTGTCCACTTTCCTTTTTGATCTTTGTCATGGTGTAACCAAGCAGAGCGACCACCTTACATCGATCGCTGTCGTCTGCTCGATATGGACACTCCGGTAAAAAGACGCCATACATTCAGAGCGGTATTTGTTGGGAAAATACAATGACTGCCCAGGATATTCTTTCACAAATCAATATCAATGTACCTCCCAGAAACCTTAGATCGCATAGCTTTTTTACACTCGACTTTTAGCGCACTGAGTATGGTTAGAACGAACCCATAAGAGCGATGCACATATAAGGTTATTAATAGTGTGTATGACCATTTTGATTTTTCTGTTTCTAGTTAATGGTCGGTTCTCACGGTAAAGAATGACAAGTCTATCTTTCCCAGGAGGCATGCTGGTGGACTTGAGTGATTCGCAGTTATGCTGCCTAACCCGAGCAAATACTCATGGGTTCAAACACCACACAGCCCCTTGAAAAGACCTTAAACATGGTCCGTGCCGAAATTCACAACCATCATGACACCATAAAATGGTCTCAATAACCCATAAATACACCAACATATGGTATTTTGTATGGGATCTACAGGACCATGGTGATGGTGTTTTCATGGGTTGAACCCATTTCAAACACCCATGGCAAACCCCTTGACCATGGGGGTATTATGGGCTTTTCGTTTGATCGGGAAGCTCGACCCCCATCAGCAGAGGACAAATGTTAAGCCCGTAAAATATTAGGCCTGTTCTAATCCCTGCCACTTCTAGTTTTCCGATCTGTATACTTCATATCCATGCTCTCACTTGTGTGCTATGGTTCTAAATTTTCATAATTTTTCCTACCCAGTAAATTGCTTGTCGTTAAAATAAAAAAAAAGAAAATGTGACTACATATAGTCGAAATAAAAAAGGAAACAATTCGAAAATAAACTTAGGAAATTGTCGTAGTTTATAATACTACGTTATTAAATTTGAAATATTTTTGTAATGTTCTTGTAATGCTGTACACTATGTATGTATACTATCTGACCAACATGGGTCAGATGAAAAATGAGAGACTATAATCAACGTTTTGACGTTGACGTTTTCATAATTTTGCGATCTTTACTGTAAAAGAACAGTTTTAAAAAATTTACTTCTGTTTTCTATTTGACGGGCACAACCATTTTCCATTAACGACTAAGAATGAGGCAATTTTCTCTTTTTTATAGTATAGAAGTTTTCTGTGATTTAACTTTTTGTCCGTTCCGACAGCATAAGTCACTAAGTCACTTTACGCTTGTCCGGACATGTCAAAGAGTCAGCTGATTCTCATTTAAAAATGCCAAAATATCCTGACTCCTGCGATAGAAGACAAAGGGTTAAGTCGTCGGTAAACTCTAAGCTTGCTCATATGGTCCGATTCCATGCGTTTTCTAAACTTGCTTTCTTCAACTCCTTACTCTTCCTTGAGTACAATTGATCTTAATATTGAAAAATTATTTGACACCTTCCAGTCCCTTGCTAATGAAATGTCGTTACAACATAACAAATGGTATAACATAAAACAACAATCGGGTATCGCACATCAACCACAAGAAACATTCGATTTAATTTTCAAAAACCTTACGCTATTGAGCAGAGTTTCACTATTAGTTGAATGTAACAAATAAAATTGCAAAAATAAATACCAACGAATACTAACCTTAAATCTAGATATGTGAGTGAATGCAGTCCCCGAATCGTATCCGGTATCGAGCGTATTGTGTTGTGAAAGACAAGTAAGCGTTCGAGGAAGGCCAACGATGTGATGTCTTCTGGCAGTTCGCAAAACCGATTGCGGGACAAGTCTGCAAATAAAAGAAAAAACAAGAATAGGTTATAATTGATTTGGAATGTTTCGAATTTGAAAATATACGGTATACAGTATCGATCGTCCAAATATGTTTTAAGAAGAGGATTGGTTCAAAGTGTCAAAGCGGTTGTTTGTAGCATCACTGGTCCAGTTCTATCAAGAATAATATGCATTCTTTTTGTTTCTAACTGCATCAGAAAGATCGGTTTTATAACTCAAGATATAAAATTAAGTAACTACCAAATTAATTTAATGGGAATACTTCTTCCTTTCAACATCAAACGATACTCTTCGCCTATCCAAAAAGCCGGTTTGTATCACAGGGAAACTAGCAAATGCAGTAGCTTATTAATAGATTTATGTCTTCCTCTCACCAACAAGCGGAACTGAACCAGCGGACGTATATTTGCTACCAAATGTATAATCAAGTTTTATGCCCTTGTTCGAAGACTCGTTCGCTTTCCGAAAAAAAATGAAGCACTAATTGACCTCGATTAATTAAATCACGATGGGGTTGCCAATTTGTATTTTCTAACCTACGTGAACACCAGATGTTTGCTCCAAATATGAAACCGATGTCGTTGTCACTTTTCATGCTGTGGCCCTGTTCCATTTCCTCCAGGCAAAAATTCAACTTAACGGTTCAAAATGCTATTATCGAAATCGCTTGTTTCGTGCCACTTTCGTTTGGAGTGAACTTTCCTGGTCGTTTGATTGTCATTACGCGTTACACTTGAAAGCTACTGGGTATCAGATGATCACACTATCTCTGTCCCAATTATCGCGAGCCCGGTTGATTCGGCGGACCCCCCCCAGTAGAAGGCACCGCGAACTGCAGAAAACAAACGCTTGAGGCTAAATGAGTAACTTGTCCCGTAAATCGCGCGAACATGTTTCGTGAGAAACCCACTTGCAATCAGCCGAATGGCCAGAACCGGTATCGCCACCGCAGGACCACCAGTTACTCCTTCGGTATGTTCATTCATAACTTTTCCTGTGCAACATTCAGTGCGGTCCCCCCGATTCATAAACGCTCGGTACGAAAAGTATGCTCACACGCTGCGTGGAAAATAAAAACCTGTTCGTGCCTCAGTCGGTCATTTTAAACACCGTGGGCGCCTTGTCCGCAAATGAGTCTTTGGCAATGTAATGTAAATATGTACGTAGGATTGTTCGTACTGGGCGAAAAGTAATTGCTACTAATTTAAATACAACCGCCATTAATCTTGTTTGGAAGCTGTCTAGGGACACGCGAGGTTTTGTGCTTGTCGATAAAAGGAAAACTGCGTACATTTTACTTCATCACAGGTACATAAAGTTGGGAATGGTTGATAACATTTTTTATGATTCGGCTGTCTAGAAATAAAAGCCAACTCAAAAACTGGTTTGATCGCATCGAAGCAAAACACTGGTCTGATAGGGAAGTTAAGCAATGTTTGAATCTCGACGAGGAAGGATACAGTGTCAGTAGGATCATCGAATCGAAGTAACGCTTCACACCTTGTCGAAAGAAGGTGTGTAATAAATGCATAATGCATGTGTTAGCGATGTAGTTTATCGTACTAAACAAATTCTCGTGAAATCATGAGTGTAAGGAAAATGTGAAATCACTGCCAAAATGATATCATTCTCGGTTGTGGGTCACCCTACAAAATCATTACATATGACATTGGTATCGCAGAATGTGTTCATATTTGTTGCATTCAAGTGTATTTAATCGCATGTCAACTATTTTTGCCTATTTTTCTCTCATATAGAAAGGTTATGCCGTTACTCAGAAAGTCGTAGCAAAACCCCAACCCAGAGGGCCGTGTTTAATATATCATTCGACTCAAGTCGTCGAGATCGGACAATATGTGTGTATGTGGCACAAATGTCACCCTTGTTTCTAGGAGATGGTTGAACTGATTTGCAAAAACTTAGTATCAAATGTAATGTACAACCTTCCCATCGGTTGCTTTTGTTTTTTCGTCGATCGGAGCTCCGGTTCCGGAGTTGCGGGTTTGAGAATTCAGTCATGCAGCAATTTTCCATGTAAACTGATACCACAATGATGCAAAATTGCTTTAATTTGCCAGTTTAGATCAATAATGCCTAACCAATGTCGCTTTGACCACATTGACTACCTACGACGGGTTTTGATTCTAAATAAACAGGAATTGAGAAACATTATAAGGGAGAGTAAAGAAAAAATTATAAAACGATTTTTTAATTTTGATGCCTTTAAAATAGATGAAACCTCGTGATTCGATGCAATATAAAAAAAATTTGAGTGAACTAGCTCATTTTGACTTAGTTAATTTGTCACATTCACGCCTTTCTCATATAGAAATGTTATGCCATCACTCTGAAAATCGTCAACCATTTTTTTTTTGGTTAAGCAGCTTTTCTTAATTTTAACAGGGGCGTAGATGGGGTGTGTGGAGAGGAGTACTCCCTCCCTCCATATCACACACGCACACTTCCTAATCCAATTCCCTATCTGATCTTCACACACCAACAACCCATGTCATTTCCCACAGGCCCACACCTCTCTCATTCCCATCATCTTCACCCACCAGACATACCAAAATAAATTGGGGGGTTCGGTTATAAGTATTTCAATCCCCTCGTACACCCATTCCTATGATATTTTTTTGTTTAAAGTTATTCAGGGTCGACACGTATCTCATCAAGTACGTGTCTGGTGCGCAATTATATATAGGCGCGAAGTGTACTAAGAATGTAATAGACATTTTCACAATTATATTGAAAATAACCAATTTATTTCCTTACTTTACTACTGCTATTACTTCCTTACTCTCGTGTACGTACGTGCCGTCTTCGCTACAGCAGTTTCAGTTTTCACTGTTGAAAATTTGTTGTTTTTTTTGTATTTTTGAGTGACTCTGGTATAACCTTCTTTACTTCAGTAGGTGTGCTGGCTGTTGGTTTGGGGATATTGGGGGTTATTGTTTGACCGACTGTTTGTGATTTAGCAGCAGATGTTGAAGCCTATTTATTGATGCAGTAGAAAAATTTTCGTTAACGGTTGGGGCACATGGCTTACCATAGTGTGCAGTCTGGTTTTAGAATTGGCCCGAGGGCGTCTTCCCAGAGTATGTTTATAGCGATCTTATATAGGTGACACCTTGATATGCTCAGGTTTCAAACAATAACAATAACAATAACAATCAAACAATAAGGAATAGGTTGGTTCAGCCGCATTCTCACCATCCGCAGAGCATTGAGACTGCTAATGGAAATTCTAAGTTCGTATTCCGCTTCTCCGAGATTGTAAGCGGTGCTCTATCGTGTAGGCGATCTTCAGGTTCATCGTCATTCATATTTACGTTGTTATATTCGACGTCGTGTTAAATGTTCTTCACAGCGATTTTTTCTGCCACGGATAAACTATTGAACGTTATCAGTACCACATTACGAATAGTTTGACATTTCCTTAAACTCAAGCTCCATTTCCACGACTGTGATTACTTTCCTATGCTAGATTAATCGAAGCGAGCTAGAGCTGATTCGGTCATTCCCCTTTTGGTCAAGTTCATTGCCCCGTCTACGATATATAATGTGACACTACACTCGCTACCTAATCAGATTGATCGCCACCCCACCCATTACTTCGCCAACTGCCCTTTCAGTCGATGACATCTAGTGGTGGATTTTGAAAGTTATGGTGGCTGCATACTGGTGGTAGTGTATTTTTTAAAAGTTTATCGATTGTGAGTCTAGTGGAAGGTCGGTTCACAGCAAACACATGAAACAAACCCAAACGTTTCCCGCCATATACTTGAAATACATACGCGACAATTTTTTTATTATTTCGTTTATAGAGGTTTTAACCTTGAGGTCATTCTCCGCTTCGGGTTAGAAAAATCTTTTATGAAAAATTTCTAACCCTATGTGCGGGGTCGGGACTCGAACCCAGGTGCGCTGCGTACAAGGCAATCGATTTACCAACTACGCTACGCCCACCCTCATACGCGACAATTTAAAAACGCGCGGTAAACTAAACAGTCTTCAAGTATAAAGCTTACAATGGCGAATTGCTGGTTTATACCGTACGTGTGAGCCGTGCCGGAAAAGTTTAAACCGTTTCTTTCATAAGATACTCAACCCGAATCACAAGAAATAGTTACCTGCAAAGCGTCCTTATTAAGAAAAAGAATTTACTTAGATAAATCTTTCTATTTACATGATTTGCTTTTGCCATTGTTGATCATTAGCTCTATTCCTTTACAAATTTTGTAAGTTATTAATCCGTTCAACATTAATTTTGTGATGAAACATAATAGAAAATCAGTCGAATCAAAATGTTTATCATTGTAAAGCTGTTTTCATTAATTTGTTCCGTTCCACCGTATATTTTGCTAAAAGTGTATTTCAGGTTAAACGGTCTTCTTTATCTGCGATGGAAAAAAACAATCAACAATCCATGCGAATATTTCAGATAATCTGAAAATTATTGATATTCTAAAAAAATTCGCGCGAAGTGTTCGCTAAACATGCTTTATTTTCAATTTAACCGCCGTCTTGTCTTCTACACAACCCTTTATTTTTTGTATTTTGTAGCTATTAAACTCCAAAAAGAAATATCGTTTGACAACTTATCTAACAACATAATCAGAATGCACTTAATTAGACTTGACCGTTCCAATTTAATTTTTATAGGTACATATGGCCCAAGTAACAATTGAAGTTTTATAGCATGCTACAAGTACAATTTGAGTTTTATGAGAGGCTATAAAACTACCATAAAGCCTCAATTGTAACTAGGGCGTTATCCGAGCGCGTGCAGGAGAATAGTTTCTCCAAATTTTAAATTTAAAGTAGACTCTTTTATCAGATTGTGACATTTCCTTTGTGATATAATTGATGAAGGTGCGCTAGATCATGCAACCGAGCATTGGACAGTGCAAAAAACTTATTACGCCAAATTGTAAACTTTAAATCTCGTTTTTTATAGTAATCAATGGCGTTTCGCAAGTGTTTTTCACACCTGTTAACTGCTCAGAAAAGCTCCCAACAAAGCATTCCGAGATTTTTAAATAATGATAATAAGGAATTTATTCAAATTTCCAGTAAAAAAAATCTATTGTGAACTTTAAAATGGCTGAGTTTACGTTAATAGTGTCTTCAGTATGCAAATAAGATTTTTCATTTGATTGTTTTTGACAAATGTAATGAGCGGAAATCTTCGAGAAAGTTGTTAAAATTGCTTTCGCGAACACTTTTGCTGAGGATACCAACTCTCTTTTTCAAATACTTTATAAGTTATCGATCGTTATACGTGGATAACCCCTACCAATATTATTATAGTTACCGAATCTCGAGTTCTTTAAGTGATTGGACCTTTCCTTGAAAAACAATATCTATTTCGAATCGTCCATAACTATTCCGGAGACAATGGAAGATCTGTACACTGAAACCTCCATTTACGTAGCTTTTTTACGAACTAAATTCGAAATAACGATCTCTTTTTTACGAACCAAGTTCGTAAAAAAAATTGCAGTACCGTATGAAGTTGTGTACTCCTTTTAAAATAAAACATTCTATTTTTCACGAAAAATTCCGCTTTTTTAGGAGTAAACACCTTCTTAATTGAAAAATTATCTCAAGAACTCAACGTAGGGGTTAGGTATTTTTAATATAGAATGTGCATGCAAAATTTGAAAGAAATCGGTTAAGTAGTTTTTGAATGGCAGGCAACACCGCAAATCATGTGTTTTGCAGAGACACCGTTTGTCAATATTTTTGCATAGAAAAATTACAAAATGTTATTGAAATGATACACTATAATGTAAGTTTTGATCAATTCGCTTCATGCAATGCTCTAAAAAATCGCAAAAAAAGTGTTTCACGCTGAAACCTTTACAATACCCCCCCCCCCCCTTAACATATTCTAACAGTTATCAATAAAAGTTGAGTAATTTCGGAATGGGGTTGATGAGTACATGACGGAAATGGATACCTGAAGCCATTTTTAAATCCAAGGTGGCGACTTCCGCTTTAAATTAGTGTTTTTAAAACCTTAGCAATATGGGTACTTTCGTGGAAGAGTAGATGACGGAAATCGGTGCCGGAAGCCATTGGAATCCAAGATGGCGACTTCCGGTTTACATTAGTTTTTCAAAACCTCAGCAATGGGGTTGACGAGTACATGACAGAAATTGATGTCGGAGCCCATTTTAAAAACCAAGATGGCGACTTCCGGTTTGAATAAATTTACAGTTATCTTAGCAATATTGATATTGTCGGCATGGGATTCACGAGCAAATGACAGAAATTGATGTCGGAGCCCATTTTAAAAACCAAGATGGCGACTTCCGGTTTGAATAAATTTACAGTTATCTTAGCAATATTGATATTGTCGGCATGGGATTCACGAGCAAATGACAGAAATTGATGTCGGAAACCAGTTTGAAAACCAATGAATAGATGTATGAAGCCATTTCACAATCCAAAATGGCTTTAGATTAATTCTCTATAACTTTAACAATATGGATATTTTCGGAATAGGGTGTACATGACGGAAATCGATGTCGGAAGCCATTTTGAAAACCAAAATGGCGACATCCGTTTTAGATAAATTCTATATAACATCAATAATATGTATATTTACGGAATGGGATTGATGGGAACATGACGGAGATCGATGTCAGAAACCATTATGAAAACCAAAATGGCGGTTTCGGATAAATTTTCTATAACCTTAACAATATGCGCATTTTCGGAATGTGGCTGACGAGTAGACAACAGACATGGCGACTTCCGATTTAGATAAATTCTCGGTAACTTCTACAACGACCGTATTTTCAGAATGTTATTAACGACTAGATAACGGAACACGATGTCAGAAGCCATTTTGTAAACAGAGATGGCAACATCCGGTTTAGATAAGTTCTTTATAACCTCGACAATATGAGTATTTCCAAAATGGGAGATTTATGTAGTAGATGTAGGGGGACCCCCTCGATTTCTCAGAAAATCGTAAGACTTTCTAACTGTCGTACATATTCGTGAAACCGTGAAACTATTCTAAAACATTAATTTTAACAGCTGAATCTACTTCTTTGTTTTTTTTAAAGGAGGTACGGCGTGTTTCGTTTTTTTTGCCATCCTCAAAACAAAAATCATTATAATGGTAAAACCGTAATTAAAGTAACAAATAAAAGTGAAAAAATAACAGGTGAGTTTTGCAAAACCTTTAGGCTCCTATTTTATGGAATGATTTTTGTTTGAGTGAAGAGACAGAAATTTTGAAGACGCTCACCACATTTGTATGAACGGGGCTATTCGGACCCCCTATTCCATCAACTACCGTTCAGCGGCTTGCCGTCACGCACATGAATGCATACACCACAGCAAAGAAAATACAATATAAACAAAAAAATGGCGGTCTCGCAGGGAGGTAATTTTATGGAGAATTACCCCTCCAGTGTAAAAGGATGGAAAAAACGTAGAATTTTGCAAATCGTCGCCTAGCACTGCCATGAAGTGGTGCAAATGAACTTTTACGGCACCAAAATGTAGCTGAGGTTTCAAACTAACAATTAGGATCTTTGACCTGTAAATTTTATCACATCCACCTAAAAGGACGATTTGCTTAGGCAGGTCCGAATAGCCCCGGGTTCCCCTATAAGTATAGATATAGCAACGAAATTGCTATAGAAAATTTTGTTCAACCGGAAGTCGCTATTCTGGCCTTCAAAATGACGTCCCTCATCGATTTACTTCATCGGTTTCAAATTAAAGTCAAATCAATTTTAAAATACCTTTTATGGTTACGGTTAAAGATAACATTGCTCAACCGGAAGTCGCCATCTTGGATCTCAAAATGACGTCTAACATCCATTTGCTTAATCTACTCATCAAGCCCGTTCTAAAAATTCCCATATTGTTAGGTCATATTTAAAAAATTTTGTGAACTGGTTTGACGAAACGAAATAAGAATGTACGAACTAAATCCCAAATAACGAAATTTTTCTTACAAACTAGTTAAATTTATGAACCCCCGATTTGGTTCGTAAATGGAGGTTCCAGTGTTTAGAGTTTTGATGTATTGATATAGTTCTTTCAATATCAACTTGTGATGGCTGTCCGGTTTTACCCGTTCAAAAGTTATTATTATTGAAACTTGCACTATTTTATACCAAAAAACACCTAATAACATCCAATAGATAGATAGACGGTTTATCTTAGCAATA
Source organism: Topomyia yanbarensis (assembly GCF_030247195.1). Taxonomy (NCBI): domain Eukaryota; kingdom Metazoa; phylum Arthropoda; class Insecta; order Diptera; family Culicidae; genus Topomyia; species Topomyia yanbarensis. The sequence goes on from NC_080671.1 coordinate 92,683,554, forward strand.
CAAACAACTTCGTAGGACTTACTAAAGCTATAACTAGGATGTTTCAGAAATTTTATGAAAAAATCCCCAAATAACGGTCTATAACTTTGACAGTATTACAAATAGAACTTTTGATCGTATATAAAACAAACTCTAAAATATTTCTTCAAAAATCTTGTTTTTCATGCTTTTAAAAAAGTTGTAGTAACATCTCATTTCAAAAGGGAATAATTACTAAAACTTAACTACCAGAATGATCCTAGACCACCTTAAACGGCTCAGAGGACACCATTATTGTAGTTTGCCCTATTCAGGTGCATGATTTATCTCTCATTTTTGCCAAGAATTCTTGTATTGGGAAGTTGTTAAACTATTACACGACACTAAAGTAAATTTCACAGTGATCTGGATTCAGGTTTTGGAAGGAATAACAAATGGTGCTATTTCGCTATGTTTCATCAGCGAATCAAATTTTCTGTGCTTCCGGGAACTCATTCGAGACCAACAATATTTGCTTTACAAGTGCAAATTGTTTTTACATTTTTGAATTTGGTGTCTAGCTGGTGCTAAGTCAGTGCCAGATACTAATGGGACCAAGTTCAAATACAACTCATGAATTTCCAAGTTATAGGTAGTGTCCCCTTCACACACAAAAATGGTTTGTACTCAACACCGCGCCGTTTATTGGTTGTTGTATTGCAGCAGTATCCCTCACTCACGGAAAAAATGTCACTTCCACTACTCTGCGGTGAATGCTAAAGCTATCGATTACACAACTAATACTAAGTATCTACAAAACATCAAAATCATCCTTAAGATTGTATCATAGTCAATTATCTTGATCCTTTTTGGTTCCCACTTCGTGGTGCGAATTCAAACTTTCAAGCTGTACAAATCAGCAAATCATGATCTGGATTGAAAAACATAACAAGGTCCCTTTCAATGGTTTATGAATGCTAATAACAGAGCAAACATGCATTATTTATCATGATATTCGGAGCCGAATATAGCTAAACGAAGATTTAGCAAAAGGTTTCTGTTATAGTAGTGCAAATAATCAAAGACGCGGGAGCAATTAGCGTCATACGATTGAACTCGCAAAAAATGAAACGGCATTTATTCAAGCATCCTAGAACCAGAACCGAGGAACCACTGCAACCCTGGAGCATTTCCCACTACACAAGTATCAAGTGACTGGTGGCCATGATATTAATTAATCAACCTACATAGGTTCGCGATGACTTTCATCATTCGTCAGACTGGATGCTACTTGGCCGTTTTAATAGCATCGGATCAAAAGAGCTAAAGTCCTTCGTTGGATGCTAATCACTGAGGTGAAATCGGCGGTCTCCTTTCGCGCGAGTGCGCTCCAATTGCAAACGGGGCTATTTATCAAGTAAAACTGTTGCCTTGGTCGTAATAATAAAATACACATTCTGCAGGCCGACGGATCGTGGTCGTTATCCAGAGGATGACGGAAGCCAAACCCATTGACAATGAACGCTTATATCTTTCGCTGAAGGGAATTCAAATTGAATTATTATGTTGTACTGTGGCGCTTCTGGTATAGCCGACAGTATCTGTACGAGACAAGAGACGGAACTTTTAAGATCGCGATCAGTCAACTGGAAACTGGTTGCGGGTATGAAGGGTTGGTCCAAGCGAACACAATACATATAGTATTCAGCTCTCGTAAATCGTTGGAGGACGAACGTAAAGTACAGCCCACAGATGAGTTTACATTTCAGTATTACTTCTTTGGCAACAGGCACATTTTATACATTCTATGGGAGCGCACTAACGTCCCGGACGTGTTCGGCGCAGAACTCATCACGTATTCGACAGTTGTTCAGTGGAGCGGAAATTTCAAGCTGGAAGAGCATCTCTGCATCGCTCGTAGGTATAGACGGTGGAGGCCAACGTCTCTGCATGCAGATATGGAGCATGTTGCCGTCGCAAGTTATCATATTGATGCAAACTTGAAGAAATTCACGCCTCCTCCGGTAGGAAGCAATAAACTGATGCCAGTAAGCCAGAGCGCCAACGTCTGCCGACAGAGGAGTCATTGTCTGCGTGGCGTCTGTCTATTGAAATAATGGATCGATTTCGGCGGGGTGGAGCGTACAATCTCGGATAATTGGTATGTGTACTTTCGGGACTAATTCGCTCATTGGTTAAGTTCTCAAAAATAAAACAATATGAAGTTCTTTGTTAACTCAAACCGGTATGAGTAGAATTACCGCCGAGCGTAGCTTATTGAACCACCCTACTGGAATGATACTAACCAACGAACCATTGTCACTCATCCGGCCGGCACCGGTTCAGATCAACCATCACGTAAGCGTCGTGTATGTAAGCCAATTTCACTTCATTCTTTTGGTCGGACTTGTTTCAGAATTTCCACACACGGTTATGCAAATCTGTGAAGCCGTTGTCACGCAGTTCATTATAATATGTGTGTAGAAAGAGAAAATTATCGAACACATTCTATGGCGGTTGAGGTGCACATGGTTCATTGAAATTAAGTGGGGTGATACAAATACATATCATAATTCACAGCGAAAAGTTAGCAATATTCGAAATCGATTACCTATGTATTGAAAAACTTATCGGAAGCTAAAAGACTAATTTCAACATTTTTTTCTTGGAACAGTAAAGTACAAATTTCACAAATCCTTGAAAAAAATGGTTTCCGCGATTGATTCTAATTGGTCTTACTATCGGACGAATTCTCTCAACCTGAATATGATATAAAAACGCGATTTCCCGGGGAATCCCAGGATATCGCCAAAACAGTAGCCACTTGATTTTTTGTGCAATTTTGCATATTTCAGTAGATATCGGTTAGGTGGACTACACATTATCATTGATGTTGATAACTTGTCTCTCAGTCTATACGTCATCTTGATATGGATGATTTTTCATATATCTTCATATATGTATTACCTAAATTGCGATAATTGAAATACTGACGTCATCAGGAATTACGAATCAGAGAAAATTGACTCAAGTGTGGTCCGAGATTTGTACCTTTCCGTTTCACCTCATCATTTTCTGAGCGAAATGAAAGGAAAAAGGAAGAGGAAGGAAGTAGAATTGGAAGGGTGGGAAAATGATAGCATGAAAACAAACAGCAGGTAACTTAAACTCACAAGTAGTTCAAATCACCTGCGAGAAAGCCTAAAGCTCTTTCCCGCATTGAATTAAAAACTATTAAACTAAATTTCAGTCGTCCAAACACAGTTTTGTCTATGTAAGGACAACCGATAACTTGAAATCGCAATTGTGTTGCTGCTGGGCAGTTGCATTTCAGATGATATGATGTTTCGTAGTCGGATTCACAAAGATCGCATGAAAATGACTCAGCGCATTGAATAGTAGCCATGTGATAATCGAGTTTGCAGTGGTCGGTTAAAGCCCTGATGATAACGCCACAGTGTTGTTTCGAAAAGATGTGTGAGAGGTTTTACAAAATCACTTAGCACGGTTTTTTCCAAAAAAGCATTTGTTTGACGACAAGTTTGTAGATTGCTCCAATAGTTGCAGTGCTTTGTTAAAGCCGAAGACCGAATCTTTTCCTTTATCCGACTTGTTGAAATTGACATATCAGATTGCGTCAATCGCAGCGCCTCCTCTGGTCAATTTGTCGATCCATTCATTACGAGCAATACAGGAATGTCCGGGCAGCCAACCGAGATCAATAGTACTGCCAATGCTAAGTTCTTCTATTTGAATGTGGCATGCGATCGATCACTAGCTTGTACCGTGATTTGTCCGAGTTAAGCGCTTTAATTGCAGCCTAAAGTTTACAACTTTGCCGGACAAGCTCTGTTGAAGGTCCTATTGTACCATAGCACATAGCCTATAGGCTATAAAATGGAATTATAGAAATATCGCTTTTTCCCACTTTTAACCACCCGGATCGGAGAAAGCGTACCATAAAGTCGGGTAAAATGTTTTGCGATGTCGTGGTTATAGGTATTTGAAGGTCAAGATTGTACATAAATAAATACAATTCAAAATTTCAAAATTGTAAGAAGAAAAGTTGATTAACAAAATAAACACGCTTTAAAATATATTTAGTTTCTTTGAAATTCCTCCTAAAAAAACTCACGAAATTTATGTTTACAACCAGAAGACCCCAGCAATTAGTATTTGGTAATCGTCAGCAGACCCGTAGGTTGAAAAGCGAAACTCATTAAGTTTCTCCAACAAGGCGTCGGCAACCTGGTTCCATAACAAAGGTGACAGCATGCCACCCTGAGGACAACCGCAAATACTCAACTTCCGTAGTTGTGAATGTCTCAGTGTCAAGTAAAGAATGCGGTTACTAAGCATTGCGTTTATCCCTATGGTACCCTATGACCGCACGGAACTTCCACAATAGGACACATGATCAAAAGGTTCAAAAGGCATTGAAGGTCTAGGAATACACCCAAGCTAGATTGCTCGAGCGAGAAGGCCTTTTCAATGTTGAAGCATAGTGGTCGTGGATTTCCTACACTGATATGCCTAAACTAAGCTAACCTTCTGGCGATGGTCGATTATCCGTTCCAAACCTTTTAGAAGAAAACAATTTAAGCTGGTAGGCCAAAATTTCTTGGCTTCTTCGTAGCTCGAGCGCCCAACTTTGGAAATAAATCTATAACTATTAGTATTTCGCTTTTTTCATTCTTTCAAGCTCAGCCCTCCACCAAGGGATTTGACAGTACGAAGCGTACAAGTTTCTTCGTAGGATGCTGCTAGGAACGAGTTTGTCCTATCCACGACGTCATCAAAGTTATCTAGATCAAGATGATCGAAAAATATATATTCGTGATCGCATAGATACGATTCAGTTCTATTTGGAACCTGCCAATATTCCAACTTATGTAAAATTCTTTCAGAGCTAAGCGTTGTGTCTAACACCTCCTCTCTCCCAGACCTCGTAAAAGCTGGTTGGTTTCCTACATTCAGAATATATAGGTTTGTACTTTATGTACTTCATCCGTTCAGAGCCTCCCAGATTGAGCTGCCCCAAATGATGTGATGAGCATTTGCACCACTCTCCATAATGAGCGGAAACCCATTTCTGCTACAACATGATGCAACGCTTTTGAAATCCTCAGAAGCAGGTATACTAAACACTTTATATACTTTTTATCTACGTTACCGACAGTCAGAGTAATTGTGACTGCACAGCTATCTCGGCTATGTGAGCTCCGACATGAGACACGCGTCAAAAGATTTATTTGCAAAAATGCAAGCACGAGGCATTTCACGTGGGTTAGTCATACCTGTCCTTTTGTAAGCAATAAAGGCAGTGTTAAGTAGAGCTTCCAGTTCTTAAGTTCTCTGCACCTTGATTTAAAGCCTTCTCTCTTCAGTCGCCTTCTTGGCGAGATGCCATACGTCCTCTGGGTAGGTTCGTTCGTACACATCGAAATTTTATAATCGAAACCCAGCAAAACTTCACCGAACAACCATCAGCCAAAAGTCTCAGCAAATCGACAGCGAACAAAAATCCGGCAAAATAATGCCGATAGTCGGCGAAAAAATTCGATGCCTAGAGCGAACGTTCCGCTGCGTAATGCAGCATACTGGGGAGATTACCCGGTCGCATGACACTATGGGTTTCTACCACCAGAACAGATGGTCCGTAGTGTAATTCGTAGCCGGTTGAAACAACCACTACCGACACTACACGACTTTCTAGGCTGCTCGGAGAAAGAAGATGACATTGAAGGACAGCTTCCATAGATGGCCGAACAGCCGGCAAAAGAGCGTTGTTTTTCATTGGTTCTAGGATCGACTTCCGGGCGTGACCGATTCATGATCGCGTGAACGCGGCCTTTTGAAGGTTCACGTTTGAGACAGCTTTTGTAAATTTCGTGATAGATGGTTCACTTTATCACCGAGGTGTAGGGGAACATGGGGAGACTTGAGCAGGTTTTCAGCTAAACCTGAATAAATCTCTAAAAAAGCCTTCTATCCCACAAAAGTCATTGTGATATAATGTGCAAAGTTATTGTGCGTGTTAATGATTTTTTGCAGAATTTTTTATTAAATTTTTCAAAAGTTATAAAAGTTTTTCTGTGATCGTTTTTTTTTTGGTCAAGTTTTCCCCATTGCGGGGAGACATGACCAAGGCCTGGGAAGACTTGACCAAGAGAATTTTGAAAAATCATAACAAAAATTAATATCATAAAATACGCTGTAATTTTTTTCCATATTTTCGAGATCCTTAGGTAACAGTAAAAATATAGAAGAATTGCATTTCATAATTTTCGATTTTTTAAATAATTTATTTTTAAAGATTAACTGTTCTGCTTACATTGCATGTTCACACGTCAAGAAATCAGTCATTTTACTGCTAACTTTGTTGACTAATACTAAAATATATAGATTGATGTTTGAGGTGGGTTTTTTTATGTGGCGTGATTAACATTAACAGTAGATACCAAAGCATGATAAATATCAGGATTTTGTATCTTTCTTCAGCTTATTGTCACTTGGTCAAGTCTCCCCATAAAATCTTGGTCACGACTGTCCAACAATAGTTATTACGTTCAATGTCGTACAAATTTTAGTAACAACTATTCCAATGTTCCGATTTATGTCAAATCATTTCAATGCTTCATAAGGAATAAGATGATATATGAGTACTTCAATAGTAATTAGTAGTCAAGTCGAGATATGTCCATATAAAGTTTGATAAAACATTACATCATTTAATGCAAATTTATCAATTACAGAATATTTTCTATAAGGCAAGGATTTTTCATTCCAAACTTTTAAAATCACCTTAAGGGATCGAAACAAGTATAAAAATATTTTTGAAAAAAAAGTCTCATGTTCCCCTAATCATGTTTGGGAGATCGCGAGCGTAGATATGCACGGGTGATCGCGAACGACTACCCAAGATCATCTGGTATATTGTCATCTTCGGAAGTCTTGACATAAGACACTTCAAGTTAAAAAAAAAGTCCGTACAAAAATTTTAAAAAAAGGTTGAAGACTTTGATATGGAAACTTTTTTTGAACCATGCGCTAAGATTCAGTATGAATTTGACCGTTTATAAAATAATCCCCGATTAATTGCAATCGATTGATAGATAAATATGTGCCTGTCATCGTTTTGAATTCCAAGTTGAAGTTTCAAAAAACAAATTTGCCAAGCAAGCAGGTTTTTTTTGCTTGCTGCGCTTCCATCCATTATCGTTTGATAATGTGATCAAAGCTGCAATAACCATGTTGATACATGCGGGTTCGCGACAATGCAAGCTGTTTACGCCGTTGCTCGAAATCCATGCGCGGCGAGGTTCGGCATGGAATAACTTATGCCGTTTTTTGCCTAAGAACCAAGAAACGAACCCAGGTTAGCTGCTTCAAACAAATGTCTTGTGATGAAACTGAGTTGGGATCTCGCAAAACAACAGTTGTGTGAGCGACACTGAAATAAAACCGATTTTCAGTTCAGTGGAGCATAATTAAGGTTCGATAAATTTGTACCTCTTGACGAGCTCAATGCTGATTTATTAATCATTAAAATCGGTCAATTGGATCGTCCGAAACAAATTTTTGAAACTAAACGGGCTAAAAACTTTAAATGCTATTTTTTACAAGACCCATCTGGATTTAATTTTGCAATGGCAAATACTACCGAAAAATTGATCTTCCATTGAAACTGTAATTTTACCTATTTTAGGTAGCTAATTTGGAAAATTTGGACTCAATCAGGAAAATAATTATTTTTGTTTCATCGTAAAAACCTTACCTCCCTTGATGGATTTTGAACATTGTCCTTGGTATGTGCACTGAGTTGTCTGTGTATTAGTACCGCAATGTGTTTTATATTCCACAGTCAGGAAAGAAGGAATGAGTCAGTCCAACTGCATTCCCCACAAATACCAAATAAAGTTCAAATACCAAATTTTACATAATCTGTATTACTTTTTGTCCTTCGCCCTCATCCCTCCCCAATAATCTCGATCGAAGTTGGCCCTATTTTCTTATTTTTTGATTTACAATCAACACACACAAGGCGGTCCTAATGATAATTTTTTAACATATTTAAAAAATCAAATTGTATTCTGCAACTTGGAATGTCGGATGGTACCCCGACCAGAAGGAAATAACACAATTATAACTCATGCTGATATTTTGTTACGAAAAATTTCCTATCAAATTTTGTTATAAAGTAGAAACCGTTAGGTGTTAAAATAACAAAAATTCTAACAAAAAATTATCTACGAATATCACATTTATAACAAACGTTGATAGCAATATAACAGGATCATAACAACTTGAGATAGCATAATTGACCCCAACATAGCTTGTATTACTTATTGTATAATATCAACGATTTTAGCGTGCACGTCTAAAAATAGAATACGAGAAAAATAAAGTATACATTAGGGCGCTTTTTGCTTTGGAGCAAAAAGCTTCATGCAGCAAAAGCTTTTATAGCATTGCCAAATGATTGCATACCTGCTGGCTGATTGTTATTGTGAATATATGACACATGATTATTATATTTGTTGATATTGCCGCTTTGAACCTGGGTATTCTGAGTTTAATGGGGAAGTTTCCTGCATGAACCAACGACGTTGTTTTCGGCTAATGTTTAATGTTAGCATAATATTCAATGCATCCGTCAAGGGTAAAACGATTATAGATGCAGATGATGTTTCCAGAACGCACACATTGAACTTTGCCCAAGCCTAAGGGCTGTTTGTTTTCCTGGTGTCATAAGCTTTGTTTTTATTCAGTTTTACTCACTAATACAGCTGCCTATATGACGATAGACTGAATAGCTTTATAATATCTTTTCAGATTAGGAAAGAGGGGCTATTTTTAGATTCTAAATAGTGCGCTTTGACGTTTCTTGTGTACGTTAACGCGTTTTACATGTTTTTTAGAAATAATGTCGATGCGACATGGTAACATTGAGCGGATATTTTACGTACATTATTTTACGGAGAATACGGCAAATATTTAGCATTCCACATTGATTCAAAGCAATGAGTTTTGAGATTTCAAAATAAGTCTCTTGGGGATCTGTCATTGGCATTTTTGATATGGACAAGACTAAACAAACCAGTGTAATTATCTCGCACCAAATAAATTGCTACAAATGCAAATCTTTCACAGAAGTTATATCTATCAACTGCGAATATAACAGATATATGAGAAAATTCGAGTAATTGTTGATGTTTCTTCGATGGGACAGATTCTTGAATATTTCATGTTTTTTCTGTTACACATTTTTTTCCAAATATGATTAAATTTTAAGGAGGAAATTAACAATATACAATATGCATTAAAGTTTTCAGATATTTCAAGAATTATCTAAAACGCATTCAAATCACTTATCAGATCAACCATTAAATATCAAACTTATCTTGCGGGGAATGAAAAGATATAATACTCAAGTAAACTCCAACCCTTTTTATGCAGAGGATAAAATAAAAAAAAGTCACGATAGTTTAGAAATTCAAAAAACGCACAAACTAGAAACCCTTAAATTGGATACGGTTTGAGTGTTCATAAAAACCTGCATAAATTAGAGAAATCGCACTGAAAGTCTTATCAAGATCCTTAAAATACACTACGAAAATTTTGGAGATCAGTATAATATATCAGATAGTTTTTTGTGACCTGAAAATTCGTTTTCGCAATATGCAGCATAGATTAGAGGAAAATTAATTATATACCCATTTGACTAAGCCATAAAAACTAGTTTTAAAATGCTTTTTGGTTTCAATTCACGTTTTCTTATTTCATCTGAACTGCTTGATACTTCCTGCATCTTCTTCGAAATAAGTTTTATAGGAAAATTATAATCTTTAGAAAAGCTCTTTGATAACTTCACGATTCCAGCTTTTTATGATAATGGCTTTAACATTTAAATCATACGCCTCCTACTCGAAGTTTGGTGTCAGACGAGTGTCTCAGCAAATAGGCAATGTCATCTCTTAATCCAACTGCAACCAACTGTAAGTCGACCATACAGTTCTCCGACCACTTGCATCTAAAACTTGGCTATACTCAAAACGCGGAATTTCGAAAATACATATAAAAAAACTTCGAAAATTCGCTTTAAAAAGTTGAATTACGACGCAAAAAAACAGACTTCAGTGTATAAGCAAATAGACTGTCATTTGTGTAACCGTTAGCGTTCTAAAATAATTGTGAAAGAATATATAACTTACTGTAACATCATCGTTGTATGCGTACATTAATATCATATTATTAATCCAATGATAGCACCAGAAGATATAACCTTGATATAAGTTTTCTTGCATTCCTGATCCGTATATCATAAAGATAACAAAGAGAGTAATAAATATCAACAGAAGTTATAAATTTGATAGCTTTCTGTTATGATGTTCTGATCGGGACTCTCTGTTGAAAGTACGCTGCAAACCAATGACGGCACCGTTAACTCCATAACTAGTCCGGCGAAGAGATTATCCGGGATATAATTGCAAAGGGCTCGAGGGCGGACGGTCATATTTATCGCAGTGAGAAACTCGGGGCAATCAACTCGATTGTGCAAAATATCCGAAATCGTCATAGCACCGGATAGATCCCGCCGCACTTGATATGTATCGACCACGACTTTTGTAACTTGGCAGTTGGTGAAGGTTGTTCCAAGGTAATCGACGAAGGGCAAACCGGACAAATCTGCGCTGCAGTATCTCAATTCGATGGACACCGTTGAGATAATGAGGGTTCCATTTATTTATTTATTAACAGATTAAGGCCGAAGTGGCCTGTGCCGTATACAAAAGATTCCTCCATTCCACTCGGTCCATAGCCGCGCGTCGCCAGCCACGCAGTCTGCGAAGGATCCGCAAATCGTCTTCCACCTGGTCGATCCATCGTGCTCGCTGCGCGCCACGTCTTCTTGTACCGGTCGGATTGCAATTGAGAACCGTTTTCACCGGGCTATTGTCCGACATTCTGGCTACGTGCCCGGCCCACCGTAGTCGTCCGATTTTCACGGTATAACAGATGGGCGGCTCCACTCCACCGTAGATGGTACGCAGCACTTTCCGTTCGAAGACACCAAGTGCGCGTTGGTCCTCCACGAGCATGGTCCAGGTCTCGTGCCCGTAGAGAACTACCGGTCTAATCAGCGTCTTGTAGATGGTCAACTTCGTGCGACGGCGAATTCTGTTCGACCGAAGTGTCTTGCGGAGGCCAAAGTAAGCACGATTTCCTGCCACGATGCGTCTACGAATCTCTCTGCTGGTATCATTGTCGGCAGTCACCAGTGAGCCCAAGTACACGAACTCTTCAACCACCTCGATTTCGTCGCCACAGATGCAAACTCGAAGCGGGCGGTTCTCATTCTCTTCTCGTGAACCTCTTCCTATCATGTACTTTGTCTTCGACGTGTTGATGGCAAGTCCGACGCGCTTGGCTTCTCTTTTCAGTCTGATGTAGGCTTCCTCCATCTTCTTAAAGTTTCGTGCAATAATATCAACGTCATCGGCGAAGCCAAGTAGCTGAACGGACTTTGTGAAAATCGTACCACTCGTGTCGATCCCTGCTCTTCTTATTACACCTTCCAGCGCGATGTTGAATAACAGACACGAGAGACCATCACCTTGCCGTAACCCTCTGCGTGATTCGAAGGGACTCGAGAGCGTCCCTGAGACACGTACTACGCACATCACCCGATCCATCGTCGCCTTCACTAATCGCGTCAGTTTTTTTTTTTTTTTTTATTCATTTCGTTTATTTGATAGGCACAAATGCGTTAGCTTGGCGGTGCCAAATGCTTATGTTTTTACATTTTGGATATCTTAAAACTAGGAGGTTACAATGTTGAAATATTTTTTTTACAAAGGAAAAAAAAAGTTTACAGCTATCTTAAGACTAGAAATAAGATTCAATATACAAGAGAGGGCCAAAAGATTTTTTCATGAAAAAATTTAAAACAAGGGATTCACTTTGATATACAAGAGGGGGAGTAATAGTATTTTACGAAATATTTTACGGTTATCTTAAAACTAACAATATAGTTTAGTACACAAAAGGGGGAACAAATATTTATGAGAAACTTCACAGAAATCTTAAAACTAGGGATTCAATTCTATTTACAAGATGGAGGACAAGAGTTTCAATAAAGAGTAAAAATTATAGCTATCTTAAAACTAGGAATACAGAATACTAATTTTAATTTTTTAACTAAAACTTATGCTTGGTCAAGATATTCAGAGGGTGGCTTATTTCCGCATCAGTGTAGCAGCAGTTGTATCAAGGACAGGGGAGAGACAGGGAAAGAAGAGCAAAACTTGCAACTTTCGCTCAAAGGGGGGGGGGGGAGGTGGATCAGCGAAACAAATTTGCGCCTCAGTCTAGTAAGTCGTCGAGTACCGGATTGGCGGATGGTATTCTTTGGACCCGCGGGGAATCCTTCAAAAGTCATCGGACCTCGAGTCGCTCTCGCTTCAGTTTCCTTCTATGCAGGCGTAGTGGTAAGGGCGACGGCGGTTACATAGTGGCACTCTGGAGCAATCGCGTCAGTTTGTCCGGGAATCCGTACTCGTGCATAATCTGCCATAGCTGATCTCGATCGATAGTGTCGCATGCGGCTTTGAAGTCGATGAACAAATGATGTGTGGGCACATTGTACTCGCGGCATTTCTGCAGTACTTGACGAAGAGCGAACACCTGGTCCGTGGTAGATCGTTCGCTCATGAAACCCGCCTGGTACTGCCCCACGAACTGGTACTGAGGGTTCCATACAACTGACCAATATTACAGTGTTGATCGAACGAGAGAGCGCTTAGATATACGCCAGTTGTTCATCGAGAAAAACTCGCAGATTTTTGACCCACCATTCCGTAAAGGTTATCAGTTGGCGTTGAAGGAAACCTAGCTCATCAGTATTCTGGATTCTGTGGTATAACTTGAGGTCATCAGCAGTTGACAACCGTAATCAGTGTAAACAAAAGTTGACGTCGTTAAAATGCAGGATAAAAATCAGTGGGCCGAGATAGCTGCCTTGCGGAATACCTGATGAAGCAAAGAAATCTTCGATTGCATCCAACGGAGAATAGTACTACCAAAGCCAAGTCTATCCAATTTTGCCACTGCAATAACGTGATTAATCGTGTTAAAAGTAGCTGAAAGGTTAGTTTGAAGGCCGTCCAATATAACATCTGTCGCATAGGTTGTCAACGAAAGAAGATTCATAGATGTTGAACGTTTCGGCATAAACCCATGATGAATCTCGGAAATATACTGTTTGCAATGGTTGAAAATGGGTTCCAACACAACCATTTAAAACAGCTTAGGAACTGCGCTTAGCGTTGTAATATATATGCGAAAAAATGAGGGAAAAATACTACTTTGGAACAATATTTCGGAAAATACTACTGGAACAACATCTCAGAAAATTGAACTTAATACCATCTTTAAAGAAAATAAAACCTTAGTATTTGAATGAAAATGTATTCGTTTAATGAAAAATACGAGAAGGAGAAGTTTTGGGACATTTTGATTTCAAAGTCACGTATTTTTAATTTCATTTCTGCGCTATGCAGCTAACCATATATTTCTTGCAGTTTGTCTTGTGTGAAAAAAATCTCAGGAATCAAACGGAACCTTTGCGTTCTTAGTTAGAATACGAAAACTTTGGGCCATTTTGTTATGCTTTGCCAGCCACTGATAAAAGTTAGATTACACTTGTAGCGTGCTATAAAAAATTAATTGATACTTGGGATATCTCTATTATTATTTACTAAACTTTGTTTAAATGTACCATATTAAACATGGGAAATCATCAGGAAAAATCAGTTTAAGCCAATTTCGATAAAAATACAGAAAATTTAGATATGTTGACGCTTTATCTCGAAAACTTATTTTTTATTTACCTGCACGCTTCAACATGTTTCACTTTTGGTCTTGTTCAGAAGTTTAAAAATGTTTTTATACAAATGTATTATCGCCAATTATGCTCAAAATATGTCTAACCAGAAACCTATATAAAGATTTTAGTATCTCTACTACTAATTAGTGAGAAAAAATGACATTCCACAACACATACATTTCATCTCTGTTGCGAATGAAGAATCCCTTGAATAATTTCGATGGATTTCTAAAATAGAAAGTTGCCCCAATAGTTGAACAAAAACTCGAGTCTTATATACCTATTTTCATTCTTGTTTTATATCCGATTTTTCATACCTCAGATTTGGAGCGCTTATTCGGGTGACGTTAAAACAATGGAAAGTTATGCAGGTTTAATGCTACTGTATTATGCATCCTCTAAACCAGTTCATAATCCTAGCACAATTTAAAGTTGTATTCCCTTGCCTAATAAAATGCGTCTAAATTATTTACAAAATGTCACCCTCGAGACTACCACAGCCATGTGAATGCCGTACATGAATCTGACACTTCATTTGTAATAATTAAAATGTGATTACGCTCGAATGGGATAACGTCGGGAAACCAGACTCCTACATAACCGGTTACAGTCATCATTTATGCATCTGCAGCTCGTCCTGAATGTTATTCTATTATGATGATACAATAACCGACAGCCAATGGTCGGATTCTGCCAAGGTAGAGTTGGCATCTCCACCATTCCAGTGTGGATGTTGTTCCACGCTCAAAACTTACAATGTACGTTATATTCTATGAACTGCAAGGCACAATGTGCTGCATCGAGGACGGTTATCTTGATGAATCGTGGATAGAGTAAAAACACCGAGAACCAGTTCAACAGTTCCAGACTTGCGGTTTGGGAACGGTTTTTTATTCTATAAATTCAAAACCACAACTTTGTCTCTGTGAGGACTGTTACGGTTAACCGCAATCAACGCAGTCGATAACTTCGTCGCCACATCAACACTAATTGATTGATACGTCCGCCGACCATTTGCAAACTTTTAATGGAACATCAACAGTTCGCTGGCACGGCTGATGATATATCACTCCCTTCTCTGTACAGCCATTAGCAAACATTGAAGAAAACAAATATACCGACCTCCATCGAATCAAACAATCCCCAACAAATTAATTCCCAAACAGGCGCGACGAAGAAAATATCTATCTAGATCGGAAGCAGCTATTTTTCGAGAGGAAATTAAATAAGTAAGCAAGCGTCGACCGAACAAGCCCCCACCTCGTCAACAGCATTACGAAGTGCATCAAACCGGGATGGGACGGAAAAGGAAAACTGTTTGCCGCTGTACCTCATGCGTGCAGTCATCGTCTTCTTGTATTGGTGAAAAACCAAGCCAGACAATCTTCACGGCACCACACCGACGACTCGCCGCCGTCAGTGTGGAGGAGGAGGGTCTCGCTGTTTCTGCTTCCAATTGATTTTTCCCTGAAACCGTTCGAGGATTTATTCCACGCCGAGCCCCGTAGCAGATGTAACAGGAAGCTTTAAAGCGCACGTGTCAAAACGTAGAACCGTATATGAAAGCAGATAGCAAATTAACAAGTGCGAGAGAAAATCTGCCGGGAAAAGTTCTTATTGTTCAAATATTCACCAGAGAAATTCGATACAAACTATTTCGTATGACTAGAAGCCACTAATCGGCTTAGCAGCACACTTTCCCTATAAGCTCTTTGTGAATAATGAAGGTTGGGGCAGTAGAAGGGCTGCAACAAGCTTGGTTTGGATTCGGTTTATTCTGGCGCAGTTCGACCGGTCAATCCCCATGTTAGTGGTTTATTTTCCAACTAATGGCTTCCCATAAATCTCCGGTGGTTTGGAAATAGCATATACTTCTGATTTCGTTCTACAAAGAATAAAGCAAACCTCTCGTCGAGGCCGAAGTGGTTTCGGTTTTATTGACAAGTTGGAGTTGCCCGTGGTAAAAATGCTAAACATCACATTTTGGGCGTTACTTTTCTAAACGAAAAAAAAAGAAGTGGAATAACGTGACCGATTTTAGGTGTAGCAAAGTCGTACTAACGAATCTGTAGAAAGGTCCCAAGTCAGGGAAACGAAGAGGATTTACGTTCAATGAAATATGGGAATGGGTTCAGCTGAGTGGAAATTTGGAAATGCCGGCTTCTAGCAGATGCGAATGGGGAAAGAAAGTAGTGTTCGATATCGATTTTCGTACCCAAACGACGCACGAGGAAAAGTCTTTGGGGAATAAATCATCGGCCGTCTGGAAGTTGCATTTTATTCAAGAAAAAACATCGGGTGGGATGGGTGAAGCTCAGTAGAATATATGGAATTTGCCTCAAATCGTTTATATATAGTTCACCACTCTGGGTTGAAAGTGACAATTTGTTGAGCAAATTGGAATGAATAGTATATTAGTTGCTTGCTGGGGGTTATTTTCAAAACAGGAAAACTTTCAGAGAAACATATGGCTTCAATTTACATACGCCAGAACCAGTACCGGAAATCATAGAAAAGGAAGTGCTTTACGGTAACGGATCGCCCAGATTCTAAAAGCAAATAATTATAGAAAAATAGCATTGCTTTTCTCAACCAACAGTAGGCGGCTAGAAGGACACGGTATCACAAAATAAGATACGGCTTTATTATATATAACGCAGCATGTTTGAGGCGTAATGTAGATCTAACCCAGACCAATGTACAACTCGACTGAGCTAGAAACCGTACTCGAAATCACAGTTTAACATGAGAACTCTAATCTAACAAAACAATAATGAATAATAAGTTTCATCATTTTATATTACAAAACTTTAAACGCTCTTCGTCAGAATGTTTTCGTAATTTCGGAATTATTACTATTTGTAATGATAATGCATAAGCATAATACAACGCTCCCAGGATACATCGAGACTGCAAAATGATCATTTGAAATAATGCGCTAAGGGTATAACGTGTTACTCAAATTGTGTAATATGTATAGATTCTTGCATGCTGATCAATACCGATTCTGGTCGCATCAGAATGCAGATCTTCTAGAGAAGAAAGAAATGTTAGACCGATACATCTTTCTGTTAGAAACCGAGAAATCCTCTGCTTCTCCATAGATATCAAGGTATGGGGAAAATTGATAAAAAAAACAATTAATAAAAGCTGTTGTTAGAAAAACAAATAATAAAATGACAATTGTGTTATCATATATTAATTGCTCTGGGAAGGTGGCTGCCGAGACTATGTTGAAAGGTTTTTCTATATCACTTATATCATAGAAGTTCTAACGGTCATTCGCCTATTTTTCGACTAAAAAAATTTTGATGGCTGAAATTATTCTGTGATGAGTAATGATACGGCAAATTGTAGTATTTTTTCTCCTGACGAACGTCTCTAACGCAACCCAAATAATCTACAACGGGATAGGAATGATCTGGGTGAAAAAAGAAATTCTTTCGGTTTGTTTGGATATCTTCATTTACCATATTTACAAGAAGGTTCACAAACTCGATAGCGATTCTCAATGCCACCTATAAGGTACTCTCCCATGTTCTGTTTAACAGACTGCGCCCATTGAGTGGATCCTTAGTCGGCGAATACCAAAGCGGGTTTCGAGACCGACGATCAACAACGGATCAGATCTGTACCCTAGTTGCGAGATAGAAATCGATAGAATACGGTACGAGGTTGTTGAAGTCATCTGTCTAGGAACACTAATGACATGTGATAACGTCACGACGTTAGCCACGAGGTGAAAAGTTGTACTACTGCTACGAGTAGAACTTTATATGGTAGTCAACCATAGCCCCACAGCCCACAATTATGCACTAAACTTACTCTATAGAAATCGCTAATACTCCCAGTGGGTCTGTACAGTTATGAGGCATGGCCGTTGAAGTTTGAGATATTTTCCACATTGTGTTATGAAAAATAACATATTTTCGTCAATGTATAAGAAACCAAAAAAAAAATTCGATATGTAATTGCATTACTGCAGGGCAGTTACATATCAGATGACATTAAGTTCCATAAACGGATTTACAAAGATCGTCCGAATGATACTCAGCATGCTGAATAGTAGCCGTGTTATAACTGTGTTTCTAACATTGATTCAGCGCCATGACTAAATTGCTAAAAACGTGCTTCTTTAACATTTTCGCATAATTAGAGCCTGAACCGCGGCATGCATAGCGTAGTTGGTAAATCAATTGCATTGTACGCTGTTTTCGCGATTCCCAACCCCCGCACAATAGGATAGGGCTCTTTCTAGCCGAAAAAAGAGCCGCATGACACTAAAGTTCAAAACTCCGTAGCTGCCCAACTGATGGGTATTTGAATTACTACTGATTATGAGTAGATCTGTACGGTACATTCTGGTACTATCAGAAGCTGATGATTAATTGACCGGTAAATATGCCGAATAATGTTTCGCATAGTATTGAGTACTTCCTTACAGTTTTGAGCTGTACATTAGGATGGGACAAAAATTATATTCCTGCTCAGAGCAACTTTTTAGGTTCCATTAGGTCCTAGAACAAATGTGTAAATTCTTAGCTCAATCAGTGAAACTATATTTTTGCGCCCACCGTTTAAAGTTTACATGGGATTTTGCATGGGAAAATTAACTTTCACAAAATAATTCCTCCAGGAGTCGCCCATTGCTTCCTAAAAATAAATCGTTATGTGGCTTTTATGGGAAATTTAACAGTGAAAGTCTCAAAGACCACAAAACGATCTGACGCTTGAGAAAAAAGTTATTAAGTAGAAACTGATTGATGTTCTGACGATTGATAAAATATTCATTTTTTCTAGCACCACTGCTGTTGGTTGTCCAATTATATGCAATTTTGTTTTGATTTTCTCTTAATGTGTCTAAATCAATTATCTATACTGTTTGGCCACTGCACAATATTTTTAAAGGATAAATTGAAGCTTCTTTTGTACATAAAAAGAGCAAGTTAAAAATTTTGTATATAATTTGACCGCCAGTAGCAGTGATGCTATGAAAAGTGAAATTTTCATCAATCTTCAGGGCATCAATCGGTTTTTCCACGAGCATCAGATCGTTGCGCAGTCTTCTAGACTTTGTTTACTTACTCAATTTCCTATAAAAATCAGGCATCTGTATATTTTTAGGAGGTAACGGGCGACTCTTGTAAGAATTATTTTGTAAAGGATGATTTCCCCATTCGAAATCCCAAGTAAACTTTAAACCGTGGGCGCGAAAATATAATTTCACCGATCGAGCTTAAAATTTGCAGAGTTCTTCTGGGAGCTAAATGCGATACAAAAAGTTACTCGGAGCAATTTTTTTTCCATATAACCGTGTCCCACTCTACTGTACATGCACTATATTATGAATTACCACGAAAGCAGTAGTACAGGCACTATATTATTCATTGCGAAAAAATTATGAACTCCTTCTTTATTTTTTGCATTTTCTGCATTATCTGGTTTTAGTACATTGTTGTTTTAAATTAGTAAATTATTTTCTTTTCGTTTTTATTGTCTCTTATTCTAATTATAAATTTAGAGCAGTTTTTGCCAACAACTTTGCTGAAGACACAAAGTCTTTATCTTTAGTATCTTCAACATGTTTGCTGGTTGCTTGACCCCTTAAAAACCAATTCATTACTATAACTTTTTAAATATCATCCCGACAAGTTGGGAATGTTCTGTGCAAAAGTTTGGATTATCAAAAACGACAACCTTTTACATTACAATATTGACTGATCTCGTGTACATTCGAAGCGATTCGGCAACTTTTGAAAAATATAGTACTTCAAATAGTGATTGGTTGTTGAAACGGTTGAGTTTACGTCTATAGTGTTTTCAGAATACTTACCAAAAATAGCAAGGTTAGGCAATTGCTGCTATGATTTTAGTGATTAATCATCCTAAAAGTGGTTTTCCAATTAAAATTTGTATTAGGTAAAAGAAATAAGCTGAAACCTTCGGCAAAGTTGTTGACATGGCTTTCGCGAATATCTTAGCTAGAATCTTCTTCAAAGGCTTATCGTTCGTTTTAGAGTTATGGTGTCTTTGGCAAAGTTGTTGTGTGACATCTAGCGCTTTATTTGATCATTTCATATTAGTTCGGAATTCACTCGCTAGGACGGCGCTGTTATCAACTGTTTAATGGAACGAGGTAGAAAGGTGGTGTCTACGGCAAAGTTGTACATCAGGTAATTATCTTTTGAAGACACTAACTTTGTGGGTCCTACAGATTTTGAAATAGTGTGCATTTTTGAAAACATAATCTGTAAGTAAATGTTTTTACTAAAACCTTCTCTATCTCGAAACATGCAGGACATATAAAGTTTGCATCTTCAGAAGATATGTTTAAAATGATTAGATCTACAACTTTCTCGAAGACATCACATTAATATCTAGCTTCATTAAAAAGTTGATAACAGCGCCTCCCTAGCGACTGAAATCCGAACTAGTGTGATTCAACTAAATAAAGCACTAAGTGCCACACAGCAACTCTTCCGAAGACACCAGAACTCTATAACTAAAGATAATAATTGATTCAACATTTTTTAACTTCCCGACCACAATGTACCGTTTTTCCCTTAACCCCTTATTGCTCGGTGAACTTTCAACGTAGAGACATGACACCTTCACTGGAATTTTCGAAAAAATATGCCCAATAATATTCATTTCTGCAAGAAATATATATTAGATAGAAAATAGCCATACATAGCAAGTGTATCAGCGGCCCTTAACTTCAGGAACGACTGTTTGGACCGAAACGTCAAGGTACAATGCAATCCAACTAAAAAAAAGTATTATATCGAGTTCAGCGATATGTGAGCCACAACAGAAAATTTACTGATTGAGAATCGATTGACTACTTTTTCTTAAAACCTCGGAAAACGAACAAGAAAACTTGAATTTTCATAAAACTGAATGTGGGGTTAGCCCCTAAAAATAATTTTCAAAATTCTTAAATGGCAGTACAAGCGGATTACTTGGAACTATCAAAAAATACAAAAATGTCGATTTTGGAAAAAAAAAATGTGGATTAGCCCCTTTTGGACGCCAGCCATTCATATGTTTTTCTACAATTTAATTCCACTATGTTTAAAACATAGTGGCATCAAATGGTAGAAAAACATATGTAAAGTATCGTAAATCACCAAAACCTGTTTTAATCCACCTAGCGGTGCAATTGTGCCTTTCTCATTTCTCTAAACTATGGCACGGATGCTTTTTATGTTCAACATAATTGTGGAAATGTCCATTACATTCTTAGTACACTTTGCACTTATACACAATGGCATGCCAGCCACGAACTTGATGAGCTACGTGTCGACGGTGAAACACTCGAAACAAAAAAATATCATACTCCATTAGCCTAATCAGCATTAGATCAATGTTATCTGCTTGCTAACTCATTTTGTCATGCGGGGATGGGTATGTGAGGAGGGCGAAAGTCCCATGAACGAACGACTCCCCCCAGCTTAAATTGGTATGCTTTGTAATATAGTGGTGGTTTAAAGATGATGGGATTGAAAGGGAGGGGTATGAGGTGGTGGTCTGAGGGGTGATTTAAGGAGATTTTTAAAGGAGGGGAGTGAACAGTAGAGGGGGAGTGTAACCCCTCTCCGTAAACCATCAACTACGCCCCTGTTAAAATCCAGAAACCTTAAGCGAGTCGAAAAAAAAAATTGACCGGGATTCGGTTGACGTTTTTCAGAGTGATTGCATAACCTTTCTATATCGTCGCTGTTGTGCTATCTTATGACAAACGCCATTTTGGGGTAAACTAAGTTAGATATGCCACATCACGTGTCTTAAAAATCTCTACAAAGTGGCGTTTTCAGAATTTTGATAATCTGCTTGGTTACTGAGATATAGTAAAAAACATGATGAGAAATTTTGAATTTTTTGCTTCAAATGACTGTTTCTGGGGATTAACTCAAGGTATCTTGATATATAAGATGTTTTTATGTGTAAAACTATCTAAAGAACACAATGGCATAATTACTTTCAAAACAAAATTACACGAATTGTGAGAAAAATGTAGTTTAAGTTTTAAACTGGAAATATAGCATATTTGGCAACACTGTAACCAAAAATAACTATTTTTGCTAGATTCTCTGACTCATTTCCTTTAAAATGCATCTCACCGATTGTTTATAGGCCAAATTAAACCAAAGATATGAATAAAAGTTAATAATTGATGATTTTTTCTATGGAAAATTTTCCATGCACGATTATGACACGCCATACAAATTTTGTCATTAATACACACCTATGACACGTGTGAGTGCGACTTTTGTTTACATTTATAATCAAAACTCGCAACATATTCAACCGATCTTCATCATATTTGAGAGATTAATAAAGAATAGATGGAAGCATCAATTGTTTTCTTTGAATTGTTTATACCATTTATAAGTATCAAGATATTCACTCTTAAACTTTAAAAATCGTTTTTCTCGAAATGAGCCAAATGGCGCTTGTCATAAGATAGCACAACAGCGACGATATGAGAAAGGCAAAAATAAGTCAATAGTTGGTATTGTTTAGATAACTGTTCGAACTTCTAATGCGATAACAACAACGACGCCCGTGAATTACCGCGATCACACTAAACTCATTCGACAGCTTTTAATTTTTTCTTTGAAATAATTCTATACTAGTTTTGCGAAAACTTGCGATAAGCAGTCAAAATGTAAATGGAGACGCATGGTTATTTCTGATATTAAATTTAAATAATCTTTTTATAGCTAGAATAGCGACACGAATACATACACAACTTTCAAATTACATTGAGGGCATGATCTAAGAGGGTTTTACTAGTGATCAAGAAAGAGAATCTAAGTGGAAAGTATGGTTTTTGAGATGATGAGTGTTTAAATTCAGAAAATATTTTCAACCAATTGAAATATGCCATTAAATGTTTCTGAACCTAATTCTGCATAATTTATACATTAACTGTCAAATTGAGTGTATACAGTAGAGTTCTAGTTATTTGGTAGAACTATTTTGATCAGAATTTGTGTAGCACTGATTTATCTTAAGGGTAAGCGATATTACCCAAATAAATTAGGACCATTTTTGAATGAACCATATACGCGAAAACAGGGATTTTGATTTATGTTTTATGTAAAATATGAAATAAGCAATCTAAATAACTTGAAACACTCCTGTGAAATAGAATTCATTAACCATTCTGTTCATTAGTGAATGTAATTATACAAATTTTAAATATTGTTTAAAAAATTAAAGAAAATGTAGTTTTTGAATCAAGTAACCCACTAATTAATTTAACATTCCAAAATTAGTCGCACGCATCTTATTTGATCCGTAAAAACTAAATAATCATTTCTGAAGCACCATCATGAGATGTCAATCAATTCGTTACCACAATTGCTATTGAAAAAACCTGTTTTAATCCACCTAGCGGTGCAATAGTGCCTTTCTCATTTCTCTAAACTATGGCACGGAGGCTTTTTATGTTCAACATAATTGTGGAAATGTCCATTACATTCTTAGTACACTTTGTACTTATACACAATGGCATGCCAGCCACGAACTTGATGAGCTACTTATCGACGGTGAAACACTTGAAACAAAAAAATATCATACTCCATTAGCCTAATCAGCATTAGATCAATGTTATCTGCTTGCTAACTCATTTTGTCATGCGGGGGTGGGTATGTGAGGAGGGCGAAAGTCCCATGAACGAACGACTCCCCAGCTTAAATTGGTATGCTTTGTGATATAGTGGTGGTTTAAAGATGATGGGGTTGAAAGGTAGGGGTATGAGGGCTGGATGGGGTGGTGGTCTGAGGGGTGATTTAAGGAGATTTTTAAAGGAGGGGAGTGAACAGTAGAGGGGGGGGGGGTGTAACCCCTCTCCGTAAACCATCAACTACGCCCCTGTTAAAATCCAGAAACCTTATGCGAGTCGAAAAAAAAATTAGGGGACGGGATTAGGTTGACGTTTTTCAGAGTGATTGCATAACCTTTCTATATGAGAAAGGCAAAAATGTGCCAAAATCCAAAAAAGTGAATCGTCGTCAAATTTTTTTTCGAGTTTGCATCAAATCTCTACGTTTCATGCACATTGAACACATTTAGCATCAAAAATAAAAATTCTATTTTTAATTTTTCCTATAGTTTATATGAGAAATTTCTGTGTGGCCGCACTCTGAAACCCGTAATTCCGGAACCAGAATTCCGATCGATCCAACATTCAATAGCAGCCGATGAGAAGGTTGCACCTTTCATTTGAGATTAAGTTTGGGCAAATCAGTCCAGCCATCTCTGAGAAAAATGAGTGACATTATTTGACACATACGCACATACATACACACACATACACACACATACATACACACACACATACAGACTTTTTCCGATCTCGACGAACTGAGTCGAATGGGATATGACACTCGGCCCTCCGGGCCGGGATTAGGTTGACGTTTTTCAGAGTGATTGCATAACCTTTCTATATGAGAAAGGCAAAATCATTATAAAATACTTTTGAGCTGCCCTAATAAAGTAGTAAAGTTAATTTCTAATATTTTCATAACCATCAAAAGAATTCAGCCTACATAAATTTACTTAAACAAATTTTTGAACCTTCACTACAAAATAATTATTTTTGAGCCACTCTAATGTATAATGACGGTTCTTTTTTGAACAAGTTAATAACAAAACAGGATTAACACACGAAAATTAATAAACAAAAGAATTATGAACAATTTCGATAAAATAGATATTTTTAAGACACCCTAATACATGGTAAATGATTATTTTTAATATGTTTTAATATCAAAAACGAATACAGCGTACCAAAATTACATAGTTTTGACTTTAGTCAACCTTTTGCTCTAAGTCGTACCACTGTGCATTGCTGTACGCTTCAACGTTTTCCTGTGAATAATTTTTCGCACGTTTGTAACGAAAAACCACTGTGCAATTGTCGTAAAAAGCGACAGAAAAAGGATTCTACATTTCATTCGCTGCATCCTTTGGATTTCCAATTTTTTTTAACTAAATTGGTAAATTAAATCTCGTCATTTTTCTTATCTATTCGTGATAAACCTGCTTGCTTACGCTTTCTAGTAATTAGATATGAAGCATATTTTTTGGTCTATAGTCTTTTAAGCACTTGCAAATCGGCTACCGAAAAAGTTTAACAATGAAATAACAAAGAAACGAGAAAAGATAGGAATACAATATTGTAGAACAAATTATGGATAATCTTGAAATTCATCTTTTCGATACAAATACATATTGTTATGTTCATAATTCATTATTTTGAGAAAATTAACAAACACCTCGTCAAAAACACTAACTTTTAACTACTTTATCGCTGAAATGTATCTAAAACTGAATAACTGATAGATATAAGGACACCATTCAAAAGAAAATCTTCTCACCTTCCCAATGAAACTAGTACATTTAAGATACTTTTTTAAGTTAGAGGTATTTTACAACAAATAAGATATTTACATGAACAGTTCAACAACTCTATAACGATTGAGGTTTGATGCTTGTGTAGAACAATTTTTTCTCCAAATATGGTTGTCTATCACCCCTCGAGATGTTCTTTATCATAAACTAAACACCCTCTATAGGTAAAAAAAATTCTGGTCGAAAAAAAGAGGGGAATGACTCAAAGGTTCAAACCTCTATATTTAAAAAATGCAAAAAAATCCAACACCGAAAGCCATTTGACGAAAAAAAAAACTGTTTTAATCCACCTATTGGTTCAATTATGTCATTCTCATTTCTATAAACTACGATACCATGGCTATGTTCAATATAATGGTGAAGATGTCTATTGCATTCTTAATACACTTTGCACCTATATAAAATGGCTCGTCAGCCACGAACTTGATGAGTTACGTAGCGACGCTGAAACACTTGAAACAAAAAATATAATATTTAATTAGCTTTATCAGCATTAGTTCAATGATGAGTGAAACTTTTGCTGTGAAACTTTACACTAGGAATATTGAATCAGTTCACGAATACATGAATAACATTTTACGATTTTGTAAACTATTTCTCCAGCGCGGATATTGAATCGTGACTGATATATTAGAAAATATGAATTCACCATAATTGAAAGGATTCATGAACAAAATTCCGAGTTTCCTGAAATAATTCACGAAAAAACTTTCAGACTGCGTTGATTTTGTGAACTAATTCACAACTGCTAAAACCAGATCATGATCAAGATGTAATAATACGTGAAGCAGTTCTCGTCGTATATTCAGACTCTGAATAATGTTCCTAAATCTATAAATATAAAATCACTAGTTAACTTTTGGTTTAATGATTGAGGCTCATAAAGTTGTGAACTAGTTCACAACCAGAAAATTGTTTTGGTAATGACCTGGTGGAAACCGTGACTGAAGTTCAAAAAACAAATATCTTTACTACTAAAAACCAACTACTAGCCAAGCGCATTGTTTACTAAATCATGAAGCACGTAGAATTTTTTGCTGATTTGGGCTAGGGCGTTCGAATGGCGAATATACGCAAAAATCACTCTACTTCATCATTTTACCTTCTTTGCTAAGGAACTCTTCATCACCAAACAAAATTAATGAATTCGAAACTTGGTTTGGCTTAGCAAGCCAATGCAATATGGACTGCGATATATTTATCCTTAGTGGAGAAAAAAATCATCAATTTTCATCAGCTTGATCGGAACTCCTTTTCTTGCGGGACAGAGGTTTGCTCAGAAACACAAATAGTGTTTTCCTCATTTTGGAGCTAGCGTAAGTCCTGTCACTAAGTTTGTGTCGGATTCTTATGAGACAAAGTAGAAACACAAATTCTATAACCAATTTAATGAAAGCAAATCAATACAAATTGGGTCACTAGGCCTTGTGCTATTTCTGATTCTATATCAAATGCAGCTGGCGTTAGAAACGATTGGCGTTAATATCGATTTTTTTTATTATTTTGTCCGTAAAACAATGAAACAATTTTTTTAAATTTAATTAACTAGGTAACACTTTCTGTTCGATCTCATTGGCCAGTACGCTTTTACTAAGTTAACTGTCAAAGATGTTGATCCCCGTAGTGGAAACTATTGTCAGTAAAGACCGATAGGTTTTCTTTTACGGGCGAACGACCTAACGGTTAAAACCCAAATAAACAAATACAAATACAAGACCGATAGTATCGAGGACCTGTCTGCATTTTTTAGAAAAATATAAGATAATGTGTCAAGTTAGTTATGAATTTTCCTTTCGAGCTCGTGTCATCAGAATCTGACACTAACTTGGTGCCAGGACTAAACTACCGCCGAATTGAACTCCAAAGCTCCAAATATTTAAGAAAACCTAGAAATTCATTTTAAAAAGGTTGCATTGCGCGATAAAATGTCATTCATTCGTCAGATGATGAAACAGGCATCACTGTTCTTCATTCCAGCCCGGCTGATGGGTTGAGCCCAATGCACTGGCGAACGAAAGCAAGGCACACCGCTGCCGATGCGAATCAACATAAACATAAATCAGCCAACCAACCTCGACATACAACATTCTATTCCACACCCCACATTCTATGTTGTTGTGTGTTTCTCTCTATCGCAATCGACTGTGCTGCAAAATTTATGTATAGGTGTCAAGTGGTCGTCGTCAAAGCGTACAAAACTGACAGCATGTGGGATTTTAGCAGAAACGTTCTCGTCGTCTTTATTTATGTGGCTCTCCCTCCGTAGTTGTGGTCTGCTGCTAGCTTGATTGTAGGGTAGCAGTAGCAAGCGCAGGCAAAGGCTGTGTGCATATGCTGCCAGTCTGACTGGATGGACAGTCATAATCGCCGTCGTCGTCGTCGCCGTCGACTCGTCGTCGTCAGAGCCAGTTCAATAGTCCAACAGTAAGTGAGCGAGTATGCGTCAGAGCTGCTACACGGAAAGTAGCGTCTAATCGCGAGGTCACCGATTTTCGGCGAATTTTTATTGCAAAAGTATTGTTTTCGTTTATCAGACATTCACCGGTGAATTAGAGAGGATCTTGGCAGTTGCATGTTGTGATTTCGATGCGTAGGAGTGCAGTTTTAGTGTATTTTCAAGCGATTCAAGGTGGCGATCTCAGGTTAGCTTTCGGGCCAAGACCAAGACGACGACGATCTTGAACGAAGCATATACAAGAGAAAACATACATAAGGCTCGTATGCCTCATGCTGCTGCTATCCGGTCCCTTTGCTGTGGTAGCGACACTTGAGCCTGAAGGGTGATACTGGTGAACGGCTGTATGTGTGCGTGTTGTTGCGGGAACGTTTAAGGTGGTCCATCGTGCTCGCTGAAGTGTGTTGAGGATAAATAAAGAACCCCACGAAAAGAAACAACGATGTTCACCAAACAACTCCTTTTCTGGTTGCTGCTTAGCGGAGGTGAGTAGTTTTGAAGGTTATTTTCTTTCATTTCAAAACTTGATATCTGATGTTGCTAATAGAAGGCCCTTGGACATCAGGTAGATTCGTGATCGACGATCGATGTGCTAGTGTTGGTGCTTAGGATGAAACATATTGAGTATATTTCAGAAATCCTTTGTTTGCAGTCAATCATTCTCGTAAAGCTATAATCACTATGAAAACTTGTTTTTCTTGGTCGATCGCGAGCATACGATGAACGTGGAACAAACGCGTTTTGAAGCGTATAGACACTTCCGCAAGAAATTGATCGCGGTTGATATTCGCTCGAATCACATAAGCTCGAAAAATCAGTCAGTCATAATGCAGAATACGATTGTTTAAATATGATAATAAAGCTAAACTTGTTTGCAAATATTTTGACCGAATCGAAAACTTGTTTCTCTTTGACAGTTACTTTTATGTGCTGTGCCGGATTCGGTGGTTCAGGCGGCCGATCCGGCGGTAGTCTCTACAAGTATGGTGACGTAACAGCTGCAAATAGTGGTTCCGCCGGTAGCTACTCACGGATACCTCCACAGCGGTTCTACATGCCAGCAGGACTTGGGAACCCCGACGATCCGAATCGACACCTATCGACGACCCCCAGTCAGCAATCGACAACTGCCCCAAAGACAAGCCGTATCTCCGCGTGGGGAATCATTTCGATCGTGATGTTTGTGATCATGATCGGAGCCGGAGCCTACTGGGGTTTTATCTGCTTTCCTTTGTTCTGTAAAAAGGAACGAAACTACAACATGATGATGAATATGTCGTCCGCTACAACCGCCACTCCTACCCGATCGACCGAGTTCGAGAAGCTGGAAAATTACTGCGCCAAATCAACTACATCGAGTCGAAGCAACGACACCGGTATCAGCAACATTTGAAAGGCCACCTCTAAAAGGGAAAGGTCAGGTCAAATCTACTACTACTACTACTAGTACTACCCTCTCTAGCTGATAAGCTACGTTCAAGACATCTACTTCTCCATACAAGCGCGAATTTACGATTTACTTAGGAATTAACCTTGCAGGACTATTGTGAAACCGCTTTTTGGCTTGCCATAGGACATGTTTTATTTAGGAATTTAGCAAAAACCTGAAATAATTCAAGTGAGAAGCATGTGAAAGCTTAACTTTAAGGATACTCGAATAAACTACATGCTAAGAGACTGATGTTCTAATTGATAGATGAACGCGATAGTATTATGGATGTAGAGAATATTCCAAATGATCACAATAAATTTTACCTTTTATCTAACGAAATGATTTGAACAAGATTGAAATGGAAAGTTAGTATGATGACAGTCCTGGTTCCAATAAGATACGTTGGTTGCTACACCGAACACACCAACACAGATTAAAAGGTCGACGATGAGATTACACGGGCTGAATCACAAACAGAATTAATATGTTGCACATCGTTTAGAATTCTTCCCCATTTTTTTCTACATACTACACAGCAAGAGCTACATAATGAAACACTTGCGGCCAGGCAGCAGAACCTACGAAAGCAGCAGAGGAAAACGGAACGGAAAAGAATCAAATTTCTCACAACCCAGTGGTTCTGAAGAAAACACTTCGTCACACCAGGTTGCCAGTCGGGATCGGGGAGAGGAACATTTTTATTATATTATTATTAAGTATATTACTATATTTATTTGCTGCATAGAAAACCAGAGAGTGCAAAATGGTTCCCAGTCTGGAATTGAGTAGGCATACAACTGAATCAGAAGCTAGGGGCGCGTGTTTCGCGTATAGCTCGACGCACAACTGATGGTCGTGGATGTTGACTTTATCAAAAAAAATTTCGTTATGTCAATTATTTCTGCTTGTGTCTTTTGTCTAATTTTTCTGTCTGAGTGGCAACATTTCTTTCATTCCTCCAAGAGAAATTCGTTTATACATTCTATAACGATGGTCGGGTTCGGGTCTTTGAACCCCAGTTCGGGTTCTTTAAATTTTAAACGCTGAATGTTCGGGTTCGGGTTATTAAAAGGCTTCTACAGTTCAGGCTACGACCACATCAAACTTAACCGTGCTGAATTTGTTCACTCCTGAATCGATCGAATTCGTCATATTATAGATAACAATAAAACAAATAAAATTAAAGAATGCAGCAAAAATAGATAAAAATATTAAATTCATGAAATGGATACAAGGTTTAATATAAATCAAATTATTAAAATAAATAAATAAATCTAATCAGTTCAGCTTAAATGAAAATTGAACAATATCAAAAAAAAATTTTAAAATTAATAGAATAAATAAAAATGTTTCAAAGTAACGAATATGCAAATGAGGAAAATGGATGATTGAAGAGAATTAATAAATAAAGTAATAAAATGAAGATACTGAATGAAATAAATGAATTGGAAAAATAAGAAAAAAAATAATAAAAAGAATGTGATAAATAATAGGAATGAAACAAAATAATAAAATGAGTAACACGGATAAAATTAACTTTTTCGTGTCCAACCTTTTTCTAGCGCATATATGGTTCCAAAACAGCTATTCTGTAAAAGTCTTGAATTAAAGGAACTTGAAAAACCTGTTCTGATCAAGACAGGTGCTTCTCTAGCAGTGCTGGAAGTTGCTCAATTTTTACCATCCGATCCTCAGTACACATTTCCTGCAATGTATTCAATAGTTCAGTTGGGCGGTAAAAGGAGTCGAAGACAGTCTAAATTGATAAGATTTATCAGTTGTCAACAATATTTTAAAACAACAAAGATTTAGCAAAACATATTTTTTCGCCGATAACGTCTCTGGCAATGGAATTCAGTCAGGAAAATTACAATAACTTCGGCTCTACGGATGATTCTTGTAGCTGTTAGCGCTCAAATAAAAGGTAATAGACACAGTAATTAGCCTTACTTGTTCTTGTGCGAAAATCTTATCTAACCCCAAAGTTATAGCTGCTTGAAAACGTTTTTGTTTATAAACAACGTGGCATTGCACCAAAGTCCTTAAATAGGAAGGTCGTTGCAAGCGTCAAAACGAAAACTGCCTCTGTGCTCGTGTGTGTGACCAGGGTTGCCACTATTTTTCAAAGAATATCTGGCAGATCAACTAAAAATGTCTGGCAAAATCTGTCACTTAACAGCGACCTCAAAGTCATCGAAACTTATCAATCAATTTTTGTTGAATTTGGGGAAATATTCCCCCAAATTTCCAAAATGTGTGTGCAAACAGCTCCATCATTTAAAAATCTGGCAGAATGAGAGGTTTGTCTGGAAACTGCAAAAAACTCTGGCTGTGCCAGATAAACCTGGCATAATGGCATCCCTGTGTGTGACAGTTTCTATGGGCGAATAGTATCGTCTACGTCATCAATTCCACGTTTTATAGGCTGTCTCTGTTCACTACCACTAACAGTTTTGACGCATGCTAGGAGCTTGTTTAGAGGGACTTTGGGCATGCACGATTTAATAAAATCAATATCACGAATAGAATGAATAAAATAAACAAAATGAAAAAAGATCAAATGAATTGATAAAAATAAACAGAATAAGCTAATTAAACTGGAAAATTAAATGATTTTTAAAAAGTTATAAAAATGGAATAATTTCAATTGCAATATTCTATATGAAATGAATGACTGAAAAAAGTAGTCAGTTGATTAAAATGAAGAAAATGAACAAAATGTATTAACAGAAAGAAATCAATGAAATGCATAACATGAAAAAATTAATAAAATAAGTTAAATGAATAATGTGAATAAAATGCATGGAATGAATGAACTGATCAGAATGAAACGATTAAAACGAGCTCAAATGAACAAGATGAATGAAAAGAATGCTGAATAAAAAAATATTAAAATTAAATGATCATATATTTAAAATAAGTCAAATATTTAAAATGAATAAAAAAACAAAACGAACGAAATCCATAAAATGAGTGAACTCTACAAAATGAGTAAGTAGAATTAAATTTTGAAAAAATGATTCAGATAAAGCAAAAGAATAAAAGGAATTGTACGACTTTAAAATCCAATGTTTTGAAAATTTCTGAAATGTTTGCAACATTTTAATATTTGGAAAATGGCAACATAATATACGATGCACTTTCCTTTTTTTTGTTTTCACCTTTTCGTTTTTGTTTGTCTTTTATTGATGGCGTCATTCAAGATTAACTGGTGTTTTTACTTTATTGGTGGACCTTAATCAGTCATCAGGAAACTGGAATGATAAATGTGTTTGGCAAGTCAAAGATATCTTTCAGGTCACAGATTTCTAAAAAAAGTTTTTTGCAAAGAATAGAATTTTCAGGATCACTTTTTACACGTAATTGGAAATTAGGGCATTGCAAAATTTTTTTTTTTGAATTCTCGAAGGCCCCCCCTCTCATATTGTGACAAATGTCAAAGTAAGCTCAGATGCCAAATTTTTCATCATTTGGACAATTTTAGACCCCCGCCCACTTGAAATTTTTTGAAATTGGTGCTATGGGAAAATATGGAGGAAAAATACATTAAATGCTATAACAGTAGCAATCCGAAAATTACAATTTATACCTCTTTTGAAAGGAAATAATCTTAATATTTGAATGGAGATATCTTTGTTTCTAGGAAAATACGGGAAAAATCCCTTATTTTTAATGATTTTGCTGTTCCGTGATGCAAATCATACATATTTTGTAGTTTTTCTAATGTAAAAAAAATCTCAAAAATCGATCGGTTCTGTCCGAATACGAGAAGTTGGGGTTATATGGCCTTTTGTCATTCATATTAAACTTTATCATTTTCTCGTGAATATATCTCTATTATTCTTCATTCAATTTTCATAAACTATACCTTGTTGAACGTGGAAAATCCTTAGGATTATAACAAAAATAGATTCGTTACCGGTAAAATTCAGGAACATCAAATTATCTTGTCGATTTCACATTTTTATCATAAAATCGCACATATTAACTCCATTTAACAACAAAATTCTTATTCAATTTCCTACTTTTAGTGTAAAATTTGCTTAGGGATCACATGAGAAAAGTTTCATTCCTGGGAAAATAGGGGAAGTTGAGGTATTAGAACAAATAATGCAAAAAAATGAGATTTGTAGAGTAAATATCAAAAAGTTTGATGTTTCTGAATTTTACCTTTAACGTTTTTATTTTTATTTTATTCCTCAGAATTTTACACGTTCAACAAGTGCACGAAAACAACCAACATATGATTCAGCTATATAGTTTAATCAACAGACCCTATGGTTGAAATATATTTTGGTTGCTTTCATGTAACTTTCAAATGGTTTACAATATCGCCTTGAAGTCAAAGAGAAAGTTGCACGAAAGTTTACGGGCCTTTTGCAAAACCTATTATTGTTGATGGAGAAACGCGACTAACTTATGAAAAGGTCGTAATAAAACAAAATAATTGTGTTGTTAAAATAAAAGTTAAAATATCTCGAGAACTACTACATTTTAGAAAATTTTTGTTAAGAGCATTTCGATTTAAAATGGCGTTCAGAATCATATTCAAAAAGAAAATTGTATTTTTGACTGCAAATAGTAAGAATTATAAACAATTGTCAAAAGTTGTTGTTAGGAAAACTTTTTTATTGAAAGCTTCTCCATGATCTAAATACACTAAAAAGGTTGCTTTTACGTCTTTAAAACGATAAACATTAAATTTTTGACACTTTTTGATGGTGTAACGCGAATAACTTTTAAAAAGAGCATAATTACACGAATTAATTATTTTTGAAGTAGCAAAATTTCAAATATCTCGAAAACTATCGCATTTTGGTAGATTTTTGTTAAATACATTTTGATTTTAAATGGTGCTTAGAATATTCTGTAATAAAATTACAATTTTGTATGTCAATTAGTATGAAATTTAAAAACATGTACGAAGTTATTGTTAGAAAAACTTTTTTACCGATTTTTTCTCCATCATGCAATCACAATCGAAATGTTTCTTTTCTCTTTAGATTTTTGGTAACAAAATATAAAAAATTTTAAAAAATGGGTTTTTTCACAATTTAAACTTTTGTTTTTTTTTTTGAAAAATGACGCAACATTTTTTTCAGTGTATATTTTTTTCGGACAGAAGTATTCATTCCATGTAACTTGTTCTCAGATAGTTTTGCTGTATAAAATACAGTAATCGAACAAATTTTGAAATTCAGACACGTAGAACCGTTTAGGCCCTTTTGAAAAATTACTCTGAAAAAATGCAAATTTGTTCTACATTCTAAAGAAAGAAAAAAAAATCTTCAAAAGTTCACATGGACAATTCTCGTAACCCTACCCCCCGCTCCATGGACATGTGAGGGCTTTTTCGTACCCCCGTAGTATATGGATATTTTTTCATAGTCCTGTTCACATTTCGTAAAAACGTGACTGTTCCAGATTTCATGGCATATTCACTATTTTGGGAACCATTTTCTTTCCATGCATGGTATTGTTAATTTTGCAGCCTCTCGAAGTGTTAGCGACAATTTGATATGAAAATCATCACAATCGGCAGCGTACTACTGGATACATTTGCCATGAAGTCCAAACATGTCATGACATATAATAGTGTCCAAATCGATAAGAAATTTTCAACTTTATGAGCTTCTTAATTTTATGGGT
The DNA here is from genome assembly GCF_030247195.1 of Topomyia yanbarensis. Classification (NCBI taxonomy): domain Eukaryota; kingdom Metazoa; phylum Arthropoda; class Insecta; order Diptera; family Culicidae; genus Topomyia; species Topomyia yanbarensis. The sequence continues at coordinate 92,718,360 of NC_080671.1, forward strand.
ACCCTGTATAAAAAATACAACCCTACATAAAAAATACATCAGCAAAAGTTATGCTAGAAGTTTTGAAGGCACATTTGTTGATAACTACTGTAAATAGAACACCGTGATTTACAGTATAATTTCACGAGCATAAAAGCGACACGTCCGGTTGAAACAGAACAGCCAACATTCCGCGAGCTAAACGAGAATAATCGCTTTTCTTAGAACTGTGTTATTCTGATTGTTCAAGACAAGAATCAAGACAAGAAAAAATGACCTCATTGATATGAATTTTCAAAATCGTGGTGTTTAAATATCTAATACAGAATCAGAAGCATTTCCAACATTCGAATACGATCAAAACTAATTTACGTCAAACAGGCACGTACATATGACCTGAACCTATGCCATTCATAATTATTGCTAGTGTGTACCAAGTGCAGCTAACTTCCTCGCAGCCGTCACAAATCCGCGCGAATGACATTGAAGGCCTACAAAACGTAGCACAAAAGATTGCAAAGGAAGTGTGATACACACGCGTCCACGTCCGCGTCCGCAGAAGCATACCCTCTCCTGTCTACCCACCGCCGGCAGAGTTGGATAGAGTACGCCGTACATATAATAGTTAGCAAAGCAGAACGAACTCAGCGCTCTCACTAAAAATAAACATTGGTCCTCATCAGTCAGCATGTGCCCGTACGGTATGATGTCATCAGGCTGGGTTTATGTCGGACGAACAAAAAAACATAGAGTCCTATATGGCAATGGTACATACCTTGCCCCACAAGCAAAGCGCAATGAGTAGGCACGAACCGAATCATTGCAAAAAAGACCCCCGGCTCGGTGACATCCGCAGATGAGTATGTGTGTGAATGTGTTTGTGTGATCTGTGTGTCACAACTGCAGCAAATCGTGCGCTAATTCTGATGCAAATTAGCCTTAATGAGCGTGTTTACGTCCGGGGGCCGAGCTTGCAACGGAAAAGCAATGAGCGAGTATGGTAGATAATGGTAAAAAAACGTTGCACTGAGAGAACGGTAAATTCTTGAATAGTCGGTATTTCGGCAGCCAACTGCCTAGAGGTTAACCCGCACATAAACTACAAATAATTGATGATGCATAAACATTAGATATTCAAAGGCATACTGTTTTGCCTTTTTTGTATATTTAGTTAGTTTTCGGCGCACTATCCAAATATGCGTTGAAAGTGGTATGCGGTGAAGTGCCTATTTTCACCATACTAAGGAGGGTGCCTCACTAATTCATTAATAACTCATACAAATTGGTATCAACAACTTTGCTTCAGAGTTAAGAACCAAGATAATAACACAAATGCGCTGAATTTCTCGTGCTTGAGCGCAAAGATGGCAGACGCTGCTCAACCAAAGGCTTGATTGGTAGGATGGTAGGATGATAATGCAAATATGGCAAAAATAGGCTCATCATCCTAATTGTCGGGGAGGTACAAATCGATTAAATTGCATTAGAGAATAATGAAAGTATCACTGATAATGATGAGGTTCTGAATAGTATATAATCATGTTTTGAACACTAATACTGTCATATTGATTTTCTTAATTTCTCAATACACAACTTTATGTGCTTTCAAACCAAAGTAATGCTTTATCCCAGTAATCTTCTGAGGTTGGCTAACAGCAATAATAGATACAAAAAAGTGTTCAAACCCGGCCACATGCATACTGGTGCTGCTATCGAAAGATAGCGTGATTACACGCGAATTTTCCTTTCGCCATTTTCCAAGATTTCTTCGTATTTCGGATAGTTAGAGCTGAGTATAATTCACATAACACCTAATACTAATCGTACACGTAATCGTTTCTGAAATCCAAAATATATTCAAATAAAATTCGTATGATTTTCGATAAATATGTTGTCTGTGACTTAGCATAAGATTTACCGTTCATATCAGCTATGTCGAATTATACAAGAAGACGAATAATGTACGCCTACGGGCCTAATCGATGGTTTCCAGTTATGCGCGATGCAAGATAGTTAGAAGAACCGGCCGTCAATGCGGTGTGTCACGATTGTTTACGTTGTTTATTGCAGTCAGGAGTTTTGCGCAATGGTGATGATGCCCTTCTACCGACGGAGTCGTTATTTGTGAAGTAGGGGTGTTTATCTGTGCTAAGGCTTATCTTATATACGTTGATTACAAAAGCGAAAAAAATATCATCTATAATCGTTATGTTTGGTTTCGGGGCACAGTTAAACTTAGATGACGTAAGGAACTATATTTTTGAACTCTTATGAGAGTGAAGGTGTATAGGAAAGTCGTAGAAACGCAAAATATACGATACCTGTTTAGCGACATTCTAGAACGCAAGAAATTCTGAAACATACCTGAAATGAAATGAAAGAAGAAAAAACTGTCAATGCAAAGAACGCACTGCGTATCATATAGGGTAAAAAGCACTATTAGGGAGGGCGCCATACTATTTCGTCATTTGTGCAGTCTTCAATTAACGGAGCGTCTATAAATTAGTATGAATACATTTACTTCATTCCTAAGAACTTGAATGATATCAAAAATTACTTGAGAATAGTGAAATATTCGCATTTAGGCACAACGAAAATTTAAAAGTGTATTAAACAAGGATGGCAGAATGGAGTGAAAATATGCACATTGCTCTACTTTTTTCTTCTGAAAATCCGATTAATTGTGCTCATTTTTACCTCAGACGACTATATCCTATATGGGATCGTTCATAAACCACGTAGACCGAAATTTGAGAATTATTAACCATCCCCCCCCCCCTAGTTGACCTTAGTAGACTTTTACCAAACCCCCCCCCCCACGCCAAAAGTCTACGTAGACTTTTATTTTTTTTTTTTTTATTTGCGGGATAACTGAAATTATCAAGAATCACATTATAATGTTCAATTAAAAATTAGCGTTCAGATTTATTTCAAGCTTTTTCAATATCAATATCAGAATTAAATTCAACTTGGTGAAGAATCTGCCTGACCTAGCAAAAAGACACTTGTTGAATTTATTCAATAAGCTTCTTGAGCAGAACATTGTCCCGCACGACTGGAGACAAGTGAGAGTTATCGCCATTCCAAAACCGGGAAAACCAGCCTCCGACCATAACTCGTATCGACCGATCCAATGCTATGCTGCATCAGGAAATTGTTGGAAAAAATTATCCCACGATGTCTCGACAATTGGGTTGAGGCGAACGGCTTGCTGTCAGATACCCAGTTTGGTTTTCGGAGGGGAAAGGGAACGAATGATTGTCTAGCGCTACTTTCGTCAGAAATTCAACTACGCAAAAAAGAACAAATTCTTAGACATAAAAGGAGCATTCGACTCTGTTTCCATTGATGTTCTCTCAGAGAAACTACATCAATGTGGTCTTTCACCAATATTAAATAATTATTTATACAACTTATTGTCAGAAAAGCACATGCATTTTTCATATGGCGATTTGGCAACATTCAGAATAAGTTACATGGGCCTCCCACAAGGTTCTTGTTTAAGCCCCCTTCTCTACAATTTTTACGTGAATGACATTGATAATTGTATTGTCGGCCCATGCACTCTAAGGCAACCTGCAGATGATGGCGTGGTTTCTGTTACAGGACCAAAAGCCATAAATTTACAACAACCACTGCAAGATAGATAGTTAGCCATAAATTTACAACAACCACTAGATAAGATAGTTAATTTATCAAGTTGGGCTTTGAAGCTAGGCATCGATTTCTCTACGTAGAAAACAGAGTTAGTTGTTTTTTCAAGGAAGCGTGATCCAGCTCAGCTTCAGCTTCAGTTGGTTGGTAGAACGATAGCCCACGTCATGACCTTTAAATATCTCGGAATTTGGTTCCATTCTAAAGGTACATGGGGAGGCCACATTAGGTATCTGATAAAGAAGTGCCAACAAAGGATAAATGTTCTCCGAACAATAACCGGATCTTGGTGGGGTGCTCATCCATGTGACGTGATAAGATTGTATCAAACAACTATACTTTCAGTAATGGAATATGGGTGCTTCTGTTTCCGTACAGCTGCAAACACTCACATTATTATATTGGAACGAATACAGTATCGTTGTTTACGAATCGCCTTAGGTTCCATGCAATCTACACATACGATGAGTCTTGAAGTACTAGCGGGAGTTCTTCCCTTAAAAGATCGATTCTGGGATCTCTCCTCTCGTTTACTTATACGATGTGAGGTTATCAATCCACTGGTAATTGAAAATTTTGAAAGACTTGTCGAGCTTCAATCCCAAACCAGATTCATGACAGTGTATTTCTATCACATGTCACAAGAAATAACGCCTTCTAGTTATGTTATGACATGTGTTAATATACTAGATACTCCCGATTCCACTTTATTTTTCGACACGTCCATGCAAGAGGAAATTCGTGGAATCCCGGATCACCTGCGCTCTCTGGAGATCCCTAAAATATTCATAAGTAAATACCAACACATTGACTGCCATAAAATGTTCTACACTGATGGGTCACGAATCAATGAGGCCACTGGCTTCGGTATTTTCAACAATAACACCTCGATCTCTTTCAAGCTTGCAGAACCTGCCTCCGTTTATACAGCCGAACTAGCAGCAGTTCACTATAGTCTGGAAATCATTGATACTTTACTTCCAAGCCATTATTTCATCCTCACAGATAGCCTCAGCACAATTAAGGCACTACGCTCATTAAATCTTGATAATCACGCTCCGTTCTGTTTGAAAAAGATACGAGAATACTTAACTAAATTAACAAATAAAATTATCAAATTACCTTAGTGTGGATTCCCGCTCATTGCTCCATACCGGGTAATGAGAGAGCGGATAATTTAGCCAAAATAGGGCCCCTAGACGGTGACATCTATGAAAGACCTATTCCAGAGCTTGGAAAACGAATCAGCTGAAAAAGAACGAATACTCTTCATTCGTTCTTCGCTTCACGAACTTCCCACCTATTGAACCATTCGCCACTGAGCTGCGGAGTTGACGGCTTTGGTTCACCACCACCGAGGCTGGTGAATCATTGCTGTTCTATAGTGTAGGTATATGAGCATAGCGTAATAGTACCCATTGCTCATTCTCTCTCCCATTCGAAGAGATATCAACCGCTGTGCATCATTCGTTCTCCATAGCAAGCTGTACATAGGCACCCAGATTCTCTTTGCTAGCTGGGTGCGAATGTAAGTACGAAAAATGATGCCGCTCAGCTGCCCCGGAGAACAGCGCTCATAACGAGAATATGTTTGTTGTCTTTTATTATTTTTATTCGAGATAGGTACATGTTCCGTGCGCTTGTCATATGCAATATTTTGTAGTTTTGTCTTCAACCTATTGAATCTATCGAATTGTGAAAATACAAATAGGGTTAAGGGAACATGGGGAGACTTTACCAAGCACGAAATTCAACAATTATTAATAACGTGTTCCATGTGGTACTTAATTTTTTTTTATATTTTTATATTTGTTTCGATCCCATCAGCTAATTTTTCATCTTGCTCCCTTACGGAGGTGTGGCTTATACTAGAAACTTTAAACGCGATTATCACGATATTTGCGGTGACTACGAGTGCCGAAAGAGTTTGCAACCGATTTCAAAACTTTATTTTTGCTTGTTCGTAATTTATCTGCCGAGTCCTTGAACTATTCCATTTTTTCGTCAAAATTTTCATATTAATGTTATGAATTTGTTAATAATTTTTTTCAGGTGAAAATGGTGTTTTTTTTTTGGAAAAATCGTTCCCGTTTCCAAAAAGAAGAAAATTTTTTTCAATCAATCCTACAAGGACACCACAGATAGATACACTAATGATTGTTTATGGCTGATTTTGTGACACGTGAACCTGCAATGTAATCAGTACAGTTAATCCAAAAAAGAAATGCATTAAAAAATGCATGAAATGCTCATGAAATACAATCGTTTTATATTTTTAACTAGTACTAAGAACCTCAACAATATGGGAAGAAAAGATAACAGCATGTTATATGCCATTGTTTTTTGTTCTGATATTTCAAAATTCTCTTGGTCAAGCTCCCCACGCCTTGATCAAGGCTCCCGCGGTGGGGAGACTTGATCAGAAAAAAAACCATCACAGAAAAACTTTTGTAACTTTTGAAAAAGTAAATTATCAATTCTGAAAAAAATCATTAATACGCATAATACTTTTGCATATTACATTTCAACGAGTTTTTGAAGACATTCAATTATTAAACCAAAAACAATTTGTCTTATGGAAAACAATATATTTTAAAATATTCATAAGCCAGTCGTTGTTCAAGTTCAACTCAGGAAGGGCTTTTTAATATTACACAGAACTAGAAAAAATCGTTAAAAATTTACGTGTTCTGCTCCTGACATATACGAGCATCAAAAATGTTTTAGATTTAATTTTAATTTTACCTGACTATGAATTTCATAAATCATGTTTGATTTAAATGTCAATGAATGCAATTTGTTAAATTGTGTCAAGTTTTTATTAATTAGTTGACAAATTTTGAATGATAGGATAGTAATGTTGATGGAATATGAAAAAAATATAGTGTGATTTTTTCCATTTAACAAAATTTGAAAACATTTTTGGTTGCCTGGTTGCAAAAAAATCTAGGGTAACTTAGAATAATAACATTAAAGTCAACTGTCAAGATTCATTAGGAGGATATTCCGAATAAAACTTTATTCACCAAGCTCGGAATAATTGCAGCGAACTAATCTGTCCAGATCACTAAAGCATTAAAGCGGGATACTAATTTCTTCCCAAAGATTGAAAGGCATGTGTAATTTTACTATTCCTGCTCAACTTTAGACGAAGCTCGAAATAATTTTCTGATTATTAAATATTCCACAATATACCGTACATTTTAAACACTCCGTTAGTAGGTATCCAATTTAATCAGGAGTCATAAATCTTGCTCATCAAATTTGTGGTCAATATTATATTTGTTGACATTTAACCTGTCTGTACAACATTTAGGAAAAGATGTTGTACATCATAGTTTGAAACATATATTATCCTTGTTAAATGAGAATAACTTATAACCAAGCTTATAACCACTTCGTTTTGGTTCACGATTATAAAATTATAAAATTCCAATTCATAAGCTAGAGATACAATGTTAGAAAAAATTTAACCTATATGTGTTGGGTTGAATCATCTGAGCAACCAACATCCAAAAAACTGATAAAATGCATATCGATGTTTGAATATCCACGATTTCCCTAAATTTATAAAGCATCGTGAACACAAGTTCAATTTTTCCCCCTCAAACTTCAGCAGAATCAAATAAGCGATGCCTTTTGCCTAATGTCCGCTCCACAAGCCATATGTTCTTAACTGACGTAGCGAAAGATGCTGAAAACCTCTAATATGGCCAGAAGAATTTTATATTCAGATTCAGCATTACACAAAGAATTTGAATGATTCAACAGCTTGTATGTTCTTGAACCAATTCCATCAAATAATCAACCAAGCAAAGAGGGACTACTATTCAAGAGAGAAGAGATTAATGATATCCTCTCTCTCAATGATACTCACAACTGTTCATCATTATAATGATACGTGCTTATGCAAGCGTGTGTGGAAATATTCGTTCCTGTTTCTGTTTCCTCGTGCTGTTGCTTCGGTATCCATAGCGGCAATTCATTCGGTTGGGGTGAAGGCAAGCGTTTTATTGAACTATATTGTGGTTCGTTCGGATTGAATTTGAATGAATGGTGAAAGCTCTACCTATTGCCTTCAATGAAATTTATAGCGCTTCTCGTCAGAGGACGCTTACTAGTTGGCAAACATCATGGGACAATGGTGATCTGGGACGGTGGTTGCACTCAATTATCCCTAAAGTATCAACGAAGGCATGGTTCAAAGGGTTGGATTATACGTTGAATGCGCATCTCCGCCGTATTAGGATCGCAGAAGATAATCAATGTGCTTGCGGAGAGGGTTACGAAGACATTGAACATGTTGTTTGGTCTTGCACTGAATATCGTGAAGCCAGATCCCAATTAATAGACTCCGTACGAGCCAGAAGAAAACCACCCTATGTTCCTGCTCGTGATATACTCGCTTTACGAGATCTTACATACATGGGCCATATTTATCATTTCCTGAAAACAATAAATATTCAAATATAATTATCCCCACAATGTTTCTAGTTTTTTTTTCCTTGCTACCCACAAACAACTTAGATTTCTTCGCAGTTAGTTAAGTTAGATAAAACGATATAAATAAAGAAAAAAAAATAAACAAAGATTACAGAAAAACTATCAATAGGTTTACAATGAAATTCAAGAAAATAGAGTATAAATAAAAATATTCAAAATGATGATTATCCTCAGTGTTAGCATTAGAAAGTGAATTTTTATTATAACGTGATAGTCTTAGAACTTTTGTAACGTGTTATGTAAAAAAAAACCCGGCGTAAAAAAGCTTTAGCAAATGCCGTGTCAAATAAACGTTTTATGAAAAAAAAAAAAATTATTTTTCTTATGTAATTAATAGCCATATCACCTCAGAGTATTTTTAAGTATCAAAGTTTAACTCCGAATATTTTCGAAGATAAATATAATAGAACCGGTTTGCACGGAGTTGCGAGGGGTCAAGACGTAAAATGTAACGGGTGTTTAAAGATTTTGCAATCAGTGTAAATGATTGCAAGAGAAACTGATTAACTCGAGTAAACACTTTGTTGTAGAAGTTTAACTACACTACTGTTTTAACCACCGAAATCAATAATCCACTTAATCGGGTGTTTTGTTGTTACAATGGTGGTTTTAATGCTTAACTTTGACCATTTTTTAACTTTTTATGGTTCATGCATTTAATGGTCTATGCACGTCTGCTAACTAGTGGTGTTTCAGATGATTTCAGAGTCAAAATCTTCCGTCGAGAGGAATTTTGAGTGATCGTCTTTGGAACTGTCATTTTGTGTTATTCCTAGATTAAAACTATATCAAAATATACGCAAGAAACAACAACGTGTGAGATAGTCCAACAAAAATCGTGAGTTCTGGGTTGACTGGTCGCTTAACGAGTAGTTACCTCAATAGTGTACTAGCTTTGAAGTGTCTGCATTAATACTAAATAGACCGATATTTTGAATACAACTCTCTTTAAATCCCATTTATAATTAGTAATACGAGAATAACAAAAAATAAAAGTCTACGTAGACTTTTTCAAAGACCCCCCCCCCCCCCTTCCCCCGTCGTAGACAAACGTAGACTTTAGCCGGATGCACAATATTCGTTTCTCTTTAATGATACGCTAAAGATAAATCCATCCATGAACGTTTTTGGTTCAGCTAAAAATATCAGAGCTGTTATTCGCGATGGGATCTCAATTAATTGGAACCGTGATAAACAATGTTCCGAAAGAATGAACGTTTGTACGAATAGCCCACGAGGATATTTCGGGGTTATTGCGAGCGACTAAAAAAAATTAAGCGAAAATCAACGCGAAAAAAGCGTATTATATTCAACGTAGTGACGATGAATTTAACGAAAAAATCAACTCAGTTAATCATAGCTATAGGCGATAGATCTGAAATCAACATCAACAACTTGGCGGGGGTTAATGCAGCAAAATACAATATTTACAATTCAACTGATAATTTTTAGGGAACACAATGTAGGATTAGACTTTGTCCGTGTAATGTGTGCACTTCACGGAAATTGCCAACTTAGCTAACATGAATCAAGAAAGAAACAAGTGAGGAGAAAACATAAATGCATAAAATAACTTAAATGACTGCTAAAATCACCATTGCGATTTCACTTCCGTATAGTTTGCAACATTGCAAAATGTATGCACGTTTTGCTTTGTCAGATATGCATAGACACAAACTAATTAAAGTAGCTGTACGAATTTGGTATTCGAGATGAAAAAGAAAACAAATCTATAAAGAAAAGAAAATAACACAGCTATTAAGTCCACACTTAGTTTTATTATACACGCAATTAACATTGTAACTACAAACCGATACATTTTCCCAAAAGAAAGCTCCTTCGCATTTCTCAGCCACAAACATTTCCCGTGTTGATACTCGCTTAAAATGACTACTGTGAATGCACTTTCATTCGGCAGCCTATCGGAAATTGTTTATCAGTAGCGCTCAGCCGCATACCACTTTTCCCCCCGGTTCGGAAAAACGAGGTCAATCCGGTATACACTTTCTAGGTATCACATATCACTTTCCGAACGCTACGCATAGTTTTTTGGGGCTCTTCATGTGACCAAACGAACGAATGAATCGACGACTTATCGACCAACCACAGATCCGTTCAACTAGTTCAACACACTATCGTTCCGCTTCATGGCAAACGGCGGGCGCGCCGGTAGGTAGGGCTGAGGTGCGAACTGCGATGTGATACAAATATCATTTTTTTCCGTAATGTTCTGACATACACGACACAGGCGTCGTGTTCGGCAGGAGAAACTAATGCGTGAACAAATAATAAAGTCGGTTATGTTTCGGAATGCTGTCGGCGCCGATAGAGACATGAAGCTAAAGCACGTGTACCTACCAGCGCGATCGTTCAACCACGGTGCGGTTCGGTAATAGGCGATAAAAAACTCCCAATGCGGTTAAACTGATAAGGTAAAGAAATGTACCTTTTTCGTGAATGGAATATTGTGTCGCTCCATATCTGCCCTGTTCTACGCTAAAACATCCAACGAGATTGATTAATTTACGAAAGCTATATAGGTTGAGGTTAATTGAACTAGTTTTTCGGTATCGTGCCCAAAAACATTAAATCGAGTTACATTGTTGGTTGTGATTGAACGGTGGTGTTTTAGGTTAGTTTGCCAGAGGAAAATTAAGTCATATCACAGTGAAGGGTGGTGCTTCGACTCTCACGCCAGAGTAATCAATTATCTAAGGATGAAATAGAAATTGGTCACGCACTTTGTGCGATACTCGTCCACCGGATCCTTAGCCTTAAAGATGTATGCAACACACGTACCATGAGCACTGAATAGATAGATGATTGATTGAGACTTAAAGTCTTAGATAAAAGGTACACTCCGTTTATGTTGCTTTATTCGGATCCCCAATAAATTCACTCTTTAATATTAAATTCTCTAACATTTTCTATTATTTGTACAAACAGAAAAATGTAAATACGGATCATACATATACATCAAAGGTAATGCATTGGATCATCGCTTTCGGTAGGAAGGATCTCTCCTAGGTAAGAGCGCATAGGACTTCAAAGAGGAAATCGCCGTGGGCAAAAAAACGAATTCCATTTGCCATTTTATTTGAACGACGTCGTGAAGCTGTCACTGTAGACAAGAAAACGAATATTGTTGCTGAAATAAGAATGATGAGATAGTTGAAGATTCTTTTGCACAAAAAGGGCAGCTCGAACTGATAAATCCACTCTTACCTTCTCATCCAATTAGGGCTAATAACTGTCAGCGTTGATTGAAGATTTCTAATCTGTTTCGTTTCATCGTTTCTTACGTTCTATCTCACATGATTATAAAATATCCTAGAATGTTAAGGGTTTTCTGGGGAAAAGACGAGCCAAAGCATTTTTCGCGTTTATGAATGTACACACTGGAAGAATCGTGAGGATTGTAAAATGCATTTTTAACGTGTAATATTGCCGCTATGTTTGGACCAGTTTGTCGCTTTTAAAAGTCTAATTTATATTCAAACGACGTTTTGGTATACTTAGATTCGTATTACACAAAAAGAACAGAATACCGATCAGAAAGACATAAATATTTGCGACACTTTTAAACTTGCGTAACTTTTTTCATAATTTACTGCATTTAAACAAATTTTGCTCGGTTTCTTTTTCTAATACATTGCATTGCTCAGTTGTGTAGTTATTAGATTCGTGTCGAGATGGAATAAAGTTAGCAAACTATTCACTATTGTTCAGCCACATGCAAAATTCTGGGTTATCAAACCACGCCTTGGGGAAACTGATGGATATACATTGTGCAATATTCGACAGTTTCCAAGGTTCTCCCAAGGTTTTAGAAACAGATGACAGTGGATAACAAACCAGGAATCCGAACATTTCGACGCGGGAGTTTGATGTTTCGTAAAGTTTCAAGAGGATCAAGAAACGATCTGGATTGAACATCGGGACAAAATCTAGCAGAATGTGGCCTAAACGTGTGCCCGGATACTCTACACGACACTGCTAACGATACATCGGTTTTGCTTCGTTGATGATTTTAAGCAGGGGCCAGTACAAGAATATAGAAAGAAGAACAAAGGCAAGTCTGCTGTAGATAACCATTTCAAACGGAAGAACCTGTCGAAATTCGCTTCTAAGTACCTGATTTGATAGGCCATATGCACTTATGGCAAACACAGTAAACTATACTCAGGTTTTTTTACGCGGGGGATACAGGCCGCGTAAATGAAAATTGCGTAAATTTCAAAATCCACGTAAATGAAAACCGCGTAAAATTCAAAATCCGCGTAAATGATAACCGCGTAAATTTCGAAATCCGCGTAAATGAAGACCTGTAAATTTAAGAATCCGCGCTAATGGGAACCTCGTTAATGGATACCGCGTAAATTAAAAAATCCGCGTTAATGAAAACCGCGTAAATTTTAAAAACCGCGTAAATGAATACCGCGTAAATTTCAAAATCTGCTAAAAGAAAACCGCGTAAATTTCAAAATCGGCGTAAAAAATGCCGCGCAAAAAAACCGCGTAAAAAACCTGAAAGTATTTATAGCCAAAGACACCATTCCGTTTTTGAGACAGCAAAAACTTTTTTGCCCGATTTGGCTCCATGCCACTACTCTAAAGCCATGCAAAAGTGGTATGCGGCTAAATCTGTGAAATGTATGCCAAAAGACATTAACCCACCAAACTGTCCAAAACTCAACCGCGAGCTTTAAAGGATCAAAGGAGAGGAGAAAGACTGAAAGGGATGGTGAGGAAGTTGATGAAAAATTTAGAAAAACGAACCTGAAGCGACTGGATGGAAATCAGGTGGTGGAGCTGTGATAGCAATTATATAAAAATTTCACGAAGAAATCATTACTGCTAGCAAGTTCAAAGAATTTGAGCATGTATGGGTTAAAGTCCAGCTGGCAGGAGAAACATATCTTTGCCTCGGGGAAACCTGAAAAGTGTTTTGTTATTGCTGAAGATATTATAACCAGGCTCCCCCCACAGGTAAAATCCCCACAAGGTATATTTATGGGAACTTCAACCAACGAAGCTTTGACTTCCTCCCAGTTTTTGGGGAAAACGAAATACTGCATGCCATATTTGACAAAACTGCAAGTTTAGAACTCAATCAAATCAATCATGTTAGGAATCAGCAAAACTGTTTTTCAGATTTATAATTTACAAATATTTATGAAAAGTTCTGTGTGACCGAATCTTTGAGTTCACTATAGAAAAATGAAACGTTTCATATTGGGTTTTCTGTATTTGTACATGATAACAAAAGACCAGACAACTGCGAGTACTAAGAGGTCTTTCAATATCACTTGGCAAATTATGACAACATAAAAAATGAACTAAGCAGAATATAAATGGCAAACGTTATTGAAACACTTTAAACCGTTGCACAGTGGGACCAATCCAAAAAAGGTGGGACAAAACCTATTTGAGGTCTTAGATGTCACTTTAGAACCAGCATTTCTTCGTATGATATGTTCACAATATTATACTGCAACTTTTTAAATAGAATATTTTGTTGTTGGACTAAAGTAGAGTACCCGAGCAAAAATTTTTTTTTTCAAGAAATTGTTTTAGAGGGTCGATGTCTTCGATAAAGTTATAGAATATTATGTTTTGGATAACTTCTTCTAAGATACCACAGACATCAGACTTCAAATTTGAGGTAAAATTGTTGTTTTTTGAAAATATGATAAAAAATCAGTTTTTCGATATTTCCATGCTAAAAACCATAATTGATTAATTTAATGTGTTCTACAAACTTGCAGGTAACACTAAAATGCAACTTTTTGTTGAAGGAACTAATAACCTAAAATCAATATTTTGGCTTCTAAAACTATTTTTCATATAAATTTGCTCTATTTTCATCAAAGATTTCTGTTTTTAGGTGCACTTTTGTGCAGCCAAACTTTGGTTATTCCGATACTCTATTATTCGTAGAATAAAATTAATACTACATAGAAACAGGATATAGTTGGACGCGTTGTTTGGGTGACCATTCATGTACGACGGTTTATATCATAAAATGTGCTTATATTATTTTTAATTTATATACATTATTAGCTATTAACAAAATCTTATATTTTGTACGCACTTACAAGCATGTAGAACATATTGAGTTGATCAATTAAGATTACAATATGAAAAAATGATATAAATTTTGAATTTGAACTGCCAAAGAACAACGATTTCGGATTAAAAAATAAATCTACATTATGTATAAGGTATTTTTAATAAAAATGTTCGAAATTTAATATTATACAACTCTGCTGAAGTCCTCAACCATCTAAAAAATAGAAATGATTCAATTATTTTGTGAATATTTTTCCACACACTTAGGTTCTATAATATCTAAGGCTTCAAATAGATATTATTCTACTTTTATGAATTTGTAGAACTAATCTTATTGGTTAAACTAAAGTAGAAATCCCGAACTAAATTAATCAAATTTTATTTAAATGGTTGAGGTCTTCAGCAAAGTTGTCAAATATTTTATTTGGAACAATTCTGTTGAAAATACCATTTATTTATTTTTTGAGTCGAAATCGTTGTTCTTTGGCAGTTTAAATTCAAAATTTATATTATTTTTTCACTTTTTCATATTGTAACCGTATTTAATCAACTCAATATGTTATATATGCTTGTAAGTGCGTGCAAAATGTAAGATTTTGTTAATAGCTAATAATGTATATAAATTAAAAATAATATAGACACATTTTATGTTATAAACCGTCGTACATGAATGGTCACCCAAACAATGCGTCCAACTATATCCTGTTTCTTTGTTGTATTAATTTTATTCAACGAATAATAGAGTATCGGAATAGCCAAAGTTTGGCTGCACAAAAGTGCACCTAAAAACAGAAATCTTTGATGAAAATAGAGTAAATTTATATGAAAAATAGTTTTAGAAGCCAAAATATTGATTTTAGGTTATTAGTTCCTTCAACAAAAAGTTGTATTTTAGTGTTACCTGCAAGTTTGTAGAATATATTAAATTAATCAATTAAGGTTTTTAGCATAGAAATATCGAAAAATTGATTTTTTGATCATATTTTCAAAAAACAACAATTTTACCTCAAATTTGAGGTCTGATGTCTGTGGTATCTTAGAAAAAGTTATTCAAAACATAATATTCTACAACTTTGTCGAAGACATCGACCCTCTAAAACAATCCTTTGAAAAAAATTTTTTTGCTCGGGTACTCTACTTTAGTCCAACAACAAAATATTCTACTTAAAAAGTTGCAGAATAATATTGTGAACATATCCTACTAAGAAATGCTGGCTCTAAAATGACATTTAAGGCCTTAAATAGGTTTTGTCCCACCTTTTTTGGATTGGTCCCACTGTGCGTTGTCTTCCGTTTTAATTCCACTATGATGAACAAAATGCAAAATTGCACTTTTCTGTTACAGATACGTATTTCGGCTACGACTTGCAGCCTTCTTCAGTGTATTGTGTATTGTATCAGAAGGCTGCAAGTCGTAGCCGAAATACGTATCTGTAACAGAAAAGTGCAATTTTGCATTTTGTTCATCATAGTGGAATTAAAACGGAAGACAACGGTTTAAAGTGTTTAATATAACATTCCACTAAGTCGCTCAAAACAGTGCTTTTGTTAAAACGTTATTTAGTAAATATGGAAAATTCTGACGTCATATACACGTCTTATACACAAAATTATTTGTTATAATAGAAGAATTGGATTTGAATGTTTCGTGTTCCACTCGTCAATGACTGACACCAACTTGCTGTCAGTTAAACTATATATCCAAACTAACACCGAACTGGCGCCTGTGTTAGAGTGGAACACGAAACATTCAACTCTAAGATTTTCTAAGTTAGGTGTTGCGCCATCATGCACAAATTGGTTCATCCATTTTTTTACCTTTGGAAAAAACAAATGTTGCATAACTACAGGCGTTTGGCTCTAATGCCAAAAGACAGAGTTCGTTGTCCTATACTCGGGTTCTGTGTTTGGGTAACCGAGACATCTCGCGGTACCAGCCAGTTGCTTTAGACATTCACATATGTTGTGTAAACTTTTTGAATTCAGTGTCTAACTGGCGCCAATTTGCTGTTAATTTGGATATATAGTCTAAGTGACAGCAAGTTGGTGTCAGTTACTGAGGGGTGGAACCGAAACATTCAAATCCAACTTTTCTAAGTGTTGTGCCCTTACGCGCATATTGGTTCATCCATTTTTTTGTTCCTTGGAAAAAAGTTATATGTTGATATAATAGGGTGAGTGAGCCAGTTACGGCACTAGTTAAGCATAACGAAAGAGTTTGGTCCTTAATTTTTGTCAATATTCCACACTAAATTACAATCTATATATTTTTAAGAAGATCTGAGCGTTCTTAACAAGAAGCTGTCTTGAATTCAACCTATTTTTCATCGAAAATAGTTTTTAATGTGAAGTCAAAACATTTTCTCTTGCTCCAGTTACGGCGCCAAGAGTTCCTTAGTTGACCCTAGTAGTGCTCCAATTATTGACACTATTATTGTTGCGGAGATGCATTAGCCAGTGTTTACAATACTTAAAGTTAAATGGAAATTGTAATATTTTCATAGGTTATACATGCATTTTGTACGAATCTGTGGGCAGGTTTTGGAGATACAGGTTGATAAATGCCCCCACGGATAGCATTTCCCTATACCAGCACATACTATAATAACAAAATAATGGTTCAAACTCTATTGACATGGGCTTTAAAATACCAGAGTTTGTCTACTTAATTTGTGTACAAAATAGACCACCAGGTTACATTGGCTACTGCACACTTCGAACGATTTCATGTACAACAACACATTTTCCGATATAATGAGTTCATATCTGTTGTATGTTTTATTATGTAGTTAATTGCATGGTTTTATCTCTGTTAATCTGTACTTTTCTTTTTCCCCCATTTTCAAATTTTGGCGTTGAGCGGCTCGCATTTTCTTTGCTCCTGATGTTTCAATTTTTTCTGCTTTAAAGTGTATTTCATCCAGTAGCTCCAGTTTGATACCGCGCTATGGAGTGAAAATTTCAACGATCACTAGATCAAACGCCTGGAAACAATGAAAAAACAAATCGAGCAAATAAAGCACACACACGAAATTGATGCACCTGTTATTCGCCCTACCAAATACTACATTCAAATATGCGAAACATATAAAATAAATTATGTCATAGTAATATCTAAGCATTATACATCATATATACGTGTTTACTGCATTGAGTGGTTGCATATTTCAGTTAAAATTAAGTGAAACAAAATGTATAGTTTTTAGCCCTACGGCTAAGAAAAGTGTTAAATTGTGAAGGTTTGTATTTGAAATGAACTATGCAGCGTTTAACATAAATGTTTCAATGTGAAACTTTTGGAATCAATGTGAAAGAAGTTTATATAGTAATATTAATTTACGAAATACTCTGAATTGACTCCTATTTTGGTTAATGGCTAGTTGGATCCACTACGGCGAACAACTGGTGCTAATGCCACGACTGACTCACTCACCCTAGTTGAACAAGTGCCACTGAAGAAAATTAGGCGACAAAGTAACACAAAATATCCAGATTGGTATAACGAGAAGATTAAAAATTAAAAAAACCGTTTACAAAAGGGACACAAGAACTATAAAAGAATCACAAATGAAAAGAACTCGTTTAACTACATTTGCGACGAACTGAATCTTGCTGAATATTGCATTTGAAGAGTATAACTCTAAAACCGAACTTCAGAAAAAATCTTGAAATTTTTTTTTAATTATGTTAAATAAAATTAAAATCGGGAAGCAGATTTGGCGTAAATTATGTCAGTGTGCAGGAAATTATGGAAACACCAAATAAATTAGATGCCTCCAAAGTTTCTGGACCTGACGGAATTCCGCCCCTAATTGTAAAGAACTTAGTGTTGGAGCTCACAGCTCCTCTGTTTTTGCTTTTTAACATGTCGCTTGAATCTGGATTTTTTCCCAATTTATGGAAAAGTTCTACCTAGTTCCAATATTGAGGCAAAAAATCTGACATGTAATTACCGTGGAATTGCCATAATAACTGCTCTATCAAAGATTCAAAGGAAAGAAATCGAATCCTATTCATGTTACATCAAGAGTCCCTCAAGGCTCCCATCTAGGCCCACTTTTGTTCATTTTATTCGTCAACGACATTTAATTCATTCTCAACAACATAGAAGTTCTTATCTATGCTGACGACATGAAGCTCTGTTAAGAAATAAGAAACAAATGAGGCATAAAGATATTACAGAAAGAAATTCATAGCCTTCTGCAACTGAACGTAAAAAATATAATGCAATAACGTTTAGTAGGAAACGAAATACACTTGACAGTTCAATCCCTCTAGCAAATCAATCAGCACAAAAGTGTTAATTTAGATTCAAAATTAACAATGGCCACTATAACACAATCATCAACAGAACAAATAACATGCTTGGATTTATAAAACGTTTTAGCTACAATTTCAATGATCCGTATACATACCGACGGTTCTCATGGTAAAGAGGGACTAGTCTGTCTTTGCCGGTAGACATGTTGGTCGACTTAAGCGATTCGTAGTAACGCTGCCTGTCAGGCTTAGGCAGAAGACAAAGATTTTATACCTGTTTCTAATGACCCGATCTGTATATTTCACTTGATTAGTGAGGCTCTAAATTTTCATAACTTTTCCTACTCAATAATCTCTAGCTAGTTAATGTTTCAAAGATTTTCTTCCATTTAATTCCACTATGTTTCTAGTAGTAGCTAGTTGAATGTCGTCAAAAAGTAAAAAAAAATAATTTGGAACTTTCATGTCTTCGGCAAAATTGTTTCGGTTCTAGGCAGAGCTCCCTGTCAGAATCACTCACTGCTACTACAGAGGAGACGGGAAATGCAACCCACGAAAACACTGCTTCTAAAAGCCGATTGGAGCGATTCGTATTGAGTGTACGACTCAGATGTTAGAACTGAACTCTTGAAACTAGGGTGACAGGACCGTACGTGACCGCGTTTATAAATTAGGGACCATACATAAATTACGTAACGCAAAAATTGCTCAAAATTGACTGCTCCCCCCTCCTCCATGTAACAAATTGTCACAAAATTCTTCACACCCCCCTCCCCCTCCCCTATTACGTAACAAATTCCTTGAAAAAAAAATTTCTTGGGTGAAAACATGTTACGTAACGATCTAGCTTCTCCCCCTTCCCCCTATGTCACAATATGTAACAACTTGTCGAACCCCCTCCCCCCCTAAAAGCGTTATGTAATTTATGAATGGTTCCTTATAGGCGTTAAAACGTTCACTTGATCACAAAGGCACAAGTTTTCTTCTTTGCAAGATCGCGGGCGATGAATTTATGACCATGACTGTATTATCTCGCAAGACTCCAGTGTTTATAACGGGTGTTCCATAAAAATGAGAATTTTTTCAGTATTTTTTATTCAAAACATAATGTTTAATCTTCAAAAAACGTCAATGAATATTTGAGAAGGGGCCCTGGTCAGCCGTACGACACAACATAGTCACGGTGCTCTCACAAGAGCGCTAGACGATACTGACGTCCATCTTCCGGATCCTGGTGGTCAACTGCTTCGTATTCTTGGCCCGCCCATTATTTTTGTACACTAGGGCACTAAGGCAGCCGAAAAAATCCTCAATTGGATGGCACTGGGGCAAGTTGGTATGGTTTCTTTCTTTCGGCACGTGCGGATTTTTTTCTGCTCAAGAGACTCTAGCGTCTTATTGGCGTAATAGGAAGATGCCTTGTCTGGGCAGAAGACGTACTTCCCATCCGCATGATGCTCCTTTAAGAACGGCAGAAGAATTTTTTCAAGACACTCCTCCTGGTGTACACTAGTTGATTGATGGCCAGACCGCTCGGCTTGATCCACGGCTTTGAAATCCCTCTGTCCGATATGGCGATGTACAGCATAACTTTTTTCAAATTTATGCTTAAACTTATATTTTACTTTGGGGGATGTGACCGACCGACTTAGTGGTTGTCATTTCCTGTGGGTCTTCGAGAGCGGAAAGTAACTTTCGTCGGATTTTTATGAACGTGTCCACTGGAAAACAAACAGAGAAAGAATAACCGGAACGATGAGAATGAAGAAACGGTGAAAAATTCACCTTTTTATTGGAAACACCGAGAACAGATATGTGCTCAAGCAGGAATCGAACCTGCGATCTCCCAGTGTCTAGTTGGGTGCGTTAACCACTCCGCCATCGAGGAACTTTGATGATGTCATCACATATTCCCAATAGTATCGTGATCACCGCTGTAACCTCCAATTCCTCCCAAACAACACATACATTAAATATTCATTCAGTAAAGGTCAGATGGACTGACGATCCGTATACTACAATATATATTTGAGATAGATATTGATATTGCACAGAACGGCAAAAGGTTAATTTTCAATCCCGCTTTTTATAGTTGACAATACAAAAATGTTTGAAAAGCTCAAAAAAACGGAAGCTGACGTACTAGCGACAATCGTTAAACGCAATTTTTCATCATTTTTCTTCTACTTTCCAAAAAACAATATACGGTCGCAGCACTCTGAAGTTAGGTTTCTTTTGACGAACCATATTATACTTAGGGGAGCCCGGGGCTAGATGGCGGTTGGGGTAAGTTGACGGAATCCCCTTTTCTCCTTTTCTATTTTATATAAAGCGTTGCCTCCGTTGTGTACCTCAAGTAGTGTGAAACACATTATCCAATGTGTTTTTGTTGCGAAACATTTTGTTTTGTAGAAATATTGGGCGTTATTGTGTTTTCGAACATACCAAGAATTTTTTTTTGTGTTTTCGAACATACCAAGAAACAACGCGGTAAAAAATTAAAACTGAAAACACCACCAACTAGACCAGGTCTCCCCTACATATTTGATTCCTTTTATTGTTGAATTTAGGGTTAAATTTTCCATATAATCTGCCAAAATTCTCATTTTCTGGTTTCACCCACTTCACCCGATTTGATTGAATATCGAAATTTACTTAAAAATATTGGATTGAATTTGTTAGCATTACACAAGTACTATTCTCCCGTAGTAAATATTTTTTTACTACAATTACGAAGTGATAAGTTATATTAAAACAGTATTTGAGTCGTGGTTTTAACTACAATTTTCATTAACACAATTATTAGAATGGAACCCATTGCAGCAGTTTTTATCTCATCTACATCAGCTGATTGTCACACAAAATACACTCGGTCCACATGTCACAAGCACAGTCAAATGCCACCCTTACCGGTTTGCCTTGGATAGCAATAAACTCCGCCGGCAAGCGATAAAATCATCCACCACCATTGAAGCCTATTTCGAATGGCTTTCATTTTTGAACCTCAAAACAGAATGTCGCACAGTGGTTCCAAACCCAAAACTACTATAAAGTTTTTGTATTTATCGCCTATATAAATATAGAGTTGAATGGTGTTTTCATTGAAGTTACTTCAAATTATCAAAAGAAAACAAAAAATGTTATAGTTGATAAATAAAAAGATTTTTAATACGAGTTCAGTTTTAAACTGCATCTACGTTACCGAGTTTCAATTTTTGCAGAAGACACCTAAATATGAAAGGGTTTGGAACCACTATGTGCCGCCAGGGTGAAAAGAAAACCCATTTTCGCTGTGTTCCAAACAGACATGTATTTACCTAATCCTAATGGCGATAAAATATCTAAACGAAGAGGGTCGGTCAAGTTCATGTTAACAATTTTCCCGGTTTCATGTTTTGGAGGAATGTATTTTCTTTCGCTACGATAACACCAATACTAATGCATTTGGGGATTATACAATTATTTCTTCTTTTGTTGTCGCGAAGAAACGGAACTGGTAGAACAAGTGTCTTTTCAAGGATTTAAAATTTGGCAAATGGGGACAAGCGATAAAAATGGCGTGGAAAATTCAGAATAAATTTAGCAAAATGTGACAAAATGCTTTTCCTTCAATTATCAATATTGTATTTTGATGATAATGATTTAAATCTTAATCAGCATCCTGATACAGAGCGGTCTATTTCAATCCAAATTTCCGCTTAAAGTCATGTGGCTGAAAAGAGCAACTTTTTTTCGGCGGTTGACACTTAGGTGCCAAATACGCTTGTAGATGTGAGCTCCGGAAAGTCGAAAACAAAACCGTAGGGAGCGTAAATTGGGGTTGATTCCCGATGGCAATTTCTGCCGCCGGTGAAGTACGAAAGTTGGCTGCATTTTGGGCAAGAGTGGTGGTGGTGGTGGGTGTGTATGCTTAATGTTAATAACAGTCGGTCGGATCCCTTCAACCTGGCAGATGCCGTCGGGAAAGGGCGTCGAGCATCGGTGCTGCGTTGCACAACACACGGCTGGCCCGCAGAGAGACGGCATGTGTTTAATGATGATGTTCGCAATTTCGAAGACCTAGGAGGGTACTGACTGATGCAGCAAAAAGTTAGTATTTGAGTATGGAGGAAATATCTGGTGTTGGTTTTGTAGAAAACTAGTGGAAACAAATATATAATAGGGTAACATTTATACAGAAACAACCGGTTGAAAAATAAACGAAAACTTTATAAAAAAAATATTCCAATTGATCACCTCAATCAACAGCAAGATTTTCTTCATGAACCTAATCTATTAGAATTGTTAACACGACCAGCTGTAGCCGAGCATTGCGTGTCGATTGTCATTGGTGTCTAATAGCTATGTAAACCAGTAGGTTAAAAGCTACGATAAAAATCAGTTTACCAACTACTTACCTGACACACATCGTGTTCGTGTGACCCGTACCATAACCGTAAGTACGCTAGATTGAATATAATTTGTAATGCAAGAAGAACGATTGTCTCTCGTGTATGTTTCACAATTCACACAGGTGATTTCACATCTATTTGTTGTGTAAGTGGCGACAGAAAAACGCTCTTATCACTGAAACTGGTTCGCAGAGGCATTCCGAAACAGGCACGGAAAACATTAAGTTCCCATTGATGCCCTACATGGAAGACTCGTTGGCTTTGCATGGTGGAAGATAGTAATAACACTTAATTGTTCCTCCTTCAGCCCAACTATGTTTTGCCATTACCGCGGTCAAAATGGCGTGCAATCCTACTTCGCTTTTTTCGAGCAACTCGCGAACACAGTGTAATGATGAGACTTTTTCACGCTCATTATTTTGCGGCTCTTTGAATTAATGTGCTTTTCCCTTTTTAATTGTGACGTAGCTTTGATGCTGCTAACTAGGTGTTAATGGTAGTTGATCAAGCGGTAAATCAAAAAGTTGTACCTGTTACAGTTTAGTTGGTCCGATAATTAAATTTTGCCGTGGCCTTTCTTGAAGAACAACCTAACCTTTACACAATTGAACGCACTTTCCCAGAAGCAAATACAAGCTAAAATACAATCCACCTCCACCCAGTGCAAAAATCTTCGCTGTCCAGCTTATTGACATTTCGAATTTTGTCACCCATTGTGTACAGATGAATTCTGGCAACCAGGCAATCAATACAATATTTAGAACCAAGCGTTGATAGAGAATTTTATCTGACTGACGGAACGGAAACGAACATCGTGATCGGGATCAAAACGGCGCCCCTCATTTCGTCCAGTCAGGGACAACTCACTACAGGCGACAAGGATAACGAACCGATGGCAAATTATTCCGCTGGATAGAAATAAATTGATTGAATTTATTCCGGAAAACGCACTGAATTTTCAATGGGGCTTTGTTGTGTGGTTGATGAGATGGAAAAAATTATGCTATTG
Organism: Topomyia yanbarensis; assembly: GCF_030247195.1. Lineage (NCBI taxonomy): Eukaryota > Metazoa > Arthropoda > Insecta > Diptera > Culicidae > Topomyia > Topomyia yanbarensis. The sequence continues at coordinate 92,742,228 of NC_080671.1, forward strand.
AACGACGACAGCGTGACATCAGAATTAAAGATAGGTAAACAATTTCTAATAGCAGACGGTCACTTTAATTCCAGTGTCAATAACTGATTGTGGAATTAAAGAGATAGTTAGGATTTTTATTGTTATCAAGTACTTCAATAGAATCTAAATATGTTTATAGGTCATTCTTAGCGAAGTAGCTGAGAAAAAGTATATGAAATCGATTTTCACGGATTTCGACTAATGTTGGGGGAATTAATAAATATTATACTAATCGTTGAAGTATCAATCGGTCTCGAATTGAACTGGCGGCAATTACCCCTGGTTGCAAACTCCTTATTGATGTGGACTAGCTGAAATTTCGAAGAGAATCAATGGTTGATAATGTCTGGGAGTAATAATTCATCTAGACAATTGCAAACTGTTCTTTGATCAATACCGGCACCAGCCTGACCCGAACGTAGATCGCAGCAGGAAAGGGAAGGACTGTTAGTCCGACACTTGTTGTTGCTAAAGGTATATATTACAACGTACCTCACAAGTGTTACGGGAGCAGGAAAAGTGTTAGTAGGGATAGGGATTCTATTAAAAAGTGCTCTGGATCTCGCGCGCGATGATAAATGTAGAAGTCACTCCGGCGACCAGCAGATGTTTTTTCTACTG